>NC_140771.1:46651287-47322772 GCF_044657685.1 Stegodyphus dumicola
TTTTATATTCGAAAGCATACGATTATTAGAAACAGTTACTCTCAGTGGAATTTTAATGTCTTGGAAAATTTAATATCACTTTTACAGTATTTTTAATTTTAAAGGCAAGAGTAATATTTGCAAGAAAAGAAAACTTGTAAGGTCTAAATTCCAAAGTATGATAATAGGCATCGTGAAAGCGGAATCTCGGTAGATTTGCAAGATTATATAATTTTGAATCATTAAATAGAGCTCTATTTCTTCGTTTATGGAATGGAAATGCCCACAGAAGATTCAATTTAATCTTCGAAGCTAGTATCTCGCAAATTTATTATGTAGGTTCCTGCTATTCATAACTAAATGCTTCTGCATTCTCTGCAGTATTTGTCTACAAAGGCTGGTAAAACGTGATGCAGATACTGCTTTTCAGTTTTAAAGTTATAAATGCATATTCGCATATTATTTGGAAGCACAAGAAGAAATGAGAAATAATTTTACTTTCGCATTTCATATTTTTGAAATAATTGACAAATTTTTGCCTAAAAAATAAGAAGAAAATTTAAGCATTCGAAATGCAAAATGAGTACAAAAATTAATGCTACTTATAGTACTTAATAGAATGTTGAACTTATAGAGTTAACTAATAAATGTTACTATTTGACTAATATTATTAAAAAGCTACATCTCGAATTATTCATAAAGTCTAAAAAAATAGAAAAAAGGAAGAAACTGCATGACGTTATCTGGTTAGTTATTAAATTACAAAATTATTTTTTACACCTTTGTTAATCAGATGTTCTTTTTGTGACAGTTAAACCTTGCTTTGTTGCACTTAATTTGTCTTCTTAAGTGTCATTAACCGTTTCATATACAAGTGCAGTTAAATTTATTAGTTAATTAAAAATATGAAATTAAAAATTAAACATATTCCTCATTACGTCTTGCGTTCCCAGACCATTATTCGAATATACATTTACAACTTTTAAAGCCTGAAAAACGAATGTCTGCGATGTTATCGTTGGGCGATGATTTGCAGTTGTATTTATTTTCGAAGGCGATGCTTTTGATGCGTTTCATTTTCAACGCCGGTGTTTTGTACCTCGAAGTTTTAGAATTGTAATCTTTTCTCAATGCCTTTTTTTGTTCCACGATGTTTCTTTCGACGATATTTTCCCCTTGCATTGTTTTCTTAGCGAACGTTTCATCTGCGATGTTTTTGGCAGACATGAATCGTATCATACCTTCTACTAAAACGACATTTTGTAGCTCAGATTTGAAACATTCCATTAAAATGGCTTCCAGTTATGTCGAACATTTTTAACGTTTTGTCTTTCAATCTTCATCGTTCATCTTCAACTTAGCAAGTATCTTCATCGTTTTTTAGCCTGTCAGTTTTAATGTAATTTTAAGATTTTTAAAAGTTCTGTTTCAGTTACATTTATTCAGATACAAATAGTAACTGGTCACTATTGGCTTTCCTTTCACGATGAAAATTTTTTTTTTACTTTTGGTCGGATGGCCTATATACGAGATGATCTGGCAAATTTTACTGCATAAACTCTTTCTACAGTTATCTAGTGACAAACTGCGGCTAGAAAACTACGCTTGGAATACAAAATAGGCGACATATCAATATCATTCTTCCGTTACTCATAAACCAAATTTAAAGAAAAGGACATGGTTGACTACTTTCAGGTCAATGAACACTTTCTCTGCCCATGAAGCTTAAATATGGAAATGAACAGAAAAGATGTCTCGAATATTTTAAGATGATATATGACCTGTAGCGCTCTCAACAAAAGAAAATGCAGCTATAGTCGTAGAATTCGATAATCTACTGCAAACATGTTTCAGGCAGAAAGTCTTTTTATGCTGCTTTTTGTATCCGTTAATGCACAGTATCATTCTACTGACAAATGTGGAAATCAATGATTGATGATGCTGTGGTACTTTAAGAATTTATCTCCTTGCCACAGGCTGCGCATAATATAATTATCATAGACCTTAAAGCTATAATCTAAAGGAATTTATTTAGCTGTAACTTCATATGTTTATCCAGAAGGCATAATTACGTTTCTTTTCATTTTAAAATTTTTAAATACGTATACGAAAAAGTACCAAACGATTCATTTTTTCCCTGCGTATTAACCGCGGCTGAGCTGAATATCTGCTTGGTGATAAATTTCGACAATTATTGTGAGATAGGGATTACAATAAAGGATTATGAAATTTGTTTGCTTAGTAGCCATGGTACACAGTAACATAATCGTACTTTCGGTTTTTATCGCAGTATAAATAACAGCTGAATCTAAATTGATGAAAAATATAAAAAAACATATTTTTGTAATACTTCATAACCACCATATGAACATTCGAAAATTGATACCTATGCGATACATTTCATGTTTAAATTATAAAAATCATTAACTTAATCAACGTTTCTTTCTTCAAATCTTACTTAATAATTCACAATTTTTAACAATTTCTGCAAATTCTAACTGAATTATCAATCCTTGAACTTACCCACGTTTCAGATTATTTAAGTTATGAGTCGTATATCACGTAAATTTATATTAACGTATGTAAACTTTCATTTTCAGTCTCCTCATTGATATTCTAAGCAAAATTCTTGCAAAGTAAATGCGTCAGTTCTTGAAGGATGCAAGCATATTTTATGAAAGGGAAATGCATTTTCATTAGCTACTGAGCCAAACAAGTATGTGATGAATAGACGTATCTTCCCAAGGTTTCCATATATGCAAAGTTTCCTACACTTTGATTTTACTCTGAAATCAAAGTGTAGGAATGTCTGAATGTCAAGTGTAGTAGTGTCTGAATTGGCGTAACTTTAGTGTTTATAGCTATCAGGATTTTGAGTTAGGAAACCGAAGAAATGAGCAATTCTCTCGCTTAATACTAATTCTGGATCTGTCGATGCCACCTTTGTTTGATTCTAATTACACCCCGAAAGCACGCAGGAAGAAAATACCTTACATTCTCTCTCACTTAAAGAGAAACTGAGAAGGCGAAGACGAGTCTCCAAATCCTGGCGGCACGAATAATTGTCTTTCCCGTGTTTGTTCAACCACCATTGTAGAGTTAGAATTTTTTGAAGCAGGAAACATGAAGATTAAGCTACGCCTTTACCATGATTGGAAGTCCGGATCTTCTGATGATAGACGAATGTGCTTTCTAAAACCCCCCAAAAGCATTCGCTAAGGAGCGAGTAAATATTTTACAACTGTCGGGAAAATTCATTCATTTAGCCAGCTGAAGTTGGTTCAGAATTGTGCATCGAAGATATACTAAACGTTATTAAAACAACAGCAGAACAGATGAAGCCAAGACGCTGAAAGAAGACAGAATACAATTTGTACAAAATCTGCAATGGTTACTATGTAAAAAAACATAGAGATTCATTTATTTTTCTTATTATTTTTCTTATGATAAAAGTTTAATACAAAGATAAATTTGTGTGACCAAGGAAGTTAAATTTCTCAGTATCTGGAAGAATGCTTCGGATAAGCTGATGATTTTGCCATAAAATTTAGAAAGTTTAGTTTGATTTCTTGGGCTCATATATCTCTTTCAATAGACCTGAATATTTCTTCCCCAAATACTGTGGAAGAATCAGAGAATGTTTCAACATCTCAGGTCCTTACCCTGAAAGGATATATTTGTAATGATGCCTCATATTACTAAGACAAAAGCGATAAATTCAATACCATTGAACTTTGGCTGTTTCTCAGAATGACGCCAAACTAAGAGACGAAAGTTGCGCTTATGAAAACGTTTGACGGATACGGGATTCATAATTCTAATGTGTGCCGATGTGGACAGAGCTTATCTTGTAACTTTATGATGACTGGAAAATCTGAAATGTTATTAAGCTTAAAAAATGTCAAAAGTCCGCCTATGTTCTGTAAAGCCAACCTACGCGACCGTCATGGATGAATTCAGAATTGTTTGAAAACGAGTTGGGAAACTGACTGCCAAAATCAGCCAAAATGCAAAGGAATCTGCGCAAAGAGTAAATGCTTATTTTGGGCAACAATTAATCACATCTGAAAAAATAATTAAAACGCCTTTCATAACAATAATCTATAAAAATATAATTTATGTCTCTCGGTGGTATTACACGCTTCACTGCCGCGCAATAAGTCAGGAAAATACAAGCATAGAGAAAGGTTGACAAATTCAAACTGTCTTAACAAACATTTCTGAAAAATAAATAAATAAATAAATAAATAAAACATAACCGTGAACGGCATAGGTCTAAATCACGCATAAAGCTACTTTCAATGCAAGATATCCACAAAAGTTTTTTTTTTTTTTCTTTTAATTCACTGGTTGAAAATAAGAAAACACTTTTGACTGCGATAACTGAAATCAGGATTTAGAATATCAGAAAATTTAACACTTTCCTACAAAACCAAACCGATGAGTTAAGTCTTTTAGACTATTACTATATAGAGACATTAAGTATTTTTTGGAAGCAGGCAAGCTCAAAAATATGCAACGCCTTCGTCGGGAATCGAACCGCGGATTTCTCAATTACGCGCTGAGCGTGCAGACTACTACACCAGGAAAGTTCGCTTAGAAGGTGGGAGAAATACCTTATAACCATTATGTAGCGATAGATAAATAGGTGCGGTAATATTTACCATCTTCGCTTTATGCGACCGTCATTTCCAGACAATGTTGGTCTTCTGTAGAGGTTGGAGTCTTAGAAAGGTGTTGTTCAGTACAGATACGTATTTATGGTCTTTGAAATACGAGAAATTTTTAAACTTGGAAGCGTAAGGACATGTCACTTGGTTAGGTTATTTAATTACGGCAAAGCCTCGACTCGGCAAAGCCTGCCTAAGGGGAAGGATGCCTTCGTGGAGGACTTTCTAAGGGAAACTGGCTCGTATAAACGTTACACATGGGAAAACCACGAAAACAGCCATGCAGCCAGCCCGTTCGCGGGATTCGAACCTCGGACCGAATTACCAGTGTTCAGCGACTTTACCGCTCGGCCGCTGGTAGGCCTCCATGTCGCTTGGAGAGAGTTTGCTATCAGTTGCTATTAGGGAATCATTCAGGTAATTATCATCAATTTAGACAGAAAATATTCACTATCTAAAGTCAGTACAAGCTGGTGCTGACTTTAAATAGTGAATGTAAATGTTCTGAAATAAAATAGCACGCTTTTCATTTAGACATTATCTGGGTGAGATACTGCTCTGGAAACCTAACGACCTCTAAATCTGATGGCAATGGGGTTTTACTTTGTTATTCATATTTTACTTGCCGGACAGAAATTGTCTTAAAAAAGCAGAATGCTAAAATCGCAAATATAAGGCTTATAATAAATCCAATTTTAGAGAAAAACTATCTAAGTCCTCATAAACCATAAGAAACTATTTGATCGTTTGCATTGGGATAACTTGGTCACTCGAAGAAGAGAGATGCCAAATTCAAATCCAAACAGAAATTGCACCTTTCCATTGTTAACCTTACTTCCTAATACTTCGTAACCTTATTAATATGCACAGAACGTAATATTTTAGAAAAACAGAGGTTTCTAAAATATCCAAGATTGAAAAGACGTAAGTTTGAGGATTCACGTTCTGCTAGATGTCGAGTGTTCAGTCATACTTGTATGAATCCAATTCATTTTACCTTTGATATTTTACAATAATATCGTGTGCGCAACGTTAAAATGAATCACCGCTTTTGTAATATTAACAATAAACGATTTGCTTTGGAAACATTTGCATTTCTATTTCAAAAAATTCATTTTTTTCAGTACAGCAATCAATACAAGAATAGGAGAATAGGAGAAACAAGCTGATTTCTTATTTATAACGCTTGTTTTTATGCAAAAGAAGAAAAAAGTGCCACGTGTTAAAAAAAATTTAATAACAGCAACAAATTTGCATAAAAAGATAGACTTTCCTCTCATTCATTCCCTCTCGACTCTCTTTCTTTTCTTCCACATACGTTAAGGGAAAGGAACTTGCATTTGCATAAGCCAACTATTGGCCCTCCTCATCCATCATAGCCTGGGTGACAGATGAAACTCCTTCCAGAGTTTTTCTTTTCGACGAAAGAGAAAAAGAGTAGTTTTATTATAGCTGCATAAACGTTTTTTTAACATCTAACTACACAGTGATAGAATTACAATAATCATGAAAAATTTCAGAATTTTCCAAGTCTGAGGAAATAAGTATTGTGGCTATTTCTAAGCAATAAATTTCAGAGATATTAATATGCATGATTTGATATATAAGAAATTGAAAGTAGCAAAATATACCTCAATAAGAAAGAAAAGTGATCAGAACTGTCAAACATTAGAATATACCATTATTTTATAAACTTTAATAATAATTCTAAGATAATTTTATTTAAGATTATTATTAAGATTTAAGAAATATTTTCTGCTATTGACTCTCACTCTCAGCGAAGGCTGATCTTAAAGCATGGTCCTGAAGCAAGAAACCCGAGAAGAACGTTTGAGAAAGAAGAATGTTTTGAAATGGTGGGTGTCTTTGCTAAATGGAGACGCTTGAAGCAATCAGTGTAAAATACCTCTTGGGAGTCAGAATCAAATGGCATAGAAGGATTGAAGACCCTAGTATTCTAACCCCAGAAATGGTATCGGTCGAAACCGCGACGGAGACCTCCAATTTATTATTAATCCTGAAGTTTTTCTATGCGATGACTCGATATATGCAATAATAACTATCAGATATGGTATAAAACGTGTGAAAAAATATTTATGAGATCAGGATTTTCTCGCCATTTTGTCACTCAATAGAACTGCGGAACACCTGAACAGTACGCTTATATCGAAACTTTAAATCTGAGAGCTTGCACCCGTTATTCAAGGCCAGAATGCACTTCTCCATAAAGGGGATTATAATGTCAGTATCGAACAACATTCAGGTTCCTCGGTTATGCCTGACTGAAATGAAAACATAGAGAGTTGCTCCTACGAAATTATTCGAAGGCAATGTTGCATCCAAAACAGAAGGTGAAAGTTTTGAGGATACATGGAAATACCGAGGAGAGTGCACGAAGTGAAGTCAGTTTCAAATTGAAGATTAAGAGAGAAAATCATTGGAATTTGAGTCGAAAATTATAAAAAAGCTATTTAAAGGCTTCCTTAATTTATTGTTTGTATTGCCATTTTCAATGAAAACTCAGATTTCGAATCTCAAGAAAACTTTCAGATAATGCAGGAAATCTAAAACTCCTGCAAGAGTTTCAGATATTTTACTGCTCTTTTAAATGGCACTTTTAGCATTTCACATGTGTTTTGTTTTGCGTGCGTATCAAATCATTACGTAACTTTGAACCATCTACAACAAAGGCTCCATCGGTGGCCGAGTGGTTAAGACCGCTGAATATTGGTAGATCGACCTGTCATGGGTTCGATAGCAGGACAACATGCTGGCTACATGGTTGGGTTACACGATTGTACCCATATATAACCTGAATACCAGCCAACTTCCCTCAAAAAATCGTTTACGAAAGCCATCCTTCCTGTTAAGCAGATAGCTCATTGTGACTTTGCAGTGTTCAAATAACCCAACTTCACGTAATATCTACAACAATTAACGATTTGTATTAGTTTTGGTATTGCTATTTGATGTTATACTGCGGATTAAGTCATTGATTTAACGTGATCTAAATTCCATCAAAAACATGTAATGTACAAGACCGCAAATTTATTACACAGAAGATCAACACGTCTGGGAAGATGTTGCCTTATGTAGCGATACCTTACCGATGACTTATCTTGATGCCAGAATGTCTGAATGGAATAAAATTTCAAGGAAACTTTTCCCATCATGCCAGAGGAATGTCTAGTTCTACAAAATCAACTATAGTTACAGGTCGCCTGCTTCTGGGAAAATTTTGAAAAAAAACCGCAAATAGTTGTCTCAATTTCCTGCTTGTCTTCTTTAATAGTGTAATAATTATTGATCTTTCGCCATGCCTCATTCTTGAACTGACGGAAAAATCTCCAAGTTGTTGTACTGAGCTTTATCTGATAAAGACAATACGTTAAATACCGAATTATCGATGCTTGCGGTTTCCAGGCGGCTTGGCACTGAAGATATAGAGCGCAGAATAATTAAAACTTGGAAAGAAGTATAATCCCATCTATATGCCTGCTTGTCAATTTAATTTGGAACTCACATAATAGTTTCATGAGAGAATGTGTTTCACATTTTGCGCTTTAGAATGATTCCTTACTTTTAGATATCATTTTACAAATATTACTTGGAATAAAAAATAGTTCATATACTCATATTATTCTATAATAGTTCATATATATCATTATACAATTAACAATAGTTCATATATTATTCTAAATAAATGTTTATATATTTAGAAATATTTAAATTTTATGTGAGGTCTTTTGGCTACATCTAAATTCCATACTATTAAAGCTCGTTTTTAGCTGGTGCCATTCTCAAAAATCTAAAACATTATTCATTCTTTTCGACTCCGATTTTATTTCTATATAGGATTTAAAATATGCAAACGAGTTTGTTTTTTCTCAAAGCGTTTTTCCCTTAACATTCGCATGGAATAGTTTGAAATATTATATTCGAAGTTCGAAGAAATTTTAAATTAAATGAGATCGAAACTTCTAAAACTCCTGAACTTAAGAATTTGGAAAAGTAATCATAAAGATAAATTTGCAATTCAAAATAGCTTTCAGTTAGTCTGAATTGCGAATTGAAAGAGGAATCAGAGCAAAAATATTATGTGTTTGTTATAACTAAAAAAAAGCAAATGTATGAAACTCATGCCATGAAATCTCTTCGAAAGGGTAAACATCTTGTTATGAGCAGTAATAAGTTATAAAAATAAAATGGAGGAAGAAAAGTAGAAAAGAGAGGGAAGAAAGGAAAATGTGTAATCTAATCATACATGTAAACCTAAAAAGACCTGAAAGACATGAAAAATGTTTCAGTTATATAAAACAAAAAGCTGTCGTAATATTCTTGATAAGTACGATTAAAAATAAAACAAGAGTGGGCCCATAAGAAAACTGCAACAGAAAGTAAAAAAAAAGTAGGCAAAATGGAAATGGCATATGCCATAAGGAGTACATTTAATATATTTAATTTTTGTTTGAGAATTTTCATTTTAGATCAGCTATTCTTGGCACTTCACAATTTAATTTATTAACACATATGAGCAGGTATTACAATACATAAATAGTTATATTTTACTTTTTAATGTCTTCGATAAAAAATATGTTTTTATTGATTTTATTTTACACATTTTAGCCTACAGAAGAAGATAAAATATTCAAGAAAGAAAATCACTGCCCCCAGACAAAAGGAAATGTTTTGTTCTAATTAGCATAATAATAAAATCTCCATGACATCACTTTTTTCAAGGTCTTTCTTTAGATCCGATGCGTTTATCATTACATTAAACTGACTTAAATTTACTTTTGATTAAGAAATCCGATCCGATTTCAGTGTTATTTAAAGTACTTGGGATGCTAGCAATGAAAGTTTAAATAGTTTGATTTAAGCATTTGTCATCGTCAGTAATGCACTGAACGTTTTTCGAATAAAAAAATTTTAATTTTTTTAAATAAAAAAAATCTTTTACTTAAAACTCATAAAATAGTTAGTGAACTCAAAGGATAAAATAATTTATAGTATAATTTAATGGAAACAAGGAACTGAATAGTTCATTTTACAAAATTAATCTACAATTTTATATCACGAATAAGAAAAGCTTGAGACATATTTGATAAAATTATAAAGAAAATGGCTTATATTTTTAATATGCAGTGACTGCCGCTACTAACCCACTGATTAATAGATTAAGCTATTTATTGAGTTCAAATTTCGAGAACCAAAATGAATGTATACAAATCTCTAGAAAAACCACCGTTTATTAAACTTACCTTCGCCGCTTACAAAACTCAAACTGGCGAAAGCCTGATTATTCAGATCCGAAATAAACTGTTTGTGGCTGATAAAAGCTGTTTGTAGTTCATTCTTTTATCTTTCAGTTGTGCAGAGCACGGCTCTAGCTGACATTTCGGCTTGTATAGTTAGAAACATCCTTCGGTGTTGGTTATACTTCCATAGTTCCTGTCAGACATTGTTTGAAATTCTCCTTGTCCAGACTAGAGCTGACAGCAACAAAATACCTTTATCTAAGCAGTCCTGCAAAGGCACTGGAAACACATTCTTTGATTATAAATGAATGAGCGTTTACCAGGATTAAAGAATAGATAATGCTTACGTGAATACTAAATCCGTTTCTCGAACACCAGCTAACAGGGGATCAATGTGCATGCACACTGTTAAATATTTGCATAATCGTCTGTAGTAACGGCAACTGCCGTCAATAAAAGGTGGTGCTTTTCTTGGTAGCGGCGCTGCTCATTTTCAGTTCGAAGCATTGCAGACCTGCTCAGAGGAGATTTGAGCGGATGATGGTTTCCAATCCAGTCCAGTCCAGTCTGGGTTCCTGTCCAATCCAGTTCCAGTCAGGCGTTTTTGTTCAACTTAAATGGTGAGTTATGCCAGAGGGACCAGACGGATGTTTGTCCTTATAAGATGTGTTCTTTTCCTCAGTCGCCGAATAGCTGACAGTTCAAAGCATTACTAGGAATTTGAATGTGCTGTTATTTTTCCACCTAAGATGTTAAGTTTGTTCAAGATGTTAAGTTATCATCATTTTGGAAATTTTAGTTGAATAAACCTTTAAGTTTGGACAAGGTTTGTGTTCTTCAGAAAGTCAAGATTCGAAGTCAGATATATAAAATAACATTAACATAGGTTTTAACATAAAGAAACAACACACACATTAAGTTTGCAGAGTGTTCTCAAGAATTATCTTGAAATGCCTGATTACATTATCGTACATTATTTATCTTTGTTAAAGGAAAGTAAGGATTGATTACCCCCATAATAAACATAAACTGTCAGGTCGACTTGGCAAAGGTGCAGGGTTTGATCATATAACTGGAAGAAACATTTTTATTTGCTGTGTGCGTGACTAGTCACATGTTGAAATGTCCAAATGAAATGATTTAGGTCTGAAAGAAATGGATACATCGCTGAAAGATTATGGGTAAATACAGTCAAACAGAAGCAGTTTTAACATAGGGGTTTCTCAAACAGCATTCTGCAGTTAACCTTAACCAAAGAAATAATAAAACTGATAAAGAACTAGTAAAAAATGTATATGTCTCAAGTAAGCGCAAAAGGGATGGAAAATGGAGAGATTTTGAAAGCGCTCTTCTAGAATGGTTTAAGCTATGATAATAGAAATTATTTCAGTTCTCGAGCTCTGTTGACCACAAAATCTGTAGAATTCGCTAAAATACGGGGTGAAAATTTTATGGCAACTTATGGATGGCTCACAAGATGGAAAAAGAAAAATAACACTGTTTATCGGAAACTACATGGTGAGAAGGAAGAGAAAATCCATCATTCGACTGAAAAATTGATAAAAAATGTTTTATCCGGGCTTGTAAAAGAATACAAACCGCATGAAACTTATAACACAGGTGAAACAGGCCTGCTTTACAAAGTATTACAGGCTCCAGTATAAATGTTTAAATTCGAAACAGCAGTTGGTTTTAAGAAATTAAAAGAACAAGCTACTGTACTATTAACATGCAGTATGGATGCAACAATTGAAAAGACGCCAGTGGTTACTGGAAAGAGTAAAAAACCTCGATAGTTAAGAATTTACATTTAATTTAGATTAAACTCATGGATGATAAAAAATATTTTTACTCACTCCCTTTTGAAATAGAATAGAGAAACTGAAAACGAAAACATAGTAGCTTTACTGCAAGTTCATTGTGCTGGACATCCCTCCGATATCGTTCTGAAAAACATTAAATTAGTATTTCTTCCTAAAAACACGAATTCTATCATCCAGCCACTAGACCAAGGTATTACAAAACCTTCAAAATGTAATTACATAAAACATGCAGCGTTCAAAAAAAGATAAAACAAAATTTAATCTTGTGAAAATGCAAGCATTTCGACGGAGCTAACTAAGTCGGTAGAGGCTGTGTATATTATTGTGAACGCCTACGAAGCAGTCTTCAAGACATAGATAGAAATTGCTTGGAAATTAGAAAATATTGTTTTCATTCAGAAGAAGCCACAGAGGAATTTCAAATTATTTCTAATATTAGTGACATTATTGAGCGTAATTACAAAGATTCGGATTTAGAAAACGTCGCAACTGAAAATAATTTTGAGACCATGTGAAGAAAGAACTGCGAAACTGAAACTGACAGTGAAAGTGGTACGGAAGAAAATGACTACATGTCAACCTCAGCTGAATCGAGAAAAGCAGTGTAAACTTTAAGAACTCTTAAACTGACAAGTGGAGCTAGATAAGAAAAGCTAGCAACAGTTTTAAGAACTTAAAAATAATATTAAAAGGCTGTTGACCAAAAATTCGAAGCACATACGGATAGAACAGTTCTTTGTAAAAAGTTAAAAATTTGATCAATTATGTTGTAGGGTTTCCCTTAGTTCAGTTATTCAATTTTTTTTTTTTTTTACCTTTCCCGAACTCCTCAGCTTAACTTTGCATTTCCTCGCCAGGATGATAATTTAAAGTTAATTGAAGTGAGGATTTATACGGGTGGATCTTGTAGGTTTATTCAGAGCGGGTTTTCGCTAGCCAGTGCACGTTACGCGTCTGTCCTTGCTGTTACGTGGAGTTGTTAATACGCCTTTTTGGTCATTTAAATAATTATCACGCCGGGTAGATTGTCGAGGGAACCTAGTTAACCTTAATTTAAAGTGCTCGTCCAGCACTATTCTTTACACTTGAATTTATTGTATTATGATTCTGAAGTTCCACCACAAGTTGTCGGTGTTATGTTAAAGCACGAAGTACACTGCAGGATTTATTAAGATGCAGGAGGCTGGGGGAAGGACAGTTCTATATCTCCCGTTCTACTGGGCAGATTGACGAAATTCGAATTGGGTTTTCCATGTCTAGAAAGTGCGACTTGGGATATGTATTAAATTTATATATAGCGTTGTTCTAATATAGGTATTTTGACACAAAATCGAACTTTTCCTGAAATGATATACGAATATTTTTCCATATTTCGATTCTACGACTCAAAGTATGCCAAACTGTCAAGTGTAAAAATCACACGAGTAGTTTTTTAAAAATTAGCCCTCAAAATTTTAGCTCCTTAATGTTAATTGATATATATTTATAAATATTTATAAATATTTATAAATATGTTTGGTATATATTTATAAATATCTCTTTTTTTATTAAATTTATCCGATTCTTCCTTTCACATTTCGAAATTTAGATTCATTTCAAATAACATTCGCCCATTTTTATGATTTATTTTTAAAATTTGTATTTTTAAATATTTTTTATAAATTTTTCGAAAAACAATTTGAATTAAAATCTAAATTAAAATCTAAAAAAATCTTAAAAAAAAATCTAAATTAAAATCTAAAAAAAATTTTTTTCCATCATCTTAAAATAGATGTATTTCTAAGCATACCTGCAAAAAATTAGAACTTTTATTCTAAATTTCCGAAGATATACATTAATTAATATATTGGCGGGTTTTGAAATTTGGCATATTTGTTGAAAGCGATATAACATTAAATGTGGTTTAAACGCTTTGTTAAAAAAATTTGAAAGTAGAAATGATATGACTTTTTTTTTCCGGTCATGCACAATGTAAAAAGGTAGGAAGGAGGTGCCTTTTTCCTGCTCCTGCATAATGGAAGGGAAAGGAAAATTGGTTACCTTATATTAAAAAGTTAGCCAAGTGAATTATTCTTGGCGCAAACTGAAAAAAAAAATTCTTTTAAAAATAAATTTTTGAATTTCTCCGTAAATGTCGCATCAAAGTTTACAAAATGTAATATCTAGGCATAATTTGAGTCGTAGAATTGAAATATGGAAAAAAATGGTATTTCATTTCAGAAAAAAATGGTATTTCATTTCAGAAAAAGCCCGATTCTGTGTCAAAATACCTATATTAGAACAATACTACATATATTCCTAAGTCTAATACATATTCTAAGTCGCGCTTTCGGGACAAGAAGGATTGCGTCAATCGGCCCAGTAGAACGGGAGATATTTAGAACTGTCCCTTTTTTTTTCTTTTCTCCCGCAGTGTGCATGCCCTTCTATTCTTAGTTGGGAAAAAAATATATATATATATTCACCTTCTTTCTGCGCTGGTATTATTTCACGCCTGTGCAAGAAGTCGGCAGGTTCCTTAGTACGATCTAGTTTATGGGGCCAAAGACACTAAGATCCTATAATGTTATAATTTATATAAAAATTTAATAAAAAATAAATTTCCAAGTTTCTCGAATTTCCAAAATAGTTCAATTTTAGCATTAAATTTTAATTCATAATTTAAGTATTAATTGCTAGATTAATTGTTAGTTATTAGCTTACTAAATAAGTTCAAAATTGATACTAAAATTTTCAATACCGAAATTGTCGATTTTTTAACTCCACCGCTTAATAAACTCAAACATGCTTGGAACGGAAGTGATTTTAATAAGCGGTGGATACTGTATTTCGCTACTTAAGCAGCCGCCCTTTTATTATTTCTGGTATTACACTGTACATAAATTTTGTGAACAGAATTATTTAATCATTTGTTCCCATTAAACTGTATAACTTACTGTTCTTTTTTTAGTTCATTAATTATTTTATGAGTTTTAAGTACAAGCTTATTCTATTAAAACTTATTTTTTGTCTTTTTATGCTTATTACCGATAAAATTATTCATTTGAAAACCTATTTTTCAAAAACGAATAATTGCTCTTTTATTTTGAACAATTTTGGTATGTCAATTGGTAATAAAAATGAAGCGATTTCTCCAGGAGATAAAAAATTACTTTCAGACTGCGTATCAAATTTATTTAAAATATTTTTGTCTCGCTCTGTTTGATAATGAAAAGTTTTAGTTTGTTCGCTAAAGGAAGACACGTGAGGTCAAAACGTTTCAAAATTATGTTTTAAATAATATAAATCAAATTTTGAAACATTGCGCTTCACCACACGACATCCACAAACAGTGTATTATGCAAAATTGGAGCTCGATAATTTATCAAAAAATAGTAGTAAATTTGACGGCACACCTTTGTCCATGAGTGACAAACTTCCAACTTCAAATTACTAATACTTCAAAGAGTTTACCGTTAAAGTTTCAAAAAGTTTTAATAAAATATTTCAAAAATTAAAATATGCAAGAAAACAGGTAAAATAGTTTGACATAATGACACGATAACACCGCCTTGAAAATGAAGAACTGATATTTCGAAATTTATTTCATGTAGAATCAAATTTTAAAAAAAGTGCTCAATTGATACCTTTTTATTATTCTTATTTCGAAAGAGGGTAAAGAACTTGTTTTAGAGCCTTGAATTTGTTTCATAGCCTTTTATAATCAGCGAAAATTTCAGTATTCTGTAGTTGATACACTTTGGAATAATTGAAATGTTATATTTGAAATTTCTATATTTTAAATCTTATAATTCCGGATTTAACTAGTGTTAGTGGACAAAAGTCGAGCAAAATACACAAATTCGTTAACAAAGGCAAAATTAAAAATTTATACATATATAATTTTAAACATTCATTCCCTAGCCGCCCAGACGGTTATAGTGACCAGGAAAGACGACTGCGATACCAAAGGGCCCGGGTTCGAATCCCGGAGAAAACATGGTTGTAACTGTTCGTCCCTTCAATAGGAAGCAAATGTGGCCCACCTATTAGGTGCCACTATAATAAAGTGACCACAACGTCTGGTCTTAGTAGTGGCCAAGCCGAAGTCGCCTGAGGAACCGCCATTGGGAAAAAAACGATATGTTCCCTATCTGTCCGATGGTGTAAACAGCAAAGTTCTGAGAATTTTCTTTTGTTCGTTAAATAAAAATAATAAAAATATGTGAGAAAAATCATTGCAAAATTAAATTTAAAAAAAATCTGAATGGAATTTCGAAGCAATCGATTTATCCCCCTGCATTGCCATCCAGAAGAAACGTGTGAGCAAAATTTGATCTCAGTAACTTCACAGAATGTTGTTTAAAAATCGATGACAAACTTTGACCATAGCGGCAAACCCCAAAAGTGAGCTAAATAAAAGCTTGTAATAAAAACAGATTCTATCAATATTTCTTATGTAGCTGTGGCAGATTATTTTAGTCATTGTTTTTTCAGTTTCAGTTTTCATTCATTTTGTAAATGTTTGTGTCAACGAAATGTGTTTAGTCAAATGTAGGCACAGTAGTCTATTTAAAAATTATTCATGTAAATAATTTAGATATCTATGCTAAATGCATTCATCCTGTTTTAAATATATTTAAATGTTTTTATAAGTCATTAGTTTTTAAATGGGTAATTTATGTACATGTTAGTCAGTTTAACAAACTAAACTATTGCATACGCGTTACATTTCTAACTTTTGCGCCATGAGCGCTTATGTAGCGAAACTCTCATTAATAGAAATACTAAAACATTTACAGCCGTTTCGACTTCCGAAACCCAAGCATCATAAAAACCACCTCACACTCAATAAACTAAGCATTTACTACCAGCTTTTCATTTCCTCGGTATTGCAGTGGATGTGTCACGTGACCTATACCTGCTGCAGAAAATGCTGTGGATAATACGAGCGGCCATATTAAGCTATAAACGATCCACGCTAAGACGAAAGAGTGTTTCCGAATAGTATATAACAGAGCAGTGGTTACGAAGTAGACGGATCAAGGCTATATCTGAGTACAGGATAACTACGTCATTGTTTTAGTGCCTATTTCAGAACGTAATAAATGGTGTTATGATAACAAAGCTGCATTTAACGGGCCATATGATAGCTGTACTTTTATGCTTACGAATGACGTCATCATAGGTAGGGTAAGACTTATTAACACTTCATATTTATTATTTATCTCTATGTGAATTTCCTTTGCAAATAATTCAGAATTCTTTAATATACATTTTTTTTTTCAGAAGAGATAAAATGATAATTAGTGGCAAAATGATAAGGGCTCTGTTTTTCAGTCTGAGTTGCTTTGCTGCCAAACGGATTCAAAATTCTTGTAGTGACTCAATGCGCGTTTTAATATGTAGTGATTCGTTTTTTTTTTTACAATAATTACTGCAGAAAATTAGTGTTTTAGAGAAACTTGCTGTTAAATTTCAGGTTATTATTAAGACCTTGGAAGATTTTGATGTCGGCATTTATTTTCCTTACGTCTGTGGACCCTGCGGAAATTTTGGCAATGAGAGAGTCGATACTTCGTGGTATACTTTGACTAACACTAGGAATTGAAATTAGACTTAACAATGAAGGAAATACACAATGAGCAAATGAAGTTTCAAGATATAAATTTTTCAGCCACTCTTAGGGAAAATGTCGAACGATAAGCAACAATAACTTTGCAAGCCTATATCCATAATGGCTTAAATATCGTCTGCCACGTTGTTTCAGATTTAAACAGAATTTTGTGTTTGATTTTTGTACACGATATCTGCTCTTAAAAATTCAGGCAATGAAATAATCAGCAACTACAACAGTGCGTTTTGAACGATGTAACTGTCATCAGACAAGTTCAAGGAAAAGTATTAGTTCTCTCATGAATCCTACTTATTCACCAGCTTTGACGCCTGTGAAACATTTTTATTCTGTATAACGGAGACTCAGTTTAAAGAGTAAATCGACAATATTTCCAAAATTAAGAAAACTTTAACAAGTGAATGTAGGCAGAAATATTCTAGAAGAAGCATTTATATTAAAGTGTTCATAATGAATAGTATTAAAATCAATAGATATGAAAGGTTAAGAAGTGATAAAATGTGTGTGTGTGATTATGGCAAAGCTTCGAGGGCTATCTGCCTAAGGGGAGGGATGCCTTCGTGGAGGACTTTCTAAGGGAAACTGGCTCATATACACGTTACACATGGTGAAAACCACGAAAACGGCTGTGCAGCCAGTCCGTTCGCGGGATTCGAACCTCGGACCGAACTACCGGTGTTCAGCGACTTTACCGCTCGGCCACTGGTTGGCAAGCGATAAAATGAAAAGGTTAAAATAATATTAAGAAAAGCAACAAACTTGTGTTTTGCGTAGATTTTAGGCAATGACTCTATGAATTTCAAAAGCAAACACATGCAGGACCCACTTTATCACGAACACAGAAATCTGTAAGAAAGCGAAAGCCACAGTTATATTAATACCCGAAAATTCTCTTCTATCTGAGAAAAGTAGTATCTGGTAATAAAAGATTCAGAAATTTGTTTAAAAATTAAAATTAAACTGATTTTAATTAATAACGCGTTAAGTTAATCTTAATTACATTAAATCAAATAGTAAATAGACAATTAATTAAGTTGTTATTTTGAAATAGTATTATTTATTCGAATGAAAGGTTGTTCCAACAGTATGTTGTTAAATGGGTTCTCAATTTAGCTGAGATTGCTTTATACGAAGTATATTCTCCATTTAAATTTACTCCAAAACTTTATTTAACATTCAGCTGCAGTGAAATGGGAAAGGGATTTTATAAATTCAAAATCTTGTTTTGGTAATTCCCTTACGCTATTTTGCAACTTTGTGAGGTTTTTAAATGGTTAGAACACAACATATTACTATCGTTTGTATTCTAAATATTTAGAAACATCAGTTGGAATTTATATTCTAATCCTTTATCATAACATTCCACATTTAATAAAAAAAATTAATCCATTTTGTTTGGCAAGCACTTTTTTAAATCTCAAATTTGGGAAAAATTGAAAATATTTACTTTCGCACTTTCTTTCAAAATATATTTGTAAGAACCTTTAAAGTCTGAAATGATGTATGCTTTACTCGCTTCCATAAAACATTTTAAGCTGTCTTCTAAAAATATTTCCAATCTTCGTTTTGTGTTTATAAGGGACAAAACATTTCTTCCTATAGGCGAAAGAAAAATATCTTTAAATACCGAATTTAATCGCGTTAGCAGAAGCAGATTTCTGTACATATTTATTTTTCAAATTTCAAATTTACATTATTTTTTAAACTTTCTCCATGTAAATACCACAATCCTACGTATTTACTGTCCCATAATTTAAAACATATGATAAAAATTTCGCATTTCTTTACCTCTAGATTCTCATCCACAGAATTCTTTGACTTGAAAAATAATACTGAAATGAAACTAACCGGTCCTTCTTTTTCTGCTCTTTTTTCATGGGGGAGGGAAACCAGTCTCAAGAGAGGCCGTACATTACGACAATTGAATTATCGCATATCTTGGGAATCCTCTTTCCTACACCATTGGTTTTTAGCCCTCTAGTTGGAATTCCTTATTCCCATTCCTTCATTTGATTGCCACCATTTTGCCCTTTCGTTCTTCCTTTTGTAACAATGGCATTGCGAATGAGAGAATGAAAAAGACAGAGGTGAAGGTATATCACCAGAGATCGGGAAAGATGGAGAACAGATGAGTAAATAAAAGGAATCGGTGCTAATGTAGAAAAATGAATCCGATTCCTATGAAGAAAAGAAGAAAAGAGAAGATTCTATAAAAAAAAAACTCTTTAACCTCAAGAAATGAAGCACAATGAGAATTCGATTTCAATATTTTTAAAATTCAAAATAAATAGAGACTGTTAAAATGACTAACAAAAGACTTAGCCAGTAATATCTTCTTTTACTTCAGTGTGCACAGAGCGATAATGTTTTTATCTTAATTTTTCTAAAAATATAAATGTGCTGTTTTCATGTTTCCTGTTTTGGCATTCTAGTGGTAGAATGTCATGTCTTAGCTTTCGAATGTGTTTTAGAAAAAATGTGTTTTCTTAATTCCTTTTTTAAATTTATTAAACATGCAAAATTACTAGCAAGTGAAAAGTTTAAGAATTTGTAGCAAATAAATTAAGTAACTAATATTCAAATTCGAAGAGTCTACTACGGTTTTTAAAGTAGGAAATACGAGAAATCAGTTGTTTTACCGTGATTCGAACTCCGTATCTTCCGATGCTAGCTGAATTGTACTGCTAACATTTCAAAGGCAAATTTTTTTTTATATTCTGTCACAATTAAAGGATGCAAACCTGGAGATCTTGCGATTTCCATTCCACGTGTTACCACTCAAAGTACGAAAGCACGCACTGAACAAGTTGAAAATTCCTTAGAAATTTATTAACCTGCAAGAGATGTAAATTTAATTATTCGTTTTCAAACTGTCTCATATGTTTAATGTATCCACCTTTGATGGTTATGGTAAATATTTACGCAACATCGAAAAGATTTACTTCGACATACTGGAAAACTAGTTTATGCCACAGTTAAATGGAAACAGGGATAATAAACTCTTTCAAAATGATGGTAGTCCGGCTCTTTACCACAAAGACAATTTTGAAAATGTTTTACAAGAATATCTTATGACAGTTTACCTCAAAGAAAGAAACCATTATCAAGAGGACCGCAATTATAATAGGAATGGGACTCGCTAATGTGGTGGCTACCGCAGTCTTTGGATTGAGTCCTATGTGCCATTTTCTAGTGCGGACTGAGCAAGAACATAGTTGTGGTGCTTCCACTTCCAGCTAATATCCAGGATCTTGGAAACAGCATTCTTCTTAGCGACCATCATGATCACTCAGTCGTGATCCACTGCCATGCAAGTGGGACGAAGAATTGGGTTATCACATTAGTGCATGAGAAAATATCAGCTAATATGAGCGTATTTAAAAACGCAACAATGTACACTCACTTCCAAAAGTTAAGCACGATGATGTAAAATGAAAAAAAAAAAAAAAAAAAAATCAACAAATACTGCTTCGATTGACACAAAATTCGGCAGGAAAGTAGAATATATATTTATGCATAAAACAAAATCAATAATTATATACAGAAATGAAAGCAGTATTAAATTTTTGTAAATTATCAGGTAATGACATACTAGAGACTTAAACAGAATTATGTATAAAGTGGAAATAAAATAAACAGCATAAAATGAAAAAAAGAGGACATTAATAGGGTATGTGATCCCCCTCATCTATATACAAAGTTTACACCTTGTGATCATGCTTTCAATTAGGTGGTCAACCACCGCAGAATTAAGCAATCGCTATTCTTCTTGTAGAGCACCTTCCAGCTCAATAAGAGTGGCTGGAGGTGAAAAACGTGAAGATACAGCACGGCCGAGAGCATCCCAAAGATTTTCAATGGAATTAAGGTCGGGCAAATATGCTGGCCACGCCATACGCGCAATCCCTTCACTCGCCAGGTAATCATCGACGATGTCAGCTCTATGGAGACGTGCGTTATCGTCCATTAAAACAAAAGTAGGGCCAACTGCTGCAGCGTACAATCTCACAATGGGTTCTAGGACTTCACTCGATACCGGAAAGCCGTCAAAGAACCCCGTTTAAAGATGTGCAGGTCGGTGCGGTATCCTAATGAAATCCCTGCCCACACCATAATGCTTCCGCCTCGGAATGCATGATGTCCGGTGATGTTTTGGGACTGATTGCGTGTTCGTTGTTTACGCTATATATATATCCTTCTACGCTTGTCATCTGGCTCCAGAGAAAATCTTGACTCATCAGTAAACATGACATTACCCCAGTCAGACACATTCCAACTGACATGTTCCCGGCACCACTGTAATCGTGCCCCTCTTGATAGAGGAACACAAACTCGAGGTACTTGGGCGTACAGTCCACATATATGTAATCTTCAGCGTACAGTAGCTGCAGATATCGCTTTACCAATGGACGCTGTAACCATACATGTCACACGTGTGGACGTCGCTCTGCGATTCCGCTCGGCTACAGTAGCAATATATCGATCTTCCGCGGGGTTTGTAACCCTTGGGCGACCGACTACGGGCTTTCAGATAACTGTTTGTGTGATTTGGAGTTTACAAAAATTTTAAACACCTTCTATCAGCACTTAAATCAACTTCTGTGACCCTTCATAAATCTGGCTTCTTATAAGACTGCCTTTTTTGCATATTTCTTGACATGAAAGCGCGATTGGCTATTACCTAACATATTTGCATACTTCCATCTACCTCTGCAGCGAATTGCATCCTCTTCAATTTTGATTGGCTTCCGGAAGTTAGCATTTTTCTCTCCGTGCTTAACTTTTGGAAGTGAATGTATCTATAACAATGTATATACATATAAAACAAAACTTCCAGAGTATGCCTCGTTTTAGTACAACAATGTTATAGACTGCATGTTATTGCTATAATCTCTTAAAAAGGTAGAAAATGTTCGCAATGTATATTTTGGATTTTCCCTCCTATTTGAAACTTAATTTTGTCGTATTGGCTTTTGGTAATCTATGCGCATTGCATTATATACATATATATTACATTATATATTAAATATACACATTAATACTTTGCGTTATTCTAACGATTATGCCTAATATATAGACTGTTCAAAAGGGGCTATAGACTTTACTTGTTTAAATATAATATATACTAAATCGATACTTGCTATTAAAATAATTCAAAAACTAAAATCAAGATTTTTATATAAGACATTGCAGCATTAGGGGGAAGTTTCTAAGTAAAAACTTAATTTACCTGTTTTTGAATACACAAAAAATTCCAGTCCGACTAGTTATGTCTTCACGAATTCAGCAGGTGCGCTGAAAGTTAATAGCAAATGCTGTTTCGCCCAATGCGTGACTATTTATCACCGAAATGAACAATTTGGGATTTATAAGTTTTCCTTAAAGTTTGAGGAAATCTGGAATCGGGACAGTTGTGGGAGAAATACTGTAGGGCTCGCACAAGATGAACAATTTATAAACTTTCTATAGTTTTAGTTCTGTTTGTATTTCTGACTACGGTTGTCTTCTGATCTGCCATTGGAAATAAAAAAGAAATTTCGTGAAATTCTATTCGAAACAGTTTAGACACTGACTAGCGATCAAAGCCAGTAAACTTGTTTTTTGGCATTTCTGCGAGTGTGCGTAAAGATAAAGAAACCTTTTGCGTTTAATTTATTAAACAATAATGAACGTTTTATTAAATGAACTAGAACCTTCTGAGAAGAACTTGAGGACCAGCGGATATATGTTTTTCTTCCCCCGCGAATGTTCTTCAACCAGAAACGTACATGCCTTACCTGAGATTTGAATCGAAGACCATCTGCGCGGAAGCCACCTCTTCTTTACATCTTAAAGATCCGGCAACGATCGAATTATACATAATGTAGCAACAGTCTCACTACCGTGCATATTATACACAAGACACAAAAAATAAAAATCGTCATTAATCAAATATATGTAAATCATCTCGCTTTTACGCTTATCTAATTCTGATATTCTCCACTAGTATCCAAATTTATTTGCTCAGAATAATTAAGATCATATCAAAGTGCTATCAGCATTAGTTAATTAATTTTAAATTCGATACAGCTGAATGTGATGTTAAGAATATTTAATAATCAGAGAAGCTCTGGCGTTTGATATAACTGATACAGTATTTATGTCTTAAATTACGGTCACTGATATAATAACTAGGTTTGTGACTGCTATATATATATATCTATCTAATTGGAAAATATACTAACATACGGCAAGCTCTATTGAAATTCGTAACATACATGCTGTTTATGAATACATTCATCGTATGCATTGAATTTTGGATTAAATTCTCTTTCAACTTAACATGCGTAACATTTGTACTTAGGCATGTCATGTATTCTAATGTAAACGCTCAAAATTGCAAATAGGGTCCTTTCGAACTATGCCTGCATTTATGGTATATGTGTTTACCGTTCTCCTGTATTTATTAATATAAACTATCCGTTTAATAAATTAGAACGCGGATGAGAAGTTCATGTATAACGCGGTTCCTGTATAACGCGCTGTTCCAGATTTCCGAAATAAAACTAAGAAACTTAGTGCACATATCTTAGTATCTGTTAGTATTTCTTTGAATAAATAATATGATATTTTAACCGTTCTCTGGACTTTATAGTTACACATGTGAACTTAGCGATGAGTCGCTACACAGTTCAATAGGTTCCTTTTCGTTCAGCATAGACGAAGAAGTTAGGAATGTTATAGCACATGGATGCTAACACATAATGAGACACATTCTAAGAATGTAAGTTCAAAACAGTCATTTATGCACCACCTAAGAACGAGATTTTAAAGTTTTGTATTCGAAAGGGGACTCTGATTTGCCATAACTCGAATGGCAACTAAATTTACTTCAGTTTTTTTTTAATTGGATTTCACGGACTTTCTTGACTTTTAAAAGTAGAAACGATTAGAAGACTGTTTTTATAGGCTATCGGTCGAGAGTTATAAATGTTCAGTTATGGTGCTGCAACTTGCAGTGTTATATTAAAAAGTGAAATAATTTGCCAAGTGCCTCTAAAACGCGGTAAAGCCTCATTATGAAGAGCATCCATGCTTCAAAGCAATTTTGTTCTTTTTCGTTTATTTATGTTTAAAAAATATTGGTCATTTTTGAAAGTAGTCGTCAATGCAGAACGGTCCTTACGTTCGTGGACATTGTTGAAGTTTTGGAATAGCAGAGCTAGCCACGGAACTTTGCACTGATTTAAAATTCCGTATTCCTGTTTCTCATTGGGAGCGCTTTCACAGAAATGATGCTCTCTGTATATGGAACAGAGAATATCTGACCTTATCAAAAACACAATAGACTAAACTTTTTTTTTCACAGAATAAAAGTTTCCAACATTTTTTAGCTCGATTTTTGACTGAACATGGTAATTTTAAGAGCTAGAACTTGCTTCAAGTGCTTTGTGCAGCTGCACTAGCGGCAATGAAGGTGTTAAGCTTCGTGACTGCGTTCGTCATTTCCAGCAGAGGAAGATACTTCAAGCAACTTACCGCATACTTTCTTGGTATAATTAGAAAGCACATCCGGCTAGCAATCGGAAACTTCGGAGTTAGAATCTCGGAAAGAGTATCGCTGTTCTGTCATGTTTTCTGAACCCAAAAATTAAGAAATATTCTGCAAACTGCGTCCGAACAAAAATGTGGGGCATATTAATTTGTCACGACTTGGTTTGGCGACTGGATTCCCTTCTCCCAATGGTCCTTTAAGTGAAAGCGAATACAAGGACTTTTCTGCTTCCTTACCGCGTTATTTCACTGTGTGATTGAAACACATATTCGGGTAGCAATCGGAAGGCCCGAGGTTCAAATCCCGATGAGGCACTGTTAATTTCTCAAGTTACCTAGTCCAAAATTTTAGAAAGGATTTAGAAATATTTCATCACAAGTATCTGTTGTGACCATTTCCATTCAATATTACTTTAAAAAAAGGACTCATCATAGTAATTTTAGATTGCAGCAAAGCATTAGAAGGTTAAGGCTGATGAGGGAAAGGATGCTTTTGTGGAGAACCTCTCAAAAACGTAGCATAAAAACAACACCGTTATAAGGACAGATTACACGAATTACATTTTGAGAAAACAGAACTATTTTGAGAAATATTTCAACGAATTAATTTCAAAACTATGACATTCTTAAATTTATTGTCAGATAAAATTAGAAGGAAGCATTCATAGAACTAAGATTTCGACACGTTGCAATATTTCCTGTGCATTTTGATATTACTACTCTCTATTTTCGAATTCTTGAGAATATACAGAGAATATATTATTTTCCCTTTTTATTTGGAGTTCACCATTCAAGAAAAAAATAGCGTTCCCTTTCTATAACTTTTAAAGATTTCTTTCCGCTTTCGACATTGAATTCCAAGTATTGGTCTTCTGATCAAGCTCCAAAACCTACCATCATAAAAAACAAGTTTTCCACATTTTTTGCGTCTTTTTTTCCGTTCATAGAATTCGTTCTATTTTTATTCCTTTTACATTCCTAAGGGTCAAAAATGTTTCTTTCCCCCTTCTAAGAAACGAGATCTTAACGTTTTGGCCAGACTCCAAAATCGTATACGTCATAATAATTCATTTAGGGTGTCTTCTCTTTTCCCTTTTTTTCCTTGCTGTTATTTATGATATGATGTTTTATGCCTGGTGGAATGAAAAGCAACATCTTGCGGAAACTCCCATTTTTCAAAATACTGGGGCTATTTGTTAAGTGCTTTTCCGGCAAAATGCCCCGGCGAAACACAGCTCCAAATATTGCCGTGGGATAGACGTTTAATGGTTGAGGCACATCCTAATAAAGATAGATTCTTCTCGATGGTTCGCGGAGGTGTTTACAGTTTAGCTAAGCCGAGACGCTTAGATGTTATTAAAATTAAGGGCTATACCTGCGAAGTGTAAACATTGCAATTTTAAGAATATTCGAACCTTCCCCTACGCTAGGCAGTTCATGCGTGGAATGTTGTGTTTAATAAGTATCTGCTTGTAGCAGGTGTAGCTTCCGCTTGTTAGTCCGTAAAATATACGGCTCAGTAAAACCGATTTAAGAGGTGGTAAGAAATTTGTATTGTTAAATTTCTGGGAAGCTGTGATATTGAAAAGATACGAGATTATTCAGCTAACATATAGAAAATGAAAAAAGAAGTTTATGCTAGCAAAGTTCAATATGCATAATATTTGGATGAAAAAAGCAAATAAAGCTCTAATGAACATCTACACATTAACTAACAAGTATTCAAAATTAATCATAGAACCAGGAGAATATTATACCTTCAGAGATTAAGACACTTCTTACTATTCTCTGTACTTGCCTGAGCAGCCACAGCTCGCTCCAATCGAATTTTATTACAGAGATTCCAAAATAAGGTAATCAGAATTATTACACGTGCTCCTTGGTTCTTCATAATGATATTAAAATTAATCCAATAGATTCGGAAATCCTGAGATATTTACATAATTTCAGTCGCAACAAATATGAGAATGACATCATCAGACAACTAGGAAGCTAGGATTATATTGTGGAACAACAGCACAAACGTCCGCGCACCATTCCTCACAACTGTGGATGTAAATATTTTGCATTGTAAATATTTTCATTGTTATTTTTCTTACTAAAAACCTGACAGAACAGGTATAGACTTTGATCACGAAACCTGACAGAGCTTATGGACTTTGTTTTTCTTTCATATATTTATTTAAACCTGGTAGAGCAGGTATAGCTTGTACCTACATAACCTGCCAAAGCATCTTGAGCTCTAAGGTAAAATAACACGCCAAACAATTATTAATCTCATCTCAACACATCGAAAGGCACAATCTTATTTTGAGGAGATTGTAAAAATTCTGTTGTCATTCCTTACTTTCCATCAATTAACTATAAAACTGCACATATTTTACAGAAATTTAACTTTCGGGTCTTTTATTCTGCTATCAATAAAAGTCCGAGTTCCATACTGAAGGACACCATTCCGGATATGAATTCCTGGGGTATTTATAGGGTACCTTGCCAGTGTGGTTTAATTTACATTGGTCAAACTAGGACAGCCTTAAAATTTCGGGTTAAAAAACATGAGGCATATGTTAGGAAAAAGGAAACACAGAAGTCCTCTGTTGCCGAGCATTATTGGTCTGAAAATCACACTTTCAATTTTTCTGCAACCAAAATTATTCAAAAAACATCTTCCATTGTTGAATTAGATTTTACAGATGCGTTTCACATTAAAAAAATGTTTCTATTCTAGTAAATGAACCTAATTCCTATCCATCTTTACCTTCAGCCTTTAAGGAAATTATGCTTTAGTTAACTTGTTTCCTCAATAGATGGCGCCAGTATCTTAACTGATGTCCAGCCATTATTATCTTATCACTATATCTTATCTCGTTCATTTGCACTTTGGTAGCTGAGGATGATGCTTCAGTAAAACTATGGAAACTAGTCCTGTGAAAATTTGCAAATATAACGCTGATTTTTGTTGTTTGACTTCTAAGTTAATATCTTGGACTTTGCTTTTGCAGTAGAACATTCACATCCGAACGTTGATAATAACGGCTCCATCTGAAACCTGAAACAATTATATTTTAAACTGTCATCTTTTATCGTATATTCAGTTACGAAACTTCAAGAAATGCCTTTTAAATTGCTATACTGTATGATGATAATAAAGGTTTTCCTGGGTTTAGGCTGCGAAATCCTGATTTTCGTGATAGTATGTGATATTACATCGTTTTCATAATTAAACGCAAACTATAATGTTACTTAGAAAAAAATTTCAAGTAACTAGATTATACACGTTTCTAAAATCAAAAAATTAAAAATCATATTATGTCGAAGAAATTATTTAGTTTTTCATTTCTGGCAACATTTCTTTATATCCAGTTTCGTTAATTTACATCCAGTTTCGTTAATCGGCTTTAATTAATTGCATACTATTCTCATTGTTCCATTATTTAGCTAATTGGAAAATTTTCATTACATATTTAGTCGGTACTACGCCAGAGCTTTTCGAAACTCTATAAAGACGACTAGAAAAAAGTTTCATTAGGCATGAGCGTTATTTATTCAGTTGACAAACATGTTACCGCTGGAGCAAATAATTAAAACCGGGCGATAAGCTAGCTCGATAAGCGCAGTATAAGTTGAAGTCAAGAACATAATTGAAATCTTTACATTCACGATTCTTTTTAACTTTCCTTAGATTTGTTTATGCGACGAGAATAAATTAATGTATACATGAGGTATTCTTTTTCTAATACATTCAGGTTTCCATTGCAGTTTTGTTGACGTTGTTGTTGATATAGAAATTTACAAATTCCATACTGGTAACGGCGCTTTTATACGGACATAAACATTACAACTGCTTCAGAGCTTTTAACTACGTAAAAACAGTTTTCTTAAAAGCATATTGGTTTAGGTTCTAATTTGATTTTGATGTTAATTCGACTTCTTGCTTTCTCGAGAGAAAATTTTCATTACCTTGCTGCTTATGTTTACTTTTTGTGTCTCAGAAATTTTAACTATTTTACGCGTTTAGAAATAACAGATTAACATAACTCATTTCACTGTTATTTATTTTGCATTGGCGTTTAATTAAGAGAGGCCGAACAAAATGGAGCTTTCATCTCCGATTTGAATAATAAAAATAAATCGAATATATTGACCTGATTTAAATTCTGCATCGTGGCATAGTGCGGAAAAAATAGTTACAAATACCGCCACGAGAGGGCGTTGCATTAATAAATTACGTATTTAGCCATATCTTTAAAAAGTGTTACAGTTTTACAAATTTTATTACAACAAAGTATAATCCATATAAGAACACACATGAAATGGAGATTTTAAGATCAGGTAAAATTCTTGGATTGTTACGACTTACTAGATGTTTGAAATACTCCCAAAGCCAAAATTCGCATGGATTGAGGTCTGGGGACCGGGAAGCCCACATATTACGACAATGCCTGCTGATGGCACGTTCGTTTTCAAAATAACGTTTAAACCATTCGTGCTACACAATGGAATGTGTAGAAGAGCTCTATTTTCAAAACAGATTGTGCATGCAAAGCATTAACGAGCTTGCAGAACCGAATAATTTCATTCTCTAACAACGATGCATATCGCGGCCCGTGATGGAGCATGTCACAGGACCTGTAGAATTTAATTTCTGGAAGTAGCACGTGCCGAGAATAAATGATGCAGAAAATCCTCACCATACCGTCACTTTTGGTGACTGTAACAGAACCTCTAAGATGGACCTCTGATTCTCTGGTTTCCAAATGCGGCAGTTGTGAGTATTTCACTGCACCAACCAAATGAAAATACGCTTCGTTTGTCCAAAAGATATTCCAAAGACGTTCTGAATCTATCTCAGAGCGAGTAACAAACTGAAGAGAGAACCAGAGTAGAGCGTTAAAATCATGAGAAAGCAACTGCTGTACTAGTGAAAGTTTGTAAGGATAATATCGAAGGATATACCGTAAGATATGATATACAATTGTACGTGGCTTATTCAACGATTCTTCTACACGCCAAATACTAGTGCTAGCCTGGAAGTTTGAAACTGTGTCCTCCACCACCTGAAGAGAAACCTCCTGTATTGCTCCTGCAGAAACGAGTTTCTTACTCTTCCAGGATTAACACGAAACGATCTTGTGTCTTCTAATTTCGCTGTCATTTTTCGCAGGTTTTAACGTTTATTGAACATTTTTGAATTCCCTTCAAAGTCCAAAATTTCCGTAGAATTTACTGCTGAATTACTGTTTTAGTAAAAGTATTTTACTAACAACGCGCAATCTCGTAAGCTTATCATCATTGTGAGCAGCAACCATATTGAAAAGAAAATCTCAGCAAATAATTCCAAGTTTTCAAACTGCTGCTGCGTGTCGTGGACAAAGATTTGATTTTTACGACAGGTTTTTCAAAGTAAAACGCTCTCTGGTTAAGAAATGTTTATAACTAATTTTTTTCTTCACTGAAAAACATTCCCATCTCTTTATTAAGTATGCGACAAAATTTAAGAATTTTCAGTTGACTGATTTCGTCTGTGGACGGCTTTGAAACAGGCTTCCTAAATTCCGGACACCCTGTATACTGTATATTTCATTTTCTATCAAACTAGTGATCATCTCAGTAGTTTTTAACAGAAAATGAAATTTAACTATGGCAAATAGTCTTCATTTATATAAAGTCACTATAAAATATCCACGGGGAATTCAAGTATTTCATTTTTAATAGTATTACAGACACAATAAAAGATAAATGAAAGTATAGGAATCTTACAAAGTTTCCCTCACACGCTACGAATGTCCTCTGTGCTGCTTGTTGGTCACAGAAGAGTCTCAGCATAATCGAGTTAGGACGTTACCTTTCTAAGATGAGTTCAGTCAGTGGACAAAACAGAAACCTTGATGCGTTCTCAAGGTTCTCTTCAGTGTTGCTGGCACTAGGGTTATATACAAAAACTACTCTTATTGTACCCCAAAAGAAATCAGGCGTAGAGTGTTAGATTAGGAGACATACATGACTACGTTACAAAAGCTATGGAGGGAATTAGATTTAGGCTTGAATGTATGGCATTTTACCAATATAGCACAAATAGAACATCTGAACGTTTGAAAGAACGACAAGCCTCTAAAAGCACAATATTTTTAACACTGCAGAGACAAAAGTGCTTGCTCAGTTTTGGGATTCCTTTAACATATTGTGTGATGCCTCCAAAATGCAGTGTTTTGTAACCCAGTGACTCATTTACAGTTGTTATTTTAAATCCATTTAATAGGCACTGGAACGAAGACAAAATCTTTAATATTCGTTATTCGGTTTTATGACGTACACATTGCACAGTATTGTTATCGTATTTCCGTGCATTTAATTGGCCTAGCCTCAGGATTCCTATTGGAGATATTACTTCTTAGGAAGTGTTTCAGCAAATAGTTCCATGCAACTGAAAATTATTTGGTAAACAAATCCAGGGCTACGAAATGTTTATTTAAAATATTAAGTACGTACATTTCAGTGGAAAAATAAATTCAGTAAGCAGTTATAGTTTCCAATTCAATGATGAGTGAATATATTCGTAAATTTCATCCCTTAAGCAGAAACCCGGGAAAATGTAAAAATCAATATGAATTTATATGGAATCAAGAATAATGCATACAGTATTCAACGTTTAACGAATAAAGAATAAGAGATGAGCAGTATTTACAAATGAAAAGATATACATTTCTGTACCATAAAATAGATAGAAAGTTTTATTTTTAAGTTCAAAAAGTAATTAATGATGCAACAAGTAAATTCTATTACGGAAGCGAGTTGGTATTAGAAACATTACTTATTTATTAGGTTATCTACAGAAAGATTTATATTTATAATATAAATGCAATAAGGACAATGTATCATCGAAAAAAAGCTTTGTGCTGCCACTCTGCAAAGAGTTAGGAATTAATAGGAAATATGTTTATTGCTTTTACTTAACTTGGTCTGTTAAGCAACGGCAGTGATAACTTAAAAGTTAAATTAAAAATCTTATGTCATATCGAATGGCAATAGTTTAAGAAATGGCAGTTTTTCTAGACCACATAAAAATAAAATTAAAGTTTTTTTTTTCCTTATCAAATGATAGCCTTTTCCACGCCGCCTGGATATTAAATGCTTTTCAAGGATATGCCAAATAGCACACCTTATAATAAATAAGTATTATTATTTACAACCTTAGTGAATAGTTTTCCATAATGAATTACATTTAAATAAAACTTTCATCAGATATATTTTAATAAACAAAAATAAAATATTTTATAAATATAAACGTTTTACTTTTGTTTTATTTAATAAAATATGAAGCGAAATATCAAATAAAGCAAAATAGGTAGGTATAACTTCCAAATAGGTGCACCTTTTTCTTTAAATACGCTTCTAATTTTTAAATGGCAAGAATAAAAGAACATATATAAATGTTATATTCATAAAAATAAGTTTGTTGTTTGGAATAAAAGTAGCAAGTGATTAAAGTTAAAAAATTTAGATATTTCAGAACTGAGTAGTAATTTTGAAAAATAACAAAATGTTTTTCACTAACTGTTCTTGAAGACTAGATAAGAAATTTACTGTTCGAATTCAAGTTCTTTTATCTCTACCTGTAACGGAAAAAGTCGCTGAAAACGAAATTCAACAGATAAAATAGAATAATTTTCTTCCAAACAATATGATTTATGAAAATGATCCAGCGTATTTATTTATTTATTTATTTCAAGTAAATCCTCGAATGGTAATTTATAAATCTCATCCCGAGGTAAAAATCGTCTGAAAATGTTTTTGCGAAATGAAATAGGACAAGAGTATTTTTCTTTCAAAATGGCAACCCTCCAGGGGTGAAAAAAGTTTCAAATTTTAGCCCATCCTGTGAAGTCTATTTTATTATATTTCTCCTACTCTTAAGATCAGAGAGAGGAAAGAAAAAATTGTGCCTTGGCGGCGCTTAGCGAAAGGTGGCCGAAGTCATCCATCTGACGTCACCTGCCGGATGTGACGTCGTTTGTAATGTCCTCTGGCGTTAAATCGGAAGAAGATGATTTTTTCTCCCTTATCTGCCAAACAACATTTTCGTAATGGGATTCAGATTTTAGAAAGATCTTTTCGTGATTCTCAGTCACCCCTCCCTCACCTCCGACAATGTCCGAAAAAAAAAGCGCATCAACAAAAAAAATGATTTTCTGCTTCTGAATATCGAATTTTTCGAAGTATATTTAACTTTCTATTGCGAGCTTCATATAAAAAACTTTTCAGAGTAGGGAAAGCGATTTTTATAACAAATACGTCAGCTTGTGAAAAGAATGGAATGAAGCTTTTTTTTTCCGAAAGCGTAAGCAATTTTATTACAGCCCGAATCATGGTTCTATTGGTATAAAATTTGTTGTTGCTGGTGCGAGTGAGCTGTCTTTCGCTAAACGGTTAAATTCGAGAAAAAAAAATTAGATGGAGAAGATAGGTTTGAATGTTGTTCCTTGTTTGGTGTGCGGATGAATTTTTTTTAGTAATACTCTATTAAATCAATTAAATACTCTATTAAAAGAATCAAACCCTTTGAAATGACGGATTTTGAATTTCCTCTCAGATTATATCTCAGATTTGTTTTCGGACACTTGCGTTTTTCGGTTTCTTTTGCAAATATATCTAATAGTCACTAAACATTAACAAAATCGCTTTATTTTTTTCTTTCACATGTACTTATTAATCATTTAGTTTAAAACCTGCTTGTTTTGTAAAAAGGTATTCAAAATGTTTTTGATTAAAAACATGTTTATTCTAAACGTTGTGAAATTGAACTCACATGAGTACTCGGACACTTTGAATAAAGGTTTATATTTAATACGTGAATGGTGAATCCAAAGAAAAAAAAAAGGTTACAAGCATCAGCATTTGAAATGTAATTATTGTGGAGAGAGTACTTAATCCCCAGTATAGGCAAATGGCACTAGGTGTCTAGCAACGGTTCTGAGGGTAGGTAGAGTAGTTTGCAGAGGCGTCAGAACGATTGAAATGGCAAGACGTTTAGAAATGTGGCCTCGCGTGGAGGTGCGAACCGTGATTCTTCATCGTTATCAAGTATATGGAGGGGGGGTATACCGTTTACTGTCGATCGTTATTGTGCCACTTAGACAAAGTTACATGAAACTATCCGACACAGGCGCCCTTGCATGTTGAATGATGGTATCATCCTCCTGCATCTTCCTCAAAATTAAGTGAGAATTCTGGAGCCCAGGTTTAGCACCCTGTTGACTATTTTCTTTCCTCATTTGGCTAAGTCGAAGGAACATTTATCTGGAATAAGGTTATTATTTTCAGACAGGGAAATGAAAACAGCCATTGAGAATGGTGCAGGGACGTGTTTTCTACAAAGCCGGAATAAACAAGATTGTCTTGCGTTCAGATGAATTACTAAATAGATTTGGTGATTATGTGGGAACATGATAGGCAAGTAAGTATCCCTCTTGATTCCCTTTTGTATTTTTTGTCTTATCTTAATAAAGAATTTTTACTACCCTTTTAACCCATTTTTTTTGTATCCACCCTCGTAAAATCACGAAACTCACGGGATATTCAATATTTTGTTGGATATTCTTTAGCTAAAACTACACTTTACATGCACTTTTTTAGGGACTCAGTAAACGTTTCGTGTAAGAACGTTCTACTTTATACTGTTCCTCTGTAGGAATTGCTTTCAGTACAGCTTTCGAAGAAATGTCATGTTTCCATATTCTTTCTCCAACTCACTCTATATGTGTTCCATAGGATTTAAGTCAGAAGAATATGGATAAGTTTCGATAGCTTCAGAAGAGTTGTATAATAGCCAAATGCGAAAATTTAGGCCTATATGTTTACGATCGTTGTTCCGATGACGCTTGGCTGTATTTTGCATTCCAAGTTTTAGCGTAGGCACTTTTAGGTTTTCGCTAAGAATATTTATATATTTATCATAATCCGTGTCGTATAACGGAATAGTGGTTAGTGCTTCGGAATACGATACCGAAGGTAGTCCAAGTTCGAATCCCGCAAAAGGTATGGCTGCTGCATAGTGTCTTTGATACATAATGACACTCTAAATATACAGCGAGCCGAAAGGGCTCACGGTGGGAGATCGTCAGACTCGTACCTCCCGTACTTTCTCTCGAAATTCGGGCGGAACTGAGCAGAAGACGTGTATTGTACTTAAGGCTTATGCTAAACGACAGGCGCAAGAATTGCTCTTCCTTGCTCCGATAATGTTTGTGGGTTTGTTTCAAGGGGACTCATACACCTTAAAACCCACAAAATCTCGATTTTGTGACTGTTGCAAGAATTGGGATAACTTATGTATTGTAAAAGGAATTACTTCCAAGTTTGTACAGCTGACTACATAATATAGCTGCTCTCTGAAATAGTAATAAGAAAGTTTGTGTTGCCACAAATATTTTTATAATTTAATACGCTTTGTGACACAATTTTTCGTCATGTTTCCACCTTGCGCGCACTGTTTAAAACATTCAGTTGCATTTTAATTCCATATTTAATATATAGCTTTTATAACATTTGGAAATTACTATAAACTAAAAATTCTACGAATTTCATGTTAAATTTTTATTTTATTTGGAGTTGAATTTATAAAATGTATTTTATTAAAAAATTTGTAATGTTTTCGTGCATAAAATTTTTTAATATTAACATATTCATCAGATTTTTGGTTCAGTTAGAAAATAGTGCCCATATAAAGAATTCTTTTGAATTTCAAGTATGTATCATGAGCCATTTTTAAAATATCATGCGCGCGAGGTGAAAACATGGCGAACTTTTTTATCACAAAACGGATTAAATTACAAAAATATTTGTGGCAACACAAACTTTCTGATTACTAGTCCTCAAAGAAGCTATATTACTTAGACAACTGTAAAAAGTTTGAAGTAATTGATTTTAAAATAAATAAAATATCCCAATTCTTGCAACAGCACATATTCGAAGATCATGAGGGGTTTAATCATGAGGGAGCGTGAGGGATCATGAGTTAATCATGAGGGGTTTAATCATGAGGGAGCGTGAATGATCATGAGTTAATCATGATTAATCATGAGTTAATCATGAAGGATCATGACGGAGCCTCCTTAAATATGTTAGCCAAATGAGGTAAAAAATCAACAACATGCAGATCCAATATTACTTTCGATCGGCATTAAATTCCTTATTTTAAAGGCAGCGAAACATTCCCCAAAGCAAGAGGAGGGGGGCTTCCACCATCTTGCTTAACATTAGGCAATATAGAGTTTTAAATTAGTTTCAAAATTCGGATTTTGTCACTAATTAATTTGTCTGAGGGCCTCAATTATATATGAAAATTTGACTTATATAGCATTTTTAAGTATATAGCATCGTTCCAATGTGCTAAAATTTTGCTTATCATAAATTGTGCGAACGTCAAGCGTATTTTCCTTGTTTTTGTTTTGAGAAGCATTTTGAAAAGCAATTTCTTTCTCATCGTATACATGTCCCTCTTCTAAAAGTTTCAGGATTAGCTTTTATTGCAAACCGTTTTTAATCTGCTGAACGTTTCATGTTTAGCTGTTTAATTTTTCGTAGAATAAATCTGCGATTCCTTGTTACCTTTGAATGTGTTCCAGAATCAACTGCATTTTCAACTGTTCTATGCAGTTTGCATTGCTTTATTACATCAAAGGTAGTTAAACGCTTTACATCAAGTATTTTTTGGATATTTCGAATACTTTTGTCATGTTTAAAATGACGAATTATTTACTTTCTAACATAATTGTTCATTAATTTGTAGCGTCTTGCCATGTTCCCTTCAGACGCATAATTATTAATATATTTTGCTAAATAAGTAATTATTTCCAAATGCAAAAATTAATTCTTGTGACGCATTTTCATTTTAAAGAAAAATTTCTAGCATAAAGATTTGTCTACCAAAAAATCTGAACAAAAATTTGGAGTGTACGATTTATTATGCGAGTTACAGATAAACACTTTCTGAGGAAATTATTTTATTACAACGATTATTTTCATGACATTCATTTTACGATAAGCAATGTATTAAACAGAGAAAATATAAAATGTTAGAAAAAATTGAAGGCTCTGTTTTAATATTTAGTACAAGATCTACGCGTGTAAATCTCAAAAATACCAGGTTCCGAAAATTAATGGGTGTCACTGTAGTCCAAACTGCGTTAATTTTTACTTAGAAAACTGTTTATATCTTAAATTTATTCTACGTAATTTGAAAAATCTGCGTAAAGTATCCTTACGATATAAATACACAAATAAATAAAATAAAAAACAAAATAATGACGCGTTTAACAAATTCATAGTTCGTTATATCGTATAACGTACAATGACAGAATATCGCATAATTGACGATAAATCGCTGAACGGCGCCAACTTAATGACAGAAAGTGTTTCCTTGCTCGTTTGGTGGATGTCCTTACCTTCACTTTTAACTAGAGTGCTCGTAAACTGATTCAAAGAACCGATTGACTTTACTGATTAAGCAAACAGTGATTTCATAAAGGAGCGGTAGCTCAAGACCAAGAGAAACACGCCGACGTGGAAAATAAAACAGGCAAATCGTCAACCTTGTATTCGGCGTAGATTTTGTAAAATCCCAATCAATTTCGAGAGCAAAACGGGTTTTTCCTTCATCAGGAGCAAACAATTCTGCGAAAACTGTGAAGAAGCGGTAGCTCCTTTACAGTTCAAGCTCTAGAGTGGAATCGATTCCCGTTTTAGAGGAGATGGGAATGTTTCGCTTTCCATGTTAAAAGTGAGTTGATTTTTTATGATTTCCCAAATTTTCTTCCATTTTTTCATTCCACTATTTTATTGTTAATTGTATGTAGGAAGAAGGTTGGTCCTAGAGAATTTCAGAACTACAATTGGAAGAAATGAGTCCATGGAGTAAGCGATTCAATTAATCCCTTCTCCCAGTCTCCTTAATCGTTCGGTTCTTTCCGCCCGTTGCTCCATCTTCGTACGCCTCTCTTGATTCCCTCCTTGATCCCAATATTTATCAAGTTTATTGTTCATGAACACTGAGTCGTGAAAAAGAATCGATTTATTTCAGTGAGCAAACTGTTCTGAGCTGGCGGTTCTGAGCCGCGTTAAAGAGCGCCTTTGCTCAGCTTTAGTTCTAACTGAGCTATATTTAAAATTCAAATATCGATCGATTCAGAATTATAGCACATCTATAAAATGATAGATGAAATAAATACTTATAAACACAATAAATTGTCACTATTCGATAATCAAAAATTCTTAGAAAAATTATTGCGTTAAAATGATAAATAGATAAATAAATAAATTTATGACTATATAAAAACACGCAAAACCTAAATTACAAACAAGTAAACAAAAGTACTTAGAATAATATGTGGGCTTAGGAAATATTTTAACTGCATTAATTGCGCAAAAAATACCATATTTTCTGGAGTACATTTCCTCCTAGTTTTTTAGTGCTAAAAATTATTCCCGTAATTTTTCCCTTTCTTTGTTGTACATAGTTTTAGCTTCTGAGGGCTAGTTCATTTAAACTGTAAACTGTTTGCAAACTGTATTCCTTCGATAATAATTTTTTTAATCAGGGTATTCAATTCATATTTGAATTTTCAGATTAGCATTTCATAGAATAAATTTTCTGTCGAATTTATTATTTGAAGCTCATTTCGTGCAGAATTTTCGTTAAAACAGGACGGAGCAAGTTTTCTCCCACTTAAGACACTTTCGGAACATGTGATTTCACCTTACTTTTAGTATTTACCTTCCAGCTCATTGCTGCTGATGTGGTTCTTCCCCGAAATCTGGTTTTCCCTTTTTCTTTCTTCCTCTTCCTTGCGGTCAAGACTCATTCATATGAGGTACCTCTGGAGCTTTGCAAGGTAGCTGAGCCGCAACACGACTTGTCAGACAAAGTTATCGTCAGATCTTGTAATGTTAATATTACTGTGTATTGTTACTGGCATTTACGTTTCTTTAAAGAAATAATGTTGTAATAGTTACCGATAGTTTATCCATGATTATCCATTTTCATTTGTTATGTTCATGTTGTAACTGCCGCCTTTAGAAATTAAACTACTCTCTTAATTTTTCTTTTCCGAAATTCTGATGATAAAATTGGATTAAAAAAAGAGGGAAAATGTGTGAGGAAATACGTATTATCACTGTTAGACATTACCTTAAAAATATAATAAGTGTTAAATAGTGCATGTATTACTTATGAACTTCCCAATTCATCACACTGATCAATAATGCATTGTGACCAGCTTTGAAAATAAAGCTCTTATCCTAAAGGAAACTTTTCTTAGGACTGGCGATTCGTGATTCCACGGGTATGGTTAATAGTTTGGTAGCTAAATGTTACACGAAAATTACGTCTGTATTTATAATTTCTCATACCAAAGTACACCTATTAATTCATTTAAATTATTATAATTATCTTTTTCATGCTAAATTTACATGTTTTAGAATTTCAAAAAGAAGAGACATTTTATTATTAAGAGAAATCTTATTTTATTTCTTTTTGGTCTCATTTCTTTACCCAGACTACTCAGAATGCATAATTATTCTTCTGTTAAATTAATGAATATTTATATCAAGCCATTCCTCCTTCGCTGGATTTTCAATATCAGCAAAGCAATGTAGCAGACTTTCTCTTAAAGCTATTAAAGAAACTAATACAAACTCTAATTGCAAATTATCATTTATACGGAATCGCTGGACCGATCCATAAAATGATTGACTCCGAAATTATGAGAGCAAAAATGAGATTCTTTTCTCCCTTACGCTTACGTCACTCTTTTAATTGTTAGTCGCATTCCAAAGAACGCCTTGATTACGAGCCCACATTTTGCAGAATATCGCAACTTGATTAAATTTCTGCATCACCGTTAATGAAAGGTATATTTTTTTTTTTTACTCTTGACAGCAAAGAGCTTGAGACCCAAATGAATATTCACTTCCGTAATATTGGTGCTTTTATTAGCTGTCCGAACTTTGACAACGATTTGCAAAGCAGACGATAAAACTTTTCTCTGGAAAATCGAAGCGTAATGCCATGTTGGATTTTTATTTTCTTTCACATATTCGGTTTTTGAAATAAATGATATTTTATCGATCGCTTGGGGAATCTGGATTTATCGCTTTCGTCAGGGGGTGACTTTCGACGGCTATTTATAAACTCGCGTTAGCATAAAGAACGCATTTTGAAAAGATGACTACATTTTTTAGAATTCTTGAAATTCTCTCTCGCAATGCGTCACTGAGAGATTTACGTTTGTCCATAATATCAAAATAATCTCGCCCCTGAAAGTCATCTTAAAATCGAGAAAACTCTTCTCAGAAATGCATATAAAGACATTTTTCTGTTTCTGAAATATGAGAAGATCTCAAAAAATCATTTTAAGAATCTCAAAATGTAATATATAAAAAGTTCAGCAAATGTGCTCATATATTTCAATTTTGCTTCTTGCTTATACATTTCTACGTTAGGATGCCAAATAATATCAAAACCGTATGTTTCTGGGAACCTCCGCTGATTGATCTAAATACTGAACGGCTTCTAGAAGGTTTTATTTTTCTGTTTGTTTTTTCAATTCAAATCTTGAAATTAACTTTAACCCCCTTCATTGACTCAACTTTCTTAAAACTTTTCACACATACCTATTTGCAATAACAATACAACACTTCACACGAAATGTTTGAAAATTTGGTACATATTTTTTATTTATTGCGGAATGTTTCTCCCATCTTATCATAATAATAAAGTACGATAATTTAATGATCAGTCTTATTATTTCAAAATTCTTCCGCTTATACCATCCAATAGATGAAAAATATAATTTCTTAAAGATTTTAAAGCAATTGGCCAAACTTTCTGGATTTTCGTTTTTTTTTTTTTTTTTTTTTTTTTTTTTTTTTTTCTGAAATACATACGCGATTATGAATTGCCTGAGCAGTTCTTAACAAAAATGGAAATTTGCCTCAAAATAATTAATTATTCATTGTAGCAGGAAACGGGGGTGTAATCAAATTTCTAAATCCAATAAAAATTTAAATGAATTGAACATGATCTTAACCATCGAAAGATTTTTCGAAAAAGATGATGTAATTCCTTAGTACTCTAAGAAAAAAAACTTTTTTAGATTCATTGGCCGTGGTTTTTATCTTTTATTAATTCCTAGTAGTCTGCCAACTAATTACGTAATATCCAATAACGTTATTTTCGAAATCTTTGAAAAATGTAATGTTTGAATAGTTGTCCCAGGTTGTGGGACAATCCTGCATTTCAATATAGTACCTTGCTAACGGATATATCCCATAGAAAGTCTCGCATTTTGAAGATACCGTTTACGTGAATTTTGTTAGTACCCGTCGATTAGGTCATGAAGATGATTTTTTGTAAACACAAGCTCATAAGTCTGCTAAAATTTAATGCACTATCCACTGCATCTTGTATCTTGTTAATGATAACCACTAGCGGAATGAAATTCTGTAATTAGACACATTGATCCTTTGGTCCTTTGGAAGTGCCGTTATCTATTTAATTTACTGCACTGTAGCAATCATTTTTTCCATATCACATCCATTCCATCGACTGCCATTTACTCGTTGGATAGGTGTAAACACAGATACTTTTCTGATACCTGTATGATCCATAATATGCTTTCGAGTGAAGCTTCTGTCGTTTTGGATTATTTTCTCAATGACTGATGAATTTTCATAAATTGTGACTAATGAATTAACTGAATGTAGCTGATCATTTTTAGGGTAGCAGACACCCTCCCGAAACTTCAGAAGCCAAGGTTCATTGCTTTGACCCCATAGACTGGCAACAGCTTACTGTGATTCTTTGTTGCCCATGGATTTGTAAAGCAGTTGAGTACGCTCACTACACGTTTGCGTAAGTAGGGTCTCAAGCTGATCATCCATGGTGGCTTTCTTAATAGTGCATATTACTATGCGTTACTTTATGACAGACATGTACATATCGAACAATAAAATAACTGTTTTCTTGGTATATGTTTTAAGAAATTCGAGTTCACGGAAATAATTTGCAAATTTCCGTTTGTTTCTGGATTTCAGTTTCTTTGTTTATCTAATTTTTGGATAACGAACGGACAGTGAAATCAAATCATCCGAAGAATTGAAATAATAAAGATAATCTTTTGAAAATCTTTGAAGATAATCTTTTGAAAACATAAAAGCATGCGAACATGGGAAAGAAAGCTTAACTCAGTAAAGAAAAATATTTTAACAACAGATATTGTCGTATTATCTTGTTGCAGATTGCTGAATGAAATATAATGTTTAGAAATACATGAAATACTTCGAAAATTAAACAGTTGTCCGAATATAAAACTGCAAGTGAGCAAAATGCAGCGAAATTTATCTAATAATCAAAACCACTGCGTTTTTTTTAAATAACCCTAGTGGTTATAAATATACCTCAAGAATAAATATAGTGTTTTATTTCTTTACACAGCCATCTGAAAAATTGTGAAACATTTGCTGTGCGTTGAGAGGTGTAAATGTTGTCAAAATCACTTTGAAAATGGCTGTGAGAAATTAACAGTAAAGAAAACATATAGAGATATTATTACAATTTATGTATTATTACAGAATTACAGAATGTAACTATTTATATGTGAATCGTATTAAGATTTTTATGCAGATGATTATGCATAGTTAATAACACCAAAAAAAACTTCCAGAAGGTTTTATATCATATATCACACTGGAAATATATTTTATTATTTACACGAATGTGATAAACTTTAATAACATTTCCTAAGGAAATCTGTTCAAAATGTTTACTGCTTTCAGTTCACGGATTTCACTTTGTATCAAAATGGAATACATTACCAGCTGAAAATAATGTTTAATAAAAGCCTTGTAGCAATAGACCCAATGAAGTAAATGTACAGCTAGGTCTTGAATAATCAAGCATTTTATTTCTTGAATAAGTGGACAGGTCTTCACATTACGTTACTCGTGTATGAAATAATGTCACAGCATTTATTTCTCTGTCATTTGTCTTTGTGATTTGAAACAGCTCTTTTTAAAAATACATATTTATAAAATAGAAAGCTAATTGTTATATTTTATAATAGTAATTTAAATAAACTGTAAGGTATTTTCACCCTCTTTTCTGCATGTCTTCGTGGGACAACGATAGCACACTCGGCTCGTATTCGAGAAGGTCAGGTTCGAATCTCGGCAAAGGCATTGCTCATGTTTCGTGTTTTCCTGCATCAAAATAACCTAATGGCTCTAAATTGGCGCCTGAACTAAAAAGGTGGTTGGGAATAATTTCTCACCCCCAGATTTCGAGATTGAATCCCCTAATCCCCAGTCGCCATTTAAAAGGGGGAGTATGTAAGGTATTTTCTCCTTCCTTCCAGCATGCCTTTTTGGTGTAAGGGTAGCACACTCGGCTCGTATTCGAGAGGTACAGGTTTGAGTCCCGGCAAGAGTATTACTCATTTTTCCTGTCTCCTGCTCAAAAATAACCTAATGCCTCTACAAACTTATCGTAACTTCTTAGCTTAATTGTTTTAGGTTGTCAGCGGAAAGCAACATGCAAAAATTAGAATGAACCTTTTTTTTTAATTTTACGATTTAATGAGTTTTTAACTTTTGATATACTTTATTATAACTTTTTGACACTTTAACGGTGAACTCTTCGAAGCGTTAGATTTCAAGTTTTCAAATTGCAATTTCATAATCAAGTATTAAAGATTGCTTTCGGTGAACGAATTTGCTATGCCTTTGAAGAATACTTTTTTCTATTACGGATATTGAATTGAATAAATTCTTACGGATAAATCTTTTCCAACTTAAAGTATGAGTTACAGATGATTACCAGTGTGAAATTCAAAGGCTAACTTATTAAAAAGTGCTTCATGGGTCAGAAATAATTTTGATTTAAATGGCAAAATACTAACTACATAGTTAAAAAAAACTGAAATTTATATTCACGAAATTTATGTCAATGATCTGGATATGAAGAAATATAATATGACATTTTATTTCAAATGTCGTTAGAAAAGGTATAAATCGCTTATTTATTATATATTCGCTTATTTTAAAATTGAACGATAATCAATTAGTACAACAAAGACCGTTCTTGATAGTCCGAAATTCCTGGAAAAGATCATAGTGAGATATTTGAACGATAATGGAAATTACATGCAAACACTCGCGACGGGTTAATAAATTAAATTGGCATTATTTATTTTTCCCGCTTCTTCATTTTAGACAGGAAGATTATTCTCGTTCCTCTTAGCCTTCATTACGGAAGAGAACAACTGTTTAAAGAGAGGAAGAATTGATTGATTCTTCAGAATAAATCAGTCCTTAATTTTAATAAATATTTCCGCGTGCTATAGAATAAATTGCGACTGCTCATAAATTATCACTCAGACTGCCTTCCATTTGGAAGACGAATCCACTTCATTTCAGCTTCAAACGAACTGCCGCTGAAATGCTTTCGTCACTAATCATTTACTGTCCCGCTCATTATGGGCGCTGAAATATAAGTCTGGCGTGGAAACAGAGTCCCTCTGAGTACACGAGTTCCACTTTCCTGAAAATAGTCCAGCAGCCCCGTGCTAATCAACGAAACGACCCTCAATTTAATTTCTCGCCCCTACGGGAATCGAATCAGAGGGCGTAGCGGAGTTGAGTCGACATTCCCCTGAGTCCAATAACTGTTGATTGTCCCGGGAACTGAAGTTATTTCCCGGCAGAAACTTGGCAACAATCAAATCCCGAGAAATTAGCTACACGTGGAATTTTTGCGTCACACAAATCGCAAGGCCGCAGGACACATTGCCTTTTGACCCAGGGAAACTAACTGTTTATTTTGAAATTCGACCCATGTACAAAATAGGATGGAAGGATTTGTGGTGGAGGTGGTTGGTGGTGGGGGTGCACATGGGCGGCGTGAGTGTGGGTAGATAGATTGCGAGTGGTTGCGTCACGTACATGGTGGTTTCCTGAACCAGATTGAATTCTGTCAGGAACGGCAGATTAGTAATTAGCGTTTGCGGTGTTGGCAAATAAGATTACGCATCTGCTATATTTCGCAATGGAGCACATAGAGTTGGATGCAGTTGCGTTGCGCGGATTCTCTAAGCCATTAACCCATATTAAGCGTTGACGATAGAAATTAGAAATGTTTCAGTGTAATACAACCATAAGAATATATTTTCTTTTTTATGCACAATCCTCGTGAATATTACTGTTTAAATTATGCCCAACAATCATAACAGCGCAAATAATTTACTTTGTTACAATGTAATATATTGACAATCCTTTATGTATCGTGGTAAGAATAGATTATCAATACACACACATTAAATACAAATAATTAAAAGAAAATTTAAATACCTTACAAAGAAAAATGTGCCAGATATTTCGTCATACTCAAAAATTAACATTTACCACATTTTAGATCTTACTTAGTTTTCTTCCATCTCTTTGAAGAAAGGACTCATTACTGATAAATTGTGCACATACATGAATACTGAAGCCGTTAATCTTTAAAGATAAAATATTTTATGTAATCGCTGTTAATATATGTTATACGTTTTAACGTGAATTAATTAATTTTGAGAATATTTATTATGCAAGCTGCTCATAATAATTTATAATAATTAATATTTGGTGCCTTTTTATATTTAATACCTTATTTATAATCTTAAACACTGCAAATTCCTTAGGCTTTCTAGAGAAAGCAGTCTCATTAAAACAACTCCTGCCTTTGCTGAGAATCGAAACATGTTTTAGCTGCTATTTGGATGTGTTGCTGAGTAACCACAATGATAAAAAAGAGGAATGACATTAATTCCTTACATTCAAAGGGATGGGATAAACGCTGAGAAGTAGTGCAACAAAAAATGGTGAAATCAAAGTGCTAGAGAGTTGATGTCTAACCACACTTCGCGGGCCAATAGAAAGTTATGAGCATACGAGAATATTAAGTCTTGGGAAATCAGCAGTGCTGCGCTCGAGAATCGAACTATGGGCGTTCCAACTATAAGATGAATATGCTGATCGTTGCATTTCGAAAACTTAGTCGGAAAATGCCTTTGATTTCTAATTTAGATGAAAGCACTGATTCTTTCTCTACTCTTTAGTAGCATGCAAAGTGACTGTAAAAACTTTTGCCGTTATGAAATCAAAGTCATCAATGAAATTATATAAAAAAATTCTGATGTGGACACGACATGACTTCCTTGCACGGTCTATTAAATTATACACAGATTTTGTTGCTCTTCAGTTAAACTTCTTTCCTCAAGTTACTCTAATTTATCAAATTAGACATCAAGGCAAGTTAAAATGGCACTCCCTCAAGACAAGTTGAAAATGACATCAAAATTTGGTAATCTGTAAATTAAATTCTCAATCAATTTGTAAACTTCTTACATTTTTATTTTTTCATAATGAGCATAAAACTTTCCCAAACATAAGTATGGGGACTGGGAGACCATGTTAAAAATTAAATTTCGCTATTTATCGAAAATAATTTTAAGCACAAAGAGTCAATTGGCCCTGGAGGGCTATTAATTTGGCATTTTGCGTCGTGCACTATAAAACGGTGTTTCACTTTTCAAATTTTGGCCACCAAATATTACAACCCTGCATTATATATAGAGATTAAATAATAAAGAATCTGCGTGAATGTATATATGTTTCTCGCATTGTGGTAAAGCAACGGTACTTAGAGACATAAAATTTTGAATAACGTAGTCCGCCAATCGAAAATGGGCATTTAGAAGCCCAAATTTGGAATATGGAATTTATTTTTTTACCTATTTCAAATTTTAACTCAGAGAGATTTTCAAATTAACAAACTTAGAGATTTCAAAGCGAGCAATGGCGACACTGTACGAAAAAAATAAGCGTTTTTATCTTCAGCGCTCGAGACTTGTAGTATCGAAAATTCTGAAGATATACTTTTTTTTAAATATTTTGAGAAACTGCTGTTCAAATGAATTAAAGCTAAGGCACAAAACGTTAGACATTAAAAAACGTTTTGTAGTGGCAACATTAATTAATGCTTTTATGTAATTATCAACATTTGCTGAGTTTAACATAAACTAAAAGTTGTTTATAACTCCATTTAATCTGAGTTAGTGTTCCATTGTAATTGTTTCTCAAGTTTAAACAAGTTTCTTATTCTTTAAAAGCTTATGCTATATTTCTGTTTTACAAACACACTATACACACACACACACACACATATATATATATATAATGTATGAAAGTTATAGAAATATGAATATGCTGTTTTAACGGCTAAGAAGGAGTACATTGAATTATAAAATTTCGGCTGTTTTTATTTCGATTCTTAAATCTTCCTGCAACGCCTGTACGAAACGTTTCAAGGTGAAAAAAGTCGTCATTTATAACTCAGATATTAAGACTGAGCTGAGGCCACTACTGTTGCAGACAAATTGGTACTCATAAGCCCTTTTGGCTATCAAATTCTCACGATGCTTTCAACAGGCAGAAAAGCAAAAGAAGGATATGAGGAGTATTCGGTGGTTTAGCTAATTGGAATGACATTTATTTCGGTTTCTGTTGTTAAATTTCTTTTATAAAAATTGGTCATTAAACGTTTTTTAGGGACTATTTGATGGAAATTTGGCTGTTGGCCTGATTACGTATTTTCTTTGGATGAGGAATTTTGATACTGTGCCCGATGTGATTCTTCTGCTTGACATTTTATTACGCAGTGAAGTCACTTCATACTTTATTTTTTAGTTTATTTCAAATAGTTATTTATTTACGTTCTTCAAAATGACTATTAAACGGCTTGTCTGTTTATGGGGATTATTTATAATACTCAATCATGTTTCTATGAAAATTGAAAATTTAAAGTTTTTGTATAGTGCTATAAAATACTTAAAGATTTGTACTGGCTCTGAATCCCTCTGAAAATTTTTGGCATATAATAGGTATGAAAATTCTGCTAAGAAATCTGCTACTGAGATTTAACTGCAACAAAGCATTGCCAGGATTTTACATGAAACTGGCAGGATTATATTCAGAAGTTGATGTCTCCTATAGCGGACCGCTGAGCAAAAAAATTACAAAAAATTTAAAATTATCTTATTGTGTATTTTAAGTACGAAATAAAGAACAAATAAACTTTAAAAAAAGGAAACACTATGCATTAATGGTATCGCACAATCCTTAATTCAAAAATAAAAGGGTCCCAAAGTATGGGTGGTGAAAGTATTGACTATAATGCACTCCAATAATGAAAACGACATATGTTGACCCTGAAAGCAAAAGGAAGCACATGTCGCAATCCGAAGAATGATGATGGTCAGATGATTACAATAAAATTGGTTGCAAGTGGGAGTGAAGGAGAAATATGAATATCTCAAACATGATTCCCGACACTATTCGGGCGTATTGGAATTTGAAAATTTGATTTGGAAATTTCTTTAAAATGACAAGATCTGGTAAAAGATGCGAGTTGTTGTCTCGATGCAAAGACGATTAGATGCCTTAAAAAGGTGAGATAGAGTTAAATCTATTGCTTTTGTTACATCTTTTGTCGCTGGTGAGTATTCTGTAAGTGACTAGGAAAAAAGAGGAATAAGATCGAGTGATTTTGTAGTAAACTTGATAATAAAGGTGAGCTCGATTTTCGATCTACTCTCTAAAGAAACCGAGGTTAGAGAAATTAGATGATGCTTTGTTGCTATAGTTTAATCAAGAGCGTAGCAAGTTAAAGACAGTCAGTGGACCAATATTAAAAGAAAACGCTGTCCTGCTTCATCGGAAAATGGGTAGAGACAGACGATAGTGTTGAGGCAAGCGAAGGGTAGCCTCACAGATGGAAGTAAAGAAAGGGAATTCATATGCTCTCTAATTCGAGAGAAAAATTATCAGCCGATTGTGAAGCCACAACATAATTCAAAGAAAAATGGAAAGCTGTTACTATCGAAAAGACTTTATCTGTTAAACAAGTTTATAATATAGATGAAAATAGTTTATATTACACATTGCTTTTAGAAAAAATATTATCATCTAGAAAAGAAGCCGCTCCACCAGGCTAAAAAAATATAAAAACAGAGTGAATTTGTCTGCACGTGGCAATGCCTCTGGATCCCATAAACTCCCTTTAATGCTTGCTGGCAAATCAGCAAAGCCAACAGCATTTAAAACTATTAACTTCAAGTCCCTGCTGGTGCAGAAAGCATTGCTTTTATTGAGCAATGCTCCTTCTCATTCTAATGAAGATGAATTAAAAGTGGGTGATAAATTCTGATTTAAGCGTCACCAGTCTTTCGAAAGCGATTAAAATAAGGAAGCTATTTATTTATACGATAACTGAGTCATGGTCAGACGTTACCGAATCTACAATAATAAAAATCTCGGAGGAAACTTTGTTTACCATGTGAAAGATTCACACAAGGAGAGGCCGTCACCGCAGTTGAAGAGATAGAGTTTCCTACTAACAACTTTGTATCGTCACTCGAATGTCTTAGTGAATACCACGATGTTGATGTTGAAGACTTGCAGCGATGCTTGACCGCTGACAGGGATCTTCAGCAAGAAACTTTGGCAGATGATATTTGATATTTAAAAATCTTTATTAATGCATTATCGAATATGTATATATGAATACATGAAAAATGAGAATTAAAACTACAAACTTCGAATAATAATACTCGTATAATGCTTCTGTAGATCTGTTTTAACAGAAAGGGCGAAATCAGCATGGATTAAAATAACTGCAATAATACATTATCTGGTTTTCTGCAATTATTAATGAAGACTATTTACCGCTAATTTCTAACTTGTCTCTACGATTAATTAATTAGTCTCTACAAACTTTCTTCTCTAAGTCTACAATAATAAAACGTTTTTTAGGAAGTGACTATGCAAAGATTTCAGCATCGACTGAGATTTGAACCTGAGAAACTGTAATCATCAGTGTGCAATTTACGAATAAGCCAAAGAAGCTAGTCTTTAGTCTCTAGGCAAGAAATATGAATGCTCGCCAACCAAGTGCATCGTCATATTTTACCGTTCTGCTTCGAACGAGCTGTGGCTAAATCACACGTAGTTAAGTATTACATGATTTCTTTAAATCTTTTATCTTAGTTGAGGCCTGTACCTTAATTTATCTTAATCTATTAACTAACTCATTACATGCAGACCAACATAAAGTCATGATTTTAAGGCCATTATCATTGCATATCTTCCAAAGTGTTCGTCAAGCGTCTGCACTCTCTCAGTCACAGGAAAGTTTAGGAAACAAGTAAAGGATTTTTGGCAGATAGCATAACGTTCACATGTATGCAATACAGTTACGAGTAAAAATAAAGGATGTAATTGTTACATGTAATTAGTAAGATATGCATTAGTTTCAAAAATGCGTGTAGAACATGTTTTGCACTCATTTGTAATGTTATATCTAACAAATATATTCATAAATATTATATAGAATATTATATATCTGTCAGCTAGAATAGGAATAAGACACATTGGCACCGTGTTGCATCAGAACTTATCGCGCTTGACCTGCTGGATACGCATTTACACTATAATAGCCCAGGGACATCCATGAAAATGTCATATCATTCCAGTGGATTTTTCCATAGGCCTTAGAAGATGTCATTGCATAAGAGCTCTATCACGTGCAGAAAATCTGTCACGATTTGTTGCCATATAATATTTCTCTTTTGTGGTTCTGTGAGAAACTCCTCCAAACTAGGACGATGAAATTAGGTGATGAGATATACAAATATAACGGACTTTACTCTATGTAGTAAACAAATAGATATACATCAGCTAGGCATTATAAATAGTTTATTAATGGAACAACCGCTTTATGCTGGCTACAATTTCTTTAAAATAGAATAGAACAGTCAAACTGTTCCCTCAAAAGCAAACCATGTGAACATCTCTTATATCACCCAATAGTTAATTTTAAAAATACGTAAGGATGGATAATTTAAACACATGTTCTAATATTAAATCTTACTATTACATTTCAAGAATAATGTAAGCTTCAGATTTGCGTTAAAAGAAATATTCCAAAACCCGTGAGTAAATAATTTCTAAAAAATGATTTGCTTGAAAGTTTTACCTCCTTAAGAATTTGGAGGTCAAATGAAGGTTTATGTGCATCCGTGTCTTGTGAACGGGGCTTATAACGGGAAAAGTTGGAATTTATCTTAATCTATTAACGGGAAAAGTTGGAATTTATCTTAATCTATTAACCAGCTTGTATTTAAAAGGACACCGCATTTCTAATATTAATATAATATTGTAATGTAAATCCTTTACTTTATCTAGAAAAGAAATAAAAGAAATAGCAATTATTGAATTGAAACTTTCGGAAGTTCTTACAGTTTTTTCTTAAAATAACTTTGTGTAATATCATTTTATTTAACTTTCTACAATTCAACTTTTATTTTAATAGCAGCTCATTATTCTCGAGTTTTACTTTGCAATCAATTTGAAGATTTAAATTATTAAATAATATTATGTCTTTCTGATGTGTTCATGCCAATTTAAAACCCTTTTTAAATTTTATGCTGCAACCTGAAACAGTTATTCACATTCATGACTAATAAATTAATTATTATTCAATGCGTGGAGGAAATATAACTCTTCATTTTTAAATTATTCTGCTTTAGCGTGTTTAATTTCATGACTTTGTGTATGATTAATTTTTTTTTGTCGCGTTTCATATCCTCTGAGACATCACAGATGGCGAGTCACACACAGATGCCTACGAAATTATTTATGCTAATACGAAGCTAAGATCTTCATTATAAGTATTCGCACTTTGCGAAATTCGCACTTTAAAGACTTCCAGAATTTGAATTTCAAATTCGAATGCAAAATATAATAACCTGTAAATTTTTGATGACAAGCGAAATAATGGTTAAAATAAATATACAAAATATATTATTTCGTAATATTTAATTAAAGTTCGTAATATTTAACTAAAGTTAAGTAAATTTATGAATCTGTAATTTTTTAATGCAAATGTATTCAAAAATTTATTCTAGAACTTTGCATCTAACTTAAATATTTAACATGTTGGCGATGGTTAACCAGAGATATATTTTCGGTCTCAGTGCATATGCTTTTAAAATATTTACAGTTAATTAATTGAAATATAGAACACAAGATCCAATAAAAATGTCACTTTGAATTTGTAACTTTTGTATAAATACCAATTTTGAAAACTGAATAGTTCGATGTTCATAGTTTTAATTTTTGTATAAATACCAATTTTGAAAACTGAATAGTTCGATGTTCATAGTTTTAATTCTCATATTTAATTCCAAAAAATAATTTATGGCATAAATTATATGCTCAGATCTTTACTTTTTATACAATGGTTATTACATGGTTTTAAATGGGTTATAAAAAAGATGTTGTGGCAGTACTCATTAAGCTAATTACATTACCTAATATCGTAGATTAGTTTTAGTTTTAATAAAAAATACTTTAGTATTTCGCCTGGAGCATGATAATTACAGTCGACTTTGTAACAAAAAACCAAACCAAAGCGCCGAAACATTTGCACACCTAGGTGCTTGAAACTGCCATTCCCCCTTCAAGGGTTTATTCATAGGAATGAACAAATGAGAGTTTACATAGTTGTCAACTTTTCCGGATTGCTAGGAGATTCTGAGGTTTTTCAACACAACTTCCGGTAGATCAAAGAACCTTACCTTAAACTGTTAGCCTAATAAGGAAAATGTTTTCCAGTAATAAATGAAATTTATTAAATTAACGAAAATTAGATTTTGTACATTTCATTTCTCCTACCTTTAGTAATTTTCAGTACAGTTTTTCTTGTTAAATTTCATTCGATCTGAACCATCTCAATCTACTATAGACATTTTTGCAACTTTTTATGAAAATCCCCTAATACGTAATAAGTTAATACCTGTACTTAAATTAAAAGTAACACCTCGAATAATAATTATTAGAAGTGCGAACAACAGTAATTAGAGTTAATGTTTACAATTTTTAGTATAGTTTCGAAGGTTCTGTAATAAAACCTTCGAAACTAGGGCTGCAAATTCTAAAACTTAATGCTGATTACTGTTGCTTAAATTTCTAATAATACATATTTATTTTTTTTTCATCAGTAGACACAATACATCATTAAGTTTATCTAGTACCCAGGCACATTAGTACATTAGTACCCAGGCAGTTATTACATTAGTACCCAGGCAGCATCGGAATTGTTATAACCGTGTTCTTAAAGCGCACATTTCAACTTAAAGGTCTGGTACATTTTGCAACGTTCCAGCATGTACTATGAAATACCTTTTATATGACGTTCTAAAAATGTTATAACCGTGTTTTTAGGACGTACATTTCAACATATATCCTAGTACTTTCTGAAACGATCCTGTATAGTATGAGCTATACATTCTCTATGGCGTGCTAAAGTGGATGTTACAACCATGCTTCTAGGATGTACATTTCAACATATAACACAGATACCTTTTGAAATTCCTAGTTATTAAGTTAGTTCTATCTCGCGTGCTAAATAAGGGCAAACCTTTTGGATATATATTACAACCTTGCCTTTGGATATATATTTCAATGTGTAGCACTGGGACTTTTCGAAACGTGTTCAGTATGAGCTGTAAAGTATGTGTTACTCACTTTACATTTCGACCAATTACCTGACTTTCAGACAACTATCAAATTATTTGTTTTGCACAAATATCTTAGTCAATATTTTTTTTATTTTGCTGCGGTATTGATTAGAGAAAACATATTTATTAAACAATATACTCGTATATGTATGTTAGATAAAAATATGTAAATCAAAATTTTAACTTATATTTGCAATCGCTTCTTAATTCTTCATTTTAATTTGTGTATTTCCTCTTTCCGTTCCAAAAATGGCAGTTGCTTATGATAAATTATTTTGGACTGTCATTTCTATATTAATCCATATCATATGATTTTGCACAATCCCGAAGCGTAAATGGCTTTACCTACTAAACCTTAATGAAACGAACTAAATTTAATTATATAGAAATCGAAGCTAATATTTATTCTGAGTCAAGAGTTGTCCCCAACGCATAGTATTTCGCTTTTACTACACGGCCTAAGTAGATTGTTGCTGTGCTGCTCTCTTCTTACTACAGCGATGCATAAAATGTAAATGTTATGGATGTGATTAATGTGTCAAGTAATTTGAGGACTCAGATGTTTGAATCAAATAAAAATGAATATTCTGAACCTTTCATGCGTAAGCTCACAGAGTGGTCTTTCAGTAGTCTGAGCTAAATTCTGAACTCAACTCTTAATTAAACGCAACTGATGTTTTCTCGGTCGTACATAGTTTTCCCCTGGTCACCGAGAAATTTCCAGTACCTTCGGTTTCTCGAAATTGCTAAGGGCATACACCGAATACAGTTTAGTTATATACGAATCGGAAATCTTAATAAATAGCTTGTTTTGCTTTGTGGAAAAAAGTATTATATGCGATTGTAGTATCAATTATTACTAAATGAATTATAATCAAATTTAATTCTGAACCTTTCACAACTGTAAGCTTCTACGATTTTGTGCTTCCAGATCTATTATCCACGACAGTTCCCAATTATTACATATATGTGCATTAATTATAAATTTTATTTTCATAGCCTTTAAAAGTATTTTGATAAATAAACGTTTTCTTTCACTACTCAGGAATTTCTTGTATAAGAGTGTAAGAGAATTAAAAAACGAAACTAACCAAACTGAAGGGAAAGAAACTCCCTTCTTTTCAATTCGAATGGCATTTCGTTTGTTACATACTTGAATTTTTATTGCTAATACAGTATTAAACAACTTTCGCTATTATAAAAAGTATATGAACGTAAAATTTAGAATAGCTAATTAAATATTAATATAATTTTATAAGAATCATATTAGAAATAATTTAATAAACTGAAGCATGCGTTTTAAATGAATTTAAAGCGCAGTGAGAAAACGTTCTGTGAGTTCCTGGATTTTGCGCAAGAAATTCTCGATTTTTAAAGTTTTAGACTTGGAAGCTATTAAGCTAATTATGTTTAAAATGAAGTATAAAAACCGTTTCTGCAAGAAATTAGAACCTAAATTTCATCAGCACATTTATATGCTTTCAAATATCATAGAGTACAACGAAAACATTAATGTGCTATTGGAATGGCTTTTAAAACTCTTTTATATTTAATTAATAACTTAGCTAAAATATATATGTAAAACTTTTTCAATGACTCGAATTTAGCTAAAAGCAATAAAATGAAATAAATATTTACCGCGATATTTATAATTGTTTGCAACGAAGAATAAAATCGTGTGGCTACTAACAATGACTGAATTTAAATCACAGTTATGAAAGAAAAAAAATCAAGCTTATTGAATATTGTCATTTTTCATTTTATATTATCACTTCTGGTCATTTCTATATTGTCACTTTTGTTGTTATTATAAAACAATGTTAAGGTTCCATCCACTATTCACTATCGGCATATAATGGGCAACCAACAATTTTTAGTCCCATATAACCAAGAATATTAGGATAGCCAAGAAAATTATCGTGTTGACAAGAAAGAAATTTGATATTTTAAAATGAAAAAAAAACTCATTTTTTTCTACATAAAAAATTAACTTTAATCAGTCAAATAGCTTCCATTCTGTTCGATAACCTTTTGTCGTCTTTCTGGTAAATTCGTGATTTCTCGCTCTCAGAACTTCTGGTTTTCATCTTAAAAAAGCTCAGCCTAGTGCGAATATTAAATGGAATGTTTACTATTTAGGAAGTTCGTTGAATTTCGAAATAAATGATAATTCGATGGTTTAAGGTCGAGGCTGTATCGTGATGCGACAATACTTCCCAACGAAGCTCCAGTAATTTCGTGTGAGTTGCTTTGAAGATGTGTGAAACCTCGGATTGCCGTAGTGGAACACGATTCCTTTGCGATTCGTTAATTCTAGCCTTTTCTCTTTAATTACGTGCTCCAGTTTCATATGTTGTGTGCAGTAACATCTGACTTGATCGTTTGGTTGCCTCGATGTAGCTCAAAATATACAGCACCTTTGTAAACCCACCGTATTGACAGCATAATCAGTACAGAATTTACGGATAAGCTACACAAGCTATAACTTAGGGCCCTCCTTTTCTTGTGGGAACCTCCAAAAATTTAAATATAGTATAACAGACTTATAAAGGGCCCCATATCTCAAATAGCTTAGTGCCTTATTAAGTCTAGATCCGGCTCTGAGCATAATCGTTTCTAAAGCAATTTATTAGCATTCGATATGATTTGTGCTGATTTACCATGCTTGGACCATGGTCTTTTTCGATTAATGGTTAATGTAACCGATCCATTTTTTATCACCAGTGATAATTCGTTTCAAGAAAGTGTCAATTGGATTACGTTTGAAATGCGCATCTCAAATATTGATTCGTTAAGTGAACTTCTTTCAGTTCATGTAAAACCCGAATACCGAGCTCCTTAACGAGTCCAAGACATCTTATGTGATCTTCAATTGTTATTACGTAATACATTTGACCTTTTTGAAATCTCTTTCACAGTTATGTAAATGATCGATTCAATTATGGCTTTCATTTTGTCATAATGAACTTCAGAACGTTGGCCATCTTCAAGTGAAAAATTCCAGAACGAAAGTTTTAAAAAAAATTCTGACAACTGCGTTATGTTAAGCAATCAACACCATAAATTTAGCACATATCTTTGTGAACATCAGACGTTTTCTTGCTTTTGTGAAAATGAAAAAGTAAAATATGTCGAAAATATTTATTTTTGCTCCCACGTTAAAATATATCGTAAACTAAGAGTTGTAAACAAAAATAAACGGAATTTGTTTCTACATCAACCTAAAAATATCAGATGCCAAATTAGAAAGAAAATAAAAATAAGACTGATCTAAAAATAATAAAACGAACATAACGCTATCTATTTGTACAAACCGAAATTACTTTCTTGCGAACACAGTATTTTTCATCTTTTTAATGTATTTCACTAAAGAGTTTCTCAACAAGAATTTTACATTTTGCATATTTAATTTTATATCTCTTTGCTAATTGCACATGAAAAAAATAAAGAAAAGAATTCCTCTGAATGCAGTGAAATTATCCATTCAGCGCAGCAAAAAAGCACATGTAATATCATCTTAGTTTCATAGACTTCCGAACTTACAGGCATAAAATTCAAAATCTGCTGGTAGAAGATTACATTAAATTTACTTAAATTATAAGTATTTCTCCCACCTTCTTAGCATGCCTTCGTGGTGTAGTGGTCAGCATGCTCGACGCGCATTCGAGAGGTTCGAGTCTCGGCTAGAGCACTGCTCATTTTTCATGACTCTTGCTTCAAAATAAACTCAAAGTATCTACAAAATTACTGTTGTGATTCATTAATCCCATTTCATCGTTCTTAAAATCCAGAAACGTATAACAATGTAGGATTGAAACATTTGATATAGATACCTATCATTGTTATGAACTACACTGTAGGTAAAAACAGAACTTTTTAAAAAACCTTGAAAATTCCGTAATTTGCATCTATGACCCTCACTGCGCCCCCCTTCCAAAAAACTTCATTTGGAAGAATATTGCTTAATATAACTGATGGTATAAAGATCAAAATTCTGGGATGATGTATTTCATTGTTAAGCAAGAATACCTGGAATACTTACAGAACTTCAGTACTAAACATGAAAAAATCTGAACCACATTTTAAAAAATAAAAAAGTTATGGAATATTGCATTGTCGTCATAAATGTGTATACGTGACAAATTTCACCATAATCGGCTCTGCAAAAAAAGATTAAAAATTAATTTCAATAGCTGACTTAAATATATAAACAAACAGATAAAGTTAAATAATGCCACGTTATGGCTCATATATGTATACATACCTATAAAATAAGATAAACAGGCATATCTGCATCAATATTTTAAGTTAAAGTTAATTCTCAGAAGTACAACTCGTTTAATTTTCTTCATTGGTTTTGGACGAATTCTTATTTTCATATTTACCTAGAATACTAAATTTCAAAAACACAGACGCTACATAAAATTAAGTAAACATTTATTAATACTACGTCTTGAAGGGACAACAAAAATTTAACAAAGCCCGTGTACCGCTACTTGTAAGGCCCTAGAAATGCAAATGTTGAATTATATTCATCTAAACGAATGACTTTTATGTCTAAATATTACAGTTGCAGCTACCCGCAGATTCCTGGTGTTTTGGCAAGCATTGCCAAAGTTTTATTTTAAGTTACAAGTTTTTTCTTTAAACTCCATTTAATTTTAATTAATCAGGAAAGACAAGAAATAGAAATAACTGGAAAAGATTAGCATAAAAATAATGCATTAATTGAAACAATACTCAAAACGTAAGTCCCAAACTATATGGTAAATAAAATAAATACTTAAACAAAACATTTAAGCTTTTTTACACTATTGATCAAACAAGGAGGGATAACAATTCCAACTAGCTTAGAACACTAAACAGTTAATAACGTTGCCGCACTGAACACCATATCCAGTTAAGACACACAGAATTAATTCTGGCACTGGGAATTCAATGTAGAGAAACAAGTTTCTTATAATAAATGTAAGCAGCTGACAGACACTAGATACTGACATAAACTTTTTTCTCCCTTCAAGAAAAATAAACTTAACGACTTAATCTTTCTTTGAAGCGAAAATCTTTTCTTAAGCCTTTTCAAAAGATCCCGACGTGGCGCACTTTGGATTCCAAGTCTCAAAAATGTCTCCAACGCTTAAAAGAACACAAGATAACAATGTCAGCTGACAAGGAACATCTTCCTCCGGGGTCCAACCTAAGCGCATGAGTAATCCTTGAAGAGAAAACTTGAATGCATTTTGCTTTTTCCGATGCAGTTGAAGAGTTTGGCTTCCTTAGCTTTTAAACGAAACAGCCGGGAGGGCTTTTGTGGGATTATTGTGAACGTGAAATGAAGGATTACATCGTGCTTGTCTGAAATCTATTTGCGGATTAAAAATTCCGTGGAACGCGGCCCCAAATTAAATAATTTTTCGTCCACAGTTTGTAAAGTATAGAAGAGTTTCGAATTATGTATTCTGCTACACTCGGCGTGTACCGCTCCAAAATGAAGGGGATATTCCAGTTGGAAAAGCAGGTAGTAAACTTTGTGATCGCGATCGTTCGTGCAGCGGAAAAGATTTAGGAATTCTCGCATTCCATATGCAAATATTTAATGGGAAACAAGGCATAAAGCAGTATGCATCGTTTATCTCAAAACCACGGAATGAAATTATTTAGATGTTTAAAAATAAATGAATGTGCTTGGTTGAGAAGAGTTTCTTAAATCAAAGTATTTTTACTATACATATACTTTAAAAAAAGGAATTGAAAATATAAAGAATCAAAGAAATTAAGTAAAAAATTAAATAGGTATAATAACATCTCTTGCACTCGAATGCATCCGTCTTTGGTTAAGTGCACTGGCACGAACAAAAACTTTTCAAATTCATTTTCAATGGACGAAAACTTCTGTTTTATCAGGTGTAGTATTTAGGTATTTTTCGGCATAATCAATGCTAAGCCAAACGGCACAAAATTAAAGGCCTGAAAGTTTGGCAAACATTTAAAATTAAAGTTGAAACATTTAAAATTGAAAGTTGTACAAGGTTACAGTACCACATAATTTTAAGAATAATTCGATAAGAACTTTGCTGCAGAAACTCACATGGACCTATTAATATCGAACACCAATTTTCTAATGGAAAGTAAAATGTTGGTAATTTAAGAAAAAAAAAATTAAACTCTTTACAAAAAGAATTTTAAAGGCTCTGTTCTTTTTTGAAAGTAAAAGGAACAGAAAAATATCAAAATCATAATATTGCAATTTGAAAAAAATTAAAAGCTATTACGGAAGCCGGGAAGATTTAAACCTAAACGCTTTTGCGCCAGGATTTGAATATATGACATTAGAAATAAGTAATTTTTATAGGCAAAAATAATGCTACTGATGTTCATAAAAATGATCTATCAGATCAATATATTAAAAATTATGCACAGTTAAAGTTATATCACGTTTGTAGATTATTAAAACAAAGTTAAATTGAAGGTGACAGTCAAGGGCCTTGATTTCCTGTTACCTACAGTTTAATAAACATTTGTGGTCGATATGTAGATCATGGATATAAGGCAGGTTAAATCCCAGACTTTTGTACTAAATAGATGATACGTTGCTAATTTTGTAACTGATTTACATCTCTCATAGTGTTTGAGATGAAATAGTTCCGAATTTTGCCGGCAGAGGAAGAGCTGTGCCTACATGTTTTTTTCACCTGAGACAAAGAAATAAATGCATTTTTCTGTATTTTGTACTTTTTTGGTTGGTGGGGGGGAAAGAGATAAATGCTTATCTCTTTATCTCTCTCTCTCTATATATATATATACAATATGTTTGCAAGCATATTACTATAAGAAGTTTAAGATTACAGTAATATGTATATAAGCATATCGTAATCTTTACAAAATTGATTTCTTAAAAAATTTAACGGTGTCAAAATATGAATCTTTATATTACTGAAAACATTTATGTTGTTGGAAGTGCATGTCTGCGACCAACGGTTAGATACTAAAGGCGGATAAGAAATTTTATGAACACATTATATATATATATGCATATATGCAATACGTATTAACTATGTCCGAGAAATTTTATGCATATTAAAATTATATAATTTAAATTATAATACAATAATTCCTGCAACAATATTTACTTATAGCTTGATGTATTCTGAAAAATGAAACATATATAATGATTTACAATTTTGAAATGAAAAGTATCATTTTTAAAATTAACAAATAGCATGATAATTCATGACTGTTCTCAATAGAATTCTAGGTAGACAGTAAGAGACTAACGTTAATTAAAAGCAACTTTCGCGTTGAAATCATTCGGATTTTCTCAAATTATCCAAACATATTTCCATCGCTGTTTGGAAGTCTTTTAAAAACAATCATGTCTTTAAAGTAACATTTAATGGTGATGTCTCTGAAATATGTATAACTTTAAAACAAGTACGTATACGTAAAATTTTACAATACAGCATATACAATTTTAAAAATGTAAGTATACTCGTAGTTTTAAAATTAAGGAATGAACAACCGTAACATAAGTACGATTTTGAATCTAACGAAATTTAATGATGCTTCATATTTTTAACTCAACTTCCATTTGTTAAATTTTGAGAATATGATAGGAGTTTGTTCCTAATTTTTATTCGCAATAATGGACAAATTTCCAGTTTCTTGTCCAAATGAATTCGATTTATGTTTTTAAATCTTAATCAGCAGCTCATCGCTCTCATCTGTACTCTTTGTTCACGTTTCAGTCTTTCTGAAGCTGTATTTTTAAGAACTGCTTTTATAAAATATAGTATCGGTTTCTTTTAAATACATTTTTATATCGATAATCTTAGAATCAAGGGAAAAAAAGTAGATTTTTTAAAATATGTTCTTTTGTAATAAAATCAATTATATTAGAATTAATCAGAATGGTCTATTTTTAATTTTCCACAGAATAATCAAAATTTTAAATCTCCTTTTGTATTGCTTTGAAATTAAAAAATTCATTTTATTGTTTCATATAACAGAATAACACAAAAGAATCGAAGTTATGTTTTTTACCTTATATTTTAATTCCAGTCAACAAAGAATGAGACACATCAATCTGCCGATTCGTTTAATCGGTACAACAGTACACGTCTACTTCAGAAATAACTACAAATGAAATCATACGTATTGTTCTCGCATTAATTAAACATGAACACTAGAAGACAAACCATGCCATCAGGTAGCGGACTTTGGGAAGCTTGTTATGGTGAAGTAGGAGGCAAACTAATTTTTGCGATTTATAATACCCGTTTGTTTGTGCTTTTTGTTAGATCTGTCTTCTATCGTTTGGAACTGTGCATAGCTTTTGTTGTTTCTGTTGCTTTCATGCCAGAATTCAACTTGTTGAATTCAATTTGTAAATAAAATTATTAGTATATTTTAATTAAGAGATTAAAAATCACAAGCCATGCTTTTAACGAATGGTTAAAAATGCACGAAGAATGATGCGTTTTTCCGAATAAGTCTAGAATTATATACGTTTGCGGCGTTGTGCGTAGTATGATAAAAATGTATATTTTATTTGTAATAATCTCATTTCTCCCCTCCAAGGCTACAAACTTTATAAGATTCGAAACGCCCTCATGTGTGAAGGTGTAGTTAGAAACGAGGAAATTTATAATTATTTATATATAAACATATGTAACGTTTCTGTATCTGTAGCAGAAAAAGTTAATTAAATTTATTTATAAAATTTAATTAAATTGATTAGATTTATTTATAAAAGAAAGAGAATAAGCTGTCATTATTTAATCTGAATTTTTGTACTACTTTGAAAGTTCACATGATTTATTTCATTTAGGTTGTGTTTCAAAAGTAAGTTATTTGGCAGTTAATTTTGAATTAACACTAACTAGCTTAAATTGTTTGAAATTAATAACAGTATAAAAGCTTAGTATATAGCCATCAATATGCTTAAATTATAAAATGTAGCCAACAAAAATTTCTTGCATCAACCTTTAAATTTCAGTACAGAAAATAAATACAAATTTGAACTTTTCCTTTAACTTATTATTATTGCATTCATGTATGTTTTGATTAATACTTAAGAGTAACTGCAATTTATAATTTAGTTAATTGCCTCCCCTCCCACACTTCTTTTTTTCATGTAGGCTTGTCAATTGTTTTGAAAACGGGCATTCGATACGCATGTAAGTTTGTTTTGAGACTACTGGTTGATGCGCAAATATCTCGAAAAGAAAATTTTATTTTCATAAAAAGCACTTAGTACAGTATTTTATAATATTTTAGCTGTTAAATCGATAGCCTCGCAGTGGGAAAAGTAAAAGTAACTGAGTGTTAAGTTGGGTTGATAGAGATAAGAAGTGCCACTCAGACGGTATACTGGTTAGCGGAGCCTACTGCAATGACGAAGGGCCAGCGTTCGAATCCCGAAGACATGGATGTTTGCAAATGTAATAAGTGTCTTTGCAGCATGGGGCACTTTAAATACATGGCAAGGCGAAAGTCCTCTCAAGAGGCTGGTGGTAAGGAAAGAAATGTGGGAGTATCTCGGACAACTCCCCCCCCCCGAGGTTGCTCTTCATCAAATTTCGGGCGAAGCTCAGCGAAGTCCTATTGTCACCTGTATGGTGCTCAAGGTTCTTGCCAACGAGAGGCGCAGTCTTGTATTCCTTGCCAAGATGAATTTCGTGCTGTTGTTCTGATATTACTATCAAACAAGTGAGATAAGTCACAATAACAGTTAAGTCATCAAACATTATTTTCTCGTACTTTAAATAACTGATAAGCGAAAATTAAAAAGTGATGATTCGTTTCGAAAATTTTCTTCTTTCTCTCTCTTTTTTTTAAGCATTAGCACTCTTTTTAATTGGTTAGTAAGGTTAGGAAATGTTACGGCATTTGCTGATTCAGTGTCCTTCCAGGGTAATAATTGACCTTGGAAACCGTACTGAAGTTTATGGCGTAGAAGTCCATTATTGTAATCTAACCTTAAATCGACCCATTCAAATGTATGCACTTCAAGTCTGGGTCATAACTACAAATGATGAAAATCGATACCTTCTAATATAAGATTTTGTAAATGATGCTAAATGCTCCATGATCCATAAAACGTTCAGAGAACTCAGTGTAACCTGAACTCATGATCGTACCTTAACAGCAGCTCAAAATTTGTTTAAAACCTGAAAATGTTTAAGGCATCTAATTAGTATGGTTGATAGCCATTCGATGCTAGGATTTCTTTAATACTATCTAGACATTCGACATCCGTCACCTTGCGAGATGTAGCCTATCTCAATAACTTTGTACATATTGTAAGTACTTTTCCTTGACTTACTTTTCCTATTTTTATGATGCTCATTTATTTTTTTCATTGTTCTGTTTTCTGTGTCTTTAATTTTTTATCGTAGTTCGAGTTCTTATTTTGGATAGTTCTAATTTTGTTTACGATTTTTTTCTTAACATCGTTTTAAATATTTCATTAGCTTATTCCTCTCGATAAAAGGTTTCAGGTGTTTTGCATTATATGCTCAAGCGGTCAATTTACTTCATAAATTACTCTTCAGCTCGCCAACAGAATCCGCCAGATAGCTCACAAGCCCCGCTGGAACAGTTTAATTAGTAGTTTTCACCTTATCAATGGTACACCTTGTATACTTACTCTGGCAATTAACCGCCGACATCTCAGGACACGTTATCCAGGATGTGAGGCAAATTTGATAAACTACAGAATTATCAGATTCAGTGTTCAGTTATCATGCAAATGTGCACGTATGCATTCCCTGCGTTTATCGGAGTCTGTTTTCTGAAGCAAACGCTGACTGGTCACCGAGGTCTCTACGTATCCAAACAAAGGACTCCTCGTTTGATCGGCATTTCATCACCGAATAGGTATCCACGAACCAAGGTTACTGTGCTGAAGGTTTGGTCTTCTATGACGTCAAAGTAGCCCTCGCTTGCTTTGCCATAATCAGAAAAACATTGCGTGACATCACTGACTTCTGATCTGCTTAGAAGCAATTACTTTCTATTCGTGATTTCTCCCACTTGTGTAAGTGATGTAAGCGCTGCAAAAACCCTAACTTCATTTGCCTACTGCTTTTGGGGTACGAACAATTTTTGAGACACTAGAGTTGTCCTCCGAGATTTTTTTTTTTTTTTTTTGCACTATTTGACACAAGTGTCCACTTGAGGTAAACTGTATGGAATCCAAATCGCAAATATGTTTCCCACTTTTAAATGATCTTTCAATTAACTTCATTCGAATTCTTTAAATGTTTAAAAATGCTTCAGTGTTATCATGCCAAACATGACTATGTAAAAAGACCATTTTTATTATGCAACAGCAATATTGTCTAGCGCCCCAAGCGTGTAACTTAACTTACACGAACTTAACATTCAAAGTCTAAGCTGAAAGTCTTCAAACTAATTAAAAATTATTACTTTGAATAATGCTTCAGTACCAAAAGTCTAATTCATTCCACCAATTGACACTGTTATATCAAATGTTTTGAAGTCGTCCTGAATCATGGTTCCGATTGAAATCCATGTTTTACAGCTATTTTTAGCTTCAAAAGGAAGAGGTAAAATTATAAGAGTACACTGTAAAAAAAAACCTCGAAGTTTACAGACAAAAGTCTTGTATAGTTACAGAAATGCGAACAATTACGAAGGAAATACCTGTAACGAACACAGAACCAAACGAAACTGTAAACTCTACAGGAGATTTTCAAGAAGTTTTGCTTGGATTTTGTCCGTAGCGTGTGATCACGTGGCTTAAAACGGCTGAGAGAGAAGACCCAATCAGGAAGAAGGTGGAAAAACAGCGTCTTAGCGGGAGAGTTCAATGATAGTCGCCATGTTAGCCATTATTTTTGCTATGGTCGAGGTAAGTTCGAAATAGTGTTTGACGTGTATTTTACTAATTTTATGTAATGTGTTTGTTATGTTCTTTACACTATCTATAATTAAATTCTTTTAATGTTTTGCTTGTAATTCTAATGCTCCTAAATAAACCTGTGTTGAATTATTGTTAGAGTTCAAATCACAGAGCTTGTGTTCCATTTAGTAAAATAACAACTTTTATTCGTTACATCTGCAGGTGTCTGCAGTTAAACTGCTCATATTTATAAACAGAAACAAATTTGTTAATATGTTAGTTTAAAAACAAATAAGCTTAATATTAATGTTCTATCTATAGTCTAATAATTTCTCATGTTAAATATTTATGTATCTTTTAAAACATATCGCGTTAGAATATTCATATTTTTCATTTTGTTGACAGATGTAACATTATTATTCCATACATGTTATCATTAATCCCAGCATGAACTGCTTTAGAATATTTTTCAGAGCATTATTACACTATGTATGTTATTATTAATCTCAACGAAAAAGAAAAAATAAATGTAATATATTTAAAAAATTCGACAAAATAACTTAACATACATTAAAAATAGAATATCATTTCATTAATACATGCGATAAGTTCGCCTTAAAAGATTATATAGTCGGATAGCAATTACATATTTGTAAAAGTATTCAATGTATATTATTTTTTGTGTTAAAGATAGTTTTAATCCAGGACAGTCTTTACCAACTTATAAAGCATCTATTAAGTTACATTATAACCAACATTTACAAAAGGCAATCGAAATGCCGTGACTTTGACATATTTTTAACTATGATGTAACATACTAGGAACATTAAAGAAAAAAAATTCTATTTTTTCCTTTATGCTTGTTGAAAAGTAAAATATTAATAAAATGGTACAACATTCATTCTAGTACTTACAATGTAAATTTACATATAAATTTACTATAAATTTTGGTGCAAAGTTCATTATAAAATGCATTTGCTAATATTTAATAGTTATAGCATTCAATATCAAATCATGGAAATATTAGTAATGATACGTCAGTTGCATATATTAATTTCAATACTCAGCTCAATGCCAAATTTCTTCTATATCTGAGATAACATGTATTTTTTGAAAATAATTATTTTGTGTCATCTTTTCATTTAAAAATCTCTTTCAGATATATTTTAATGTGAATTATTTTCAAAATTATCCTCATTAGAATGAATGTTGTTCTCTTTATTATGTTTGAAACTGCCGTTACGCTAAAAAATATATTCAGAAAACTATTTATTGCTGAATGTTTAAAATAAGTTCTACTGCTCCTTTTTGACAAAGAGTATCCATTTGAATTGCAGTTGGTTTTAATTAATCGTTGGTTGTATTTTTAAGAACTACTTGATAAAATTCAACAAATTAGTTCAATCTATGAGTTCATCTGAAAAACCTAAAATTTTTATTCCAATTCTGTCATGTGTATATATTTCAAGAATGAAAAAGAATTACAAATTCACTATCCAACAATACTGAGTAATATGTTGTTGATATAGCCAAACTTAAAATGACCCATTTTAAAACCAGATTAAATAAATCATCGCGTATTTTCGGTCATCGAATTTCTTTGGCGTTAAAAGTGTCATAGATTTAGTAAATCCAAGGGTCAAGGTAAGCTCAAATATTTTTTTTCATAGTTCATATTTGCTAAGTTATAAATTTTGCTGATGCAAAAGTTATGTAACTTATGCAAACATATGCTTAGAGTATTTGAACTAGTGTTGAAAAATCACTGGAATTTAAAATGTAATTGACAGTATGCCTTAAAGCTTGTTTTGGTAAAAGCATATTTATGGGTGCCCCTTGGCAAAATTTGGCGATTTTTGGCAGTACATGGATACCGAGTTTGTGCAATTCTTTGACCATGTTATTTTGGCTTGTGTAGCGACGATTTGTGTGCCAAAAACCACCGCTACACGAAGACAGATTGCACATACTCGGTATCCATGTACACATCGACCTATTTTCACTTAAAAAAAATCTGTGAATTGTACAAACTTGGCATCGCGCACTCCCTTGACTTTATCCATGTACACATCGACCTATTTTCACTTAAGAAAACATCAGAGAATTGCACAAACTTGCGCTCCCTTGATAATACAGGGAGCACTCTTCAATATACTCTAACTGCTGTTTTTCATAAATTAAAACATTTTAGGCATTTAAGATATCTTCCTGTAAGTTACAACTTAATGAATGACTCTTAAGCATAAAAATTTCAAATTTTTATGCTTAAGAGTAGAAGGAGTTATACACTTTTTAAATAACAGTGTCAGAAAAATATACTTTTTAAAATATGTAAACCATTGTTTGAAGTATAGAAAAACCTTCCTTAGCAACTATACCTCTTTAAGTGATTATGTCAAGTATTCTGGTGATACAAACATTGATATTAATTATCACTGAGAATCATGCTTTGTGAAGTAACCACCTCCATTAAATATCAAAATTGTACAAAATTATGGAAAAGTTATAGAGTGGTTTTACTGTATACTTAAAGTATATCATATCACTGTTAGATATTGATGATGTAAAAGATATTATCTAATCATAAATATTTCAAGCATTAAATAGCTTAGTGTAAGTCAATAAGTTTTCAGATTCTGACTTTGTACCCTGTCTTTCACTATGTAATATTTTTCTAGCAACTGTGTTAAGTACCAGTAAGTAAGTTTGTCTTAAATACCACTTAATGTAATCAGGTATCATCTGTTCTGTCTGTAAAACTTAATCGTAATAAGTGAACAAATGAATATCTGTAAAACTAAAGATGACACTCTATGTAAAAAATACAAGTATTAAAATGTCTATGAGAGGAACATTTAAAATATTAAATCCATGATCAATTTTTGTGACATCTAAGATAGAAAATACCCAAACTGACTAGTTAATTCAGAGGAATTAACTACATGCATTCATGTAGTTAATTCCTCTGATGTTACATGCATTCCTCTGATGTTACAGTACTCTGTAATTCCTCTGATGTTACATGCATTCATCCTTGCATGTAACATCATTGTTCATGTGTTTGTTAATTGTGTAAGTATTGAAGTTCATGCATTAATTGTTGATAACTATATTATTGGCCTTATATATATATACTTGCATTTTAAAATTTTGTATATTTTGCCAGTGAGCTAAGTATTAAATGCTGTTACGTATAAGTTCATATTATGTGGAAAAGTAGTTTTTTTTTAGTAGTAACACTTTCTGAGAATTTTTTAATGTTGATCATCAAGCTTAAAACATATGGCTGAAATTACCAGTATTAACCATAATTTAATTATTCTCCTGTTTCAGCGTTTCTTAAACTTTTTTCGAATAGAGATTATGTGAATTATCATAATTTGTGAATCACCTTGCTACTGTTCCCTTCGAAAGCAATTTTTTAGCATATATTACTACTAGTACATTTATATTTTAATATATAATTAAAATCCGTTATATTTCATAATTAAGTCCATTGAAGAAAAGTTATATTTCTAATATTTCAAGATTATTAATGAGAAGGATGATTTGTAATTCTTGCATGGCTCTTCTATATTTGGATATATGATGGTAAGACCACAGTCTTAGTGGATATATGATAGTATATTTGGATATATGGTGGTAAGTACCACAGTTATAGTGCTTTAAATCCATCTTTTACTGCTAAGACTGAGTGGGAAGTCTGTAAGTAGGGTAACCAATAATAAATTTCATAAAATGTCTATCTTACGAGAAAAGGTGATAGATGATTGTCATATGTAACTTTTTAAACTCTGAGATTTTTCAACTAAATTTTTTTGTCTCCTTTGGAAACTTCGGAGGACCATGAGGGCAAGCTGTATGATCCACAGATTGAGAAGTGCTACCTTAATACATTTCAATTTCTAGAGAAATTAATCTTAAAAAAAATCTGATTATTATTAAAACTACTTTACAGATTTATTTTATATTACAAATAAATATAGTAAATATCTAATAAACCTCAAATTATTTTCTGCAATATTTCTGAATTATTTAAATTTGTACTGTTTTTGCTTCAAAAATGGATGATACATGCAATTTATGATTTCATGAAAGGACCAAAAGGAATCTTGTTTGCAATTTAATTATTTAATTTAAAAAAAGATTTAAATCATTTGGAATATGTGCAAGTGCATGCAATTATTATGAAGAGATTCTAAATTAAAATGTCACATAACAAATTTAGAATATGTTATGTACTTCTAACGAATGTGATTTTTTCTTTATTTAGGAGCCATGCTTTGAATCCTAAGAAGAAGAGGACTGCACCTTCACAACTAGTTAATTAAAAATAACAATAATATAAATTTTACCTATTTTTTATTTTATTTTCCTTTTGGATAGTTTTCAAATAAAAATAAACCTATTTTTGTTTCTATATTCTGTGTATTGGAATAAAGAGTCGAAATCCATTGCAATATCCAATATTTTCAAAATATGATATTTTTTGAAATAAAATATATGATTATGGAATATTACGTTAAAATGAAATGGTTCCTTATGTAACCTGTATGTTACCACTAAAAGGCTTCATCGAATACTTGTAAAGTAATGAGCAAATACTAAGTTAATATCTTGTGTGAATGAATATTATCTTACAGAATTTTTGATTCCATAAAAATCTATCTAAAAATATAATTTTGTTGAATGAAGATTTAAACATTTTTCCCGAAGATTTAAAAAGTCGTTTGAAATAATGATAACAAAAACATTAATCTGAACCATTTAATAAATGAATAGAAAATTTTGAGAACAATTAAATCATCCACAGGAATTTTGAAATAATCATCGTATTTTTGACATCAGTTAAAGAAAGAAAATCTGAGTCATTTTGATTATAGTGATAAATTAGTTCCATTAATAGTAGGATAGAAAATTAAAATTTTAAGGAGCCATTATGCATTATCAATTTTTCATTAAAAAATTTTTAGTTTATTACTACTATCATATCAATTATTAATGCTGAATTCTTTATCTTCAGTTTTTACATTCTTTTCTTAATTTTCTAGGCATAGCAGAGAAAAATATAATTATAGGATCAAGGCATTTCCAAATACATTATATTTTCTTCCTTAAATTTTTAAGATCATTCTATATTCATCATGTATTATAGACACAGTATCAGGGGATTCTGTTCAATTTTTCAGTTAAAATTTGGGACGAAGTTGTGAAGTCATACCTACATTAAATGCTTGAATTGATTATTTGAAATATGACAAAGCAAGAGAGGGCCATCTGTCCAAGGAAAGGAATATTTTAAGGAAAACTTCATGTTACACAAACATTTACACAGGCAGCCCATTCTCTAGGATTTAAATCTAGAGCCAAATGCTAGCGTTCAGCTTACTGTCTGGCTGCCTGTAGGCAATAAATGTTTTAGTAGAAGGAATACTTGAAAAATTAAATTTAGGACTAACTAATTCTTCAATTTTGTATTCAATGAGAAGAATGTAATTTATTAATAAAGTTTTAAATCTGGGAAAATACCTGTACAACTGTCCGATTAATTAATCTATTATTTCAATTAATGGTCAGTAGCAGAAGAGATTAAAAAGCATTTATGCCTAAAAGAATTATATGTTGTAATTAAAATGAATAATGCAATTAAGCATGAAAATAATTTTGGATAACTTGTGATAACTGAATTTAAGTTCATTGTTGAGTTACATAAGTAATTTTTTTTAGAATTTGAAAAAATATTTAGAATTGTTTATTGAAACAATTTCATTAAAATATTTTTTTACTGTAATCATATCCAATTGCAGTCTCTTTAGATTACACTGTTGGGTATAAGGAGAATGATTTGGTTTAGTTTACTTAAGTATGGCAAAGCACACTAGGACTATCTGTCTAAGTGGAGAAATGCCTTTGTGGAGGACTTTCGAAGGGAAACTGACTTATATACATGTTACACATGGAGAAAACCATGAAAATACCCATACAACCAGCCCATTCGCGGGATTTGAACCTCGGACCGAACTACCAGTGTTCAGCGGGGGAATTCTAGAACATTACTAATTTATTGCCAAAACACCATTAAGTCTAATACACAAGTTTTTTTTCCAGCTATTTCGTGATACATATGTAACTTTGAGATGTCTTAAAATTCAATAAAGGAAAGTAATGCAGATGTAAGAAAAACATAAAATTTGAGCTTCTTTTTAACATTGGAAATATTTTGAAAGAAAATGTTGTATATCTTTTAGAAAATCTAAGGTATTTTTCCTTAAAAAAAAAAAACTTAATATTTAAAGTTACATAACTTCCCTTTCCCCACAAATAAATAAATGCAGCATATTTTGTTACAAGCAGTAGCTGTAGACATTTCACATAAAACATATGTTCTACATGTGTAATTATTTATAGTAATATTACAATCAAAATATTTAATATTTAGGAATACATCATTTTTGTATTTTGTATAAGACAAATATGTTCTATATGCATAATTATTTGGAAGAACTTTTAAGTAAATTATCTGCAACTTTTACATATATATCCTTTAAAATTTCACATGAAAATACATGTTCTTACATAATCACTTGCAATAACCTTACAAGCAGAACACTAGTAATCTACAAATATTCCCTTTAGTAATTCACATTCAAAAATTACGATCTACTTACACTATTATTTCGTGTAATCTTTACAGATGTTTACATTGGTAAATCACATATGAAAAACATGTTATACTTACACGATAATTTCCTGTAACATTACAGATCAAAGATCTGTAACCTTTACAGGCATATGCTTCGGTAATCAACATACAAAAACTTTGTTATGCCTACAGAATAACTTCCTGTAATATCACATGTCAAACATCTGTAACCATTACAGGTATAATCTCTGTAAAGTTACTAAGAAAATTCCTGTTTTGATTACTCAAATAATCCATGGCATCCCAGTTTCCACGACTTTTCTTAGTAACTTTACAGATTTTTTTTTACAGTGTACTGCTCTTTTTTTTTTCTCAATCATTGTCAGAAAAAAGCTACAAAAATGCCCTATATTCCGAAACCTGCTGTTCTTAGTATTGCAAGATTATATAAACTTAAATTCTATAAATCTCATGAAGAAGCTCAAAATTTAATTTCTGTTATAACCTATTATCTTAACCTGTTTTCTTTTAACCTGGTTATTCAGAAATAACCAGGATAAAGAATATATTCCTCTTTTTGAGTCGTTTGTGTTGTCTTTGGGTGCTTCTTTTATATGTCTGATTCTTATAATTTCTTCTACAATGAATCCCATTTTAGATATAACCCACTTGAAAAATATCTTACATATCTCCAGTTTCGTGAGAGCTTCAAAAATTGAAATATTAGAGAATGCGTATTCTACAGAAAATTGGAAACCACGTCACTTGAAAGATATTTTTTGTACGTTCTGAAAGAATGTCACCAACCTGAAAAATCTGAAATTCTTTACCATAAAAAAAGTACTGGAGCAATTATTTATGGAATTGAATTCTGAGGCTTATAACTAACTACTCATATATTTATTTCTTTGTAAACAAAATATGAATAAACTGAAATAATGTCAGTCTTTTCAAATGCCTTTTTATTATAAAATCAAATTACTTTTCCGTAAAAAAAGTATAATGTTCTTACCTTTTCCGCTGCTGAAGTTTAGAGATCATTAAACGTCTGTTTCTGCTACTTTGACACAAACGTATTTACTTCCGAAATAAGTTTATGACAAGAGCTGAGTTTCTTAAAAATGTAATCCAAAAATAAAATTACTAAAATGACACCATTTTCTGCGTTTCACATTTTAAATGTGATTAAACTCTAAACAAACGTATTAAATTGTGCATCAAAGAAGATAAAAATTCCGCGATATGTGGGACAAGTCATTTGATGACATGCAATTTAAATTGTGGTGGAAGAATCTTAATACATCCACTTATTTAAATTCATATTAATTTCTTTATTTTGTTATTTCGTCGGTGGTATTTATCTACGCGATGCTCTAAAGCTCGGCGAACCATGAACATGTTACGCAATGTTTTATAGACTTGCATATTTTTCAGAGTATATCCGTGTGTCTTTATACAGCTTTCATTTTGGAAACTGTTAGGCGTAAAAATGTACTACCAGTTATAAAAATGTTTTAAATGGTGCAAATATTTATGTTTTGCCATTTTTAAATAAATAAATATCAGTTTACAGGAACTTTTATAAGGTTTCCCTTTAGCTATATTTACTATATGTATATTCATTCTGAAGAAAGAAATACAAAAATGGGACTGGAGTGCTAAAAACGTGTGGCTCCCGTTCTGATCCGGCCCACCAGTGGCCGAGAGGTAAAGTCCCTCAACACGGGCAGTTCGGCCCGAGGTTCGAATCTCGCGAACGGGCTGGCCGGATGAGCGTTTTCGTGGTTTTACCCATGCGTAAAATGTATACTAACCAGATTCCCTTAGTAAATCCTCCACGAAGGCATACCTCTCCTTAGGCAGATAGCCCTCGAGTGCTTTGCCGTAATCAAATAAACCAAATCAAAAGCAACCCATTCCGCTCCCTTACTACAAAAATGAACAGAGATAAGTTTAAACCTGCACGTGATGCTTTGAGAAGTGCTAACAAAATAAATGAAATATATAGATCTATACTGTCGATTTCCGCTTGGGAATCTAGGTTCTTGTAGATCGTCGTTTTGAGAATCAAAACACAAAAATACCACTGGATATTTACACGCTGATCTTTATTTACTTGCATATCACAGAATACAGCATCAAAATGAATTATTTATTATAGGATCATTTATTTACCCATGTATCACAAATTACAGCATCAGAAAAACATATTTTTGGCTATATACATATCAGTGAAACTAAACTAGACTAACTTTTTCTCAGTCTCCAATTCTATTCTTTTTAAACTGAATATCGCGAGAGCTTGAACATGCTTTGCTCATGAAACATATATAAAAAAATAAATAATATTTCCCTCTTCTTGCAATTTTTCTTGAGAAATGGCAACATTGTAAAATAATGTCATGGTATTTCAAGACTTTCTTTTTATGCTTTTATCTGCGTTTATCTTTTCAGACCAAAAGTTCTCGCAGGAAGAACTTCACATATACTTAAGTAAAATTGAAATTTTTGTTTAGAAAAAAAATATTTGATGTGAATGCAATAAGTGACATTCATTGATATGCAGGCTGTCATAAAAAGGTTTGACAAAGTTTTTAAAAAATATTTTAGATATTCTAGTAATAAATTGTCGTATTCTAAGAAATGATTACAGGCTTCAACAACTGGCATATAACCAACTCGTGACATGAAGACATTTCTTTCATGTCACGAGTTGGTTATATGCCAGTTGTTGAATTCATTTTTGTAGTAAAACGAAAAGTAATTTTAGTCAACGAATTTTTTGTATAAATTATGATTGCACAAAAAATAACTGCTGCTGATAAAACTGCGTACAAATATTATTGGCGTACTTTTCGCATATGAAAATTGACAAATTATGTTAAAGTGCTTTCAGCATACCAAATGTAACAAAATTATAAATTAAACAATGTAACAAACTAGTAAAACACAAAGAAATATCACTAAAACACATTAAGCGGGAAAAACTCAGCCTCAAATAACTTTAATTTATTATTAATCTAAGCTATAAGACTTTCTTATAAGCTTAAAAGTCATAAGCTACAAGTCTATCTTATAAGTTTAAAGCCATAAACTACAAGTATATCTTATAAGCTTAAAGCCATAAGGTATAAGTCTATCTTATAAGCTATAAGACTTTTTAGCCATATAAATTCCAATAGTATTCCAACCTTTGAAATTAAATATCTTCAAGTTTTGTAATTAATTAGAATTAAGGTTTTTTTTTTCTATTTCGCAGAGTGAGTGTAAACCTAAGTATAACTTTAGAAATCAAGCGGGAGCATAAAAATTAAATTTCGTAAATGTAATAAAATTGATCTATTTAGATTTAGAAATGTTAAAAAGTAAATTTTTGCATCATTTTAATACATTTTAGCAATTGGAAATATCTGTCTGGAAGAAATGCTTCGGAAAATAAAAGCTGCATACAGAATTTTATGAAGTTTAGTGAATAGAAACTTTCAAAAATCTCGCAAAATGTACTAAGTTTTGCGATTACACGAGGTTGGAAACCACTGAGATAGAAGCAGGTCCAATAAGAATAACTGTAGTTAAAATACCATCAAAATAAAATGATTAAAAAATCTCTAATTTTATACATTGAGATTATATATTAGAGATTTAGTAAATTTTGAGCTTTTATCGTTCAAATGTTTCCTGTTGAAGTTTTCTAAAGATGGTTTGCTATATTATGCTGCCGTATCATTTCTTATTCAAGTGGCCTGAGAAGTGTTGCCATTGCGCAATACATAAGATTTATAACTCACTCTCCAGAATTTCTGGACAGTAGCTTTTATCCTCAGTATTGCCGTTCGGAGACATATTAGATCTCAAATTTATCTTTCAATTTATGACTGCATCGTTTGATCGATTTACATGCAATAAAAGTTTTCCTTAATAAGTCAAATTTTTGTTTTTATTTTTTTATAAAATAAATTAAATAATAATATAAAATCATGCATGTCATATATTCCGAATCATGCATTTGATTTATAATATATTGCATTGATAATTATGAGGCGTTAATAACGGGTATTTCTAGCATCAGGAATTACATATCATAGCATGGAAATGGTTTGGTTTTTAATAACTTCCTCATCTAGTGTATGACACATATAATACTGTTATGAATTTTGTTTAATGTAACATGCAAAGTCTGAAGGGAGTGATGCTCTACCGGAAAAATAACGTTTCATAGGCAAGTCTATTTAACATTGAGACTCATGGCTATCCCGCTAAACTAGTGAGATATCGTCATGTTGGGGATAGATTTGGCGACAGTTTTTTGTCACCAAATTTGGAGAGAAATCGCCAAGTCTCACCAAACTTGGTGACCATTCAACGTTATTTGGTCCAGTCGCTGTATAACTGTAATTAGTACTGTAATTGAGTAACTGTAATTGATCCTTATATGCAAATGTAACCCTATTCGGTATATATGACTTTAACTGTATGTGCCTTCCAGTAATTTCGAGAAATCGAAGGTACTGGAAATTTCCCGGCGGGTTAGGGAAAACTGTATAAGATCGGAGAGAGCATCAGTTCTCAATTTGCCAGTTCAGAGTAGACATCGGAGTATTGAAAGATCTCCGTTTGAGCTTCGCTCTTTAGATGCGTTTTGCATTGCATTGTGCTTAATAGTCTTAGAAGTCTGAAGTGGTAACTACTGATTGTGCTCTATTATACTGAGAACAGCCGTACGAATACTTTTGCAGAAAGTTCCAGAACTGTAAAATGTGCTTTTTGGAAAAATAAATTCTATCAAGCTATCGTCGGGTCTGTGCGCATTCAGTCCATCACAAATCGTCACTGACGCAATAATATATAATACATCTAACGGATAAATTTTACAAAATGTTTCATCACAACCAAATTTACAAAAAAAAAAAACACGTCATTTACAAAAGATATTTCGAAAGAAATATGTTACATGCTCTGGTACAGAAAAAAATGTAAAGTGAATCGTAAACGGTTATGGACTCATTAAAGAAACTGATTCGAGGTCCCATTTCGGTGATAGTAAGAAAGTTAGAGCTGCGCAAAGTGACTATTTCAAAGAAAATGATAGTCAAATTTTTGTAAGTAAATTTTGGTTTGTACTTTTTTGCCAACAGAGTTACTCCAGAAATATTTTGATGCAAACTAGCAAAGTACCAATGTGGGAAGTCGCAGTAAATTCATCAAGAGCATTAAAGCACTGCTTAATTAAAGGTGGCGGTAGAGGGTAAGCGGTGAGTTTTGTGTAGAAATACACAATACGACAGCAAAGTTTTGGATCTAAAGTTCGCATAAAATCAACTTTTGGATTACTGACTAATGCATCCATTACTGTTTTGTAAATATCTTGAATTATAAAAAAATAACGATCTTTGTGATGAGACTTTACTTGAGGCACAAAAAAAAAAAAAAAAAAAAAAGAATCTACAGGTGCCAAATAAGGGAAATGATTGAAAATTGTTATTATTTTCTTTGTTAGAAATTGCTTCGAGAGAAGGAAATTGTACGATGGCACATTGCCATTCAACAGAAACCAGTTATTCGATCCAGATTTTTCAGGCCTAAAATGTGAATTTTATTTAGAAGTCTGCCCATTTTATTTTCATAAAATACGGAGTTCAGCGTCTGTTTCTCAAGAACAAATCCCACGTGAATTATCCCGCTCCAGTCAAAGAAAGGTTCACCAAGAAGGTTTTTATTCGCAATTCCTAAGGTGTTCTTTATTGTGATGAACTTTCTCCAGCCCAAACAGATGACTATCGTTTACCTCCGTTCATGTTGCATTATTTGTTGTTTTTATTTATTTTTTTTGTTTTGTTTTGTGTACTTAATAATAAACTTTTATCATTATTGTTTGCTTAGCTTATGGCTTCATGACAATGGTTAAAAGCAAGTTATTAACTCCATAGAAAATTCTGTCCAAAGCAGAAGAAATTTTAAGGAAAACAAGTTGAGGTAAGATGGTAGTAAAGGCTTCAGTTTTCGTTTGGCAAGTTTTTCTCGAACGTATTAATAAATTCATTTTTCAAACCTTGTAGATGTGCTATATACATGCCAAGGTGTAAAAGATGATAAATGGATAGTAACCAAATGTAATGTAACATAAGGTAATTCTCCAAAAATTTGAAAAAGGCCTCTAACGTCAAAACCTTTTATTTAAATAACAGTGTAGTGTCCAGGTGGGTTAACTTCTGTCTGGATATAGCAGGAAACTACACAGAAGAAGGGTTCAAACCCTTTATTAACTCTTTAGAATTTACACTGCGTCAACTCGACACTAAAGAACTTCGCCTCTACTTGGGCGGTAACTGAAAAGCAGGTAATTGAAAATGAAAAGTTGAAATGCTTAACAAATGCTAAAATAACCTACGGGGCTCAGCGAGATCCCGAACTTCAATCCCCTTCTAAGCTAGTGGCAGTAGGGCAATGCAACTAAGCCACTTGAACCAGCAGTAAGCAAAAGTACCTACGGCAGAGACGGCAGCTAGCGCCCAACTCTCCCACTTCTCTTCTAAAAACTCCGTATTTAAACTTTTCCTCCTCAAGGTAGAATTTGCATTCTTCCACGCGCGCTACCAAATTTAACTATTCTGGCCGTGACAATTAGGGGAATGAAGGCTTATAGAAAAGTCTGAACTAAAATTTAAATTATTAATTAAAATAAATATAAATCCCTACAACAGTTTAAGTAAATTTGAAAAAAATATACTGTCTTGAATAATGAGATTTCGATTAGTTTGCTATCAAAATTCAGAAAATCTTCATCGAACACAAACCAAATAACTTCCTGTTAAAAAAAATGAACAAAAATAAGTATAAAACTGAAAACTCTTCAGAGAATTCCGGCCTTACAAGATTATATTTATCCTTTTCATAAAGTCACCCTAACATACTACAATTATTATAAGCACACACATTGAAAAATCGTTGAAAATATGCGATAACCGAATAATACTCAACCTTTGATTACCTACATGAAATCGGAACTGGGACGAAAGAACAAAAAAAAAAAAAAAAAAAGAGTCCTCTAGCTAATCCCTGAGGAACAGCCGAGGGAGGGAAGGAAGTCAAAAAGAACAATTTGATCTCTGTGCTGAGATTCCAAAAAACAATAAAAATGGCGACCTTAGAAGAAATTGGATCGTCTCTTCAAAGAGAATTCCTTTTTTTTTTATTTTCTCTTGAAATTTTGGTTTCTTCAAGTACTTGTCCATTTCAACGGAAGGAAGCATCGTAGGAGAATAAGTTTGTTTTTACAAGTTCAAAACGGGAGTTTGAACTTCCGTCTCCTTCCCTCCGTTTTTTTTTTATTTTCGATCGCTTTTTCCCTGGATATGGACAAACCATTATTTGTTTTTTTCGATAGTCATTGTTTTCCTAAGTGATAGAGCAAAATTTTTCAAGTTTCGAATTGAATTCGATTAAATGTAGCTATGCGGATGTATTCCATGCGAATTTCAACTGCTTTTAAAAGAATAATAAAAACAAAAATTTTAGAATTATAAGAAATTCTCAACATGTTCTTATTATTTCCAAAACTTAAAGTTGTGATTGTTTATTATCAAGAATTTAAATTGATTATAAAATGCTCTTTCATTCAAGGTTTTATTTTTAGAAGTTTTATTATTTATTTTATTTTACTCATAAGAATTATTTTAAATGTATTTCAAAACAAAAAAGAAAGCAAACTAAAACAAAAATTAAAAAATCTGCAAGTATTCATATTTTAACGGTCGACCAAAAGACTTGTTAAGGCTTTTTACAGCCTCGTTGGGCTCCCAGTATACCAGTCTGCTGGTGCAGTCATTCCTACTAACCCTTTTTTTTTGTCTTTTTAGCTTATTAAATATATTATTATTATATAAGTTCATATTCTGACGTTGACGCGATTGCATCTGACTTTATTCTATGTCAAAAACTTTGTCAGCATAAGTTTTTGTTTCCTGGTTTGGCAACAAAAACATTATTTACAGATTGGTTTTGCTGGGTAATTGAATATGATTTATAGTAAAAATTATAATGATAATATGATTAATAATAAATTCAGTATAATTTATAATAAATTTACAATATGATTTTATTCATATCAAAATGTTTTCTTGTGTTTTATAGGCCGTTGTTTTCTCACAATGCGAGAAACATGCATACTATTTATTCTTTAATGTTTATAAAATCTATTAAGGGCAATAACATTTTGGTGGCAACCATTTGTAAAATGATACGCCACTTATAGAGATTCAAAGCAAAATGCCTTTTCAAGATTAATGTCTGTTTTGGGATCAAAACAAACAAACAAAAAGACTGGGATCTTGAAAACTTCAGATTAGAATCTAACGCATCGAAGAAAAATATACCACTATTTTTTTTAATTACGAAGTTAAAAGTAAAATAATACAAAAATTATGCCAGTTATCTAGCTAATTTTCTTAACAAGTGTCTAGCTAATTTCTAAAAGTAAAAATAATATTTCCTACTAGCAACTGACAAACTAGTAAAATTTAAACTGAATTGTAAATTTAAACTCTTCATTTCTTCTTTTACATCTTTTGTCAAATAAAGGAAAAATGTTAAAATATTTAAAAAACGTACAAAGAACTGTTTTTTGTTACAAAAGTACCGCAAAAAATTCATTCTGATAGCTCAGTTACGTTACATACGACATTAAAAATTATCTTTCCTAATAGCAATAAAATCTTCAAGATATTTATAAAATTAACAGTCGGATGTCTTAAATATTAAACGCCTTTTAACTTCCATTCCATTAGATAGACTATTTTTATAAAGAATTTTAAATTAATTAATGCATTTTCTACATTTAAGCCACTCAAATTTTAATTAAGAACATATTGATTAAATTTAGGGGATTTTATGCTTGCTTATTTGCTGAATGGCAACACTCAAAGATTTCGCAATGTGCAGTTATGAGTCGAAAATAAACTTATGCTCTTAATAATCTGATGTACAAACTAACAATTCTACATATTAACAAAATTTTAATGCTATATGGCTTTTTTTCCCTTGAGCGTTACTTGAATTATTACGTAATGATAATTGAAATTAGACCATTAATTGCATCTCTTTTCTTAATTTACACCGATATTACAGAATTTCTATTTTAGTTGAAATCAGTTAACTATATTAAGGAAGTTTTGTTGTTTTATCTTCGTTAACCTTTGGATTTTATTGAGATTTTAAAACATATCCTTTTGTTTCTCACGATTAGGCTGCTTTTTTCCATTAAGCTATAGGGTTGTTATTGACAACAGTTCTGGAAACTACTGTTACGAATTTTGTACTTATGTAGGTAACTTTAGTAGAATTATAAGTAAAATTGTTGTATTTTTCTGTGCAATATAGCGTGAGAAAAATTTATAGAGAAAACTATGCCGGAAAATTATGAATACAGGAGCAAGTGCATTTAACGTTGAGTAAATGGGTACCTCGGTAATTTATTTTAGTCCAGTCCCTGTATCGCCGTGACAAGTATTGTAATTTAATAAATGTAATTGACCGCTCTGTTAGCTGCAACCGTAATCCCATACTATTATTGCTTTCCAGTAATTTCGAGAAGCAGAAGCTACTAGAAAAATCTCGGCAGCCGGTTTAAAACTATAAAGGCCAGAGAAAGAGCATCTGAGTTCATTTGCTTAGTTATTATTGTTGCGAGCTGTTTAGTTCGCATGAACTGAGATATCCGAGTTAGTTTACTCTTTAGATACGCTTTGCATTGCATTGTGTTTAACTTTTTAGTAGTTTGAAGTATAATTCATGATTATACTGTGTGATACTGCGAACACTTGTACGAGTATTTCTGTGAAAAATTCCAGAGTTCTGAAATATTTCTTTTGATAAAAATAATTTTCTATTAATCTTTTATCGGACTTCTGCATTTATTCTATTACGAATCCGTGCAACACTACTATGAAACTTTCTTAAAAGCGTATAAATTGCCGAAATGGAAATCAGTTTCATATAAATACCGCCTCATGAAGCTCAAAAGTTCGCCCTTGACGACGGAACATTTTTTGAGGCAGATCGTGTTCCAGATTAATGTAAAAAGAGTGCAGGTATATATTAGGAACTAAACAATGTTTACAAATTTTTACTAATATTTTACAGGAAAGAAATGAGAACATAATTTGTGAAAAAGATTATACCAAACTACCGGGCATTCAAAACTTCGCACATATACAAAGATTTCAAAATGGTTATTAATGGCAAATTGTTTCAATGATTCCTGTAGTGTTACAAGTAATGTATAGCTTAATATCAGTCACAGGTAATGCTATTAGCCTTAAAATCATTTATTTGGGGCAAGATGGAATTTCGACCAAGCAGAAAGAATATTAGTCACTGAGCTTTACCTTGTTCTCCGTTCTTATGGAAACGTTGTTGAGGCGTTTAAAGAGACTTTTTCTTGATGTTCGTGTACCTAACAAGGTAAGGTTTTTCCGCTTGGTTTCGAGAAGCATCCTTGATTGCTCACAGTAATGGTCTTAGCAAAGGTTTGCTATATTTGTTATTAAGGACGTTATTTCCTAACAAGTACTAAAATTATCAAGAAGCGTAAGACTCTCTATTTCGTACTAATAAACAACAAAACTGGTAAATTTTAAAATAAAATTTAATATGGCCTATGATTGGCAATAGCTCATCGATTATCAGAGCTGCAGATTTACTTATTTAGTTTCTTCTTTTCATGACGATTTGAATTAACTATTTCATAGAAAGAACATGACATTGCTTAAGAATTTAAAGTGAAAAATATAGATAGTGTTCAGTTTAAACGTTTATTGGACGTTTAAAATATAATGAGTGGTAAATTTAAAAATTTACTGCATTTTTAAGAGCATATAGCTTTATTTGCAATAATTCTTCAACTGCCACATCTTTCCATTATAACTAAGAGACTGATAAACGGGTTTTAATGAAGGGAATGAACCTGAATGTTTTGTCAATCTTTTGTGAAGAGCAGGATACCATTGCTACATTATGCGCCGTGTCTCGGAGTGTTGTTTTGTAAAAACTTTTCATTTTACAGCAGTGCTTTCTTTTCATATGAGGCATGGATTCAACGAAGCAGATATGCTATGTCCAAAATTATTAAACAATCTGCTCTGAAATCTTGCATTTGTTTAACAATTTCTTTTTTTCAATCTTTTTCTTTTTTTCTTTTTCTTTACCTGTGTGTGTATTGCAAAAATATCGTTTGAATAGCCATGTCAAATTGATGAATCTTTCAAGCAAGCAGGGACCCTGATTAACCATGACACTCTCTGATGTCTCACCGTCTTGTTGCAGAAGTATGAATATTATTCCTGAGTACAGCAAGACGGTGTGGGAAATCACCAACTGTAGATTCCACTATATAGAAGCTGTGGCGATAGAATGGTAACTTACTATAACCGCAAAAACCTCCACTTCTTACAGTTTAAATTACCTTGCGTAAGAACGTATGAAACAAACTATGTTCATAAACCATGGAAGAACTGTAACTGAGCATTTCTTATGTTACTAGATGTCGAGTTCAGTGACGAAGATTTTTTTTTTGTTTTAAAACACGTACAGTGTTTGTGGCTAACATTTTAGATTTAGTTACATTAGTTCCGAAAACGATACTATTAGTGAAGATAAAGTGTTGGTTTGGGTGAATGTAAAAAATTTTGTTCCACCACACTCGCAAGATAAGGACGAAATAGTTGGACATATACTGGAAAGAGGAAGAGAGAACAAGGAGAAGAGACGGAAAAGAGAACGAGGTGATAAAGATTGCAGACTTTTATAAGACTTGGCGAGAAATGTTTATCTATGTCAGCAGGTCCGGATTTAGATTTGACGAGATCCTAAGCTATTTGAAATATGGGGCCCTTTATGAGGGATATGAGTCAATTTTTTGGGGGGAAGGCAAGAAAATGGGGGCCCTAAGCTATAACTTCTTTAGCTTATACGTAAATCCGGCACTGTACGTCAGTACATGATTCACTGTATATGTAACGAGTTTTTAAAACTGTAAATTAAAAAAAGCCTGTTTCTCAATATATAAATAAAACCTTACAACAGTATTTATGATTAGTATATTTTGAAATGTATGATCTACTTAACAAATGTGTTATGTATTAAACGTTATATTTTTTTTAAGCTTAAGTTGTTTTGCTTATTTCAGTTTTGATTTGTAATTGATGTTCTAATTTTTTTTGTTGTTTAAAGTGGGTTGTAAGTTTAAATTGTAACTTTTGTAAACTTTAAGTTTTGGTTAGGTTGCTTTTAAAAGTTCTGAGTTGAAGTTGTTAATTTTAATTTGAGTTTAGGGACTTAGATTTTTGTTTTTGTTCTAGTTGTTTTACCCTTAAGGTTGTTTAACTTTTAACTTTAATTTTTTTTTTATTTTAAAACTTTGTTGTTGCACCTTTGTGTGTTAATTTTTTTTTCTTAACTTTGAGTAATTTAATTGGTATCCCTCTTTCTTTTAACGTTAAACGAATACATACTTTCTGACTGGCGGCAGAAGAAAAATAATTTGATTCTATTTGTATTCTCAATTGGTGGCTGAGGAAACAATTATTACAGTGCTGACATTTTTATTATGTATTATAATGTGTAATTAGTAGCTTCATTTTTTTTAATTTACCAAAGACATTTTGTATTAACTTAGTTCAGAGATTTTCACCCCTTGCCCTCTTTCCTTCAGCGGAAATTCTTGTCAGCAGTTGTACTGCACCCAAAATTCCTTTCTGCTAAGCGTTCCACCATGTGTGTGTGTGGGGGGGGAAGGTGCTTGATAGTTTTACCATCTGGGTTTCACGAAAAAGGGACCCTGTTTTGCTGGACCAGGCTAGCAGGGTGATGTTCTACAGCATACTTATGGTGGGGGAAAATATACGTTGAGACAGAAGATCTGCATTATCGACTGGGACCCTGGAGCGAGGCTAGTTTCTTCCCCCTTGTTTCCGCCTGCAGTTGTGATGACACATTGGTGTGGCCTTGGAAGTTGAACGATGGAATGGATGGAATGGAGAGAAACGGCTCCTTTTGGTAGTCGGAAAACCCCTTTCCCGTGAAGATCCAGAGTGAGGGTTGCCTTTTTTGGCTTCCTGCTAGTCACCATCTACGCCAAGTTTTCAAAAACCGCGCCAGCTACTAAAACGGCTGCGCAGTGTTTTCGAGAGCTTTTTTTCGGGAGACGGGGACAGTGACGAAGACGACTGAAGAGAGACGAAAAAAAAAAAAAAGGAAATTTCACGAGAACTTATAAAATGTCAACTTGGACGAGCAGCTCGGAGGTGAGCCTCATCTTAGACGTAGCAACGTAAATTAACCAACACCGAAGAGAGGCTGCAACACCTATATTTCTAAAATCCTAAAATTTACGCTGTCATGATGGCCTGTGGAGGGAAGACCTGTGTCCTGCTGGTTGGAAGCAGTAATAGGAGGGAAGCCTGGCCTCCGAACCAATAGCTTGGTTGAGTCTCGTCAATCTAACCCCCCTTTTTTTTTCTAATTTCAAATACTCTCCCAAGTTTTCCTTGAGATCATAATATTCTCCTTCGCCGTTCGCTATTAAGTACTCTAACCAAACTCAAATATATGAAGGATCATTAATATGTTAAAGAAGGGTATGTCATCCTTTTCTGTTGTTTTCACATTAGTTCTTTAATTGATCCAGCCACCACGTTTTATTGTAATGTTTAGTGAGGTCGTGACTCTCTTTTTATGTTTTGTATTCATAATATTTTCCTACCTTAAATAAACGTAAGTTGATTTTATTCTCCTGTTTTGTATTTATTGTAATTATCTTTTACACTGGACCTTAAACATAGAATGGGTTTTGTTTAACACAACGCAACATCTTGGAATTTAAAATTGTTTACTTATCTTGCATTTGTTTCACTATGACTGCTCACAATACTTAGTATGTTATTGTTACATTATTGATTTGATATGTTCAGTTAAGTGACTTATACACACAGTTACCTACCGCATAGCTCAATGAACTTTTGCTCTAGTTGTTTCACAGATATGGTGTTCATTTGTAATTATTAAGTATGAATTTATGTTGTTTATATAACAAATGCAATGTCTTTTTGAAGCTTTAACTATAATTGTATTAGTGGGTATCCTAATAAAAAACGGGTATAGTTAAAAGTAGTTTTGCGGTATATATCCCTTGACTTAACATATTGAGTTTAAGAAATTGTCATGTGGAAAAAGAACATGAAATAAAACAAACTTAAGTGATTACAAAGTTAAAATTGCTTGGCTTCTTACCGCCGAATTTAGAGAAGAGATAAATTAATTGAATTTGGAAGTAAGTCGCGGGAAAGAGAAAAAGGAAAATATTTTACAGTGTATCAAAATCAAATTTGGAAGAAAATTTAATTTTCTATAAAAAAAGTGGATATAAAAAAGATTTCAGTGTGTAATCTGTGGAGGTAAATATTGAAAAAATAGAAAACTGGAAGATAATAATAAAGAAATCTGTTTTGAAATTTATCAAACAGAATTGTTTCGTGTTAAGCTTTTATTCTTTTTCTTTTAAAATTACTTTTGAAAAATCAAGGATTTTAGATAAAGAAATGATTTATAAGTATTGATTAGGATTCCAAAGGAAAATTGTTTAAAGAAATTCTAGAAGAATGAAAAAATACTAAATATTTCTTTACCAGGTATGTAATAATGTTAGGCATATCTTTTACTAATTACGATAATACCTTTCAATTTATATCAAATGAAATTACTATTGAGATGAAATTAGATAATAATTAAAATATTAAAAAATTAATTTTGTTATTTAAAATGCTCTCAGTTTTTAAACAATTTTGCATTAATTAAAGTTAAAAAAATTAATTAGAAATCTTGCGTTTCGCCGAATGGCAAAACTTTGAAAAATGATTAAGTGCAAGATGCGTTGAAAGTTAAATAAATATTTTATAGTAAAGACTATGGATGAAAGCATTTGCTAAGGACAGTGAATGCTATGCATAACTAGCGTAACGTAATTTAATGTAACGGTCTTAAAATTTTGAAAAGATGTTGTTGAGGGACAAAAATTAAGCACTTTGTACGTTACGGGAAAAGTTTTGAAATATCTGCTATTTCGAATATCTGCAAATTTATCATTCTTCCTTTCACATATCTTTTTATGAATTTATGTTACGTTACATTACTCTAGAGCAGTGATTCTCAATCTTTTCGAAGCTGCCGCCTCCTAAAGTTGGTTTCAGTTTATACGGAACGCAAAAATCAAGCTCCTTAACGAGTCCAAAACATCTTATGCGTTCTCCAATTGTTGTGTGTGATACGTGTAACCTTTTCGCAATCTCTCGATTATTACAAAATATGACGATTCGATTCAATTGTAGCTTTAATTTTGTCACCATCAACTTCAGAAAGTCGACCAGAACGCTGGTGATCTTCTAGTGAAAAGTCTCCAGAACAAAATGTTTTAAACCAGTTTTGACACATGCGTTCTGTTAAGTAATAAGCGTCATAAATTTCATATATTTCTTTTGAACCTCAGCGGATTTCTTGCCTTTATGAAAATAAAAAATTAAAGTATGTCGAAAATGTTTATTTTCATCCCTTGTTAAAACTGACTTTAAACTAACTCAATATTTTGAATTTCTCTGATTTACGTAAAAAAACATAAAAATGTTTTATTACAAATGTCAGTTGTTGTATATATATAACTAGATTTCTGAAAATGAAGATATAGTTAATTCTACTTAAATATTCTTTCCGTGTATTTCGAATAAAACCTGAGCATGTTTTAAAATTACAATGCGTATAAATACTGTAATAAATAAATGCGTCTATATATAAGGCTCAATACAAATGTACGATCAAGTTATTTAGTATTTCATTGAAAATAAAATGCTAAATAATTTTTATAGTTTTAGGTTAATAAAAAGAGAGTTGTATGTAAAAGATATTAAAAATATTTATCTATTAGGGTTGCAAATACAATATTTCGGTCGAAACAAGCACTTGATATGAATATTCTATACTGTATATAAAGCTAGTTTTCAAGAGAGATGTGTTTAAACCTTAGGGAGAGTAATATAATCTTAAATATTTGATATGAGATACGTTTTTCAGAAATACAAATTGAGGAACAAAGGTACATATATACTTTACTGAAATGAATATTAATATTAAAATATAAAACACATCGAATTCTGTACATTATTTGCATATTTTACAGGAAAGTATGCTAAGCATGAAACATTATGCAGGGATTTGAAATTATCTTTTTATATAAATATTTTAAAGCTATTTGATAAATTTAGAATATTTTATCTGTTACATAATGTAACATAATAGTAATAGTTATGTAGTATTAGCACGTGATTACTGATTTTTAGAAAAAAGGCAATGTTCATGCTATAAATACGCGTCGAAAGAAGCTGTAAAACTTAATTTCCTCTTTTTAGAAAATCAGGTTTATATTACGACTGCAAAAAATTCGAAACTCTTATATAATGATTTCTTTTATTATTTCAGAGAACTAGTGATAGCTATTCTATGTTTTCGGATTCGCAGAAACTTGTATTCACAGAGCTAAAAATTCTTTAATTCAAAATATATTCACCTTCGAAGTAGAATATCTTAAAACAATATAATGATGTAAATGATATTTGATCATTTTCATTTTTTACACAGATCCCCTGTTTTCATTTTAAGTAAAGACAAAAGTAAACGATTGAAGTTCATACACTTCTGTTTAATATTACAATTAATTTCGAAGTTTCAGTTTTGATGCAGACGATAGTGAATACGTAGAAAAATTTGAGATTATCATGGAAAAGGTGTCAGAATTTCTCCATTAAGAAAATAATGGAAATATATGTTAAGGAACTATTCGCCAATTCAATTAACAAAAGTGAAAATATTATTCAGATCTGTAGATTTTAAGATGACTGTTTAAAATTAATAAATATACTGTTTCAGTTTGAATGATAAACAAAAGATCTCATGCCATTTAGATTAGCATTAGTTTCTGATTTTGATCAGATGCTATTTTTATTTCAAAGCGAAATAAAGATTATTAAAAAAAGTCTTTTTTTTTAATAATTCTTGTAAAATGTTTCTTTTATGCTTCTGAAATTGTATGTTAACATAAATAGCAAACTGCCTTTATAATTATTGCAGCGTTTTAGATACTAATATTCGCGGAAAGAAGCTTTATTATCAGCCACATGGTTGTAAAATAAACCTCGCAAATTAAAGATTTTATATGATTCTCTTGCATTAAAATCTGCATTAATTATAATTTTCAGTTGTAAATTTCATAGAAAATTAAATTTCTTATAATATTTATTGTTTGTTGAAGTGATAATTTAATTTCTTTAATTAAAATTTCCATTTCGTATTACAAATGTATGTTTTCCGAGCATTCGCAAGCCGAAGTATTCTTTAGTTTCCTATATTTATAATTTAGTATAATTTTTAACATTACATACACAAATAAAAAATCGTAATATTACATTATTAAGTATTTAATCCATTATCCTCATATTTCCTTACTTACGCCGTTTAATTGAATTGCGCTCACATAGGGGCGAGGTTTTGTAAATAAGACTGCTAAATATTGATAGTTTCACCGAGATCTAAATCACAGTCAAGGTGTGGCTCTTTCTGATGCTGGTATTACTGACCTGACTATGAGACAGTGACGTTACACAACCTTATAGTAGAGCAAATTTGGCAAGATCTATATAAAAATATTCCTTTTTTAGGCAGGTCCTGTCAAGCGGGCTGGCTGCTGGGTCTTTTTGTGGGTTTTCCTGTTCATAACATGAATACGAGCCAGTTTTTCTTAAAATTTCTTCACGAAGGCATACTTTCCATAAGGTATGTAGTTTTTCGCGAGCTTTGTCATGATAAAATGAACAGACAAGTTTATTTGACAGTCATAGTGGGTTTTGCATATCAGATAAACTAGTTTAACCTTGAGCTTTCACTAACGCGGAAGCAGAAGCTTGGATACCTACACATTAACAAAATGACCCAAGCAGCCCTATCCCCATTGCTAGATGTTCATCCCACCCTTCGCATTTCCTAAAAATGCACATGCATTTATTTTAGTTTATCATTGAATGAGTTTTAAAAATTTAACAAAAAAGATATAAAAGTGTTAATACTATGTATCAAAGCTTGAATAAATAGAGTTTTTTATATTCATAAAATAAATCTATAAATACTTAACAGGTAAATAAAAAGCTGACTGCATTCTACTCCCTGAATGAATGAAATTCCCCTCTGGTTGAGAGCCCCTGCATTAAAACTTACATCATATGTTGGGTTCTATATTTTTACTCTAAAACATAGAAGACACGTTGCTTTTAGAAACAATGTGAATGAAAATGCATTTATAAAATTGTTTTTGCAGGTTTCTATATTTCTACATACATTATCTGTCAGCAAGATGAACAGTCGGTGCATCGATTACTTAAATCGATATTGCCTTGCACTTTAAAAAACACCGTGGATATTACAGGGTAACGCCAATATTGAACAAAGAAAATTCAAAATTTTTGCATGTCTGCGTATTGTCTGGTGGTTAAAAAATAAAATAATCTAATATTAATACATATTTAACGCATTTAATCGACATATGGAAATTTCCATCCCTTTTTACATTTTATACTACTTTGGCGTTAAGAACATTTCTAAAACTGTCCGAAATTTAAGACAAAACAAATCTCAGTCTGCTTATTTTTCAATAAGCAGACTGAGATTTGTATGTGTTTTCAGTAATATGTGTAACTTAATATATGTGTTTTCAGTCTGCAATAATAAATCATTGCATAATTACCAGCTTTGTACTGACATTTGTACAAGCAAGATAAGTATAACGGCTTTTCGGGTTGTAAAAGAATGCGGTAAAACTACTGTCATTATTTTTCTACACTCATTTACACTCATCCTTGAATGTGGTGCTTTAATGTTCGCCGCATATAGATAGTAACGATGTTGGTTGAAATCTCAGTACCATCATATATTTTGCTGATTTCCTGTTATTATTGCTTGCTAATCTCTCTTGTCTGACCTAATAAGAACAAGCCCACGAATTTTATCGGGGCAAGAGATAAAAGACTACGCTTGCTTCCTGAGGGGGGGGGGGAAGACGAGTCCGAAGGTATCCCTTTCCACATCCTCTAGCACGAAGCCACTCCAGAAGACTTTAGTTTCGCCGCATATTGAGTGTCCTTATGTCGCACAGACACTATGTATTTACAAACATCCATGTCTTATCCAGGATTGGAACTCGGGCCCTTTAGCTCGGCAATCACCGTCACTAACTACTATTCCGTTTTGGCGGTGCTCATTTTCATGTAAAATAATTTAATATCATGGGACATGATAACTCATGTTCGGCCCAAGTTTTAAGCATTTCCATTAAACATTACTAAATGATTTTGTAACGAAATATGTAGCATATGGCATTAGAAACATCTTTAATTAATTATTTAATTCTAGTAATGTTTTTCATTTCTAACTGAATGCAACATGAATTCAGTAATATTAAAATACATCAATTAAATATATTAAAAATATTATTAATTATTAAAGGCCTTGACTGTTTTTTTACAGTGTAGAGTCTTCCAGTATGTTTCGAAATCATGCACTGTAGACCCCAGCTGAAAAGACTGAGTAGCGAATTTTCGCTATGCCTTTGCAGAGCAGATGACTGCAGAAGAAGGTTTAAATAACCTTTTTATTTGAACTTAACGAAAAATGCACTCGCTCGGTTCTTACAACCTATCGCCACTTGTGGCTAAGTAACTTAACAGAAAACTAAGTTGTAAGTTTACAATAAAGCAACATTGGCTACACGACTGGCTCCTTATCTATCTAAACCGCTTCGTCGGCTGCACACAGCACAGATGACCCTAGAATATTAGTATAATTTAAAGAGTGGCTAAACGCCAACTATTCACATACAAGGTTACTTCAAACACGCGACATAAATTCGTAACTAATTCTCCTACTACAAACTCTTAACACAGCTTGCTTAAATACTGATTCCGATCAGCTTGCCCAATATAATACGAATTTTCCAGTAAAAAACAGTAAATTTCCATACCTTCATTGCCCTTCTGGTTAAGAAGTACCATGCCATCCATAATTTTGTGCCACAAATATTTTTGGTGGGATCTATTGATGACGGAATTAAGTCCCTCTAGATTTTGTAATTCATTTCAATATTCACAAAGATAAGAATCACTTCGGAGGTAGAATCATCTTCGAGAACATATAACCCACACGGATTTCCTGCGAAACCTGCTTTCTGTTGAGGTCAACTTAATATTTTATACTTTGGAATTTAAACGGATGCTATTTTTTCTACATATAAGCCATACGGTCGAAATTTATTTAATATTTTTCAGAAGCATAAAAAACGTACTGTACTGAATATACATTATAAGGTATCATAGTATCTCTCAGGGCATGCTTTTACGGGGTAAAACAATTACTATGGTCAGCTTGTCGCTGATAATCCGTAGATTGACTCAAAGTAAGGACATGGCTGGTTTTGTTTTCCGCTAGGAATTACATTGGATCCTGATTGATCTCTACCATAGTGCCTGAGCTGAAATGTGATGGCGATAAATTGTCACTACCTGGATTTGGTCGACTGGGGCTCATGCTTCTCTTAGACTCCCTTTCTGTAGGAGAGAATGTAAGCATTCTTGCCCTTTTGTAAGCTATTGCAGTGTACGCGATTAGCTGGTGAGGTTGGTAAACTGCGAGATCCATGACTCGAATCACAACAAAGGTTGCAACTGATTTTTCATTTTCTGAAAAATGTAAATGTCTTTATAATGTCAAAAAAATAAATCATATTTTTTAATGTCTTTTTTTACTGCAGTTCTCGGGCTTTCGCTGCGAATCTGTCTATGTTCTGAACTCGTTTTGCTGAACCCTTTTAATAACTCTGGAACAGCACACTGGATAATGTTAACTACATAGTGGTGAAATTTCTTAAGCTCGTCAGCAGTGACACAGATACTTAAGATTGAGCTCAACGCCTTTTTAAGTCATCAGTGCCCTGCTGGTTAAGCTGTAATAATAAGTAACAGACCAAAAGCAAATGTATTTTTACATCAGCTACTTCATAGCCTATCCTCTTGTTAACCAGTCAAAAATGTCAAAGCTTTAACTGTGCCATTGTAAAATTACGTCAAAAAAGTTATTAATGTCTAGATATAAATCCTGCATCCCATGATCTGTTTCACATTAATCATGATTCAAAGGTGCCTTCTTAAAACTCCAGTAATGATGCTTATTTACTCCCCTAGATATAATGTATTCTGTCCACTACCCTTTATTTCTGCTTTTACTGCGATATAACGCGTAACTGTTACTTTGCTGGCATGCGCTCATCACGAGACATCTCGATTTTGCAGAATACTCTTTCGGTAACCTTTGCGAGTTAATACGTTATAAATCAATTTTAAAGCTAGTCAAAGGTTCATTAGCAGCAAGAAGGTATCATAAAATGGATTTCTTTTATACAAGATTTTCCAAATACAAAATTAAAATAAAACACAGTTTTTTTTGTTCCCCCCCCCAATGGCAGAGTGTGAACAATTACAAATGTAACCTAGTCCATTAATCTATACAAGGCCAGATGTGGTGGTCTCTTTATTATGGAGGCACCTAATAGGTAGGCCACGATCGCCTTTCCTATGAAGGGACGGACAGTTACAACGATGCCTTCTCCGGGATTCGAACCCAGGCCCTTCGGCATCGCAGTCAGCTTGCCTGACCACTATACCGATTGGGCAGCGAAATTAAGCACAGTTCTAGAGCAATTTTTTATTAGGATATATAGTTTTCAAACGCTGTTCTCTGCATAAATAAAACTTTTCATTCTTGATCACAATTATTTTTACCCTAAAGAATAATTAGGCTTAAAACACGATTTTGTGTTAATTCACTTTAAATGGCGTCTACCATAAATACGTGTTTTCATAAGAATAGCTTTCAAATTTAATCTTTATATTATTAATTAGCAAACTAGACTATTTAAAAGCAACAGATGCAGTTCTTAAGATTGTATTTCTTATAATTTTTAATTTGATTGCTTAAAATAAAATATCTCTAATTCTTGATATATCTAATTAAAAACATTTAATATTTTTATATAATTTATAATTTTTTCACTTTTCAAATATGCAGAATATAAACATTCCCACGCTAGTCGAAGTGATATTCATCTAGTATCCTATCAAATATTTCGTTATTCCACCAGGCCGTCTGTGCTGATAATCTCTCCTGATAAACTCTGTTAAACTTTAACAGTCTTATAGGGTAACTGTTAAAACTTAAAACCTTTCCATTCTTTTTCTTCTGGGACAATCAGTGCCACCGTAGTTTTGAATGAAAATGAAAACTTAGTACGGAAGGTTTTCGAATTTAGAGAGAAACTGAGCAGTAGAATTGAGTAGTCACTGAAACTTCAGGGAAAGGCAAAAGGCCCAGCGCCGACTCACGGGAGATAGACTTTTCAAGTAATGAAATATGTTTTTTTTTATTTCTTCACAGCCTTTTGGCATTTTACTTTTAAAATTTCTTTTTTAAATTCTAAATAAGAAATTGGATAAAACATATCGTTATCCTCACCAGTTTTCTGAAAAATAAGTTTGGCAGTCAACAGTTAATTTTAACGCGTATGGTTCAAAAACTTAAGCGGCACTATAATAGGTGTTTTCCCAAAATTTGCAAGTTGAACACTGGCTCTCTTTTTATTTAAGTACAGACATATTCCAACTCATAAACTATTTTGTTCCACCGAACTAATATCTGCATTTCGATATAAGTATTACTGCAATTATCACTGCCGAACATATTATGAGTAAGTATTGTCATAAAATTTCTGATACTTATTGTTTGGTATACATAATATTTTATTTCAGCATGAAATATGCTTCGAACTGCATGCATAATATATTTTATAATCCAGGTAAATTTTCAAACTTTTAATTCTATCTTGACTTTTTCTTTTCCCTTTATTATCGCTAAACAGAATCTTTACTAAGCTGAATATACAAACGTGTTTGTAGAAGAATTATTCGGCACACTTTCACCCATTCATTTTGACTTTTACAAAGCACGTAGGGTTTAGCACACGCAAGATTTACTTCTGTTTCACATCTGAGGGAACAATTGTTTACTAAAAGCTATGTAACGTATGTACTTGTACTTGGGAAAATAATGCTTTTGAGGAAACAGTGAAAGCAGTCACGCAAGGGAATCTTCCTCAGGTCACGGATGTAAATTCTCAAACACAGCTGCAGAGGTCAAAGATTTTATAAACTCTGATGGAAAAGAGTTTTAAAGAAAAAAGTTAATTTCCTTAAAAATATATTTTAATTTTGGGTGCAATATCTAAGTCACGTTGTGAAACGCTAAAGTTGTTTTATGCCGAATCACATTATTCTAAATTTTGGTTTTTCAGGTTGTACATATGCGTCCTCGTTTAGCAAATAAGATTCCTATTGGAAAACTTGTATTACAGTCCAGGAATTTATGGTAATTATTTTTTCATGTTCTTAATCCTTTTAACTACTTAACAGCATATTAAAGCAAACAGTGTTAATAACTGGTTAATCTAGATAAAATGTCTGTATCTGCACGAAATTCAAATTGGATTGAAGTTGTTATCATTAGAGAAACGTTTTCTTATTTTCTACTCACAGTGTCCTTGAAATGCATAACTAACTACAAAATGGCATCCTACGAGTTAATATAAGTTAGAAATGTCCTGTCAAATGCAAACATTTAGTTTATAATTCACCAGGTAAGTTGGGCAACATATATATAATAAAATATTCCTGTTCTGTATTGCGGGGTAAATGAAGCATGTATGATGAAAAATAAAAAATGAGGTAAGTAGTTGGAGTCAGAATCACCAGCAAGTGTTAGAGAAATAACGTTAAAATACAGTCATACACGAGTAACAGAAAGCTGTTTGTAATAATTCAAAACGAATTGCATGGTACAACAGATTGGTGTACACGCTTAAAATGTGAAAGGAATGTTGCAATACTATGAGAAGGAAATGTAAAAGATAGAATATGCTGAATTTAATTAGTGTTTGAAACTCATACCTGCACAAAACTCAGGATTGTTTTCTTGTTTCCTTCTCCAAATGGACTAGGGTGGTGATTATGAGGGTTAGTATATCGTATTTTAAGTTACCCTATCTTAAAGGTCTTGTGTTAATGGAGTTGGAAGTTTTCAAGTCTTGCATCAGTTTCAATGAAACAATTGCGACAAGTCCAATACTTCCTGCTGAAGGTATATCCTTCCTTGAGTTTTGTGATGACCCGTGATAATAGAAGATTTTAGAGTCACACAGAGTACCCATCAAGTAGACTGTGCCGTACCCATTAATAGTTTGCGCACTGAAATCTGGTTATCACACACCGTTCGATAAAGTATTTGTTAATTAAGAGTCAGACATGGTTGGGTAATGGAAAACATTTCAAAACGTGTTGTTTCTGTATATGGTGAGCAAAATCCTAATGAACTCAGCACATTAAATTTTAGAGGATACTTTAAGTTTCTAACAGGTATAATTAGCTTAAACATGCTTTACTGTGTATTGTCGTTTTCCATCTACCTTACCAGAATGAATTTTTAGTATCGCGTTTCAGGCAAATGAGTTAGAAGGAGTATTTAAGGGGCGTTCAACTTACTTCGAGAGAGAGTGCTTAGAGAGTCCTTAGTGGCCCGTGTTTGCCTTCTGGCTAATTCGTTCTTGAATTTACTTCGCTCGGCTGCTGATAATCGCCGGCTAGGTTAATTTGATGGCCAACTACGTTAGGTATTTGTGCCCAGGTTCATCTAAGCCTATTTAGTTTAGTATTAGATTAGTTTATTACTTTCTTATCTTGATTGGTTTTCCTGAAAGCCTGAGAAGGGGCCATCTGTTATTTATTTCTTTGAGTGAATAAAAGGATATTTTAACCTTTCTCAAGACTCTTTCATACGTACTTGAACTCAGCGATAATTCTCTAATTGGTTCACTAGGTTTATAAGGCATTTCTCCTGCCTTCTTGACATGCCTTAGTGGTGTCGTGGTCTGCACGCTGGGTGCGCATTCCAGAGGTCCGTGATTCGATTCCCGGCGAAGGCGTTTGCTCATTTTTCATCTTGTCAGCTTCCTAAAAATACCTAATGATTCTACAGGTTCCTCGACATTTTAAGATAGACAAAGTACTGAGGAACATTACAAAGTAACCTGTGCGGTCTGTATTTGCTATCTAAATGTGCTGCAATCTTCGCTTACAGAGGAGATATATAATATATGACTTTGTCTTCACGGTTGTTAGTAAGCAGTCGGCTACTGAAAATGATTTCTTCCTTCATTTGTGAATACATCCTTTTTTCTTGCTCATCGCTACAGCATCTTTGAAAGTTTACAGAGATTGTGATATAGGATCCTCAACACCTTCCAAAAATCTATCTGCAGTAGGGTACCGTGTCATGTCTTACACTTGAGATACTGCATCTTCAAATGTAGCAAAAGCTGCTTTTTTAACAGTCCTTAGCCTTTAATTTTCGTCTGGCTACCTTACCTGATACCACGAATTAATAATAAACTTGTGTCTTTAGTCTTGAAACACAGTAAATAATCGCCATAAGTTTCAAGGAGGCTCGCTTTTATTGCTTTTGGGTGAGGATGAATCTTACCTTCAACCTCATTTATCAGTTCATCATTTCTAAATTGTCCTTCTTTTATACTGTTTTCGCAAGTTCTACATCGTCTCTAGGTCTGCTAGTTTAGTACAAATTCTAGCATACAAAATTAGTCTATCGTCCCATCTTTTCACTCAAAATATTCAAGTTTCATTTACCATCTGCAGATGTAGCAAGGAGAGTAGTAGTGAGATCACCCATGAGCTAGTGGGTCCGTTGACCACGTATCTCACTGACGTTCATTAATACCATTTACATGGCCTAGGTATACTCGGCATTCATAAAACGTACAGTTTCGAATACATGGCGTTTATATTAGGGAATCAGCGCACAGTTAGAAGGACGTTTTTTGCGTTTTTCACCGACAGCCAAAGAGTAAAGAGAGCTTCTCAGCGCACTTTAAAGGCGTCGCTGATTGATCGAATTTTACATTTAATGCGTGAGTTTTGTAGGAAATTTTGTCTGCTATAAATTTGTATAGAGTGGTGATCTTTGAAAACGCTTAGTTTTTGAGTTGTACCCAAAATTCTGAAAAATATGCCAAAATTTTGGGGTTTTTTCTCGATTTTCATTATGAAACTGGTCTCCGGTGAGATCTCAAATCTAAAATCCGTATTCAGCACCACAAAAATATATATAACCAGTGAGGAAAAAAACTTCTATAAACTTGTTTCTTCAGCAAAACCTTCATTGGCTTAATTGGCTACGTAGCTGTTAACTACGTAGTATAACGTGCTTTCGTTCAGTGAGATAATTCTTCTACTGTATCATACGCCTGCCTGGAAGTCTTATCTGTCAACCGCGTTGGAAATCAAAGGTTTATAGAACTTTTATTATCGGAACTTGTTTTTTTCGTGTTGTAACTAAACTGGCAAAATACGTTCCTCCTCGACATGTGTTCAAAGCACATAACTTGACCATAAAATGACTTCATGGAATCTGTTGACTCACCATTAAAAGGCATGCAAAAATATTTTCAGTGAAAGCATTTACATTATGTACTTTAGTTCATAACCATTATTATATTAATCCTAATTCATCTGACTCCTGTTTAACCTTCGTGAAGACCTTTGTTTTACACTTAATTACAAGTCAAAATTTTGTACAGATAAAATTTACTATACAACTAACTTAAAATGTTTATTAAAAGCTACATCTTCTAAATACAAAATTATTTAACACAACCTCTACAGTGATACTTTCAGTGTCTTAGCAATACAAACATTTAAATATGTACAACATTACAAATCGGTTCAATTCCTGGTCAGCCCGACTCTCATTTGCAGATGGGACGTTGAAATTGTTGGACGGTGTGTTTCGTAGCTCCGCTTAATGACCTTGCATTTTTGGACTCTTGGTGGGTATGATTATTTTTGTACACTGCAGTCTTAGTGCTATTATTTTATAATTTCGTGAAGCAATATTTCTACTCTGTGTGAGTTCGTCGATATAGAGGGAAAAGATTTTTCCTCTTTAAAAGCTATGGATTCTGAGGCTGCTGGGGTTCATCGCCTCGTGATCGGGCTGCCTGATGAAATTTATGGCTATGTAAATCTAATTGCAGAAGAAAAAATCGGCATGAACGTATTACTAAGGAAACGTATGCCCTTGAGGACTTCGTTAATGCTACGCATTAATGTGAGAGAGAAAATGGATTTAAATGCTGCAGAAAACGTGTGTGTTAAGGTTCTAAAACTGTTAATTACTAAAGAGGATTAACAGCATGTTCGGATGGATATGCAGAGAACACGTGAAACTTCCAAAAGACTTATTGGGATTTTTAAAGGAAGGTAAAAGTTAATCTTTTGGTGCTTCAAATCCTAAATTTACGAATTGTTCTCTGAATGATCTCATAAAGCTAAAAATTATTAATGATGATAAACATGGCAGGTTCTAATGTTGCATGTAACTGCGGTTCAAATAATTATGTCGAAAATGAATGTATAAGTGATCCCAAAAGTTATCCTTTTAAACCTAAAAGACGTTTCAAGAAAATTACTAAGAGGGCAATTATTGATTCGCACGATGCGGATGAATTTATGCAGCCCAAAAATATGGCTAGACTATCAAAGTTAATCGAATGTATTGCTGATTTACCTAAAAGCAATAAATTTGATACTCTGACAGTTAATACCACTAATGTATACAATGTTTCTGATGATGCTGTAGAAATCAAAACAGGGCTTGAAAACGATTGTGTAAATGTTCCACCTTATAAAATTAGACCGATTATGGTTAAATATGATATGAAATTTTCACACTTCATGAAAATCTTAAGCAACAATACGAAGTGTGATTTTGCTGGCAAAGTAAATAGTGAATGCCTTAAGGTATTTCCCAAAACCCGAAGAGGATTATAAGGACATTACCAGATATTTATGTTAAGAAAATTAAGCGCTGCGTCATTACCCGAAACCTTGAGCGACCAATAAAGGTTGTCCTTAGTGGACTTCCATATGACTGCCCTGTAGATGATATTAAAGAAGAATTAATAAACAAAAGTTACAAAATTCGCTGTGTGGTCCAAATGCATTTTAGGATCAAAACCAGAGTGTCTATGCCATTGTTTGAAGTATAATTAATTAACATTCCTGGGGTCGAACACATTTACAAAATAACTAAATTCATGAATTTTTATGTTTCTGCTACATCATGCACTGAAAGGAGGTGTTGTGCAGTATCATAACTACCAGGCACATCAACTATTCTTCCGATATGTGTAAGCTTAAACCTAGATGTATTATATGTTCGGAGGTATTTGAAGCTGAAATTTCTACGGCTAAGGGCCTTGAAATTATGCATTGTTGTAACTATCTTCAAGAAGGACGCACCGAGAACTATCGCGGCTGCCCCAACTTCCCTGCAGCTAAACTTCCTGAAAGTGGTGTCGTACAATCCACTGCTGAAAATTCTGGAAACGTTTCTGGTAATAGTATTGTGAACATTTTTTCTAATGTAGCACGTGGTGTATCTTACGCTAATGTTGTTCAAAATATGTAACCTGGAGCAAACAACGTCTTGATCCCGGTCTAGATGCCTTTACTGATGTTGTTAAACTTTTAAAATAATTATGTGATTTGTTCAAAGATCGTTCATTTAGTATACAATGTATTAGTATTTTTAAGAAAATGGTTACTAAAATGAGAGTTACAGGCTATGAAAATTCTATTGACTAGCGTTTTATACTAATTTCATTATGTGAAGAAATTTTTAGCTCTGCCAATGATATTAACAATATACAATTAGGGCAAGTAAATCTTTTTTCTAGCAATAAAATTCAAACCACTCCTTGAATTTTATTAGATTTCAGAACTACGTCAATTGGCTCGATAGCCTTTTAATATCTGTGATAAAACTAGAATCGAATCTGTGACCCTTCTCACGAAAGGTTTCATTTAAACATAGTCGATATTCATTTTCGTACTATTTTTTAATCTTTTGGACTTCTTCTGTGAAATCTTAATTTTATTCATCAATTCTTAGAAATCATATTAAATTATTTGTCATATATAATTAGGAATCTAACGTTGTTCGATTAGGAGTAGGGTCTTGTAGCCTAGGTACCCTGGTTGAGTACACCAATTTACTCGTAAAGTGCGGATCTACCTACTCGCGACCATGCATAATTGGTTAAAATAATAAATTAGAAAGCAGTAGGAAATTTAAATAAAAATCACTCACTAAAATCATATTAGCATTTAAGTTGGGAAACTCGAGAAATAATTCTGGAATTCTGGAGCGTTACCAAACCTCTCTAAATAACAAATTTACTCGTTATTTAAATTCATTCTGGTGAAGATTGAGGGAAGAAGTATAAATTATTGGAAAGAATTAATATGAAAGTAAGTTGTCACTTAAAAATAAAGCTTACGTCATGAAAAAAATGAAATTTTAATTATTAAATTAATTGAAAATTAAATTTATTAACTGAACCTTTTATTAACTTTTTATTATCAACAGCAACAAAATTTAGCACATTGTACAAGACTGTCAGAAATAACTTTTGTAATACACTTCGTAGGTAATGACATGAAGTAATTACTGAAATTAAAAACTAAATATATTTAACTATGCAGTTTATGATATTCCCTTGCACAGTATTGTCAATAGTATAGCAGCATAATTCGAATTTTAATTTAGTTTTATTTATTATCTCTGCAGAATCAATATGGCGTACTCAGACGGAAAGGAAAATTAAAGTAAACAAATCTTTTTGGTTTAGTTATAGATTGTTAATCTAAATAGTTTTTGTCATATTTTCTTGAGAATATCTTCTTATACAATTACTTTTATACACAAGTAACACATTTAATTTATAACGTTTTTCTAGCCTTAAGCATCGATTATCTTTTGCTTCTTTCTCCGGTAGGAGTGTAAACTTATAGTTAGCATTTCTTCTCAAATTATGTCAACAAGCATTTCCAAATTTGTAATTAAAAATTCATTTATGCTGGCGTAAGGTAATATTATCGTCCCCTTTCTATTATGCATTAGTGAAGTATTCTTTTCATTTTCTATATCATAAGCATGTGACGTATTCTTAAGTTGCTACGTTTTTCTAGAAGCACTTGAAGCGATTATTGCTAATTAATGCTTCTTGCATCGTGCTTAAATATCGCAAGATACCATAGCACATTTTAATTTTCTTTTCTTTACAACCTTCGGGGATTATTACGCAAGATGTTCTGGCATATTTCGTAAAACTGCCCATTTACATTTTTTGGAACGCATTTGTTTTAACACGTATTTAAAGTTAAATGATATCATTATTTAATTTATTATTTCTAAACTTTATTAATATTTCAGATGCGTACTAAATCTTTTAAGAACAATTTGCACGTAATATGTATGTAAACTGCTTTCAATAAATAGATTAATAAATACAAGAGATATGTGACAAATTGAATAATACTGAATAATAACTGAATACTGAGATTAAGTTTTATGGAAAAAAGCCGAGATGCGCCTCTATAGAAAAGTATCATCTATATTACCTCTGGAAAATGAGGGAAGGTTTCAGATTTTAAAAGTCAATCAAAAGGGTTTGTTAAGGTTTTCTACTCTCTAGCTAGCAGTATACCAGTCAGCTCTTCCACTCACTGCTGATAACTCATTATTTTGTCTTTCTAGCTTTATTATTAAGAATATTTTTCTTTGCAATGAAACCACATGCAGTTCAACAACAAAATCAAAAAAAAAAAAAATTAAAGCTGCATTGCAGTATATGTTAAGAATTCCCGATGCAGGTTCAAGTGTTAAATGTATATCGCTTTAAAACATTTTGTGATATTTCAATTGAATTGTACGTGGTGTAAGTGCTCAGAAAAGGATGCTTAATAATAATGCTTAATAAAACGACAAAAAAGAAATGGTTTAGCAGGAATCAGTGCAACAGCAGACTGGCAGAGGGCGAGCTCAGAGAGAGCATAAAAAAACTTAGCAAACTCTTTTGATGGACCGTTAAAATCTCAAACCTTTCAGATTTTTTTTTAAGTCCTTTCTAAGTGCATCATATAAATATTCAGCTTTTTTTGGTTAGATGGCTAAGAGGAAGAATTTTTTCTGCCTTTTCAATATTAACATTTTACGTGTTAACTTTATTATACTGCAAAAATATCACGTTATTTAATATAACGTTCTTCGCAGTTACGCCATATATAATTCAATTTAACAGGAAAATCACAAAATATTTAAAGCAGCGTATCTTTAGAATTCCTCATACAGCGTTAGACGTTGCCATACATACTTTTATATTCGATATATTACTTCTTTAAAAACTGGTGTTTAGAGTGGCCGGTCACATAAAATAGTTATCATAAATAAGAAAAGTTTATACTGGTTTTAGTCCAGCTAATGTAATTTCACAGAAAAATTGAACATTTCTAATTAAACATCTCATGATTTTAATACATCTGTAGTTATCTTACATTTATCTGAAGGGCACAGTCTCACTCTCTGAAAGTAAAAAAGTTTTATTTCGAAGAGTATTTACGTTGCTCGCTTACAAATCGTTGAGTTTGTTAATTAAAATTCATTAAAATTTTGCAAAATATAAAGAAAAATAATAGAAGGAATTCGAAATTCAAAATTCGGGCTTCCAGGTGCAAATACTTGAGTGGAGATTACATAATTCAAAATTTGATGGCTCTAGATACCTTCGTTTTCTCACAATGCGGAACGTACTAAAAGCATGCAGATTCTTCATTATTTAATTTCTTTCATAATAATACTCGGTGATGGTATTTGTTGACAACAGATTCAAAAGTTGTACGCCGATTATACTGAACGGACGCAAAATCCCATTTCGAGACTAATAGCCACTTTTGGGATTAAAAACTGTATCAGACAAATGGTACTGTGGAAACGATATGATACACGCCGGATGAGCCAAGGATTCAATTCTAGCTATGTCATAGGTATCTAAATGTTATCTATAAATAGTAACTGCATTCAGCCAGAGAATATCGTTCTTTGATTCAGCTTCCGAGAGCTTACTTTGAATCTGTCCCGGTAATCCATTCCAATCAAATTTTCGTTTTGATTTCTCATCAAATCAATTTCTATTTCTCGAAAATTCAAGCAACGTATGAACTTATCTTTTTTAATAACTGCATTTGACAACAATCTCATTTCACTATTCCACAAAAATATTTCCGTATAAATTTGTTATTCTTCTTGTTTTAAGATTTTAAAGCTTCTTCTCGTTCTGCCAGTGGCCGACTGGTTAAAGACCGCTGAAAGCTGGAAGTTTAGCTTGCATTCCAACTAAGCGGGTTCCAAGAATTTTCAGTCCGAATTCCCTTTTGACTATTGCAACGGACATCGTCCAAAAACGCCATAAGTCTGGTTTTGAAGTTCCCTCTCTCTTGTAGATCATATTGTAGACAAGTATTCAATCCGCCATGCTATTACTACAGGTGTATCATAAGGGTCACTCTTAGGGACCAATCTATTCAATATTTATTATTTTTATGAAAGACATTCCTAGTCCTTTATTCACCTCAGCTCAATATCTTTATGCCTTTTCATTCATAAATTTATTAAGAAGAAAAAGCTCGCGATTTTTGTGAGGTCGTTCCAAAAATTAACATTCTTATTCAAGCATACTGTTTTTTTATAATGTATTCATAAACCCTGAACTTATATTTCGGCAATCAATTCCGAAACTTTACAGTTTTTTTTTAAATTTATTTTTAATTTTACTTAGGTGCAGCATTATGCCAGGCACCTCGTTGTCGAACATCGTTTGATCATGGAACTTCCCTCTTCTTTTCCATCTTTAATCTTACGTTCGCACGCGTGAATGAACGTTACAAGAAACGCCTGGTAACTTTTCGTCCCCCGACGATTCGGCGATACAGTTTTCTCCAGCACGTCCTGTAACTTCATATAATGGTTTATTTCATATTATTATCATACCCGTGATTATTTTCATACCCGTGAACAAGATCGATCAAGCAGTACATTTTGTTAATAAATAGCTGTACATTTTTCATTCTTGGCAAGTCGTACAGTATTCTGCAAGCATGACCTTGAAATTTAATTAGTGACTTTGGCGATGTTTCAAGATTTTCTTCCTTTCATGTTCTATTCTTCAGTGACGCCCTCGCGTATGTCATTATGTGACTGGTGTTATCTAGGTTCCTTGTGATCAAATATGTATCTAAATTCCTACTATAGCATTAATGTTCTGAATAAATCCGCGTTTCACAGGTGAAGATGTTATGCGTTCTTTTTAGGTATTACACATTTTTTGGTAACTCAATATTTATCTTTTATTCAATTTTAAGTTGTAGAGGCACACCAAAATCAAATCTTTATATTCTTTTCATTCACAGTTATTGAGACAGCAGTTCAGAAAAATAATTAAATATATATCTCTTATCTATATTAGTTAACTGACATTTTGCTACCGTGACCCTTACATTTACAACAGTAACGTTAATTTGCAGCCAGTTTATCTTAAAAGGCACTTCATAAGGAGTCCCTAACAGTCTAACAGTTTCTATGTGCTTTGTTATATTCAAATAAGCACCCATCTTTCTTATTTCGTCTCATTTTATACTTTGGAAAAGTATGAAAAAAATAAAATCTGAAAGCTCTTAGATTTTATATTACGCCCAAAAGACTTTTTTAACGTTTTATGTGTTACCTTTATTTATTGAATATTATGTTCTTCGCACTTAAGCCACATAAAATTCAATTCAACAGCAATATCATAAAATACTTAAAAACAGCATATGTTTAGAATTTCCGACAGACAGTCTCGATTGATAAAAATGTTCTGTACAGTATTGTCATTGCTCGCTTTAAAATCGTTGAGTTTGTTAATCAAAAATTCGTTAAAGTTTTACAAAATGTGACTTAGGTAATAAAACAAATTCGAAATTCAAAATTCGGGCTTCCAAGTGCCCATGTTCGGGTGGAGGATTTCGTAATTCAAACTTTGATGGCTGTAGGTACTGTCGTTTTTTCACAGTGCGAGAAACATACCTATATTCATGCGCATTATTTATTATTTAATTTCTTTTAAAATAATACAGAGCGATAATATTTGGTAGCATATTCCATTCAACGCAAAATCCCGTTTCGAGACTAATAGCCCTTCTGAGCTAACGCTCCTTTGGCTAGATTAATTTTGTAAAATGTATTGGCTTCTATTCGTGTTAAGTATGATCAGAGCTCTCTTAAGGAAATCAATACGACTTGAAAAAATTTATTTATGTTTGCCATCTTGATGCATTTAATGCCAGATTGGCAGTATACGTTTTTTATTTTTGCGTAAAATAAAATACTCATTGTAACATTCTTTTGTCTCTCCTGTAGTCAATATTCACTAAAAAGAAAGTAGCAATGAAACCCTCACCAGACTCCTGCCTGTTTGAAAAGTAGATTACGTTTTGGAATAAAAAAATAAACAAAGTATAGGAAACAAATTTTATTATATACAGATGAAAGCCACACTCAAATACTACTTTTCTACATAGTCACCATACAAATTAAGGCATTTATCGTAGCGATGTACGAGCTTGGAAATTCCTTCGTCGAAAAATTCGGCCGCCTGCGCCTTCAACCACTTCGTTACCTCTTCTTGCAGCTGTGCGTCGTCATCAAAACGCTGCATAGCCAGCCACTTCTTCATTGCTGGGAATAGGTGGAAGTCGCTCGGTGCCAGGTCGGGACTGTACGGCGGATGAGGAAACAACTCCCACTTAAAAGATTCAAGAACTTTACGAGTGACATTTGCCGTGTGGGGCCGGGCGTTGTCGTGAATCAACAAGATCTTAGAGCTCAACATTCCTCTGCGCTTGTTTTGAATTGCTCTTCTGAGTTTTTGGAGAGTTTGGCAATACCTTTGAGAGTTTATTGTAGTGCCTCTTTCCAGGAAGTCCACCAAAATTACACCTTTTCTGTCCCAAAAAACAGTCGCCATCATCTTCCTTGCCGACATTGTTTGCATGCATTTCTTGGGTTTTTGGGGAGAACTTGTGTGCCCCCACTGCATTGATTGCAATTTCGTTTCACAGTTCACATGTTTCACCCATGTTTCGTCACCAGTAACGATGCGATCGAGTAAAGAGTCACCATCCTTATGGTAAGCGTCCAAAAAGTTCAACGCTGCAGCCATTCGCTGATTTTTGTGGTCCTCTGTCAAGATTTTTGGAATCCATCTTGCACAAAACTTGTGGTAACCAAGCTTTTCGCTGATGATTTCGTGCAACAAACTTCGCGAAATTTGTGGAAAACTCAAAGAAAGTTCCGTTATTGTGAAATTTCGATTTTCACGGACTTTAGCATCGACTTTTTCGAGAAGTTCGGCGGTCACTATGCTGGGTCTCCCACTTCGATCTTCGTCGTGAACATTGGTTCGGCCATTTTGAAATCTTATGACCCACTGACGCACTCCACCTTCAGTGATAATGTTGTCCCCATACACTTCACGAAGCTGCCGATAGATTTCTATCGGTTTACAGTTTTTTGCAGTCAGAAACCTTATTACTGAGCGCACCTCGCAGCTCGCGGGATTTTCAATTAACGCAGACATTTCAAACCGTCACAGTATCTGAACGGAGCACAGCACGAACCTCTCACTAGCACGGCTAGATGCAGACTGAGCTGCGCAACGCTCTGACCCCAAGATGGCCGCGCTAGCCCCGCCCCTAGCGGACACAGACGGAAACGTAATCTATTTCCTGGATGGCCCTCGTACATAAATGTGTCTTTTTAAATGTTCGTCACATATATTTACATAGATAATTATCTGTTAGCCCAAGAAATTGTATATAAACGTGAGGCTAAATTATTTATGTATCTAAGCATAGTACGTAAATTGTCTTATAAAACGTATTTGAATATTTTAGAAAACAACAAAGCAAGTATTATTTATTAACTGGTTTGGATACTTTGTAAAATACCTATGAACGTAATTAAAACATTTTATTTTGTAACAAAAGAAAGTATTAACGGTGCTTATTTTAATATTAAAGTTCTATTTGCGCAGCACGAGAGTTTTAAGCAAGATAAGATCTTTGCGAATTAAGGATTAGTATAGCAAACAGCAACAGCAACATGAGAAAATGTTTGCCAAATACCTCAAGGGGGATGTACTTAAAGATTATTTCAATGCTTGTGAATCTGTGTCTTTAAATAAAAATTCTATCCATTATATTAATCCTAATTTCCTCCTTGAGGATTCTAATCACTTTTATGCTACGCAACTTTTGGGTTTAATTTCGCTTACATGTTAATGCTTTCTAATTTCCCCGTAAGGGCTTTTATATGCGTACATTTAGAAACTCTTTTTCAGCCATTCATTAGCAGCTCATCTAATGATTCATATTAAAGCGTCTTAATTTCATTTTGAGGGCAGATTTAAGGACATTATACACTAATTAATATTTTCTAGCTTTTTGAATTTTTATAGTATGATATTTTTTGTTTCCATAATTTACCTCAAAAGTCTAATTATGTGTCAATTGTTTTGTTTTTCATTAAGAAATCTTTTAGTTACTCACATTAAGTCGTTATTCTCTAGTAAGGATGGAAACGTGTGGTACATTTACATCGCTGCAGAATTACATAATTGAAATTTATTGTAATATAATGTAAGTTTAGTATGCTGTTTTGCGAAGTAAAGGAAATAGGCATATTCGTTTACTGCGATAGATTTCTTGCTTTCGCAGATCATTCTTTTAAATAAGTGGCCCACTAGTAGGCAAGCGGTTAAGACCGCTGAATGCTTTGAGCTTGATCCTAGGTAAACGGGGCTGGCTGAGTAGTTGGTTTTCGTGGTTTTTCTCATGCGGGAGTACAAGCGAGTTTCCTTTACATCCACGAAGGCATCTCTCTCCCCATACACACCTTGTGTACTTTTCTATATTAGCATAACTTAACCTAATCTTTGACCAGACATCTATAAAAAGTTATTAACACTTGAAATCAGTTGTATTAACCCATTAGCCGCTGGTGTTGCGTTGACGCAACGGTCAAAATAAATGCGTATATATATAAAACTACCTAAGATATTTTATACCCCCAGATGATTTTGTTTAGGGAATATTATGAAGATTATTTCTGTAAAAAATATTTGCCTTCAACAATCATTTTGTTTATAATAATTAATCTCATACTTTAAGCAAAATTTTCGACCGGGTATTTTTGCTGAAAATATTTAACGAAAGAATCGCCGTCTTTATGAGTGATCTATTTTTAGTCAAGGTCACCGTTTATCAGAACGTTACAGGAGTCAGATGTTTATATTTGTGTTGGGAAAGAAGGGAAAACAGGTGTTGCGTTGACGCAACGTCAGCAGGATACGGGTAGTCAACCTCCTTTTTTGCTCATTCCTTTCGATGTTCTGGTTCATGTTCTGGTTGTTTAAAAATGCCTAGAACGAGGTATCTTACATTAGAAGGAGCCCTTCAAAAATTTTTTGATGAAGAAACAGATGATGATAATGTTAATAATGACCAGAATGAAACTGATATTGTTGTTGTTTCCCCAGAAATTGCAGAGGTAAGTGACGAAGAAAAAAGGAATGGCAATGTTTTAAATAATGATAATGATATTTTACCAAATGATACAGCTGAGGAAGTTGAAATTCACGTAAGAAGTGAGTTTCAGCCTTCTGAAAGCAGATATAGTCATACTAAAATTTTAAAATGCAGAAGACTGAAATCTTGAAGTGGATAAAAAAGGAACTGTTAGTTATGTCTCAGGAAGAACATGAAGAAAGAGATAGAAGAGAAATTATAAAAGACAAAACACAAGGTAAAACTAGTCCACAGATTTTCGATTTTCTTTTTGGTTTAGACATTTACTCTCTTCTCGTTGAACAGACAAATATATACGCTCAGGAAAAAAAAAAAAAAAAAAGCCCAGAATTCATTGCATCTGAAGCCTATATGAGAGGATTTATTGGAATATTATTGCTTACATGATATCATTCTTTACCTCAAGAAAAAAATGTATTGGTCTTTTGATAAGGACATTTCTGTTCCTGTTGTACGAGAATTGATATCACGTTTGCAGTACAGAAATATGAAGCAGAATTTGCATTTGACAATACTAATAAATTATGAGACCGTATCTAAACTTACTAGATATCACCACTTTTTACTGCTGGAAATATAAAGTCTCTTTTAGATTTCAGACGCGAGAATGCATTATTCCTTTTGAAAAATCCTATTGAGAGTGTAGAATTAGACAGAAATAGATCAGCAACAGGAAGACCTAGTCAATTTAGCATTCAAAAACCATTGCATGGAGATGTTAGACATTTTATCGTAAAGTCCGTTGATAACAAAAGACTGTTGTAAAGAGTACCATAGCCAGACCGTTTATAGATGCAAAGTATGTAATGTAGCTAGCTTTACATCATGATTGTAATCAAGCTTTTCTTGCTTGAATCTTTCAAATGAAATAACCTGTATTTGTAAAAGATATACAATGTATATTTTAAAATTAAATTAATTACAAGTAAAAAGATTTGTAGATTTATAAAACGTTATACAGCAAAAAAGCAATCCTGCGCTCCACTCAAAATAAACATCACACGAGTACAATCCTACTCACTAAACATCCGTAGTCTTATTCCGCTGACGTTGCGCGAACGCAACACTCGCTTTTTCCACAAGTAAGAGCAGTTTTTTTATTTTCAATGTAAATTTATGTTATAAATGCTTAATTTAATATTCGTTATTATTTTCATGAGAAAAGAAACATTCCTTGTAGTTTTGGCGGTTAATGGGTTAATCATATTTTAAACATTTTAAAGTGTTAAAATGCTTTAAATTTTTATTCCACATTATATATGTTTCTTTAGAAAAATGCGGAATTATTTCATATGGTGTTAGATAAAATTATGTGCTTTGTTGTTGCAAATTGTTATAACTGTTAATCGTTCTTACGTCTTATTGCAACCACCTCAGTAGAAGCCGCCAAATTCTTCATAATATGCCAAACTCCAGCAACTATGCTGATAACAATCATTTAGTCAAGCAACATCGCCTTTTTTGTATGCGTTCTTTTTATTGTACTCCAAGTTCCGACGGTTTTTATAAAAATATCGTGATATTTCTCGCCTTAAACGTAATATACTCTTTTTGAATAAATATGCCAGAAATTAGGGTAACCGCAATAAAATTCCTGCATGTATATTTAATTATACCGCAAAATCTCTAGCGGGGACAATAAGGAGATGCGTTTGGTAAATAGCCAGTGCTGCTGAGGTTTGCTTGATGCTGAGTCATGCAGTTCTCTGATGCTTTTAAACTGAAAACATATTTCTGTGTGCTTGGAGATAACTAGCGAAAAAAAAATTGCATACAGATTTGGTAAAGAAAGTAAGCCTTTTATTTTTTGCAATATATCACGTAATCTTTATTTAATAATTAAAATTTATGTTTTAAATTGCTAAAATAGATTTTCTTTTCCTATGTTAATAATGTATGCCGACTTACCATACATATCGATAATTTGGAAATATTTTTAAAATAATTTACGAACACCATCAGCTTGCACTCGATGAGCAATTTTTAACCTTTCATCGTAAAAAATCGCGGAATTGCGCCAAGGTAGTTGCATTAATATGTAAGTACCCTATCAGTGTTTGTAAGTCTGATATGATGATTCTTGTTGTGTTCTAAATTTTTTTAAGTATTTAGTTATATATTTTATGTAATAGTATTATTATACGAGTATACCTGTATTTAACTGAACTTATGACAATTTATTCTTCGTATAAGTGGTTATTTCCTGTGTTACACAGTTTTGAAGCGATGGACGTTTCATTGTGAGGATGGTAGGAGCTGGAAATGGAGATACGGAAGGAAACCCTCCTTACAAGATCTTAGGAAAAAGTTTTTTGTCGCCATATTGGCCCCATTTAGCGACTTCTTCACAACCTCTAACATTTTTAAAGTTTTTCAGAAAGTGTATTTTCGAGATCTTGCGGCATTTTTACTTCCTTGTACGAAGTAAAAAGGAAGTATTGTAATCGTGAAAAGCTTCAGGCAGCACATTTCAACGAAAATATCCACTTTGACCGCTTTTGAATGCAATTTAACGATGTTTTTACGTGAAATCTGTACGTAAGGACAGAATAAAAGGCTCTTTTCCTCCAAAAAAACAAAAAAACTGCTTTAAAATGAATTCTGAAGAGAATTTTTTGTAGCGTCTGTACGAACGTACGCATAACTCAAAAACGAGTAGCCTCAGAACGTTGAAATTTTGTATATAAGACTACTATAACATGTAGATGTGCACCTCGTATTTTGGTTTCAATCGACCGCGCCAAACGTATATAAATATATTTATAAATATATCCACTCTGTTACCGGGCTCGGTGATCTCATTTTCTTTAATCTTATATGTTTGTAAATTGTACATTTTTTGCTTTAAAATGATTGAATTATGTTGTTTTATCTTCCGGTTAAGGGTTTCATGCCTTTAGTAAATCTGTATGCAATAATTTTAGAATTATCAACAATTTTAAAATTGTTTAAGTGCCGCTAAGCCTAATTTCATGGCGGCCATTGCTCTTGTTTACATTTGAAACAGCTGAGTTGCGGATTTATTGCCAATCTAAAAAAACTTAGCTTCGCAACAACAAAGATAACGCTTTCATTTATTATTTAAATCATGTTTAATCCTTTCTGGAATTTTTTCTAGGAAATAAGCGTTTAAGATTTACTTCGTAATTTTTAATACAGATATTTTGAGTTTTTATGTATTTTTGCCTTGTCGCGAAGTGAAAACTGAATGAATTGAATGCGAAATACTCAATCGTCTGTGAAAAACTGCTTCTTTTTTTGTTTTGTTTGCTTAATTTCTTTTATACATCGTTCTAGCTTTATTATAGTATTTGAATAGAACATGTGGCAACGATTAGATAATTCTTTAAATGGTATACATTTGTGCATTCTGAGTTATAATATGTGTGCTAGCAAGCCGGCATCTACCTTCAGACGATATCCTTTCAAGAATCGTCATCGTATCGTCCAAGCCCTTGGTGGCAGTTGTTGGACCGGTTTTTTTTCTCTTCGGCTGCTGGCGTTCGAGGGTGTAGGACGGGCTTCGGTCTGTCCTCTCCCTGGCCAGTATGATGTGCCATTTTTTCCTGCTTCGCTTTGCTGTTCCTTCGATGCTGTCTGCCATAGATGAAAATCCTTTTAGTGAGATTTTTACATGAAGATTCAAGAAAATAATTACTCCTGTTTCCTGTACATCATTGCAGAAAATAATTTTTTTGAGCTTCTACCTCCTTTCCAGAACTCTTCGCGCGCACGTGTTTGTGAGATCTGAAACTTCCTGATTTAAAGAAGAAAATGCAGAAATACCAGAATTGATCAAGTATGCTTAATGACTGCCATCAAATTCTGATTGTTCCTTTTACACCAAGACTTTGTTTCGAGCGGATCAAGAAAGATTGACTTTATTCTCAGTGCAATGTTAACTCTAGTGGTGCGCATCACTCGTGCTTGATGTTCAAACTTATTCGTCTGTCTGGTAGATAAAGTTATTTATATTAATGCTTATTTCAATATCAAAGATGAAAAATAAAATATAATTGATTTGGTAACATACAGTTGTCATACTCTGGGGTAAGTACTTTATTTTGCTATTCTCTGTGGGTCACATATTTTATCCCTGTCATTCGGGTTATTGCGGAAACAACGTGATGTACTCTTAATCATTGTTATAATTTCTTTGCTGATAATTACATAAGGAATTAAAATATATAAATATTTTTACTGCTACAAATATCTTCACTACTTATAGCTTTTCTCAATTAATATTTTCACCACATATGGTGCCATAATTATTTTTACTACACATACTAATATTTTTACTACATATGGTGCCGTGACAAAAGAAATAACTTAAAATCATTTAGTTCAGGTTGAGAATTCAAATAAAATGTGTGACCTATAGTATATTTGCTACACATATGATTTATATTGTTGAAAATTTATGATAAATGATAGGTAATATGCCATGAAAGAGTAATTCTACTTTGGATAATTCAAAAAATTCAATTTCATATGTATTGTTATATATATGTGCATATTTAAAGAAAGTTTTAAGATATTTGAATCAAAAGCTGATTTCAGTAATTTCATTGGATTGTGGTATGTTATGATAAAATAATGTGCAGCAGTATTAGAATCCAGAAGTGTTAATGATCAATGTACTTATATTGCATCACTAATTTGATATATGCATGGTTGAAGTTACAGGAGATCCTAATTAATTACTAAAATAAAAAAAAATATAAAAAAAATTACCTTAACTTTGCTATCTACTCTTATATGCATGTTTGGTAAATGTATATGTAAATTATCAGAGAGAGTGCTAAGTGTTTGTGTAAAATAATGTAGATCTCAATAACATTAAAATAGATATAGCAGATTGTAAGGTAATGCAACATAAGTAACTATATTTCTTCATCCATGTCAAAGCTTAAAGGTAGATCTAACACTGGTATGGCAACTTCCCTAGCTTCTGCTCTGCCCACATTTAGTGGCAACTTATCTGAAAATGTAAATTTCTTTCTTGATCAAATAAATAGTGTTGCTAAATTAGAAAAATGGTCAGAGGAAAAGAAAATAATCATTCTGAAAATAAACTGTAGGGATAAAGCTCTAGAATTCCTAATTAATGAACCAAGAGTGGCTAAGGAAAATAAATTTGAAAATTTAGAAAAATTATTAAAGAATAAATTTGCACGAGTTGAATCCTTTCAGGACATTCTACAGCAATTCTCAAACATTTCTCAAAAGTGTAACCAATCTGTTAGGGAATTAGCTGACGAGATTACTACAACAGCGACAAAATACATAAATGAAGATTCGGTTGAGGATTCTAGTTTACATAACTTAAAAGAGAAAATGAAGCTCACTAAATTTCTTGAGGCCCTCAGAACAGACATTAGGATTGAAGTTAAGAAATTGGGTCCATCTTCCTTTGATAAGGCTGTAGAATTGGCAAGTAATATAGAAAATGCATTGAATGATGAGCAAACATATTTGAACGATGAGCAAACATATTTGAACAGTATAAATGTTGAGCAAAATTTAGAGATTAATAATCTTCTCAAAGAAAGACTTGAACAGAATAAGATTATTCAGGAGCTGACAGATAAAGTAAATCAACTTTCTCAAAATAAGCCTATAAACACATCTTATACAAGAATAAATCACAATGCTTCTACATCTCAAAATTCTAGCAACTTTAATAGTGTATCTTGTCATATATGTAGCAAAAGACACTTAACAACAGATTGTTGGTATTTTCCTAGGCAAGACCAGCATAATTTTAGAAACAACACATTCAGGGGACACAGACAATTTCGAAACACTTGGCGGAGGAACTATCATCCTTACAGAAATATTAGTCAATACAAAAAAGGTCAGAATAAGCATTTAAACTAGCTAAGGATTCTTGCCAGATATATTACAACAAAAATTTTAGACCCCTTGCAAGAATCCGCAGAGACTGGGGTTATAAAGAACAGCTGTATAGACATCATAATCCAAGAAAGATCCAAAGTAACAGCAATAATGTCCAACACAAGTTTGCAAAAAATAAAAGATGTAATAATAGAAACTCAATCAAATTGTTGATGTCTTCTAACTCAGAAAATTCTAATTATCTGCCAATAATCAAACTTAAAATTGGTTCTCAGACTTATGAAGCTCTTCTTGATACTGGTGCTAATTTATCTTTAGTCCAACCAGATGTTATTGAGGAAATTAAACAATTCACTAAAGTTGAATTTGTTTCTCGGATGGTAAGAATAAAAACTATTGAAGATTCATGCATCCCTTACATGTCTGCAGTTAATTTAAAATTCAAAATTCAAAGTAAATGGTTCACTAATTTATTTTATGTCACCCAAAACAATTGGAATTCTACTTATCAGATAATCCTAGGTTATGACTTCATTCAAAGTAACAAAATTTTGTTAGATTCCATAAATAAGAAACTCATAGTAGATAATACTCATTTGGACTTTGAAGAAAATTATCCCAATAAAAAATTAAGCAACTCAGTTAATGTAAGAAGAAAAAATTGTAATTTAAACTCATTAAGAATGGTTTCTAATATACGAGTAACTGTCCAGCCAGGTCAATCTCAAATCATTTCTTTAGCTGTTCCTGAAGCTTTAAAACAATTCAAAGAAATTCTGCTTTCTCCAAAGCCATCAAAAAATAAATTCCATATCAATGAATCTTTACATATAGTTGATTGTCACAACCACATTCAAACTATTGTTGAAAACAACACCAATGAGAAATTAATTCTTAGGAAGAATTCTGTTATTGGAACTGCTGTGCCATTTCACTTTGAGGATATTGTTAGTCCCAAAAATCATGAGACTTTCCAAATCAACACACTAAATCTGCAAGAAGTAATTAAACTTAGAAAAGAGGAACTAAATGTATCAGACTTTTAACTAGATCATTTAAATGAACAAGCAAAAAATGAAATGATAGAATTGCTAATGAATAACTGTGCTGTGTTTTCAAAATCATATAATACTTTAGGATCTACTGATAAAGTTGTACCAGAATTTAAACTTCTTCACAATTTCCCAATTCAAACTAGACCGTACCCTATTCCTAAAATTGCAAAACAGTATGCTCAACAAGAAATTGCAAAATTATTAGAAGCAGGCATAATAGAACCCTCTTCTTCAAGTTATAGTTTTCCTGTAATATTTGTTAGGAAAAAGAATTTACCTGGTGAAGATAAAAATGCACCAAAATTTCGTATGGTTGTAGATTATCGTCTATTAAACTGTATCACAGAATCGTACAAAATTTGTTTACCAAAAATTTCTGAGATTTTGCATAACATTGCTGGTAGGAAATTGTATTGTGTACTGGATTTGAAGTCAGCCTTTTTCCAGATCAATTTGCAGGACTCTGATAAAGAAAAGTTGGCATTTTGCACCGAACTGGGTAATTTTCATCCTTGTAGACTTCCCTTTGGAGCTCGCAATAGCACTTCCTATTTCCATACATTAATTTCAAAATGTTTAAATGACATTAAAGGTAGTAATGTTCAATTTTTTCTAGACGACATTATTATTGCAGCTGATAGTATGAGTGAGTTAAAAGTAATTCTTCAAAAAGTGTTTGACAGATTAAAATCATTTAATTTAACTCTAGATCCAGCTAAAGTGCAGCTCTGTAAGTCTGAAATAACTTATTTGGGTTTCAATATTTCACAAGCAGGTTTTTCTCCTTCTGAAGAAAATATTTCAAAGGTTACAAGATTTCCTATTCCAAAGGATGTAAAACAAGTTCAGGCTTTTCTTGGCATGATGAACTATTTTAGACATTTAATCCATAATTTTGCTGAGATCACTCAGCCAATAGTACACTTAACTAAAAGACATGTTCCCTTTGTTTGGAATCAAGATTGCCAAGATGCTTTTGATAAATTACAATCAATAATGTTGGACAAACCAACTATAAGGAACATTGATGATAATCATGAGATATTTTTGATCACTGATGCTTCTAAAGTAGCTATGTGTGGTATTCTGTTACAAAAGATTGATGATAAATTCTTTCCTGTAGAATTTTATTCGAAACTTCTCACTCCTGCTGAGTCTAGATACCCATCGATCAGGCGTGAGCTTTATGCTATTTTTTCTTCTGTTAAGCATTTTCATGAACATTTATATGGCAAAAAATTTACTATTTTAACTGATGCTAGACCACTCACTTTTCATATGCAGCTGGATAAGCAGCCTGACATTGTTGCCAGATGGTTCTTGTATTTGCAAGATTTTGATTACTCTCTAAAACATATACCTGGTTTTTTCAATCCTGCAGATTTTCTTTCTAGAGTTCCTGAAGCATCTCATAGTGTAAACAATATTAACTTATTTCATTCAGATAATAATCAGCTAAGCATCCAAAACATAGTTAATCACCAAAGAAATGACAAAAATATTAAGGATATCTTAAGCCAAATTAACAATAATAAAGCTGATATTTGTGGAAAATATTTTATTGATAAAAAAAAATGGTGTAGTAATGATAAAATTAAGACCTAGAGCACATCATTTAAAGACAAGGCATTTAGAAAATAAAATTCTACTTCCAAATTCTTTAGTAAAACCTTGTTTAGAGATTGCTCATGCTCCGCATTTTGGTACTAGTAAAACTTATGAATTCATTAAGAAAAAGTATTTCTGGAAGGGCATGTTTTTAGATACAAAAAACTTTTGTGAAAAATGTCAACAGTGTTTGGAGAATAAACCAAGGTCATGTAAAACAATTACAAGCAATATAAAAAAATCTGATTTAGCACCTGGAGAAATGTTAGCAATTGACATTGTGGGTAAATTGCCCAGATCACATGATGGCAAATTTTTCATTCTATTATTGATCATTATTCAAGATATTTAGAAGCTATTCCTCTGGCAAATATTACATCTGCTACAATAATAAGGTGTATGAATCTTTATTTTTCAAAATTTGGTATTCCAAAAGTAATTTTATCTGATAATGCTTCAAATTTTTGTTCAGCTGAATTTGAAAAATTTCTAAAAGATCTCAATATTGAACACCGAAAAAGCTCCATTTATTATCCACAGTCTAATGGAATCATAGAAAGAGTTCATCGAACTATGAAAGAAAGCATAGCTTCTTTATCCAATAAGGTAATCGAATGGTCAGATAGATTAGCTTTTTTCAAACTATATTACAACAATTCTAAACACATAGTGACAGGTTTTACTCCTGCACAGTTATTTTTTGGGCGAGAACTCAATACACCTCTAGATACAAATAATGAACCGGCAATGGTAGATAATCCTTCACAATACTTGTTACGTCAGAGAGAACACATTAAAGCAACTAGAGAATTAGTGAAACAAAACGAAGAAAAATATTTTCGGTCTCAAAATAAAGTCGTTAAAGGCAGAGAACCACCAAAATTTAATAGTGGAGATGAGGTATTTTTAAAGGCTTTACTACCACCTCATGCTTTTCAGCCAAAATTCAATGGACCTTTCAAAATAATAAAAATTTTTCGAAATAAAAACTACTTAATTCAAAACATCGAAGACAACAAAACTACAAAAATTCATTGTAGCAAATTATTTAAAAGAGTTGATCCAAGGTTCAATTTGATTAATTAGGAACATTTATTTCATCGCGCTTGTTTTTCTTGTTCACTAAGTTGGAAAAAATAAATAAATAGAAAACATACACACATTTGTAAGTGTTAGGAAATTAGTGGATTTATTTCCAACAAAAGAATTTTTTTTTAGATTTCTTGATCAGTGTGGATGTCGGTTGGCCACCTTCACTCACACGTTTGGTTGGCTGCAGGCTGGTCCGGGTTGACTAATGTCATGGAATTTACAAAAAAAAAAAAAAAAAAAAGTGTGCAGTACACTTAGTGATCATTACAAGTAACGAGCTAGACATGAAAATTGTGCTACTAAAACAAGCTTGAGTAGTAAAATATATATACATATATAAAAATAATAAAAAGAGGAAGAAGAAAATAATTGTGTTAAAAAAAATGAAATTGTAGAGTAATTGGTCCAGATGAATTTAGTAATTTCAAGGGCAAATTGATGTCATCCAGAAGAATTTATAGAATCTGTATAATTAGAAACTTGTCAAGAAAATGATCATTAATGCAGAGTTGTGTTTAACAGTGAAAATGTATGAATGTAAAAATAGGCATTAGCTTACAATTTCCATTTACAAAGAGAAAATTGTAACTTGACTACAGATTGTAATGAAAGTGTATGCTGTAATTATATGAGTAACTTGTATGATATGTATTAGTTATTAATTTTTGATTGTACTTCATGTGTGTAGCACTTATCCCAGACAGTGAAATTATGATAAAATAATTTTTGACTATTTTTCATTTGATTTAACTATTATACCAGATCATACATGGAATGAGTGTTGTGCGTCAGTAAATTTATCGTGCAATGAACTGTGTTTCGGTGAAATTTATCATACAGTGCTCAGCGTCAGTGAAGTGCAGTGTTCATGCGGTGATCTGTGCTTTTTCTTTGGCCGGAGGGAATGTGCTAGCAAGCCGGCATCTACCTTCAGACGATATCCTTTCAAGAATCGTCATCGTATCGTCCAAGCCCTTGGTGGCAGTTGTTGGACCGGTTTTTTTTCTCTTCGGCTGCTGGCGTTCGAGGGTGTAGGACGGGCTTCGGTCTGTCCTCTCCCTGGCCAATATGATGTGCCATTTTTTCCTGCTTCGCTTTGCTGTTCCTTCGATGCTGTCTGCCATAGATGAAAATCCTTTTAGTGAGATTTTTACATGAAGATTCAAGAAAATAATTACTCCTGTTTCCTGTACATCATTGCAGAAAATAATTTTTTTGAGCTTCTACCTCCTTTCCAGAACTCTTCGCGCGCACGTGTTTGTGAGATCTGAAACTTCCTGATTTAAAGAATAAAATGCAGAAATACCAGAATTGATCAAGTATGCTTAATGACTGCCATCAAATTCTGATTGTTTCTTTTACACCAAGACTTTGTTTCGAGCGGATCAAGAAAGATTGACTTTATTCTCAGTGCAATGTTAACTCTAGTGATGCGCATCACTCGTGCTTGATGTTCAAACTTATTCGTCTGTCTGGTAGATAAAGTTATTTATATTAATGCTTATTTCAATATCAAAGATGAAAAATAAAATATAATTGATTTGGTAACATACAGTTGTCATACTCTGGGGTAAGTACTTTATTTTGCTATTCTCTGTGGGTCACATATTTTATCCCTGTCATTCGGGTTATTGCGGAAACAACGTGATGTACTCTTAATCATTGTTATAATTTCTTCGCTGATAATTACATAAGGAATTAAAATATATAAATATTTTTACTGCTACAAATATCTGCACTACTTATAGCTTTTCTCAATTAATATTTTCACTACATATGGTGCCATAATTATTTTTACTACACATACTAATATTTTTACTACAATATGAACGAAATATAATACTGTTAAGTGAACCTAGCGCCAGAATGTCGCTATGGTAAACAAAGTGAATTTTAAAGAATGCATTTAATCTGTTGTGGTTTATGCGCTGTCTACAAAGTAGGTTTAATTCAATCTCATAAGTTTAAATGAAATGCAAGAAAAAATGCGTATAATTTAATATTCAGTACAAGGAAGTCATGTGGTGTATACATCAGATTTTTGTTTCTCAGAGCTTCCAGAAATGCTCATCCTATAAATATCCGTTGAACTAGAGCGACAGTCAATATCAGATTTGAAAACTGGGGAAAAAGTATCGCAACTTTAAAATTCGACAAAATGGCACATAATGAAGATGCGATGAAAATGTAGAACGTGTTCGAGGGATATAAGAAATTCAAAAATGAGTGACATGACGTGAAAGATAATTTCAGAAGCCGATAATCAGAAACAGATATAACAGGGGGAGTAATATTAGCAGAATGCGAAAGCGATATGTACGGAAAACGAATAAGTATGACGCTTCTTTTTTTTTTAAGGCCAAAAATCTTCCTCATTCACCTAAACTTGATCCCTATTATTTCTGATTCTTTTTAAAATTAAAAGCTGTGACAAAGGGACGATCTTCTTTTAATACCTGAACTCATATATCAGTTTCCAACGGAATGCAAGGTAGGAACAAAACAGTATTGTGGAAAATACGCTCCAAGTGTGTTTTTATGGATAAGCCGTCTAAGCCTTTATGTATAGATACATGCACATAGGAAGCATTTTGTTAAAGATAAAATCCAGTAGTGTTCATAAGTGTTTTTTAAAAAGTGCATTTTGAGAATTAAAGTTTTACTTCTTATGTTAGATAATGAAATTCAAAAACTGCAAAAGGTGAAAAACAAAAAGTAAAAACCTACATTGCACAATCAATCACGAATACATTGTTTTCATTTTAAAATACTATTTTAATGTATATGTAACGTTGTATATGTGGCTTATAAAATTAATTTCTTAAAAACATTTCTGAGGTTCCAGTGGTTGCCCTTGTTCGCTTGTATCCATGCAGGTGTCGCCCTAATGGTATGTGGTTAGTGATGCTGATTGCAGTACCAGTGGTCTCATGTTCGAATTCGGATAAAGCATGAATGTTCCTAAGTATGTAGTGTCTATGCGGCAAGACAGCGCTCAAAATACTCTTTGAGCCGAACATCTGCTTCAGAGATTGGGGGAAAAGAAAAGGGGTGGAGTAATTTCGGCCTGACTTCCGGGGTTTCCTTCCTTGAAACTGGAGCAGAAGCTTAACAGTTATCATTTGATGCATTGCTACTTTAGTCTTTGCCGGCTTCAGCATGAAATTTATCGTGTTGTTTCTGGCATCTCAGAAAATACCCGGGTAAGTTAATCACAAATACAAAACCATGAGAAACTTTCCTGCAAGAATGTCCAAAATATAAGAACAATAGGAGACCTTAGTCGCACGGACTTAGCTTGGAAAATGGCTGCCGGGGGAAACTTGATGAGAGAGAATTGAATTGCAGCCATCCTAGTTAGCAAGCTAGACGATACCTAATATGCCTACGGGTGCGCGAAAGTACCGGCTTGCTTCAACCTGTGGCTGTATGTATGTATGTTCTTCGCATTGTAAAAAACGGGGACATGTAGAACCATCAAATTTTGAATACAAGTAGAGGTCCACCTGAACATGTGCACCTCAAAGTTCGAATTTTGAGTACCGAGTTAGTTTTTATTTCATATTTTACTGGAAATGAATGAATTTTTAATTTACAAATTCAGTGATTTAAACACAATTGTTGACACTTGGTAAGGTGTATGATATTTATCTTTTAAATTTAATCAGAAAACTCGGCGATTTAAAAGAAATGTGTTGCCACTCGTCAAAAAGTCTTTCAAAACAGGCCAACAAACTCGAAGATTTAAAAGGACGTATAACCGCCCGAAATAAAATATACTTTTATCTTCCCTCTGCAAGTGTGATGCTGCTTAGGAAAGCCTAAGCTGTTTTTTCTTTTAAGTTTAGTCTGCCTGATATTAATTAGTTATTTAGTAACTATTTAGACTATAATTATATTTTTTCTGTTTTTATAATAACTATTTTAGGTAGTTCGCCTCACAAGGAGCTAGTTATTAGTTAAGACCACAGCGGTATTAATACGGGAAAGAAAAGAAGTTAGTGAATGACGATTTGGCAGCATTACGTCATTAGAAAAAGGTGGATAGAGAAGCCTAAGCTATAAAGAAGCTTTAAAGAATATAATTTTGCACAATATAAGTTTAATGAAAAAAAGTCTTCTTACCATTTATATTATTTATGTACAATTCCAAATATTTCTCCATCTGTCGCTTGTATTACAACAAAAGCAGAACCTTCGAAGATAAAACAACTTGCACTTATATTTTAGGTATAAAGAAACTCTTTGCTCCCCAAGCTATCGAAATTGATTAGATTTTTAAAACTTTTACCACTGAGTTATCAAAGTCAATTAAATTTAAAAATTATTAAGATCAAATTTCAGGAAAGATATAAAATTACTTAAGGAGCAGAAATTATGTGAAACAAAGACTTATCTTATGTCAGTTTCTATCTGATGATGATATTAGGTGATTTAATCTTGATGACATGGTTTAGAAACTTTGTGTTTAAAGATATACTGTAAGGATCTTAAGTTTTACTAACGTTTATTTTATTTTAAAACTGTACTATCTTTTCTTATTTTCCACTTCCGGCCAGAATTAATTGCTTTAACTTGTTTATGCAAACTGTACTTGCTAAATCCCAAGTATTTAAATTGTGGCTTATTGCCAAGAGTTAGAGAGGAGAAGTGAGCCGCCTGGCCACTGCATTCGGTACGATTTTTCAATTAGCTGCTGTCCGCCTTTAAGGCCAGATGTCTAGTCCTCTTGATATTTAAAACTTATTGTAATTTCGGCAGTTTGCGTACTACATACGTAATCTTTTAAAAAGGCCAGTCTTAGTGTTTCGGCATTTGTAAACTAATTCAAAGTTAGCTCTTAGTTAGAATTAGTTAGTAGTTTTATTTTGTTACGTTCAGACCACAAGTGGTTGGTCTCTGTATCCCGAAGTACGGAAGCACCTGTAATCTTATAGAGAATAAAGGATTCAGTACACCCGTCCTGCTGGTGTTGTCCATTCCACACATTTGAACATAGCTTGAGTAAGCTCCCTGTTCCTATTCAGGACACGTAATGTTACAATAGCAGATCAAAAAGACATAAAAGTCCTGACAATACTACTTCGTAACTCGTTTTTTTTTAAATAGAAACGTTAAAGTAATAGCAGAATATTCAGTTTACTAACAGTTATATTTTCTCACAAATTCATTTATGTTTTTATTGTTGTTGTTGTGACTTATCTCACTTGTCTGACAGTAACATCATAACAACCCCAGGTGACAGTACGACGTACAAGCATACAGGTGACAGTACGACTTCCCTCAGTTCGACCCCCAATTTTGATGGAGAGCTCACAGGGGGGAACCGGTCCGAGGATCTCCCACGCCTCTTTCCCTACCATGAACCTATCGAGAGGCCAAAAGTTAGAGAGAGAGGAGAGATTATATATATTTAGAGTGCCCCCATGCCGCAAAGGCACTATGCATTTACAATCACAAATACCTTTTTCGGGATTCGAATTCGGGCTCTTCGTACCGCAGTAGGCTCCTCTAACCACTATACCGTCTGGGCAGCTATTCATTTCTGTAAATCTGCTAACTAATTCCCCGCATATTTTATTGTTTCTTCTCTTAAGTTTCTATAACAAAAAATTAATTTATCCATTTTCTGATTTTGATTTATGGATAAACTAAGTTGCATTAATGAAACATTCACATACCAATTCCTGACTGAAGTTGAATTTTCTTTTAACCGCATATTTAATTAAATTTTATAAATGTAAAGAGAAGTATCTTTGACATAGATTCCATTTAAAGATGTAAAGCATTCAATTTATATCTTTTAAGATGAAACGTTTCTTTTTTGTTCATGAAAGAAGAGAAAGAAAAAGAATCAACGACGAAACATTGGATTCTTTACCAGGCTGTTAGCAGCCGAGGATTAAAAACCTTTCTTCCAGCATGCAGAACCTTCATAATAACTGCCAAAGCCCAAAAGAGATTTCTTTCTTTGCTTTTATTTAATCTGAGAGCCGAACGAGAAGAAAGAGATAAGTGCTGAGAATTTTCATTTTTCTGATCGACATTTTTTTAATGTCTGCCTCGCGATATATCGAGGAAATTGAATTAGACAAGAATGTTTGTTTCGCATTGGACAGACCTTTTTTTATTATTGTCATCGACAAGGATGTAATAACATCTTTATTTTATTCCCTCTTGATATATTGTCGAAACTGCTCAGAATGACGCAGAATCATCGAAGTCCATCAAGAAACAATAATAACTAAATAATGAGGATTTCGAAACTTGGAGACTTTACAATTAATCGAGTTATAAAAACTAATCAGACAGATCTAGAACTTTAGTGGTACATCATTCTCACAGTCACGGACTTCTTCAGAAACATTTTTTTTTTTAAGATGCCGGAAAAGGTTTAAATCTCCGCTGGTGTTGTTTTGACACCGAAGCACGCATACGACTTTAATTCTTCCGTAGAACTTTTTTTCGGATACTAATAATATTCAATGATTATTTTGTCTTATATAATATATTAATATACATATACATGTCTGGGTGTTATGAGGAAAATTTATTAACAAATTAAACTTAATTGGAACAAACTGGCAATAGTTCTTTAAAATCCTAATTTTAATCCTAATACAACCCCCTTTAGCGTATCTAAACTGCGTTATTGACGTCAATTATTCCCTGCAAAGAATTGCAGGGAATTACATTGTTGTAAACTCTTGCCGGATCATTGTACAGAAATCAAACAAAGGAAACGCGATTATATTTAACTCCGACTGCTTAGTACTTCACTTTATCTTCGGCTGCTGCCTGAATAATACGCATTTCTTGCTTCGCTGAGATTCTTCTCTATTGTTCAAAACTTTAAATGCTTTTTATATAAATTGTGGGGTGCAGTTTGCTGTAGGAACTAAGAATATGTCATAAGAAACTAAGATGTAATTGAAAAAAATGTTTCAAGAGTGTCTAAGAATAAATTGTATGTTGATCTCGGCATAGATGCCTGCAACTCTATCATTTCATCTACTACGCTGTAGCTTCAAGCTATATCTCTCGTTCAACCATCTGTTATGACTAAATAGGTGATTGATTTCATCTTCTCTAGCCAACTATCTACTAAGTTTTATCGATGTAATAGCAATCTCTCTCTCTCTCTATATATATATATATGTATGTATGTATGTAATATTTTAGAAAGTGGTTTCGTCATTAATGTGTAAGACATGCGTAGATGTGCTGCAAATACATGCGTACGTATGCCGCAGTCAAATGTTACCAGTCCTGCCGATTGAACACATTTTGTTTCTAGACATAACAGTTCTTTAGAAGCACATTCGGATTAGGATTTACATCTAGCATATATTAATGACTAACGAAAGAGAAGACAAGCGGCGACATCTGAACAGGAAGTAAGCAAGAGTAGTCATGTGAGACATTCATAAAGAAAGCCTGGGATAAAAGTAAAAAAATTATGATTCGCGAAATGAGTTTCAGTTTGTTTTACTTAATTAGATTAAGCGTTTATGTAAGTATCTTCATCAGTAGAGCTATGTAATAATTATGTGATATAGATTAATTTTTAAGTAATATAGTTTAGAAAGATATGCTGTATGCAGTTACTATTTTTAGCACAGATACGAGAATTAGACAGGGTGAAATGGGGAGTTAAAAGGGAAATGGAGTGCAAATTAAAGTTAATTTTGATTTACGTATTTTTATCTTACATATTCATAAATCAATATATAGTAAAAGATTTTATCTTACATATTCGTAAAGTAATATAAGGAAATCGCAGAAACATGTAAATTTCATATTAGTATAATTCAGTCTGTGATATTTCATATTAGCATAATGTAATTCAGTCTGTGTGCAATATACTTCTTTAGCAATATGGAGAGTATCTATTAAGGTAAGGGTTTTGTGAATGTATCGGAAGTAATGTTAAGATTGCTGAACGAGTGTAGTTATGTTTTGGAACAAGATCAGATACATTGCAATTCTTAGAATTTAGAGTAGAGAGTATTAGTAATTCATAATTTACAATATTTAGTATTCTTGTGGCATATGTGATGATTCTAATTTCTGTCAACTGTATTCAGCTGTATTACACTCACTCATGGAAACGCAAAAAGGAAGAAAAGTGTATAAAAGGTAGAGGTCCCACTCTTATGACCACATCTCATATAACTTCTTGATAAATTTGTTCATAACGGAACATGGTTCTTTCCTACATACGAAATATAAGCCAAAAATATATATGGTTATGTAGGGAGAAAGAAAACCCCGAGCATTATATATTTTGCTGTCAACTCACAAAAGAAAACCACTGCAAACCCAGGCAGCCAATCACACCAGATGATATCAGATATATCCTGAGTGTGGAGTAATAGAGGAAAAAATCTTGAAATTTGTAATACAGCTCATGACATACGACAGAACAGAAATATGCCAAAACTGTTGAAATGAGATTATTTCATCATAAATTAATATCAGTTACAATAAGGAGTAGTGTTATATGTATTATTCCATTAGTTGTACTAATGAATTATGTTTCTAATAGTACTTTTATTATGCGGAATCCTTTCATAAATCATTATGACTTCTAGAAGTGTTTCTTTTGATTGCCATGATGTTACATTAAACATTTGCATACAATGTCTAATTCTAAAGTAGATTAATGATTATGCTTTTGGATAAGAATATAACAAGAGATATTAGCTGGTTATTATGTTTTTGACATAAAGACCAATTGCTCAAATTAAATTAAATGCATATTCAATTTAGCGATAAATTTCTGTCCGTAATAGCATTTCTAGCTTCTGTCCAAAATGACAATATCGTTGTCTGCACCACAATACGAACCATTTTTCATACACTCTTTTCATCTACAATTTTCAATACTTTTTATTCGTAATGACTGTCTTCCATAAAGATCCAGCCGATCATTTCTTCTGTTTGTGAGCCTAATGTGCTTTTTATTAATAGCCGTGCTCTTAGGAGCAAATGATACCTTTTTCTTTCTAATTTTAATGCTTTGTGGCAATGAATGCGTTTAATAAATGTTTCCGAACAATTTCGCAGGAAAAAGCTCCGAAGTATATGGAAACAGAAGTCCCGTTCTCTATGTCGCGACAGCTCAAAAGCTGACTTTGTGAGTGTATTCTTTTGCCCGGAAAAGGAAAGCTTAGATTTCAAGAAAAGAAATTATTCCAACTGCTTTTTTGCTTACTTATTAATTAGCGACAAAAGACTGATTGAGCGAACTGTTCTTTTTTCACGCTATTGACGTTGCCCACTGGCATATATCAATACGCATTAATAAAAACAGAATTCATTCGTTAAATTAAAATTATTTTGAAAGAAATAGACCTTGCTTTAAGGAAATATTTTATGTAAGTTTATCTCTTGAGTTTAAGAATGAAAATGATTCTTAAGGAAAATTACATGATACTCAGTTTCTATTCTAAATTCGATTTTAACAACTCAGAGACAAACATTATTTAGCTTTCAAAACTTAATATCAATTTACATAAAAAATGAAAACGTTTAGGACAGGTCAAGAAGTGGTATTTTCAGTTTTCATTAATTCTTTAGAAAGTAGGGAAACAGAAGTATTCAAGATATAACGTATTTCAAAAGTAATCGGCCACTAATAATTTTTCATAAACATAATCAAATCAAAAGACTACGACAAGGAAACGAAATTCTCTTTAGCGTTTAATTTTCTAGATAGTTCAGAATTTTATATGCATTTAAAAATATTAAAGTATAATATATATAAAGTTAACAACTCAGAGACAAACATTATTTAGCTTTCAAAACTTGATATCAATTTACATAAAAAATGAAAACTTTTAGGCCAGGTCAAGAAGTGGTATTTTCAGTTTTCATTAATTCTTTAGAAAGTAGGGAAACAGAAGTATTCAAGATATAACGTATTTCAAAAGTAATCGGCCACTAATAATTTTTCATAAACATAATCAAATCAAAAGACTACGACAAGGAAACGAAATTCTCTTTAGCGTTTAATTTTCTAGATAGTTCAGAATTTTATATGCATTTAAAAATATTAAAGTATAAATTGATGAATATCTATAATATGCTTTAAGGTACAAAAAAATGATCAGAAAAGAGATGAGATACTCATTATTCCATCAACTAAAGATAAATAAATATTTTTAGAAAGGTGTCTGATCTTTTTTGGATTAACGGATTTGGATCTTTGAAATGTAATTATTTTCTTAAATGCATTGAATTACATTTTCCCCTTTATGTTTTGCTTTATTTTGCTTCATAGCCATCTTGTTTTCCTATTATCAGTTATTGTTTTGATGAAATTTATATTACATTTCTTTCCAAATATTTTCAGTAACGTTTAAGCTTGTAGACTGAGAACATATTATTTAGATTACAGAGCGTGTAGAGTCGGACATCTCACCTAAACAGAGCCGTAATACTTTCATGGTGGATGCACTTTAAAACGTGCTTCTGTCATCAAAGTAAATAATTATATTATAACATAGTAATTATAAAAAGCCTCGAATATCTGTGCGCTTTTGTCACACCAGTAGACGAATGCTTTAACACTCTGAATACTGATAGTTGACTTGGCATGGGTTCGAACCCAGATAAACGGGCTAGATGCGTGTTTAGCTTTCGCGCTTTTCCCACACTTAAAGTGAATACCAGCTAGCTTCCTTCAGATTGTCCTCCACGCAGACATATTTCCTCTTAGGTGCATAACGTCCCCCGTAAATTTTCAGTATTCAAATAGCCTAGACCTAATTGCAGAAAGAGAGTAATTAATTTCGAGAGTGCACCGCTTTGAAGAGAAGGGTATACTTTGGAAAAAAAACCTGATTCGCTAGAGATTATGAAAAACACAGGCGGGAGTTACTAGGACACCCTGCGGACATTGATCTGAATGCTGACATCTTTCTTAATTACTTGTCTCCACGCAGGGCGGCAATCTCACTGTGTGCATAGATGGATCCAAGACTACAAAAGGTACAGGAAGTGCCTTTGTTATTGAGGATGGAGTGATCTTGCATGAGTAAAGATGACTGAACGAATTCAACTCAATGTATCAGGCTGGATTAGCTGCACTAAAGGCAGCCTTTCTATATGTGAGAAATAATTAAGACAGAAAAATAGCCATTTTTAGTGATTCTGCCTCCAGCCTGAAGGCCATAAGAGGACATAAAAGTCGGAGTCCACAAGTACACACAATTCGCTTGCTCCTTCAGCAGCCACAAGCAATCCGCCCCAGTCTTCATTGGTTCCCAGCACACGTTGAGATCCAAGGCAATGAAGAAACAGACAGGGCAGTGAAGTCAGCAGCAAAGGATGTGGCTCCACTTGAACATCCAGTGGTGTAACTTCCCATCTCCCAATTTAAAAGAGTCACACACCAGCAAGCCATTGCACAATGGCAACAGAGGTGGGAAACAGCAACAAAGGGCAGACGAACATATGAATTTTTTCCGAAAGTGGGGGAAGCACTTCGAGTCAGCATTGATAAAAAAACCCTCTTCTTCACAGGCCATGACCCTTTTGAATCTTATCTACATCGCTTCCACTTAAGTGAAATAGATACTGTGGAGAAGTAGGTGACTTGGATCAGTAAGCCTCATTACACAAAGTATCATTAGTGGTATAACAACCTACTTCAGTTGTATCTGCATTTTCAATTCATTCAATTGTACCTGTACGATAATGCTGTGAGGCAAATTTTATAGCCGTAGGGTCAGCAGTCCTCTTCTGCAGCGTAAAACGTAAAAGTGTTCGAATAGCATAACCTGTCTTCGTTTGCTTTCATATGAGTTCAAAGGTTGCAGTATCCATATACGTTGCTCTAAAAAAACGCTAATTTTATCTTTTATACGCATGATAATACACTGATACGGCAGTTGCAGAAAATTCTGTGGTAAAAATAACATGGGGTTATTTTTTCTACTAATTATGCTAACTATTAATTACACTGCACTGCTTTATATTAATGCTTTATTAAGCTGAAAAATATCATTAAGAAGTACAGGTAGGTTTTTTTAAATATTTTATATATTACATTTTATATATTACATACATACTGTATGTATTTGTATTTAATGCAGAAAATAAATAAAAAATCGTACTGGAAATCTTAACGAAACCACAGCGTGGACTGGTAGCGAAACACGATTTGATTGAAATGAAAGTAATAACTCTTACGAAAGGTACATTATGTTATGAGAAAATGTAAAAGAAATTAAATCGGTGCCACTGAAGAAATTTAAAATAAACAAAACCAAAATATCTCAATTTTTTGTTCCGCAGCATGTATGAAATGTTTTGTAAATAACCATAAAAATAATTTAATATTTTTAAGCTTAAGATAGTTCTTAAGGAAGTCATTACAAAACTTTTGAAAGATTGTGTTGTTTTCATTTCGCTAAACTACTATGTTTTTAGTACTGATGTGCACTGCAAGTTTTCCATTTTCGGAAGTATAAGATCATTAGCTTTTCCTCTATGTGGCCTCGTGACTAGTCAAATCTTGTACTGGCAGTCAGCGAAACATAAGACATTTATTTTTTTTAGAATTTAAACCACCCGTTGAACAATCTGAGCTATAATTTCCACATTATTCATTAAAATATTTCAAAACGTTTTATGATTTACTGTACTGTACCATACCAATGCCTGTCAGTATGTAAGTCTCACCTGTGTCTAACAGCTTTGATTGTCATCAATGCCATTTGGTTTAATTTTATTTTACCAACCTATCTAAATTTACTCCACCGTTTCACAGCTGTAATTCTTAGCCCATGGCGTTAAACAGTGATCTTGACGATCTCAGTTAACATTTGTAAATTTGTGAAGTTTAGTTCAGGTGTTAATTCTTTCATATACCTTCTTTTGATCCATCAGCTGTCACTATAATATGAATTAGTTTGAATTTAAACAGTGAGTACTGTTGCAATCAGCAGATAACGCACATAAACCTGTATGAGGGTTCTGGTTTCAGATTTATTTCATTACGGCAAAGCAAACTACGGTTATCTGCCTTAGGGAAGGATGCCTTCGCGAAGAACGTTCTAAGAAACTGGCAACTGGCTCGTATACACGTTACACATGGGGAACACCACCAAAACACCCATGCAGCCAGCCCGCACTCTTGGAATCGAACCCAAGTCGGAACTACCAGTGTTCAGAAACTTAACTGCTCGGCGCTGTTGTGCCTGCCTCACGGTTCTTCACACCCATCTATAGCCATGTACGTAGTGAATCTATTTATGCAAATAGTGAGTGAAGTTTGTATTTGTTACCAAGTAAAGCTAGAATCCATGTTAGTCGGGGTCTACATATTTTGCTTCAATGCTAGTTCATGTTTTGTGCATGTTTAAGTGTTAAAAATTAAATGCTTGTGTTGCTAAAGTTTTCACATCTGTAATTTTTACTGCTAAGTTGAAACTTCGTAGGGGTAAGGAAGGCTTAACTTGGTGAAGTTAAATAATTAATAGAGAGATCCATTAACTGATGCAATTTTAAGAATATTAATCTACGTCAGCTGACACATTTTGTGTCAGCTGACGTACGATTATTACTGATTACGTCATTACGTCAATTGACACAGTTGACGCAATTATTATTACGTCAACTGGCACATTTTGTGAGCATTTACAACATCGTTTTAATTAACAAAAATATTTGTAAATATATATATAAAATACCAGTAGAGAAATCATTTGTTATTCTACAAAGATTTTATGGAAAGCACCAGATGCCTTTCTTTACATATTCGATATAGAATAGAACTTTAAAATTACTTTAGATTAATTCTTTGGCAATGTCGATTTTGTTATAATTTCAGAAAATAAATTAAATGTAGAATTGCTAGTGACGAAAGAAGATTAAAGAAATGATTTCAGTACTATTTCTACTAAAATAACTTATTAATATTTAAAATATTTTAAGATGGGCATTTCAACTTCTGTTTTACGTACACTATGCTGTAAAATTAAAGATAAAGCAAGGATAAAAACCTTCCTTACCAATGTAAAATTATAATGTGAAGAAATGAAATAACTAATTTTGGAAATTTTATGCGTAATGTTACACATTTTTTACATCCCTCTTTTCTGAAACTGTTTGTCCGTAGCAAGAAGTCCTCTTTCTTAATCAGTTTTATACAAAAACTGAATATAACTGACAACAATTTCTTTAATTCAGAAACGGTAAAAGAATTGCAAGAACCTTCTACAAAGTAAGGAAAAAAAAGTGTAGGAAAATTGTTCTTTAAAACTCTTACGTATTTCAGAAATGCAATTTAACAACAGCTGCTCATAAGTGCGGAACTTTTCAGTTTGAAGATTCCCCGTTTAATTAAATTTTGAAGAGACAGCGTTCGTTCTTTCCTCTGGCTTCCAATTCGCAGAAAAATCGTAACCAAATGGTACGATTTTACTTTGTTGAACAGGATGGAGATATCCAATTAAATTTCAGTGAGGCTTTTTAATAATTATTATTATTTATTAAATTACACATCACGTGAAAAATCACATGGAAAAAGCTGATTTAAAGAAAACTAACCTGTGTCCAGTCGTCTGCATTCAAAATAAGAAGACATACTGTTAAATATCCCATAAGACAATAAAATTTATGGCAATATTTATAACAAAAATTATTTTTTCTTGACTAATAGCAACAGCATTTTGTTTACATTTAAACTCGCCAATATGTTGGGCAGAGTTAAGAAATTCTGAGCGAGAAGCTTACTATAATCTAATAATTATCTGCTAACGTAGTATACGGTGTTAAAGATATATTTTGTTGATTACAAGTGTACTGCAAAATTTTCAATTGGATACAAAGAAAATTAAATGCATTTTAATTCATATTAATTAGATGTATCTTCAGAAATAAAGATTTAAATTTTAGAAATTGCGTTTATTTTTTTATAAATAGTTCGCTTTTGTAAGTTGTTAGTTAAAGTTGTGGGACAGTACATTAAAAATATTGTGTTTATATAAGTTATAAGCTGTGAGGTAATACATTAAAGATATAAGAACACCATTCCTGACAACAAGGAAACATTCCAAAAAAAAAAATAAAATTTTTAAGCCACATCGACGATAAGTTGAAAATACTTGTATTACGTCTTGTATAGCAGTATTAGTTTCTAAGTCATGTGTGATAAATAGCATCAAAGCGTAAAACAATGACCTAAACAGTTTAGAAAGATTTCATTAAAGATGTTTTCACGTACAAGAAGGAAAGCTCATTTTCGATTTGCAAAATTTCAAAAATTGATTCCTTAAAGCAAAAAGGCCCCACCAGCAGCGAGCGGTAAAGTCGCTGAACGCTGGTAGTTCGGTCCGAGGTTCGAATCTCGCGAACGGACTGGCCGCATGGGCATTTTTGTAGTTTTCCCCATGTGTAACGTGTATACGAGCCCGTTTCCCGTAGAAGGTCCTCGATGAAGACATCCCTGTCCCTTTGGCAAATAGCCTCGAGGTTTTGCCGTAATCACATAAACCAAACCAAACCAAACCAAACATTAAAGTAAAAACTGGCATGGTCTATGCATGATCAACATTCGATTTAAATTGCATAGACTTAATAACAACTTTAATTATCCATGATCTGTATATATTTTTTTAATATGTTTATAAAAGCCAAATGTATCAAATTACGTAATATTTTGTTGAAGATTTCGTAGAAATTTCGTTAAGAATATTCCCAGATGAACAGGACGCTATTGACACATTACTGAAATGATTATTGAGCTTATAATATAACATGATAAATAGTAAAGGAGAAAAACAGAGATAAAGAAAGTTTTCCTTATAACGCATGAAATATAACAAGTGCCAAATTTATATCGTAGATCAAGGTCTAAAGCAATCACTGAACGAGATCTTAATACAGTCAGTCACACGTTTCTGTACTGTAACTGAGTAACTGATTAGCTGATCCAGTGCAGCAGATACCTTTAAGTTTCTCCAAGCATCCAGAAAAAAATTCTAGGTTTTTAAAAATACATTTTCTTGAAACTTTCAGAATATCAGCAAATTAGTAAAAAATCGCCAAAATGTAATTGGAATGATTCTAGTCAAACTTTAACTTACATTTGAGCTACTTTACCAATTCTAACATCGAGAATTGATTGAGAATTTTTAGATCTGCAACATAATACATTAAATAAACATTTAATAATACAGTAGATGGCTATAAATTCAATTAAACAAACAAACAACAACATAAAAAAACACGAATTATTAAATGCATAAAAAATTATTAAATATAAATATGTAAAATAACTGTACCTTAAAACGCACTTTATAAATATATAAAAAGTGCATAACACTACAAAATTACGTCCATCAAATAAACGCAAATATTTGCATATATTTACGACATCGTAGTATAACAAACACTTGTTGCTTATTAGAATGATGCCGAAAACGTTCATAAAATTTTTAGTTACATGTATTGAAAAGTAAGTGCCTTTTAAATTATAAGACTGGTTTAGTAGTAGTGTGGTAGTAGTAGAGTGGGTATACAAATATACCTACTATGTTACCCGGCATGTGAGTTTAGTTTTTCTATTCTAATATGTTGGTAAATTGTGCATTTTTTGTTTTAAAAGTGATTGAATTATGTTGTTCGTGTGGTTCGGTTCAGGGTTTTATGCCCTTAGGTAATCTGCATGCAGTAGTTGTAAAATTTTCAACAATTTAAGAGTTGTTTCAGTGGAACTAGGTCTAATGAAGCCATTGTTTGTTTACATTTGAAACTATTAATAGAATAGTGAATTCAGTTTGTGCACCAACTTCAGTGTCTTTTTGCCGAGTGGGACCAAAAGGAAACTTTCAATATTGTGCACCGAAAAATCTGTCTTCCTGCGTGCTGGTCGAATTATTTGTTTTTTCGTTGAAACTCTGATTTTAATTGTAAAAATTGTTTTCTTAACTGTATTTGGTGCTTTATATTTTTTCGTATTTTACAATTTTTAATTATGATGTTTTGAGGTTTTATGTAAATTTGCCTTACCACGAAAGGAGAAAATTAATTGAATGAGAAATATGTCTGTAAAGATATTAGAGAAAATACGTTTAAATGAAATGCAACAAAAATGTGTATAATTTAATAGCCCGTACAAGGAGGTCATGTGGTCACATCGGATATTTTTTATAAAAGCCACACGTTTTTCGGTGATTGGAAAGATACAGCAAAAAAAAAAAAAAATAAATAAATAAAAAAAAAAAGCAAACATTCTTATACTTCATAGATTGGCAACACTGTATTCTCGAGTTTCTACTCTTTATTTTATAAAAGATTGAATTTGACTGGCAATTAAAAACCATAAAAAAACATACAAGTAAATAAAAAAATAAAAAAGCTTATGCATCTTCGTCTGGCAACAGAGTACTCTAATGTTTCTGTTCTTCTTCGATATGACTAAATGTAAGCATAATATAATATATTTGCATCGGATATGGCTAACTGGAAAAATACCGTTTCTTCGAATTACTAAGTTCTTTATAAATTTCTTTCCAAAAGCAGAATTAAAAAAAGAAACACACATTCAGATATGTTAATACCCATAGTCATCATCCACAATATGGCAAACGTGATAAAATTGGCTATTTGTTTTGCCTTACCATGAAGCGAGAAATTGGCTAATTTGTCATTTAAAATGTCAGTGGTAATTTTTCAATTACCACTGACATTTTATTTTAAAATATATTATATGCAAAGGTATGCAATAAAACAATTTGCATTCATTTTTTCTATTGCACCTTGAAAAGGACTTTCTGTGCCTAATGGTAACAATGCGAAGTAATAAAGTAAAATGCTTTAAATATGTTTATTTATTTATTTGTGTATATAGTTCGGGGTGATTTACAGAGGAATTCCTGCCTTACCGAATATGGAGTTTGTCGGTTATTTCTCATGCATAAATTTATGATATGTATGATAGATGGTATATAGTCTATATGAGTTCATGATCTATACTATATTTATGATACAAATGGAATTTATGATTGGAAGAAAGAAAATTTTGAGCTCTGCTGAAATGCGAAATTACACAGTCGCTTAAAAGAAAAAGAATATTTTATACCTAAAAACATGGCAGCTTTCTCTGAAAGAAGAACCCCATTTAAAAGGAACTTAACATCAATTACTACATTCTACTTAAAACCATAAAATAGGAACAAATATATATCTTTTTTCGTTCGTTTCGTGAAATATATATTTCCATTAAAACAAAACATCCGTTTAATCTGAAGCTGTACTGCTTTCGTTTCTAATTAGCAATTAGTTTTTAAACTTTAGAACTGTTCATAAAATTAATTTAGAATGAGTATAGTATATTCCATTCATTTCAAGTACAGAGTTATAAAGAGAATGAAACCGAATGTAAACGAGATGGAAGCTTGACAAGTAGGGTTGTTTCATAAAATGGGACTTAAATTCTATTTAAATTGAAATCTTAAATTACTTTTAATGCGCTAAGTCACTATTGCAAGGTATAACGTTTCTCATTTAAGCTTTACCAATTAACTATACCTCAGAAATATTGTTTTTATTTTTAATGTAAAAACGTATATCTTGGCATTAGAATCCTTTTTCATTAGCATTAGGTATACTTTACATATAATGTATTTTATGGGGATATGGCAAATAAATAAATTGCGTCGAATACTGGGAAGTGTTCATATATACCTATATCAGAATCTATATCACTCTGATCTATATCGATACTGAAACAGTAATTGACTTTTAAAGTAGGATACCGTAATAGCATATTGAAGGAAGAAATGAAGTGAAAATAGAATACAATTAAAAATTGTTTTTATTTAAAAGAGATATAATAATTAATGCCCTAAAAGGAGAAAAATAATTTAACATATAGTTTAACGGAAATAATAGATTAAATAATTCATCATCTACAATTTTGAACCACGAATAATAAAAGCGTGGAGCACCTACTAATTTAATTGTATTGCCAAATGTGTAAGATATTAGTGTTTAATTTTTCATGAGCGTCCCACGATTTTAGTGATCGCGATATAAAATTGTGGATGAATTCTGTAAGAAGAATTAGTTAATATATTATTACTATTTAACTATATGATAAATTGTTTTCTCCTTTTAATGCATTATCAAATCCATTTTAAATACAAGTTTATTGTATAAAAATCGTTTTGTAGTGTATTTTATTTACTGCTTTTTAGTCTCAATTACATGTTATCAATAAAAAACAAATTACAGATAATGAATATCGCAGTTCGTCATCAAGGGCCCAAGATAGCAAACTTCATTTAAAAGTGCCAAAATGGCAATCTCAAAAGCAATTTTTCCACGAGGAAAAGCTTTTTTCCCCCTTTGCTTCAATATAATATACCAGCACATTCTTCAAAAAATAGAGAAAATCTCTCAATAGTTTTTATCTTTTTTTAAAGAGAGCGGAAATTTCGTTTTATAGTCTGTAAAAATTTCAAAAATTGTATATCCGATACATTTTTAGATGTTAAAAATTTTAAATTACAAACGTGAAATAGTCTGAAAACAACCAAACAGTTTTAAAAAATTCGCAAAAATTTCAGAAATTATGTCACAATTTTCATGAAAGTTTCACGGAAAAATATTTTTTCCGATATTCGATGGCGCAAATAGAAAATGTCTGAGTTGCTTCGTTTATTCAATATACGAAGACATAAAAGAAAAATTGAATAGACATTAAATAAACAATATAAATTGAATTTTGGAAAAAATTCTCTTCACCACACTACACTGTCATCGACCAAGAGTATGCGTACAAAATTTGAACTATAGTTTATCAAGAAGTATGTTAAAAATCGATGACAAAATTCCACTCAATGTAAAACTCCAAGAGTGAACTATATAAAAGCTTATGAAATGAGACGAAAGTATAACATGTTATGCTTTAAAATATATGTTTACACGAATTTACTTCCCTTATTGATGCAAAGATTTGAGAGTTCAGTTGACGCTCTTTATAAAGATTGGTCATTTAACCCTTTAACTGTCAAGTTATTTTCATGATTTGGGTACACAAATTGTCAAATTTTTTTATTGCAAAAACCAAATGTTTAGTACAAAATAAAATATTCTTAAGTAGTTAAAAATTGATATTTTGACGTACATGGGTAAAATTTTTAAAGTTTTGTAGCCACTGCATATTTGCTTTGAGGCGGCTGCCACTCAACATGGCAGTTGCAAAGTTCACTTCTGGTGGAGCATTATTTTCTAAAAATGAAAAAACAATTAATTATTTTCTAAAACATAAATAAATATAAGTGAGTACCTATTAGTAGTTCAGTAATTCAGTCTTGTGTGGTACAACTGGAAACACTTTTCCAAGCACAAACCAACTCCACAATCACTACACCAGAATCGTGATTCCTTCCTTATCTTTTCCCCATTTTTATCCTTTTTCGAACAACACACTTTGCACTGTCTTGTAGGCTCACGTTTCGCAGGAGTAAGAGGAAAATGGGATATAAAATGTCGTTCAGTAAGACGGGCAGGGTTATCTATTGTAGGTGGTCTGCCAACATTCTTTTGTTCAGAAGCTGCATCATCATATTTATGTAAAAGCTCTTCTACAACTTGCATTCAAAATTCTAAAAATGTAATACGTTTCCCAACTACATTTTTATAGAGCAAATATGAGTTCCAGAGTACCTTGTCTAGTAAATGTAAAAATATCTTTTTATAATATTTTTTCTGACGTTTTCGGATTGTTGGATGAAAGGATATTTCCTGATCACAGCGATCTACACCACCCATAGTTAGACCGTAATTAGAAACAATCTTCGGCTTGAGTATATCTCCATTTTTTATTTTTGAGGCTGACCATGGAAGTATCATGAATACACACATCCTTCACCTTCGGTTGAAGAATCTAAATCATCTATATAACGTTTCAAAGAACTGGAGGCTATTTTACAACAAAAAGACCCCATGCACTTTGAACCAAATAACCTCTAACCTTTGAAATCTTCAGTAAAGTGCTGTCATCTATTGAACTGAGCGCACATTAACTTTTTCCGAGATACAGACGGGTTTGACAAAGATATGAAGCCAAAATAAACGTCTCCCGATATATATTCGGGTATAACAATACGATGCACTCAAAAAAATTACCCCGAGTAATACTCGGGCGTGACATTTTCGAACACCAGTGCTGTACCCGAGATTATCTCGGGCATGACAGTTAAAAGGTTAATAACTGTTTCAATACTATCAGTGGCACAAAAAGTCCCCAGTTGATATGACCAGTATAATAAATACAGTTTCATTAAAGCAACAGCTCGTTGTTACGTGCTTTTTCGTTACCACGTGAGAGATCGTTTTTGTTATAATGCCCCTCAGCCGACTTAGGCTCGACTATTACTAAGGCCATAAGTGCTGGTTACTTTATTATGGAAGCATTTTATAGGTGGGCCACCTTTGCCAACTATGAACGGACAGACGGTTATGAAGGGATGGACTCGGGGATTCGAAGCGGGGCCCTTTGGTATCGCAGTCGGCTTCCCTAACCACTACACCGTCTGCGTGGAAATTCCTTATGAAGAATGTAGCTCTAAACATTAGAATCAAATTAGTATTAATTAGTATTTTAGAATCAAAAGGTCTTTATCCACATTAGAGGATCATCAAGGTTTTCACCAATCACGAACAATAAACAAAGCCTACCGCGAAATAAAAAGTAATTTATATTGTTTGTTTTTCTTGGCATACAAAGACCTCAGGAATTATTTATCCTTAGAAATCTCCCAAACTAGCTTCAAACCCTATACTCAGGAATATCAGCAGCAGTAAATATTTAATAAAAGCTAAAAGAAGAGCATGATAGCTGCTTAATGAAAACTGATGGGGACATTGTTGAGTGTCAACATGAATTCCTACGCCGAAAAGATAAATGAAGATTAAGAAGGAAATGTAGACGTGAATAGATTCCAGGTATCTGCTCCTGAATAAAAACGTCCAAGCTTATGGTTCGCCAGTAACGTTTTCGCATGATATATAAATAAAGCAAAATGTATATTGTCTCTGGATGAAAATGTCGTATCACTTTAAGCCCCTGTTTCTGTTTCAAAGTTTTAAAATCCTATTTGCGGTATAACTTCGATGCAACTGAGGAATTTTTAAGTACCTATCATATCATATCTACGATATATCATGCCATATCTGCGATATATATCTACTCTTAAAGCACTGTGGATCTAAATTAATAAATTAATTCAGTTATTTTTTATAAAGAATATTTTTGATTTAACGCAAAAAACATACTGGATATGTCATGGTTGAAGTAAATAATTTGTTTTTGCACACAATGCCCTAGGTCATTATGTACAGATTGTCAGTTATCTACTGCTAAGAAACCTGAAATATCGACAGCATTCTAACAGGATTCCAACCGCGAATCACCGACTTGCTAACTGAATGTGCTAATTTATCGATCATACCGCTAGAGAATCGAGGAAAAATGGGACAGTTCTTTACATACTAAACCCAGTGGTGAGAAATTAATTTACCCCACGTTTTGTCATTCAAGCAACACTGCAAGGCTATTAACAGTTTCAGAACCAAAAAACAGAAGAAATCAAATGTGCAGTCGCCGGAATTGGAATCATAAATCTTCCACTGGCAAATAAATGTGCTAATCACTTATACTGCAAGGGCGCTAGAGGCGAATAACATAATAACTTATGGTTCTGCACTTTATCTTGTAGGGTTGTTTTGATCAATAATAGCCTAACAATTTTACATATCAGAAAATGACAAATTTGTAGAAAAAATAGCGAAATTTTGCGAAATTTGTACAGTCAAGGATTAATATTCAAGCCTTTTCTCTCGCAGATAGGATGTGCTAAATATGAAAAAGCGCCTTAAATAATTTGAAAGTTCATAATTAAGCATTACTCTGTGCATTTTTAGAATTGAAGCTTATATTTTTATCGGCTCAACGTCAAAATCACTATTCTACAAAACCAATGTTTTAAAGAAAACGCATTTAAAGCGTTGGCCCAGCTTCTTGATAACAATTTTAATATATTTACCCCATAAAATATACATCATTTTCTTTTAATATAAGGAAAACTATCGAAATTGTTATAGGAAATAGATATTATAATAAGCAGAAAGAGATACAGATTCGCAGTTATAATTTGGTGTCGATGCATTATAACTTAATCAAATTCTAGAAGCCAATTACATAAGACTACGAGACTTACTCCATTTATAGGGCGGATACACTTTGATTCATTATATTTTCATACTTCTGATATATACTTATATTTCATACATACTGATTTCCTTCGTAACGATCGTTCACCATTGTCCATCACCTACTCTAGGGTAGTAATTATCAGGTTTCCTGGAAGAAGAAAGGTGCATATTCAAATGTTCCCTCGACGAAATTCGAAGTACAGATCTTCCAATTAACTAGTTCATCATATAAAATACACTGTCCTCTAAAAGGTAAGGAACAGCATGTTTTTTGTATCTAATTTGAGAATGAAGCAACATAGAAACAAGAAATTTACAGGACATGATCACTAAACAGTTCTTTAATGAGTGCAACATAGAATATTTCTAAAGTTCAACACAAACACGAATTACAACAAAAGATTTAACTCTTAGCAAAGAACTCCAATCTTGGAGAAACAGTATATCACAGTTTTTTGAGGAAAAGTATGGTAATATTACAAAAATGGGTTCTAATAAGGAGTGTGTCCACCCCTACCTGCAATACATTGACGGATGCTGTCAATTATTTTATCTGTCAATGAGATGGGAAGTAACGAATAGGCACGGAGTAATCCTTGTTCAAGCACATCTAGCAACCTTGTAGAAAGACTTAAAGCAGCAACCTAAAGTAGTCCCAAAGATGCTCTATTGAAGTCAGGCTGGGGATGGAGCTGGCTATTCCATTCGCTCCATGCCGTGACCCTCAAGATATTCTTCAGCTACCCGAGCTCGGCACGGTCGCGCATTGTTGTCCATCAGAAGAAATCCAGGACCAATAGGAGCGGCATATAGGCGTACATACCGATCAAGGATCTCGTCTCGATATCTCACACCGATCAAAGTTCCTCTATGGAACACGTGCACGTGACTATTGAGAGAGATCCCAGTCCACACCATTGTTCCACTCCCTCTATAACAGTATCTTTCCACAATGCGGGATTGTTGTATCTGGTACATTGTTCCCTCCAGATCAGCTGACGACTTGAATCACTCTCCAACGGGAACCTGGACTCGTCTGTGAAGAGAACAGACGCCCATTGTTGACTGGTCCAGGAGACGTGTTCTCAACGTGCACGGGCACTTCTGTGTCCTCGGATCAAGGAGATACAAATAACTGGTTTTGCCTACAGACCTGTATTGTGCAGGCGTCTGCTTACTGTAGTAGCTGAGATTCTTGCTCCTGTTGCAACTAAATGATCTGCCACGAGTTGAGGCACAGTAATTTTACTCCTTCTTCAGGCCAAAAAAGTCTTCTCCCGCAGGTGTTGTAACTCTAGGTCTGCCTGGGACATGTCTTATAGAAAACTTCAAACTGATTCCATAGTCGGTAGACCACACTACGAGAGACATTGAGACATCTAGCAGCATCAGCTTGCGACATCCCCATTTCCATCCATTTAATCACTCGCCATTTCAACGAATCTGGAAAAAGACTTCTCCTAGACATTGATAGACTCTCCTGGATATTGTCTAACAAACTGTAGTAACAATTGAAGATCAAAGCTCGTGAACAAAAATTACGATTTTTGCATTTTTCTCCATCTCATATATAAATATTCATTTCTATAAAATAAAAGCGGTAGCTATAATTTTCGCACATATTTTCTTAAACTTCGTTACTGTCATGCATATGAACTGTGAATTTAAACGTTACTGACATTTTTGTAATGGTGAGATTTGAAAAACATGCTGTTCCTTAACTTTTGGAGGGCAGTGTACTTTGAGCACAAGAACAGGCGCAAGGATGCGCGATAATTCTTTCGAAATGTTGTTAGTCGGAGTAGATGAAAAATAAAAGCATAAGGTGAGTAACAATATTTTTTAGAACTTAAAAAAGAATCACTTATAAGGAATATCTTGTTTTTCAAAGCTTAACAAAGAATGCACAGAACAGTAGTAACCCCAATTGTTCATTTTGAAACTCTTTTGCATTTGTGGAGGGGTTTCATAGTAAATTATCAGTTTTGTTCAACAAAATTAACTGTTTTAGCAGTAATATTTAAGGCTATCTAAATTAAATGGTAATAATAAAAAACAATTCGATTCATTTTTATTTTTCTGCTGTTGGAGAACATTTAGTCTAACTCCATTATTTTCGGCATTCTTATTGCATTATTTTCAGCAATTTCATTCCATTGCTAGTTCAAAATAGCTGTTAGTCCGAAACATGATTTTGTGTTATTTCACGTTTCCTTTAAGTTTGTTGCCATTCAGACAAACGTAAAATATTATCCTTTATTCTTTCAAATTTAATTTGTTTGCTACTGATAAACAAGCTAAACAATTTAAAATAATACACGGAATTCTGAAAATATTGTTTTTTTACTTTTTAATCAGATTCAAATAAAACTTCCTTTATCTATATCTAATTAAGTATATATATGCTTATATTTAACCTTGTTGTATGTAATTAGAAGGACTAAATATTTTCATAAAATTACATTATATATTTTTTCACTTTCTAAATATACAGATATAGCGTTCCTGTGTTAGTCAGTCTAAATGTAATTTCATCTAATATGCTATAAAATGTTTCGTTATTCCACCTGGGACATTTCTATCGATAATCTCTGCTGATAAACTGTATTAAACTCCCAAAGAGTCCTTTTGGGTGATCGTTAAAATTAGAACCCCTTCAGACTTTAGAAAAATAATATTACTATTCCTTTATTTCTCTTACTTTCAGCAGTTGTATTTTTTGTAAATACTTGATAAGAAGAAACGAAAAACATATACCCGTTAACTTCTTTTTTATTGTTTCAGATCATAGATATTTAGAATAAACTTTGCTGAAGCTTATGTGAAATACTACATCGGTACTCCATCCATTGCCTGTGTTTACATATTCTAAGGAAATAGCTGCTAAGATCTTTTAAGAAATTTATTTTGCATAAAAAATTCCTTAACCTAATACACATCTCAACAAAAAAAGTGTATTAGATTAAAATGCATGGCAAGAACTATTCTCGCTTTGTCCTTGAGTCAAAGCAGATGCTACGGACATAAAAGGACTTATCGCCTGCTTTGATATCTTCCAGACTCACAATCTCCAGAGGAAAATCTTTAAATATCTTTTTTTTTTCCTGTTTAGACTCCCTTCTTCTGCTCCAATAGTTTTCAATTTCTGTTCCTGTTTGTTTTCCTGATTCCTCCCTTATGTTCAAATTCCTTCTTTTTCTGTCGATTCCTTTGTTTTTGTTAAGAGTCGCTTAAACGTAACTTCTCAGCACAAAAGGTTTATGTCCCTTCCCGTTTCATCGTGTGGAGTGGTGAATCCATTTGTTTTGTTCTTAAAGATTATATCTGTAACTTGGGACTTATACTGAGGTATTATGGTGTCCTTTAATTAGTAGGATTAGTTTTAGCTATTTCTGTCATGGAATGACTTTTGGTCAACCAGTTTCGCGCAATTGTATCGGAATATTTATTTCTGTACTATATTACTTGTATTTGATATACCGTCAAGTATTATGCTAATAAATACAATTTTATTTGCATTACTAATATTACCTGAATACTATAACATTTGATAATGAATGCTTCCTTAATTATAGTGGAAAAATTCACATCTTGCCATTCTGTTTTATACGAATACGCAAATATAAGAGAAAAATCGAAGATATCAGATTAGACAACTGACACACAGGTGCTTTAAAAGCAATTTAAGATAATTTGACAATTCGATTTGAAGAATAGATAAGATCTAAAATGAATAATAATAACGCTAGCAGTATGAGATTTTACCTCTATAATAAGCTTCCTACTGAGTTATAACTTTCAATACTTATTTCAAGTTTTCTAGTTGTTTTGCTGTTGTTTCGTCTTAACTTGAATTTGGATAGCCTATTGGTGAGCTGCCATCGTTATTTTTAATCGATTACACCCCCATGCTGAATTTTCAGATTTATGTGGTAAGTAACTTAAGGTTAATTTTAATGAGTATTTACGGTGAGATACTTAAAGTAGAGATTCCGTCTAGAATTTCAATTATTTTTGTATTATTACAAAACAAGCCTTTAACACTTTAAATTTTAGTGAGCGTTCAGCAGTAAAATCAACAAATCAAAATTTATAAAACTAAAACTTGAAGCAAACCCTCCATATTCTATTCTGAAATAGTACATTGCTTCCTCAAGGAAGGTAATGGACTTGTTGTCTCGTGGGATTCTGGCAAAATTTGTGATTTCTTCGATTTTAGTATTTTATCTTTATTTAAAAAAAGTTGTCTAATATTTCCAGCTTGTTTGGATTTCAGCGAATAACGACAACTCAGAATTATTACATTTTTATTTAGTTTATATATTCTGTGTATATAAGTTTCAATATATCTTCTATTATAAAAATAATTCGACTTAATAGTTCATTTAATTTTTAATACGTAATTCAGGCACTAGTAAATATTTTTCATTTTAATAATGTCCGTTAGAATTTTTAACTGCGTCCTACGTTTTGTATAGGAAAATACTCTGATTTATAGAATCTTTCAAATTTTAATTTAATAAAGTACCAACAAACTCCTTTATTGACTATACTGCATATGCATAATAAATTACAGACGAATGATCTGAAAAAGAACTTCTTATCCTACGAATAATAATTAAAATTTTATACTTTAAAAACTGTAAAAGTTGAATATTTTTGTACAAACTAATAAAATTAAAAACATTGATAATCCTATTTTACTTACACTATTGCGTTAAATTTTCACTTCTAACAATGAACTTAATTTTATCACTAATAAATAATTATTTGTTATAAAGCGATTTACTTACGTTCAGTTTTTAAAAAGAGAAATGTTTCTAATGCAATTAAATAAGATTACGAATTGTACTAGGTATAAATCATTAAAATAAAAAACTAGGATTTAGTGTTTTGCATTTTAAGTTAATTACGAATTAAAAAAATAACTGAGATTAAGATAATTGCTACACTGACAAGCTGTACATAAGTCTTCTACAAAAGACAATTAAACAGAAGATGTAAAAGCCTAGAAGAAAAATGGGCAACCAATTATTTTTTCAGAATGTTAATCAGTTAACTGTGTTTTTGCTTTTAATTTTCAACTAAGCGGAAACTTACAGTTTTAAGGAATGGCAACTTTATTTCTTTATCTCAGAAGTGGGATAAAAAAATAAAGAGAAAAAAGAGAGATAAATAAATCATCTTTGCCCAACGCGTTTCCATAGAAACGATTGATTTGTTCATGAATTTTAAATAACTTTCTTCAACTCAGTTTTAAAAAGTTTATTTCATTTACAAATCCAGTTTCTTTTTGTAAATAGCAATAAAAGCTTTAAAAAACATCCATTAAATCCAATTTCATTTAGTTAGCATTTCCATTCCCGTTCAATATGGTTTAAGTTCATATTAATAAACTTTTGATGCATCAGTATGTCCAGTGAAATACTGTAAATTACGTTGCTGAATGGTCATTATGTACCATATTCACAAAAGTCTGTACACGGTCTTTACTTTGCAATGATACGTCCAATTACATGCCATGATACGTCCAATTAGCAATGTTACGTCCAATTGCAATGATACGTCCAATTACAAAAATGTTTTAAATGACGCAAAAATTCGTGTTTTTACATTTTTAACATTCATTTGAAAGTTTTGTAAAAGTTAAGAAATATAACTTTTCATACATTTCTTCGTTCCTTATATTTATATTTTTAAAAATGTTATGCTCATTATAAAAGGGAAAACAAACAAAAAAAAAATTACCTTCGTAAGCAAAAAATTGATCGAGGTATTTATTTACAAAACTTGCGAATTTTAACGGAATTTTCGGTTTATTAACAAATAAATAAAAACAATTCATTCTTGATTTTTTTCCTCCCTTAAATACCATTCAGTGCTATTCTTTTGTAATTTAATAGTGTCTTTAATTTATAATTTTGCTACATTTAGCCTGCCGGAAGAATTTTCATTTATATAATTTAAAGATGTTTACGGTTCCAATTTCAAATTAAGACAATTTAAAGTCTTCGAAAGGTGTAATAATACGTTGTTTATATTCTCATGAAGTTTTAATACTTAAGAATCATAATCTGGTAATAAAACAAAAATGTATTAAAGTACAGGTATTTTGCATTTCTTATGAATGAAAATTATATTAGTTGGCTCCGAGCCATTGAAGCCCGCCAGTGTTTTCTATAACATGAATTCCATCAAGAATCTGCGAATATAATCTCAGTTTTGAAATCATATATAACGATTATTATTTTTCAAAATAATCGATAACAGATTTCATAGTATACTGCTAGCCACAGTAAATGCAACACCCTGAAGGAAGCATGCAAATAAAATGAAATTTACAATATGCTTTAGCGGAGGTGAGATATGCAAATGATTAGAATTATTGCGAAGACGCACATGACGCCCGCCTGTGGCGACACTTCAAAGTGCTATTTAAGGCTTGAAGTTTTCGACGATTTCAATTTCGGCAATTGTGTTTTTCTCGTGTTTTTTCAAAAAAAAAAAAAAAAAAAAAAAAGATCAGTTATGCTTCGCAAGTAAACAGCGATCATCGTTTGATCAAGTATCTGAGTTCGACAGAAGAAGGATAGTGGCCTATTGAGAGTGTGGATTATCTTTCAAGGAAATCGGTAGTCGTGTTGGACGAAACCAAACAACTGTAATGCGGATATGAGATCGCTGGTACAGGAGGGTACGGCAGACTGACGTGGACGTGTTCGATCGCATCCACCTCAGTGCACCACTTCACGTGATGACAGGAACATTGTGCGCATGGCAGTAATGGATTGCTCAGTCACATCACGAATCATAGCACAGCACATTCAGTGTGTAACGCATCATCCAGTGTCTGCGCGTATCCATTCGACGCCGTTTACAGCAGAGTGGTCTGTCCGCTAGACGTCCATTGCTTCGTCTACCTTTGACGAAGAGCCACAGACGTCTCTGCCTTGGGGTCTGCTGTACCCCAAAAACACATCCAAAGTCTCTTTGAATCAATGCCGAGGCTTGTGGCAGCGGTGATCTCCAACAATGGGCGGCTACTCTGGCTACTGAACAAGTCTATAAATTTAATTATTTGATACTTGGTCAACATGTTACCTACTAAATAAATTTTGTTGTGATATTTCCTATCTTTCTTGCTGTTGCAATTTTGGTGGCCAGCAGTGTAATACCAAAGAAATGTTAGTAACTTAATCCCTTAACATCAGAAATGTTTTTCTAGATTGACATTTTATATTTAGTTGTGTACAAATGCAAACATTTCTTCTTCAAATTGTGCACGGCTTCTGATTATGATCCCTGAGTTTCGTATTAAAAATCTTGTTCAATTTTTGTCCTGCGCTGGTCACACATTTGGCGTTTTATTTTTTAAAAACGAGCATAATGTTTTCCCAAATGTAAGTATAGGGACCGTTAAAACGCATAAATATTTATGTCTCGTAAATTTTGTAAAATTGATTTATTTAAATTTAAAAATGCCAAACCATGAACATCTGAGGACTTTAAATATTGTTGTAGTTTGAGTATATGTCTAAGAACTAATTCTGTGGATTAGGAACAAAAGCTGGATTAGGAACTTTATGGATAAGGTATATTTTTTCAGGTAATAAATCATAGCGTTAAGTTTATGCTCTTAAATAGGCATAGTGACTTTACTGAATACATATATAAGAGCGTACAAAGGTTTTACAATACCTCATTTATTGATTTGAACTGAGATGTTTAAAGTGACAGAATATACTTCAGTTGTAGCAATATATGCATGGATATTGCAACTAATTCTTCCTTAGCTGGATACAGTACGTTCTTGCTTACCACGATGCAAACGTTCTTCTACAGCAAAGCATACTTAAGATATACTGCGGATCTAATCATGGATAGCCTTTTGCAGTTCCTCGTTGTTGGCAAGTGGTCAACCATTGCATAGTCTGACGAACGATTCCTGGTACATCATGTTTTGTCTGCGGATCATATGGCCTGTGGGATATCACAGCAAAAATTTTGCGCATATTCAAATCTGCATAGACTATGGAGTTTTCTGCTAATATTTGTTTCACTTTGAAGGTAATACTTCAATTTGTCAGAATCAAGTTTGACATTTGCTGTACTGCGGCTGGTGCATATTTCACTTCTGGTGCATTTCTTTTCTACTCTTGCTCTACACTTTTATATCCCATGTCGAAGTTCCAAATCCAATTACATACAAAGGTTCTCACCAGAAGCTTGCTCGCTCACCCCATATAGTCACTAGGTGCTTGCAAATTTGTGCTACTTTAGCGTGCTTCTTCCCCCCCTCCCCACCAAGAAAACAGTGCTGACCACTTTTGACCGTATGAATCACACTATATTGCACCACGTATACACTCTTCCACGGTTTTTCGGAAACTTCACTTCATGATTCACTATTGCTCTCGTGCTGTAGTTGGACGAGCCGTGTTACAGTAGGATATTGAACTACCTGAAACTACATAGGCTTGACTTTCAGCTGCTTGCTACACTGGAGCAGTAGCTCAAGTCCAAACCGTTATCGAACGTTTTAATAAATAATCGATATGCTTTTGTATAACTAAATGCGTCGTATATAAACATAACGAAGCAAACAGTGGAAAATAACTAAGATTTTTTATAAATCTATTTCGTTTCTCATTCTAATATAGGGTAATCACCTGTACCTTTTTTGCAGTATAAATTCTTCTGAAATACGTGATTTTTAATGATGACACGTTATCAGCGGTTTCGTTTTCGTTCGTAAAATAATTTTTGAGACTGACATATTATTAATGCATTCATTATGCTTCTTACTGCTTTTTGCCCATATCAACCTAAATCCAGGTTCTGTTTTTAGAACTGATCCATAACTTCCATTCCTCGTGCAAAATTTCGATTGAGGACATCTGTAAGGATTTTTGGTACTTCTCGGTTGAATAATCATTATCTTGACGTTTAATCCGAATTTTTAGCCCTCCCGAGTTTCCAACGTTCTCGTTGCAAGGCTATAAGAAATTATAGTATCCCATCTTTGCATGCTATTATGGTGTAACTTGTACAATGCCCAGTTAACACAAAGATCTGAGGTTCAAATCCGCTGAGGTGAAGTTACGTTTTTGAGTTTCCCTTATACTTTAAGGGTATCCCTTATACTTTAAGTATTTATACTTTAAGTTTTCATTTGAAAGATAGATATTTTATATCAACCTAAATCCAGGTTCTGTTTTTAGATATATATACGTAATACATCCACTCTGTTACTAGGCTTCGTGAGCTCAGTTTTTTAATTCCTATATGTTGGTAAATTGTGCATTTTTGGCTTTAAAAATGATGGAATTATGTTGTTCTTATCTTCCGATTAAGGTTTTTATGCCTTTAGTTAATCTGCATGCGATAATTGTAGAATTATCAACAATTTAAAAGTTGATTAAGTGCGGCTAAGCCTAATTTTTTACCATAGCAGCCATATGTGTTTACATTTGAAACTTAGCAGAATAGTTAATTAAGTCTTTCTGCACCTTCAGTGTCTTTTTGCTGAGTGAGACTAAAAGGAAACTTTCAGTTTTGCGCACCGAAAAATATGCCTTCTTTCCTGCTGGCCGAATTGCCTGTTTTTGCGAAGGAACTCTAATTTTAATTGCAAAAATTGCTTTTTTAATTATTTGGATTTGGTGTTTATATTTTCTGTATTTGGTATTTATATAATCCAAATTTTGGTGTTTATATAATCTGTATTTGGTGTTTTATATTTTTCTGTATCTTTCAAAGTTTAATAAATATATTTTTAGCTTTTAGCTTTTCTTGCCTTACCTCGAAGTGAAATTTGAGGAAATGAGTTTAAATGAAATGCAGGAAAAATGCGTATAATTCAATATTCCGTACAGGGAAGTCATGTAGTGAATAAACCAGATATTTTGATAAAGATGATAGTGCACATGTTCAGACACATTCCGCATCCAGAGTGTATTTATTGCTCATATGGGATCGACACTTGTTTCACAGAATGGAGTAATATGGAATTTTGTATTGTACTGGATTATGGCAAAGTGAGTGAGAACTATTTCTGCCTAAGAAAAAGTATAATTTCATGGAGGACTTTCCAATGAAACAGAGGCTCTATTCAGGCGACATATGGGGTTAAACGAAAGCTTCTATGCGGCCAATCCATTCGCTAAGATTTCAAACTTGATCGAACTATTATAGCATTCAGCGATTTTCCCACTCGATCAATGATAAGCGTAGTAGACTAGAAATTTGGCTGTTTATAATTTATGTAGAATATTACGGCTATAATAATTTATAACTGTAAGTAACAGAAGAAGCATTCGTTAGTCAAGACTGATAACTCCAGATAACTAATCTAGAGGAACGACTAAAACTGGATATGATTTCAATGAATAGATGTATTGGGTCACGCAAGTCGCAGTCTCTAGGAGTGCAGTGTTCAATATCATTCAGAAACATCATTTAATATATCATTAATTATTTCCAAATAGTAAACACGCTTTGTGTTTTAATATGAAAGGCCCTCAAAATTTCAAATGAGATGGACCCAGACCCACTATCTAATAAAAGCACCATTCCATGCACTTCTTTATCCCCCCAAACAGACATGATTACTACCATCGGAAGAAGCAAAATAATCTGAATATCATTGCAACCAAATAACGGTAACTTTTACTGCATTGCATTGAATATGAAATTTAAATTTTCAAAATTTAGAAAGTCAAAGCATTCATCCTCTGAAACCAAATTCAAAAGAATTTTCGTTGTCTTCTGTGATTCAAAAGGAATTGCGTCCAACTGGGAAAGTATTACTGTTACGTTTTGCTTCACTGCTCTGGCATGTCTGTGTCAGAGACATTTCAGAAAGAATTTCAGGCTAGTCTATCAAGGAGAATGCAGCTGATTACTTTTTCAAGAAAATTCCCTTTGGAACAAGGCTGTCATCGTTTACGAGTTTACGGCTAAAAATAAATTTGCATTTTTTTCAACTTTTGCCATGGTTAGTTTTGTGTGACAGTATAATGTTTAATTAAGACACAATAACACGCTGAATAAATACTAATTCAGAAGTCAAACAACAAAAATCAGCGTTATACCTATAAAATTTTCACAGGACTAGTTTCGATGGTTTTACCGAACCATCATCTTCAGCTGCAAAACCGTTCATTTGCCGTTTTGCAGCTGAAGATGATGGTTCGGTAAAACCATCGAAACTAGTCCTGTGAAAATTTTATAGGTATAACGCTGATTTTTGTTGTTTGACTTCTGAATTAGTATAATGTTTCTCCCCCTAAATCAAAGCGTTTTTTAAAAGACTATTTTCATTGTTAGTCGCCACCCAAAAATGTGGCGTCAATTTTAAATTTTTCTCATTGTTGTGATCGTGCAAAGTATACGTTGTAAAGTTAGGTACTTTGAGTAAATTAAGAATGATAAATCAAAATATAGAATCCTACCATCCATTTATCCCAATATGAGATATTTCTACTAATGATTTGAGTATTAATGTTATTTTTGCCATAGAAAAGTGTCAAATATTATTATGAAATGGCTGTTGTTTGTAAATGGCTTGAAGTAGAAAGTGGTTCCAAGTTATACATTGGTGAAAATATATCCAGTGAACCCGTTTGCCAGTAGCTGGGCCCGACGTAAGGTATTTGACATTTTCATATATAACCTGCAAGGCATTCAGGAGTAGGATTTATTTAAATGACCAATTTCTACATGTCAGTTCTTTCACTGAAGTCTTTGGGTAATTAATGCTTCAGAATAATATTGCCATGCCTAAGTATTAAATCGTAAAGATTACACACATAATACGTAACTATCTCTATTTAGTAAAATGGACTTACCTTTTACGTACTTATGTATACATTTTCTGTATGACTTTACTCAGCGCAGTTCTCTAACGATGAAAATGACGTATTATTTTACAAAGTTATTAGTTTAAGTAAATTTTGAACTATCAGCTATCGTTAATCGAGTCCAAGATATTCCTACTGAAAAATTAAAGAAACGGCCAATATATTACACTAACTTATGGAAAGAACGTCTTTAGCTGCTCGTAATGTTTATAATTAAAACTTATAAAAACTATATAAAAAATACAGGACTTTCTTTGTCACGTCTCTTATTTCGTCTATTCGTCTCTTATATCTTCTAAGTTGTGATTTAATTTTATGCGACAATATAATAATAAGTCTGTCTTTCCTTACTTTATAAAAAGGTCAGAGCTATTTTAAGTCACTCATTGGTGGAAAAATGTTCAAGTTAAGATGTTTTTAAAATTTATAAATGACGACGAAAGGATTAAAGCCAAAGAAGATTAAGCAGCATTTCCTCCTTCCAGGAAAAGTATAAAAACAAAATTCTTCCTGAATTCCTGAAGAAACTAGTTTAATATCAAGTCAAGCACATACTGCTGTTGCATCTTTTACATGGAAATTTTAAACATATTATATATATATATGTGTGTGTGTGTGTGTGATGTACCAGCTTTTGTCCAAAATAAATAGACTGATGAAGAATCATAGATGTAGTTGTAACTTAAATTATCAGACGATAAGCTTAAAAAACAGGATCCATTTATTGTTATTCAGGAGAAATAGCAGCTACAAAATCAGATATCCGGAATAAATAAAAAAGAATTACTAATAACGTTTTGTATAAAGTTTACTGCATCGTGACATTTAAGAAAAAAACCCCGATATTCCTTTGCGAGTCCTTTTATAGCCTCTAGAAAGGCGGAGCTTCCAAGAAATGACGTCAGCCCCGCCAGCCAATCCAGTTCGCTTTAATTATTTCCAGAACCTTCTATAACTGTACGTGTAGAAAAAGCGGAAAAAACAACTTGACCACGGGGCTGTGGATTTAATTCTACGTACTTTCAAATAAGAGACCGTCGCCATTAAAAATGAAAAGAACATACAGTTAGAATTTTAAGTGTATTCTTGACTTATAATTTTTTATTATTACATATATATATATATATATATATTATATGCACCTGCTGCTGTCCTACTGCCTGAAAATTTTCTACTCTTGTTTTGTTTTAACGCAAACTTTATAATGAAGAATTTTTGCCTCCAAAGACATCGAAAAAATTTTAGTTCTTTGCAAAATTTCTTGAATTAAATGTCATTTCTAAATTTAACACGCTTAAGATAAAAATGTGTAATAATACACTCAAAAAAAGAATATATCTCTTTAGAAAAAGAAATAGAAATTAAAAAATAAAAAAGTTGAATTTGCAATTTCTAACGATGTTATATTTAATTGAAAACTTTGTTTGCTGGTGAAAGTAAAATATAAAAATTGACTAAGACAGCAGGGCAAGGGAAAATGATACCTGGCTCAAATATGAGCTGGCTAATTTTACTGTATTTATTTAACTTCACATAAATGATGGAAAAAAAGTGTTCATGAATAGGACCCTGGAAACTAAGAATTAATTAAGGAAGAAAGAAAAAGCTGGCCAATATTATAGAAACTTTCAGAAAAATATGAGATATTTTCATCAGTTATATTTCAGGATGCCAGTTTTGGAGAATAAGGTTCAAACAAAGGTAACTCATTTTTGCACAGGTTAGGACTTTTGAAACAAATATTCTCTCAGTTTGCTCGAACCACAGTAATTATATTCTTATCGGTTACTGAGCCTAGGGAGAACGAGCGTTATCTACACAATCTACATCTTATCGAAATAAACTGTCAACATTACCTTAGTTGCATGTTTAGCTGTCCATCATGTTTTGGATTTTTTGGAAATATGGGACTTCATTTTGAGTCGGTTGCTTTCCCTCAGAATTGTATTTAACTCATTATTAAGACATGAATTAATGGTGCCTTAATGAGGCTACATCTTAAAGGGACATGAATTATTAAGACATGAATTAATGGTGCCTTAATGAGGCTACATCTTAAAGGGACATGAATTATTAAGACATGAATTAATGGTGCCTTAATGAGGCTACATCTTAAAGGGACATGAATTATTAAGACATGAATTAATGGTGCCTTAATGAGGCTACATCTTAAAGGGACATGAATTATTAAGACATGAATTAATGGTGCCTTAATGAGGCTACATCTTAAAGGGACATGAATTATTAAGACATGAATTAATGGTGCCTTAATGAGGCTACATCTTAAAGGGACATGAATTATTAAGACATGAATTAATGGTGCCTTAATGAGGCTACATCTTAAAGGGACATGAATTATTAAGACATGAATTAATGGTGCCTTAATGAGGCTACATCTTAAAGGGACATGAATTATTAAGACATGAATTAATGGTGCCTTAATGAGGCTACATCTTAAAGGGACATGAATTATTAAGACATGAATTAATGGTGCCTTAATGAGGCTACATCTTAAAGGGACATGAATTATTAAGACATGAATTAATGGTGCCTTAATGAGGCTACATCTTAAAGGGACATGAATTATTAAGACATGAATTAATGGTGCCTTAATGAGGCTACATCTTAAAGGGACATGAATTATTAAGACATGAATTAATGGTGCCTTAATGAGGCTACATCTTAAAGGGACATGAATTATTAAGACATGAATTAATGGTGCCTTAATGAGGCTACATCTTAAAGGGACATGAATTATTAAGACATGAATTAATGGTGCCTTAATGAGGCTACATCTTAAAGGGACATGAATTATTAAGACATGAATTAATGGTGCCTTAATGAGGCTACATCTTAAAGGGACATGAATTATTAAGACATGAATTAATGGTGCCTTAATGAGGCTACATCTTAAAGGGACATGAATTATTAAGACATGAATTAATGGTGCCTTAATGAGGCTACATCTTAAAGGGCGTTAAAGTATTGCAACTAAAAGTTCTAATAGCTAAGTACGCTCTGAGATGAAGGCATGAGTATTATATTTAATTTATTGATTTATGGCAAAATACACTAAAGCTAGCCACCATAGGGAAAAATGCCTTCATGGAGGACATTTTAAGAGAACTTCATATTCCCTTTGCAGGAGAGGAAAATCATGATAAACTCACGAAGTCGCCCATTCGCCGGCGTTCAATCCTGGATCGAAAAACGTGTTCAGCTATCATATCTATTCGGCCACGATGTATGCACTCTGGTTACTTATAAGGCATTGTTTATATATTTTGGCGTTTAAACTAAACGTCCATTTCTTATTTCATGATTTCCCGTTCCGAAAGCGCTCTGAAAGTTTACCAATCGACTTTAAGTCTTTTCCAACTCAGCTCCGGACTGCTCGAGATGGATTACTGTAACCATTAAGCACCTGGTTAGAAATTTAGGATCGTTCCTTTATAGACGAATCTTAAAAGCTACTGTCAACCCGAAGTCAACCGGAAGCCAAAATAACCGGCTCCAAAATTTTTCTTAAATATTTCTTGTTCAGTTAAGTTCTACGCAATTTGATATAATGAGATCATAATTGAATAAGCTAGTTTAAAAGTAGAATAAAGAAATGGTAGACATGCGTAGTAAATTTTGTTTCACTCTACCACCTTATTTCCCTAATCTGATATTTAAAATTTAGCTTATGACTGATAAAACTGAATTCAAATACTGAATTCAATATCAGAAGGAGGTTACTTCTCACAAGTTTTAAAATGGGAATTAATGCTTAGCACACGTTCTTTAAACTTTAAAAGTAATAGAAATAAAAACAAGAATTTGATTAAGAAAACTACTAAATGCTTCATGTACTATTCATAAAAGAAATTCTCAAAATTCTCGACTAATGAACACATTTCAGTTGGCGTAGTAACTATTCGAACACCTTTATATCTCATGAACCAAGAAATATACTTATTTGGAGACCCACTTCCGTTACCAACCGAAAATTCACAATTAAAATTAGACGTCAGTGTTACCTCATTTACCTAATACCTGTGACGTTGGAACGCCGCCATGGAGTTGGAAACCCTTTTAATCTCCTGTAACAGTTTACCGCTGGCACGAATCTATCTCATTAAACTTCAAGCTCTCTCAACCAGAAAGCTTCCCTTTTCTCCTGGACGCAAAGGAAAACTCGAATTAATTGGGAGAATATGGGTATACTGTCTTTCCAAAGGACACGGAAAGAGCGGTGCTCGACTAAAAGTAGGGCGAAAATGATATTCATATAAATAAAAAAAATTCGTTGGAGTCCATGTTGATCACCATTAATGATGTTTGTTAATGAGAAAATAAAAGTCTAAAAATAGTAGTGTTTTTAGCATGGAGGCATAAATAAATATTTATTAGGCGTGTAGAGCTTTTAAGTTAAAAGTTACAGATGTCTATCATAATTAATTAATCTATCATAATTACAACGAGTAATAACAAAATGGAAGCATATTTTAAGATTTCCTGTACTTTTCTGTACAAACTAAAACGTTTCATGTAAAATATTCCAAACTGTACTTTTCACAGAGCTAAAACGTTTCATGTAAAATATTCCGAAAATAATCAATTCAAATCTTCAATTTCATTCAGAATATAAATTTATTAAAATTTTAAAGAATTTTATTTTACATGAAGTGCATAAAACGTTCCTTCATCTACCGAAATGAAGACTTAGGGCATCACTTCCCTCACATCTTGTTTGTCATATAAAGACCTGTACCTTTGAGTACCTTTTCCTTTGAGTTTTGTATCTTTCCCTGCATGTTGTCTGGCGCCAATCAGTCAGAATGTGATTTTGGTATCCTGACTGCGTTCTGCACTCCAGAATCACGTCATCATTTGAACGCCAAAATCACATCAGAAGTACAAACACTGTTAGCCATTATCAATCCATATAAATGACTCAGTTGAATATTAAGCAAATACGGCCAGTACCACACATACTAGATCCGGTAAATGTTTCCGTCAATTTCCCACTGTTTCAAATTGGTCTAATTGAGGAAGGAAATGCACAAAAAAAATCTGATGTAGCCAGCATCTGACTTACCGTCAGTTCCAAGCTTTAAATAACAACGAGATTTAACTAAAATATCAAGTGAGACTTCACTTAAAGCTCAGTGTTACTTAAAACATAGAACTGGTTGTTCGTTTGGAAATAAAAGTTTATAGGTGTACAAACTTTATGGCTCAATAGTAATCATAAATACTCCACATTCTTACTATCCTCTTATCCCATACAATGGAAAATGATAACTATATGTGCTCATGTGCACATCTGTTTTTATGGTTTCATTTGAAAATTTCGAGTAGATCATTGTATATCCTCTGGTCATGTAGTGCTCCGGATTCACAAATAAGTGATTTAATAATCACACAATTTTTAAAAGCAGCATATCTTTAGAATTCCCGACAGAGTGTTAAGTGAAGTGTTACCATACACTTTTTCCTCAGTCTTTTCTCGGTTCATGATACCAATGTTTAGTTTTCTTAATAAGATGGCAACATTTGTATTTGTCCTTTTAGCTTGTAAAGACACTAGGTATTTAGAAGCAGGAGACATGAAAATTAAGCAATGCCTTCGCCGAGACTCAAACCACGGACCTCTCGATTGCGTGTCGAGCGTGCTGACTATTACACCTTGAAGCCATGCTAAGAAGGCGGGAGAAATACCTTATATAATCCCTTTTTTAAAGGGCGACTGGGATTTTGGGGACGCAGTCGCCAAATACTGGTAGGGAAGAATCATCATTCACTACCGTTTGGTTCGGGCGCCACTGTAAAAGAATTAGGTATTTGGAAGCAGGAGACATGAAAAATGAGCAACGCCTTCGCGGAGACTCGAACCACGGACTTCTCGAATACCCCTCGAGCGTGCTGACCAATATACCACGAAAGCATGCTAAGAAGGCGGGAGAAATGCCTTATAAACTTTATTTATTGAACATAGCTTTCTTCGCACTGATGCCAACACTGATACCACACTGCCTTCGCACTGATGCCACAAAATTTAACAACAAGGACACAAAATTTTTAAGTAGTTTATCTTAAAAGTTCCCAATAGAATGTTCAATATTGACATACATTTTTTCAAAATTAGCTGTAGCATTTATATTCGTTATATTATTTCTTTAATACAACAATTAAAATATAAATGGTCTTTCTCAAAAATAATACACAGTGATAAAATCTAGTGGCAATATCCTTTGATTTCAAAAGTTATTCGACGCATGAATGAAACAGATACAGAGTTGAGGAGTGAGGCTAATTACATTTAATTGTCTCATAACGAAAGCTGGTCTTCCTAATGAACTTATTCTCGTAGAATTTAGGATAATTCCAATAATATATCTAGTGTTTATGTAGTAATGAATTCTCAATCATAAACATGTTTTAAATATCAATCTGAGAGGTTATTTATTATTTTATAAGGTATTTCTCCCGCCTTCTTAGCATGCCTTCGTGGTGTAATGGCCAACACACTCGGCGCGTATCCAGAGGTCCGTGGTTCGAGTCCCGTTGAGGGCATCGCTAATTTTTCTTGTCTCCAGCTTCAAAATAAGCTAATGTCTCCACAATCTCATTATATTGTTTTTCACAAAACTCTCTTCAGAGCTAGTCATGTATCTTTTCCAATTTATCAGTTTAAGCTAAAATTTAATATATTTATCCCGTCCATATAAGTCTCTTAATACTAAAACTGGAAACCTTTAGATAGAATTTTAATACGGATTTTCACTAGAAAGTGTTATGGACTTCAAATAAAATACCATTTTCCGTTGCCCATTAAAACCTGCTATGGGCTTCATGCAAATTACCTTTGTCTGTTATCCAATTTTACCCCAATTATAATTAACCCTTTCTATGAATTAAAAAAACTTAATACGGAAAATGCAAATTCCTGAAAATTTCATGTAAGAGTTATGGAATTCATATAAAGAGTTATCAAATTTCGTTACACACATGGACACATGCAGACAGATATCATATCAATTGGTTCCAGAAATACTCCCGGAGTTTTCTAATAGCAAAATGCAGTTGTTACCTTGAAATACCTTTATTAGAAATAATATTTAAAAGTACACGTTTTTAATTCATTTTTGATTTCCTAAAAATTGCAGTATAGTTACCTGCACATTCTTCTTCTTTTATTTATTCATATTTATTTATTTTTGGATAGCTATTACATCCTTTAAAATCGGGAAAGGTAAGGAACTCAACGGTGCCCTTGCCCCTCCCCGAATTCGACACTCTAGTTTTCCGACTGCTAACTAGACGGACTATCAGTTACATGGCTGCATGGCCACAGCACATAAGGCGGAAGGAAAAAAAATTAAAGTGTGTTACTTATATTTCTTAATAATAGAATCCATTTCACATTTTTCCTATTCACTATTATTCAACTATTAACAGCTGTAAACACTATTGCTCAACCGAGATATCAGTCAACGCCGAGTCTCTTTAGAGCTCTCCCCACCTAACGTCCAGGATACCTGGCTGAGCTCAAAAATGGACTCTCCGAACCTAGATACATACATGTACAACGGAGAACCACAGAAAGAAACTGAAATTATGTGTCCTACTGCATAAGTTTAAAAACACATAAAGATAAAATGCACAGGAAAAAAAATGATTGTAGAAAGTGAGAAAGAAGATATTTTATGTATTAAAATTTTGCGTATGCGTGCGCGTGTGTACTATTGTTTTAGAATTAATTTTTATTTTGCTCAGATTTAATTTGTACTGAAATTTTAAAAACGATGTGAGTCCGGACTCAGAGAAACGAGACTGTGCGAGATTTTGCCGTATTACATCATCACAAACAAGCATTATTCTCATTCGAATCATCTACTCTACATCTTATCATTTTCATTGCAAAATTAAACAACGCCATTAATTTAATCTATAAACTACTTTTATAAACTACAAACGAGAAGGACGCCTAATGTTATAATACCATTTTCCAACTTATAAAAAAAGAGAGTATTTTAGTAGAAACATCATGTCTAATCTAATTATATAAAACTAGAAATATAGTTAAATATCAAAAGATTTGGATTCTATACGTATGTTGTTCTATAAATACTTCAATGAATATATACTATTTCAGCGACTAGCTGTTCACGACCTTTTTTTCTTTATGAATCAAATTACTCTTTTGGTAAGCAAAAAACGAAATTAAAAATGCAAACGAAGCAAAACATGTAGCCATGGCTCATTTATTAAACCCATGTTCGGTATAATAAAATGACATATTAATAAATTCCAGAGCTCATTTCGTAGTGAGGGTCTTTAATTATCCCCGTTAATAAAAGATTATATGCAGAAATGCAATGTTCCCCTTAATATTAGCAAGACTTGGGTTTTGGTTAAAAGTAAAACAAAAATAAAAAAAAAATGCTTGAAATAAAAATTTCGCTAACGAAATGGAAGCAACTAACATTTATATAGATAAGCAAAGTTTCGACGCAGCTTAATTTCATATGTACTCATATTATTTATTAATCAGATTGCAGACATAAATCTTATCCGAATTCAAGATACATCCTATTATACTTGCAGACAGCCTAATATCAGATTTTATTTTAGTTATTTTTGATATTTTAATTAATTTCCTTCCGACTGTGAAAGCAACAGTGGCGCAGTTTTTTTTAACGTTGCCGAAGATCGAGTAAATGAAAATGTTTATGTAAATGAAATTTAATATTCTGCATAAAATTAAGGACTTCATTCAAGAAATATAATGATATAATTTTAATAAAAGTAAACAAAAATAATAGGATTAGTAAAATTTAGCAAATACAGAACCAAGCTACATATTTTTGACTTGCCAGTACCTGAATCTTCTTATTTTTGCTTCATCGTACGTTAAGTTACATTACATTACAATAAGCCACCAAGGCAATTTAGCATTACCATGGCCAGGCAAACTAATTCTTTGATGTGGATTTGATGCACACAAGTAAGACGAATCGAACAGCCATATCAAAAACTTTAAATCAAGCGTCAGGTTGCATTAAGTAATAATCAATCTTCCTTCAGATGCGCCTAGAACTCCACAAATAGAAAATGAATAGAATGACGTAATGCAATTCCCATTTTTTGCCTAAAGTACTCTTATGGTACGATTCTTGTTTGGTGCACTTCGAAGCCACAGAATGAGTCTTATATTAAGTATCGTCATTCCAGTTAGACACCTTACGTTACGTAATGGTATATCACTGAACCTCCCCCCTTTAATCTATAATAGTACTCAAATTGAAGAAAATTTTCACATCTCATCGATTATCTCCAGCACTGATGAACAGAATCCATAGCTTGATGTAATGTAAAAAATATGCTTGACGTAATGTAATGGTGCACATTGTGGATAAGGCCTTCCGTTGCAGGAATATTTAAAACAGAAGACAGAGGAGACTAATAGGAAGTATGTTACTCTTTAATTGTCATAAAGATCTCAAAATATGATTTCGTACTTGAAATTAAGAAATTTATAAGTCCTTGCTGCAGTCGGTTTCACTCCTGCATCCCTGCTGCGTGCTTATTTCTTACGTTTTACAAGTCGAACAGACCTGTAATTCCAGTTATGTTTTAAATTTTCTTTTCAACCTGTAATAATTTTTTAAATTATCTATTTAATTTATAATCATTTCAGACGTTATCTGCATGTATGTACGCATGTTATTTGCTTATACGTGGCTTGGATAGCTCTTCCATTTTGCATTGTTGCTCTTTTAATAGCAAAAAGTGTTATTAAATACAATTAACATTCGTTTCAAAAAATTAATACGAAATGCATAGAGCTTTTAAATAATTTACTTTGTTCGAGGTAAATTGTTAGGAGAAATGGATACTCCGACACTTAATAAAAGAATGTTAAAATAGGATGTTTGTCAAAATACGATAAGAAAGTAATAATATAAAAATATCTGGCCGTCAGCGCCACTGGAAAGAAGGATCACCGTATTCTCAGCATGTAATTCTCCGAAAAGGAAGATATACGTGAATAGATTTCGTCCCAACAAAGACATGTCAAAAGATTAGTCGATAACTGACAGCTGTTTCTGAAGGAACGTTGTGTAGCATACTTATGAACATGAGTCATCAAATTCAATAACGCAGAAATGCTAGCAAGAAATGTTTTTTTGCTCAGAATAATACGATTCTGCAAGAACTGAATCACATAACAAAAAGAGTTCTATGAGTGCAAGAGTGTAAAAATAACTTTTCGGCTGAGTATGGAATATCCTACGTGCATATGGTACAAAAATTCAGTAATTACATTATAAGGAATCTGCACAATCTATTTAAGTTAAGAAGAAATTGCGTTTTCTGCAGCGTGAGGTTGTAAAATTAAAATAATAATAACTAAACACTGGGATAAAGAAGCAGTTTTGAAGAATTTAAATGATGAATCCAATAATTACATTAAAACTTATGTATCGAGTACTACACTTTCAGAATCGTGACCTCTTTCGTGAAGAAATACTAGGTTTTCTGACTTAATATTATATTAATATTTGCTAATAATACTGTAAATACAATAAATTATTTAAATAAAATTATAAAGAAACTTTAATGAACAAAAGTGAATTTCTAACTGATTGGTCAAGATTACTGCGGACGGATTGCAAATAATAAAGTTTTAAACAATTTTCAATCTATCTTGGCTTTTCTGAAAGATATATTATATTAGCTCTCCTGCATAAGTTTATAGTAGTTCTTCGACGACTGTAAACATGATTTTCGAGCTGTCCTGAGAACACTGGCTAATAAATTGTGTTTTCATTCTTCATCAAATGCTGTCATCGTTATTCACTCCAAATCCACGAACTCGTACATAAAGAAAAACGTAACAATATAATAATGCACGTTTCCCTCACTCACAGCCGGCTGACACTTCATAAAAATGTCTCTGAATGTTTAGACGTTCTTACAAGCATAACATTGCTTAAACATGCAGGTAAAGAGTAAAATACAATAAAAATTGAAATAAACTGCAAGAAAATTTTCATGTTGAATACTGAAGTAAATACAAATGTGAATGTTGAAGTATATATAATTGCACAGCAGTAAATTCGAAATTATAATCTGTGGATTTTTAATTAAAACTAAACAGCTGGATTATTTTTTTATTCCAGTCGAAGGAATGTAGTTAATGGTGATGATTTTCAGATTATCATCACAATTTAGTCAAAATATATGAAACTAAATCATTTATATATAACTCTTAAACAAATTTCTCATTCATAAATTTTATCTTACTGGATATCTTCAGAAAAAAGAGTAGTTCTTAATATGGAAATCTTGCCTCGTAAGTATTTCAAAATATGACTTAAACCGTCTTCAAACCGAAGTTAAATTAAGTTAAAAAAAGGTAAATTCATTGATTTTAAAGAAAATATAAAAATGTAATTCAGTTTATATGAAATATACAAGCGTAGTATTTTCGCAAATGAAAAATCGGCTCATGCTTCTGTAAAAAGGATGCAAAATGTGTCGCTTAAAATTAGGATTTGTATAATAATCCTGCATGGAATACTCGTATACATGTACATACTGACAAGAAAGAAACGTTAAACAAGCATTACATATTGAAATAACCAATGATGTCTTTGCTTAGACAGCATAAATTGAATTTTAAGAAACTGCATTCATAACACTTTTAAACAAGTTACATTCATGAGATTAGACTTCTTAAGACATTACAATAATTAATATTATTGAGATTAATTACCTGTTAAATAACGTGCGAAAGGACTTTGTAAAGCTGTTTAGCGACTCAAACTTAAAACTTGAGTTTTCACAAAAACCCTTGATGAATTCTAGATTTCTCAATATTTCTTAAAATTGCATTAAATGTTCTTTTCTCATTTACCACCACATATTTTTATAAAACTACTTCTTCAGCTTTAACACTTATCAAAACCAAATATCGTTCAATGACGAAACATGATAAAGATGTATTTTGTCCAGCAGGTGTTAAATATATCGCACCAACATTTAATTTGTAATGCAGCAGAAGACGAGCATATCTGTCTTATTAGAAGTTTCTTTAATTTTTTGATTAAAATAAATCCTAAAATACTTCTTTTTATGTCTATTGTTTACCAAAGAAATAAATTATTTACGAAAGGATATTTATTTTTAAATTTTTATTTTATATTTAATATCTGAAATCTCAGTGATAAAAATGGGTCGCGACTGAGAAGAGTTTAAGAAGCCCTGGAATAGAATATTCCTCAAATAGAATATAGCTAAAATTCATGTCGAAATACTTATTACTCAAACATAAAATGAATAAATATAGATATCGTATCACACTTCGAATAAGAAATGAAACAAACTAATAAATTATAAGTAAGTTATTTCTGACATGAAAATGCAGCCAAGATATCATAAAGCTACACTATAAGTATTGTTGCAAGATATCGGCTTCATATTAACATAACGAAAATACCATACTGAATTCAGAACTATATTATTTTATTTGACTTTCATCAAAATTTATATCAGCGTTTCAGTTAAAAATTCTGACAATTGCTCTATTTGACGTGCTAATATTAAATTGAATGCTAATATTTAGCTATATACGCTAATATTTAATTTAAATGCTGAGTGGAAAATATGTCACGCTATTTTAACTTATTCGATTACAACATAATTTAGCTTTGCCAGGAAAGTTACAGAAATTGATACCATCTGATCATATTTGGCTTTTGTGTACACTGAAATATTAAAACTATGATTATGATTTTTAAATAGCTATGTCGTTCACAAAGCTACTTGAGCAAGTTTGATCACGAATCAGTTTTGCAACTTTTGGTAAACTTGGCATATATATTCAAATGCAAATTTATATTTATAAATTGATTTACTTAAACAAACAATAAAAGTTCATGTTACTTACATTATGACCATTCATCCAGTTTTCATAATCGGCATTAAAATTCTTTTCCCATTCCAAAAAATAATCTGAAAGACAAAAAAAATGGCAATGTGAGTAGCTATACATTTTTTAGACTAAGAAATTAAAGTAATTGGACTGTATTTGTATCTTTAAGATGTAGCATCAGAAGGTGTGTTCCATTCCTCCGTATAAGATTATGACAGCCCTCTGCTTAATTTAGCATTGCTCGACATTACCTATTCATTGGAGTATCAACAGTTTCCTCTTTCTTTCCACCTTTTCCGATCATCAGTCGTTACAGAACGTTTTAAATACAGTTTCGTTTTCTGACATCTTGACAAAAAATAGTCACAGATCTTGAGGTCGAAGCTTTATATGTCACTGTGGCATGAAATGATGCCACTTCCAAATAAACGTTAAGCAGTTGCTAGAAACTGTTGGACAGTAGTGTAAGTGGAAAATCAACTACTGGCTATCATCAACTGTTACAAGTTGAGGATAACTTCAAATACTCCTCAACTATTTGCATCTGTTTTACTTTTGTCCGATGACACATAATTTCACACCGTAATGCTATTTTTCTGCGTGGAGGTCAAACAAAGAGAATGTACTGACCACTTTCTTCAGCAACTGATGACTTGGAAAGGAGGAATAAAGAGGAACCCGTTGTTACATTGAGCAATGCTGAATTACTATCAAATAACTGCCAGACCCATGTATAGATAGAACATATTTTTCTGATATTATTTTCAAGACATAAATGATCATAGTTTACAATAAGAAACGGTAAATCTTACACAATACATTTTATCAGTCAGAATCTTTGTAATAGAGTTAATTCGTTCATCGGACGCAATTCAAATTTTCTCCGTTTACTTTCGCCAAACAATGTTTAAGAACGAAATAGTATTAACAGTTTCTAAATCGTTTAATTCTTTAGTTTTTTAGTAAATTGGGAGCTAATATGATTACTGCATTTGTGGCATATTGGACAGAATAAGCCATACTCAAAGTTAAATTTCATTAGAGATATAGTTGTGTATTTAAGTAAAACTTACGTTCAAATGAACATAACTCCAATACTGGAGAAGCGTTAGGACTTTCAGCAAACTTTCAACCAACTTTGCGAATTTATTTTAAGCACATGTAAAGCAATTTAATCAGAAACTGATAGGCATTATAATGCTGTTACACCATTAGTTCTTTGTATTGTTATGCAACCAAGTATAAAAGTCGAAAAGTAAAGTAGCCTAAAATTGTTGCCAAATACGTTGGTTATTTCTGATATAATTAATGATAATTTCATTAAGTCAAATAAATTTAGCATCGTGTTCGGGTTTATGTAATGGTAATTATATTTGACAGATTTTTGTTGATTAGATTTATAATTTGGTTTGACAAATTGTGGAGAAAAGAAAATTATGTGACACATAGTGAAGACAAATGCTAAAGTGAGTATTGTCTGTAAAACGGTGTGGTATTTATTACTAAATTTAACGAGTTGTTAATAATTTCAGCCTTTACTTTAAATTCTCCTTTCCGTTTCCTCACTTGAACCATGAAGAAGTTTAGAGAGTATTTAAGCTGAGGATTTTGGATATCAAGACAGAGCGTGTTTCTTCCCTCTTGGCCACGTTAATTAGTTCTACCATTACTGATAAATTTATAATTGTTCAGCTTTCTGATATATTCTGCCGACATTTAAATTGATACGCCGGTTAAAGTTTGGAGCCAATTTAGATTTAAATTTAACTGTGTAGTCTCTGACAACTAGACTACGTTGAGTCTAACTTGAGTTGGATAGTTCTTTTAGTTACATCTCCACAAGTGACGGTTAATGTTGTAAGCACAAGAAATGCATTTGTGCTTAAAGTGTGTTTAAATAAAAAGCTTTATTTTAAAACCTCTCCAAGACATTGTAGTTAATTTCAAGCACAGTACTAAGGTTTATAAATATTTTATGCTTCCAAAGAAGTCAAACTATTCCAAAGCAAAGGTAATTCTGCAACTCATTGCAACCATACTCAACGTAATTCTGGTAATTCTGTGAGCAAAGGTAATTCAGCAACTCATTCCAAAGCAAAGGTAATTCTGTAAGCAAAACTTCAAAAGTTTATTCTATTGGTTATAGTTATTTTTAACCATACTTCGTAAAAGTTTTATTTTAGAAGCCTTATTTTCTTCGAATATGAAAAATCTTTTAACATAAATCTCCTCCTGCTTAACTGCCCATATATACGGTACAACGTCAACTGTATGTTCTAACGCGACTAGAAGAAGAAAGTTTCCAAAGGCTTCACGAGATCCGGCTGATATAACTGTTACAACCCAGAGTAAAATCTCATGATTATTTCAGCTGATTAGGAGATCATTGCAATCAATATGTTACTCAAATTTAAAGGTAACGCCTGAAATCGGTTCGAATTATGCATAACTTGGATGTTTGCCTTTAAACATTTATATACATTATTCTTTTATATTTTAATCTTGTCATGCATATTAGGATATAAAGTTCGCAATTTTTTTAAAATTTAATATCTTTTGTTTTCTTATTTAACCGAATCCTAACGCCTTTCTCTTCTCATTTTCGAAAATTCTTGAGGATTCTTTTCATTTCAGAAATACTTTTGATCGGGCAAAAACTATCTTTCATCACTTTTGTATGAGAATATTAAATCGCAGACAAGGTTTATTCTTTTCATTAAAATATAAAATCTTGTCCTGGCGAAATAAAATCAGTATAAAAGGTTATGCTTTGAAAATTCAGTACGAGAAACATGGAAAGAAATTAGAAACAGCGTTAGTAAAATTTAACACTACGCGAAACATAAGATACGTAGCTTAACATTTACAAGTCCGGGCGACTACAGAAGTTTCTCATGGTATTGCCATTCAACGAGATGTAAGAAATTTACTTTCAAATTAAATCGATATGTTCTTAATAACAAATTGGGTGAGCAACAGACAAACGTCCTAATAGTTAAAATCTTTATTTTATGTTTCAAATGTAATGAATCTAATTCTAAAAATGAAAGTACTTATAATTTGCAATGTTTCCAAACGATAATTTCTGTGAACATTTCCGTATTTGCTGTAATTAGCAAACGATGTTTTCACGTCTTATGTTACATAACTGGAAAAGAATCGTTCATTTATTCAATTTTTATGATGCATTACGTTTTGAATTCTTTTAATACTTTTTAATATTATTTTTGAGCAGTTATACTATAACCTTAAGACTTTATTTAATTTTCTTGTTATACTTATTTTTGAAACTAACATTTATACATTTGGTTTCCTAATTCATTTTTTCAGCCTTGATTTGCTTACGTTCTCTGCAAACACATTGTGGTAGAATTCTGACTTTTCAGTCTCCAATAAACATAATATGATATCTAGAATTGTTATTCATCTCAGAAATCTGTTTGTTCTCTATTATGCTCGTTGCATATGCATCATTTTCTACAAATGTTTGAATAATGTTTGAATAAATTTACTATATGCGTATATATTTTTAACTTCAAAATACTGTTGCTAAGCTATATGTAAAAACCATTGAAAATTCCTCAAGAAAAGCTTAAACATCCAAATTGCTAAGCAATAACTAAGAATGATAAGGTATCCACTATTCGACGATAGAAAATATCTTTTCCTTTTGAGTGCACATAAAAGCCTTGCAATATAAAATGCATTTGGCGAAAATACCCATGCAAATACATATTTAAATATCCAGGTGTATGTATATTGTATATCCATTGGAACGAAATATTTCAGTGATGTAAACGAACAGAAATATTATGCAAACACTGACTGTATATATTATGTTGCAGTGGTTTGACTCCAAAATTATTCCCATACGGATGCTCAGATTTCTCAAAAATAACAACAAAAAAAAAAAAAAAAAAAAAAATAATTTCAGTGTATCATTCCAATTTTATACGAGCTATCCATGTTATTAATGCACAGAAAGAAGATTTTTTTTTTTACTTTTTTAATATGTTACAGAAGGGAATGTAAAAGAGGTTCTTTACGTCTCCAGTTTCTTGTCCTTTCGTTTGTTTGTTTGTATGTTTGTTTTGTCGCTTATGGAAAAAAATAATAAAGCTAGAGAACTCTTTGAATTTCAGACGTTCGGGAACGGGAGAAGCGAGGAAATGTGCATATAATACATTTTCTACTATGCTGGTTAGGTTAAGTTATTTTTTGCTTTTCTTTAAATAGACATTCGCTGTAAAAAATTAAGTTTAACGCATATTGCGAGTGAAAAATATCAATTAATTTCAGTCTGAAAAATTCAGATAATAATCTAACACGGGCAAATAATCTAGCATCAACATTTTAAAAGTTAAAAACTTTAAAAAAGATTAAGAAATATAAAAATGCTAAAAATTAAAACAAAATCTATCTCATCTTCATACGTAGATTTCGTTTAAATATCTGTAACCATTTTAAGTTAAATAGCTACCATAGGCTACTAGTTCAATAATTATTCTTTCAAAATTTAAGGATATAGAACAAAGTAAATCTCATGCTTGAAATGAGCTGTTAGAAAAGGGAAAGCCAAATGGCAGAAAGAAATTTCGCCACGATACTGATTCACTGTAATTTAAGATCGCATGGAGACTTGAGCTCTTATTTAACAGAACAAGCTTAATTATTCTTGATGAGATATGCGTTAATTTCACTGGAATGCTAACTCACGAAGCTTGTAACTAATATTTGTCTCAAGTGAAATTAATTTCGATTTCAGCAGGACAACGAATCTACGAGCTGAAAACAATAAGAACCGCGAGGAATTTATCACTGAAATTAAAAAAAAAAAAAAAAAAAAAATTCAGAAAATTGATAAAATTAAAAAAAAAAAAAAAATGCCGCTTCATTTGTGTGTGCTGATTTCATTTTAATGCATGAACTAAGTCGTTAAGATATTCTTAACAGATTAAAAATTAATCCCTCAGAAATTAGAAATAAAGAGCATATTACCTTATATTTAAAACGAACTGTTCAAAATAACATTGTGAAGTGCAGAATAAAATTTACTATGATATTGTTTCATTGAAAATCAACTATACGTGGAGACCTGTTAATGTAGACAAATTATTTATTCAAGAGATAGCGCTGCTTTATTTCAGCGGATTGCTTACGCATGCGGTTTGGAGTAATTATCGAATCCCAATAATTTCTTTTTGCCAGTACACCAAATCCGCAAAGTGAAAGGGAAAAACACCTCAAGGGATTTCCTTTCTAGGTTTATAATAAGAAATAATGGTTTGGAAAACTGCAGCTGAAAATGCATTTTACAGTCTGACAAACATTGGTTTTTATTAAAACGTTTAAACAGGTATGGAGTTCCTTAAAAAGGTTAAACTTAACAAGATATCTGCAGAAGGAACAATTTATTTATGTACACTGGTGTGCAAAAATTAAGGACGAAGTCGAAAAATTAGCATATCAGCTGAACGAAGAGGCAGAGCGGACAGAAAGACCAATCAGGAGATTAAGTAAGGTGATGTACGGTAGCACATGCGCAGATATGCAGGTAGACGTAATAGGGGAGTGTCTGAGTAGTATAAAGCATGTCGTCGGTGTGAGATCAGTATTTCTGGCAAAGAGATTGCGCGCCGTATAGCAGTTAAAATCACACCGAGTTGCGAGAAATGGCGAATAATCAATCTGTTACACGACATCTGGATGCTTTTACCCGAGGTCGAATCATTGGGAAGTTGGAGGAAGGCCGCAGTGTGACAAGTGTGGCTGCAGAGTTCGGAATTGCTCACACCATCGTTTCACGACTTTGGAGACAATTTCAAACTACAGGAACATCCATCCGGGGGTTTAGTAGTGGTCGTCCACGAGGAACAGGCCAGAAGAAACAGGCGACAGACAGCGGGAGAAATCGCTAGACACACGACACAGGCGACTGAACGACCGATATCGCGTTTTACCGTGGCCAGAAGACTGCACGGTGGTGGTCTGTTTGCACAACGCCCTGTACGGTGTGTACCTCTAACGCCTGCCCATCGGAGAAGGCGTTCTCTGTGGTGCCGGGAACACCGGAATTGGAGAGACAATGAATGGGGACGAGTACTGTTTACAGATGAGAGCAGAATTAGTCTGAGTAGCGATTCTCATCGCATACTCATCTGGAGAGAGCGGGGAAGCCGCAATCATCCCTCGAACATCATTGAAAGGGACAGGTATGGAGGTGGCGGTGTTCTCGTTTGGGGGGGGGCATCATGCTTGGTAGTCGTACAGACCTTCACATCTTCGACGCAGGTTCAGTCAACGGGACCCGTTATTGTAACGAGATTCTTCTTCCATATGTGAGTCTTTTTATAGTCGCTATGGGTCCGCAGTTCCTTTTCATGGACGATAGTGTACCATGTCATCGAACAAAGTTATATTGAAAAAACCGTCTCGTCCTTAATTTTTGCACACCAGTGTGAGTTGAGTTGGTTTTTCAGCAACTGGCGAATCGCAAAGCACTGAGAATTCGTGTAACACAAAGCCAAACCAAGACATAATTATAAATCATTTTGCTAGCTAACTAACTGAGCTCAGTAGGCTTTTACGCTAAATTAATCTGCATGCCTCCAGAGCGAGCGAGTAAGTCATGCTTTCGTCGAGCCTTTTCGAGGTAAAATGGGCTCATATTTACGTTACACTTAAGGAAAACCACGAAAATACTTACACATAGTGCTAGGATGCAGGGGAGCTGGTGCAATCCATTTGTTAAATTTGGATATAATTATATACAGTCCTCGCCCCCTTTTCTTTTCCTACTTATTCAAAGAAAAATACATGTTACTCACTGAACTTCGTACGTTGGTCTGAACATCGATGAACAATGTTTCTGTGTGACAAGGAGAGCTTTCTGACTGTACAATATATTTTACATTTAGCCAGCTTGTACCGAATAAATTTATTCGCTGTTCTATGCATATAATTTCTGCAATATTTTGTAATGCTGATACTTTTGTAAATTAAAATTTTATTTTATTTTTTAAAGGTATTTTCTTGTTTATTTACAATTATTTGTATTTTCTGTTTTCTAAGAAAAGAAACATTGACTTAGATTTTGATACCTTTGTTTTCATATGATAAAGTACGAGCCCTTTGTTAAAATTTTCATTGATGACAGCTTACACAGCTAGCCCATTCAACCGGTTTGAAACTGGAATGAATTACCAAGTTGATCATTCCATTCATTGGTCTTATCGACTTGAATACACTGAATTGGAGTAAATAGGGAAATATCTTTTGTAAATATAAAAGAGATAATAAACGCATTTCTAAACAATAGTTTTAAAATAAAATTTTGTGGCTCTTTGAACTCCTTTTAAAAGCAAGCTTCTGTATTAATCATAAATATAAGTATATATATTGAAAATGAAGGGAATAATATATATGCACCTGTAAATAACGAGAATACGTGTTCCTTATGTATGCAATAGAGCTTGAAAATATATTTAAAACGATACTTAAATATTTTTTCTTCAAATAAATATCTTCCGTTCTACTGGGCCGATTAACAAAATTCAACTTGCATTTTTTATGTCTCGAAAACGCTACTTAGGATATGTATTAGATTTATATATAGCATTGTTCTAATATAGGTATTTTGACACAAAATCGGACTTTTCTGAAATAACATACCAAATGTTTTTCATATTTCAATTCTATGACTCAAATTACGCCAAACTACCAAGTTTTGAGAAAATCGCATGAGTAGTTTTTAAAAAATTAGCTCTCAAAAATTTAGCTCTTCAATGTTAATTGAGTTTGGTATATATTTATTAATCTCCCTTTTTTTTATTAAACTTATTTTATTCTTCCTTTCACATTTCGAAATTCGGGTTCATTCCAAATAAAATTCACCCATTGTTTATGATATATTTTTAAAATTTGTATTTTAAAATAATTTTTATAAATTTTTCAAAATTTTTTTAAATTATAATCTATAAAATTTTTACCATCATCTTAAAGCAGACGTATTTTTAAGCATATCTGCCAAAAATTTCAATTTTTTATTCAAAATTTCCGAAGATATACTTGAATTATATACGGCGCGTTTTGAAATTTGGCATATTTTTGTTGAAAGCGATAAAATATCAAATGTGGTTTAGACACTTTGCTAAAATTATTTGAAAGTAGGAACGATGTGACTTTTTTTCCGCTCATGCATAATGTAAAGAGGTAGGAACGAGGTGCCTTTTTTTCCGCTCCCGCATAATGGAAGGGAAATTGATTGCCATACATTAAGAAGTTCGTCAAGTGAATTATTCTTGGTGCAAACTAAAAAAAAATTGTGTAAGAGAAATTTTTGTATTTCACCGCAAATTTCGCACCAAATTTTAGAAAATTTAATATCTAGGGACAATTTGAGTCGTAGAATCGATATCTGGAAAATAAATTGGTATGTTATTTCAGAAAATGTCAGATTTTGTGTCAAAATACCTATGTTAGAACAACGCTATATATAAATCTAATATATATCCCAAGTCGCGCTTTCGAGACATGAAAAACGCAATTTGAATTTTGTCAATCGGCCCAGTAGAACGGGAGATATAGAACTGTCCCATTTTTCTAATGCGCAGTGTACATGCGCACACACATACACATACACATACACACACATACATGTAACACACACATTTATTCATAACATAAGAACTAAAAATAATTAAATGTTTACATGGCATATTAATTTTCTAATTAACCAAAAAGCAGCCGTTCGCAATGTTTTTGCAATTTGAAAAAAGATCCTTAGATGTAAAAAGGTTGGAAGCCATTTTAGTTAAGACTAATTCTCAGATATTCAAATACTTCGTATTCTTATAACATGGCATTTGAGTACAAAACTTAATATTTACAATTATATTCATTGATGTAACAAATATGTGTCTTTCTACTCGTGTACCGTTGAAAAAGATGTATTTCAGTGATAGTTATCATGTAATAATTCATTTTCATAGTATAAAATTACATACATTCAAAAAATTCTTTTTTTTTTTTTTTTTTTTTGTGTGTGTGTGTGTGTGTGTGTAATTTTCTGTTTACAAAACTGAATGCACAGAAGTTAGAAGTTTAAACGGCCCCCTACATTATTGCACAATTCCGAAGCCCGCAGACCCCTCTGTTTCTAGTTCCCCGTGTTTTCTTTACGGCTTGACTGCATATGATCAACATTCCTTGGAAGTATGTTTCTACGACCAACGTTTGCGAAAATAAAGGACGGATACTACACGGTGTATATTCTCTGCATCGGTGTCCGCCAAAAACATCGCTGACGAAAATGTCGCGGAGAAGACAACTCAAGGCGAAAACGTCGTGATAAAAAATATCGTGGGAGAAAATAAAGCAAAGAGAAAACATAACAGTTCTAAAACATCGTGGTACAAAATATCGTGGTCGAAAATACAGCGGTTCAAAAACTTCGCTGTTTAAAAACGTCGTCATCGAAAATATCGTGGTAAAAAATAAAGCATCTATAAATCATCGCATGACGATAACATCGCACACATGTGTTTTCAGGTTTTTGAAAGTTGTAAATGCATTTTCGCATAATGATTTGGGAACGCAAGAAGGAAAGCGGGATTCTTTTACTTTCACACTTCACATTTTTGAATGAACTAATAAATCTTTGCTGAAAAAGGAAGGAAACTTAAAAATTGAAAATGAGTAGAAAATTAATGCAACTTATAGAACTTAATAGAATTTAAATTTACATAGTTAATTAATAAAGATTAATAATAAATTGACCTTTTTATAAAGTTTTACTGATATCTTTTTATCAAAAATACAGTCTAAAAATACTTGGAAAGAAAGAAGAAAAGGAAGATAAATAACTGCGTAAGGTAACTTCTATAAAAATTTTAGTTAATTATCAAATGGTTTTCTTTCACGTTTGCTAATTTGACAATCTGATGCTGTTTTAAAGAAAATTACATTTTGTTTTGTTTCCGTTTATTCTTAACATGTCGTCAATATTTTCATGTATATTGAACAATAATGTTGGATGTGGATTTGTTAGTCATGATGAAAGTCAGTTACATAATATGTCAGTATGGGATTTGAAAAACGCATGTGTGCGATGTTATCGTCATGCGTTGATTTGTAGGTACTTTATATTTTACGACGATATTTTCGACGACGATGTCTTTAAACGACGGAATTTTTAAACCGCTTTGTTTTCTCCCACGATGTTTTGTACCACGACGTTTTCGTCTTGCGTTGTTTTCTCCGCGACGTTTTCGTCTGCGATGTTTTCGGCTGAAATCCTCTGCATCTGTTGGCATGGCATTGTCCTTCCTGTAAATGCTGGTGCAGAGTGGTGTTTGGTGTTTAAAAATGGTCGTGGAAAAAATAACTAAAATTAAAAGAAACAAAAAATCAAGACTCTAGTATAGACAGTGTATCCATACTTCTTAAAAACATGAAATTTTCTTCGAACAGAAATTAAAAATATGTCAAACTTTCAGATACACACGTTTATTTAATATGAAGATCACGTGTTCGAAACGTACTTTAATGGCACTCTCAAAGCAGTAGTCGAGCAACTATGTATTTGCATCAATTTTGTAAAAAACATTAACAGAAAAATACTTTTCTCTTCAAGTTTATCGAACAAGCATAGAGCCACGATATTCATACTCAATGCAGCGCGCATAGGTCCTTGAATGCAAGCAGAAGATTTGACAGCAAATTCTGCGTGAAGTCAATAAAACTTCCGAAGTTTTGTATCAAAGCGAGATGCATTTCCATCTCTAGGTAAGTGGCGTGTGTATGAAAACAATATTTCCTTTCCATTGCTTCTTCTGCTGGGGCAGAAATGTATCTGAAAATATTTTCCACTCCAGGTACTTTTATTATTCTGTTTGTATCTACCGAGAGAATTGAATAAGTTCCCTAGTTTCGGAAAATAACCAAATATTATTCATGGATTTCACTCCGCTGGCTCTTCCCTCCAAAATCCAGGTTATGTACTGGAGAGGAGGATGGTGTGCTTCTTATTTTATGTTTCAGAAATGCTTCCTTTTTCCATGGTAAGTAGAAGGAAATGTAATAATTTTGAAAATAATGTTCAGATTCATAGAAATGGAAACACGATTTTTTTTTATTTCAATAAAGTTTATTTACGTAATATGCAAGGGAATATGTTATTCTGTTATCAGGTAAATCCAACATAGCTAGAGAATTATTACGTATTTGACTGGATTTAGGCTCCTAAGACATTGATAGCTGAATCAATGTTTTATTTCCATATTATAAAGAGAAAACGAAGTTTGCTGTACGTTTATTAAAATTATCAGAAGGAAAGATTACACATTTATAATGGATTTCTATATTTCATTTCATTTTAAAATGTTTCAGTCAGTTTTGAAGCTGTCACAACTCCAATAAAAATCCGATTTGAAATATTCATAATATGCGATGTCCTTCCTCGCGTTTTTATGTTGTTTATATTCCCACGGTTTTTTAATTTTTTTACGTGATTCCTTTTAGGCAGTGTTTTGCAATTATTTTGCGTTTTAAATAAAAGACCTTTTGAAATCTTCTGGGAGTGTATAGATCTTACTATTAATGTTTAAAATATGAATGAATATTTTTCAGCAGAATTTCGTTGAAACTATAATTTATACTCAGATTATATTCAGTTCATTGCTTCAGGTTTCAATCCTACTTTAGCAACTTTTTTAGCAACAACAGCAACACTTTGCATAAATGTTATTAAAAATAAATGCTAATTATCTAGGATAATTTCTTGCGAGTTACAGGGGCTGCTTGGAATACTCAGATATGAAAGGCATGAAAAAGGCAGTCGTGCTTTCTGACCATGATGGAACTTTCAGCCTTACCTTTGAATGATACAAATGAAATTTAACTTTTGTATGCTACTTCACTAAAAGGATCGAACAATGAAACCAGTCAAAAATTTCTAAAGCCAATAATTTATCATAAATTTTAAACAATAAGTATGTGCCTAAAGATAAAGGTAATTTCGTTAATGTTTTAAAAAATGGAAGATTATTCACTCAAAAACCACTTAATTGGACGTCGTCGATTACGTCGAATTACTGCAGAAGAATTTTGATTTTTGAAATTTTCTGCTTCAATGATGACCGAACATATACGAGGACACACACAGGTAAGTTACACGCAGCTTTCCATTTCTGTTGTAGTTGAGATAGCTTAGCATGTGAATAGATATACCAAATTCAAGGCTTCATGACACTGGGTGCTTATTCCAAATAACTGATATCCAATAATTGATCCTATATAATTAGATAACTTAACTTTCGCAAAAGCTAACCATTTCTTTCTTATCGAGTTCACTTAATAACAGTTAAGCAAGGGCACGTATAAATTTCAGAATGGTAAATCTGTATTAAAACCGCTGCTATATGTTATACGAAAGTTTTAGGAAAAGAGAAATACATATAATGGAAATAACTGCATTTATTGCACTGTGGTGTATATAACTGGAAAGAAGAATTCAAAATGTTGTGTTGACCGAAAAGATTGACACAAAGAAAAATTGGTCTCTTCTGATTTGCATGCCCAAATTACGGAAACGGAAGAAGTAGGTGACATCAGTGATGATTTCGAACAATGAAATGAGATAACAGTGTCATCTAGACATAGTCATAGCTATAAATGGTGCTCGCATAGAGGTGTACGAAAATGTTTTGTGTTCCTACCAGCTATGTAAACCACAAACAGTAAACATATTGACTTCAAATATATGTGTGATTCTTTTTATTTCTTCTTTCCCGGACATTATGTAGTTTTTAAAAGAGTCTCAACGAGTAATTGAGAAAAGTGAGAAAATAAAAATACAGAATAATTCCAGCTTCTAAAAAATCAATCGAATTCAAAATAAATTCTTACATTATAACAAATTATAGGCAGCATACAATTACACTCAAATTTTAATCTTTACAAGTAGGACTTTAAATATATTCCATAAAATATGTTTTTAAGTCATAAAATGACATTAAGAATTTATCAATGGCGAAAAGAAACTGTTTCAAGCCTCATAAATTTAGAAAGACAGATATCTTAAAAATCTGAAGTTAGGTCCAGCTATGCTTAGTCGTTAGATGCCCATTGTTCTGGTCCTTTTTTTTATCATCCACCATCCTTCAACCTTGCAAACGGAATTTTATTTTCCAAAATTATTGTAGTGTCATTTTTCACCTTCGGTTTTTATCCCTCGAAAATATATATCTCTCCTCCCTTCTCTCCGAGGCGGACAAAGAACCACCTCTAGGGGCGTTTGGAGTTGGTTAGGAAGAGAATGATTTCCAGAGTTCTATGCGATCAGTTATCCGGTCATGAAATATTAATGGTCGGTTGTATTTCTTATTAAAGCGAGCTGTCTCGAATGTGGAGTTGGGAAGATTAAAAACAAAATAAAATCTGGCAAAATGAGAAAGCGCGTGGGAAAGCGGCTGGGCGAGACGTAATGATAGATGTGTCGCTATGGCAACATTTTTAAATGGAGATCGGGTCTTAGAGGGTTAATAAAAAATCCACTCTAGTGTTAGAATGAAAAGAACTTCCTCTCAGTTGGAGAAAGTATTTAAAAAGTTGCGCGAGAGATATTGCGATTTCAGGAAGCTGAAGTTCTTTGGATCAGGAAGCAAAACTGCAGTTATTATCAATATATTCACCATCTTTAAAGCTAATTTGAAATACATGATTGAATTTGTTCTTTAAATGTTAGCATGTTTACCAAACGTTTTCAGTCATTTCTCTGTAAATACGGTACTTATATCAGATTGTTTCAATTGCTGCAATGCACACGAGTGCTATCTACATAAACTCCATTTAAATTTTGATCAGCAGCATATCTGAGAGAGGAATTTGCGTCTTTCGTCTCTCGCTCACCCTGCGTCCAAATTATCAAGAGATATTTCATATCGACGGCTTTTAAATCCCCCAGACATGTAAAGACCCTATAAATGCAAATGCTCACGATATTTCTGGGGTCTGAACCCAAAAACCTCAGCGTTGACAACAATGTCCACCAACCATTATACACGCTGCGACTACTCCATATGTGAGGAGCTTTCTTATATGTAGTCAATCATTTAACTTTGTGAATACTAGTTACACATCCAGTGAACCTCATCAAAACTGCTGGTCTTTTCATCTGAGGTAAAATACATCAATCATATTGCATTTAAGTGGTAAGTGCATTAAGTGGTAAGGTATTTCTCCCGCTTTCCTAGCGTGTCTTCCTGGTGTAGTGGTCAGCACACTGAGCCGGTATTTCAGAGGTCAGTGGTTCGATTCCAGGCGAAGGCGTTGCTAATTTTTCAATCCCTCTTGCTTCCAAAAAATCCTAAAGTTTCTACAGTGGCGCCCTAACTAAAAGGGTGTTAGATGAGGTTTCTCCACACCCAGGATTTGGCGATTGGGTCCCCTGAAAATTCCAGTCGCCCTTTAAAAAGGGGAGTATGCAAGGTATTTCTACCACTTTCCTAGCGTGCCTTCGTAGTGTAGTGGTTCTGCACGCCGGGCCGAGAGGTCCGTGGTTCGATTCACGGAAAGGGGTTGCTAATGTTTCATCTCTCCGGCCTCCAAAAAAATTTTAATGTATCTACAAAGTATTAAAAAAGGTAAAGCTTTTAGCCACACATGCAAATAAAATGTAAAATGAATGCGACATATTCAACGAAATACACCGGTCTTTCTACGTCTAGGTATTAAAATGAAGTATAATAAAGAAAGGAATTTTTAAACCAAACCGTTATGCTTTGCGAAGAGCAGATATTCATTCCATTAGTAATTTTAATATCCTCTTTGAAGGCATATTCGGTACTCAAAATTTACTTTCGTATATGAATACTCTTTCATTTCATTCTTTGCTACAACAGAAAAATTCATTATTCTTGGTCTGAAAAGATAGATGTTTTTAGCAGACTTTACGAATTATAATTTTTTGGAAGTACCTTTTGTACTTTTTGCTTAAAATTTATGCAGCTTACATTTGTAACCATTCAGAAGCTTTAAAATTGGTACAGAACAGCAACTTTTAATTGGAGAATAATTTGAAATGAATTTGATCAATTTCAAGGGTGAACGTATGTACGTCCCGCTTCTTTAAAAATGGATTAAAAAGGCTTGATTTAGTTTATTATAGCAAAGCACACTAGGGTCAGAAATCTGCTTCAGAAAGATTCTCATGCGCTGTGCTTGAATCTGTTTAGACACCGACTGGCTTCGTTATCAATGCTGAAAAGTTTTATCAGTACTCATTTACAAGCGTAATGAGATTGACATTCCTCGCACTTCATGTTTCTTGACGATATCATATTTTATTCCTCAATTTCTTTCTTTCATTTAAAGGTGTCATATATAAATAATTCTCTAATATGTTTTTAGACATAAAGTACCTCGTATACATTCGGCAGATGCAATTCCTCAAAGTTTCAAATTCAAAAGCTTTTACTTTCTACTTCATTTACACTTAAAGCCTTTTATTTTCGTATTATGAAAAGGTTTTATTATCCTCTGCCAATAATATAATTTTGTAATTCTAATAATGTTGTATTATGTAGCTGAGAAATGTTTGTATTATGTAGCTGAGATATAGACTTAGTGTCTGAAGAAGGAATAACTTTTGAGCATATTTTAAAGAAGTCGGGCCATGTAATTGTCAGTCAAAGGAAGGATAAAATACTTCAGTTCCTTATTTCACATGAAAATTTATTCACTAAAATGTTTTCACGAGCACTTTATTTCCTAGTTCAGGAACTCTATTTTAATTAGAAAACACATATTTTACAAGTCACATTAAGTGATAAGAAAAAAAAAAGAATTCAAAAAGCAAAAAGAATTTATTTTGCCTGTTTATATGTATGGTTTTGCATATAAACAGGTCAGTATTCAAATTTATTATACCACTTAACTATGATTACTTTCATCAGTGGCTGCATTCAAATCTTAAAATCAGACTGAAGCTTTTATCAGTTACAAAAACGTTTAACCCAGTGCTTAGTTAAATTAAATTAATTTAGTTAATTTAACATTTTCTGGTTTCAAAGAAAAACTAATTACATAATTTTAAACTGAAATTATCTTTGAGTAGTCTTGCAACCAGACGAAATGCGAAGATACTGACGAGGAACAAAAATGTACCAATTTCTCAATGTTTTGTACTACCAATCACTTCTTGGAGAGCTGTCACATATGTATTATTTATTATTTTCTAACTTCTTAGTCTCCTGTTTTTTAGATTTATTGAACATTCAGTGAATCTTGAAATGCATCCCTCTCATTCGTTAACTCCTGAAAATTTTATACATATCGTCGTCGAAGTGGAGCGCAGAGAAAGATAAATATCATTTTATCCCATTTGGGCTTCCAAAATACAGCTCTTAAACGACTTCTCAACGCAAATTGCACTTTTCCAAACTTTTCCTCGCTCTGAACCATTTTCTTTGATCCCGAAAGATGAATTCGTTCTAGCCGCCATTTTGTGAGTGGCAGCCATGGCTTGCGAACCTTAACAGCTGCCATTAATATTTCATGGTGAGGGTGTTCTTTTTTTCCTTCTGGAATCGGCTGCCTCTTTATTGTGATGGTGATTGTTATAAACCGAAGGAGGAATTTTTTACTTGTTTTTACTTAATTTTTTTTAACTTTCTGGAGAAATATGGATGAAACGCGACAGGAAAGAGATGAAATCGTCATTTCGTGAATGAAATTATACTTTCCCAGTCGATAGTTTGCGGATGGAAAAAGATTACTCCGGGAAATGTCTCGTTTTCCCCTCATTCCACTTTTTTCCCTGCTACGATGAAGAGAGTGGTTTTATTTCTACTGTTTTCTCCAAAGCCACAAATTTAATGCCAGTTATAAACTTATGTGACTTTTTGTTGGAAAAGAGATAAAATGATGAAATGAATAATGCGTACATATTTTTCTACTTCGTTCAGTATAAATGTATAAATAATTGGAAATTGATTTATGAACCAGTCGTTGAAGAATCATATTTATAAATTAAGAATAAATTTCTCAGAAGAACTGAACTCCGTATTATCCGTATTCCAAATATTATCCAGAATACTTGCTAGTCTTCCTAGGGCAAGTTGTTACTGCGTGTTTGCTACTACGTGTTTTTAATCTTTTCCCTGTTGAGTGGATTAATAATATATATTGACAATGTGATAATTTAGAAGAATACGTTTCCATGTAAAATTGCAAATAGTATTTTGTAAATATATAATCTAACAACATCAAGATAAAAGCGAAAAGAACTTCATATAGATTTATTGCGCTTTGCTTCTTCTAAGAGTCAATATTTCACCTCAACAAAGGCACTAAAGGATTGTGGTAATTATATGCTATTCCACCCAAAGTATTTTTTATCTTTTAAAATGCAGGATAGCTGCAATTAGATACTTTCTGCTAGACTTTTGATAACTTCATGTTGTTTTCTCGGGCGGCTGAGTTTTTAAATAATAAACTGCTACTTTTGCTTTAACTATAAAGAACAATTATGTTAACTGAATAACCTTTGTTCATTTAAAATACTATAAAAATGTCTCAATCACATGACATTAAACGTGGATTTGACCAACAACGATAAGTAGAGGCTATTCGAAATTTATCATTAATAGAATATCCTGGGTTAGTTTTAATACTTGAATTTTACTATACATGCATAATTATCAATAATGCAAGAGCCATTGCATTTACAAAATTTCAGGTTATAAATTTTCACTTACAACGAATTTTTAGGGAGGGAAACGTCTTTTTTGCTTTTGCATAACTGAAGCGATATCTGTTATACAAGGTTTCTAAATAATTTGAAGGACTTGTGTCTCAGGGGAAGGATGCTTTCAGAGAGTTTTTGTAAAAAATATGGTATTAAAAATATGGTTTTGTAATAAATATGGCATTTGCATTATATTCGGATAGAAATCATGTAAAAGCGGTCTATGAGTTAAGGAAAACGGAACATGACACGAACTACGAAGTCTTCTAAACTTTAATCAATTGTTAACAAATAGCACGGATTGAATTTCGACTAAGTCCACAACTTTCTTAAGATTATGTTAGTAAAACGAGAATATATGAGCTATAGAAGCAATTATTTAAGTCAAACAATGAATCTAAACCGGGGTCAAAACATTAATTGTACAATAATGTATTCTTATCAGAGGTAATATTAATGACGAAAATTCTGTTTCTGTGACTCAAAATGCAGCAGCATCTTCACGCTGCAAGAATTCTGATCAAACTTCAAGAGAGAAAGGAAAATCAAATCGAGTTTAGAATCGAACAAAGAAGCATAACAAACGTGCAGTTATCTTCGCCTTTTACAGCAAGCTATATAGCAAAATCGATTTTACACACTGGCAAGTTTTGCAGATCCAATTTTCAGATACCCGATAGAAGAAGAATGTTACTTCTGAATTCTTTTCAGAACCGTTTGCCAAAAGTAATTATTACTAACTACAGACGAAATTTAGACCGCGCAAAACAAAACTCTAAGGAAATTTGAATGAAATTAGAAAAACAAAGATGAAATTAATTCTGAAAAATGAAAAATGTTAAAATTTTCATAAAATCTTCATTGATTAAATCCCGGAAGCATTATTTTACGTTGGCACGTTTTCGAAATAGTACTTAGAACTGTAAGAAAAGTGTTAAAAAGGAACTTCTGAATCAATTCAAAAGATGTCTACTTAATTTAACTTGACAAGTTTACAATAATTCTTTTCTAATAGTCTTCTGAGTTAATTCCTTCTTTTATTTGTTGATTCCTTGAAAATTGTGTAAAACAAAGAGAAATTAAAATTAAATATAGGTGTCATGTACTTCGATACGAATCATGCGGACGTAGTTTGAACTTAATAATAACAAAACTGCCGTGAAAAGACGATAGATTAGACTGAATGTTACTTTACAGATGTAGCCAATAATATATGTGCTGAAACAATGAAGAACATTGACTTTCAAATTCAGAAAATTTCGTCTCATAAACAAGCTACTAATCTCACTACGATTCTAAATAAAGTCTCACTGAAATATTGCTTTAAAACTTTCTGTCTTTGATACAGCTCCTAAAAGGTTTATATCAATTGAACAAATTGGAAATAGAAGAGATGAAAGTCCTTAAAGTGCACATTACAAAAAAACTGACATTTCTACATGTTAAGAAACTGGGAGATAAAGAAAGGTTTTTCAGTCTTGCCCGGTATTTCGACAAATTGCGCAACTAAAGATAAGACTTCATTTATTGTCACATTTTTAGATTGCAAAATACAGCCATCGTAAAAACTCACTTCTATTCGACTAAGTTCAAATCTCTCATGGTAATGCTATGCGAATTACTTTTACCTATCAATTATTCTAGTGTTTTGTAAGGTCTTTACAAGAGGATTCAATCCCACTGAGTCATTATTTTAAGGTTTAGAGATGTTTTTCCGAGCATATCGGCTTATTTTCTGGTCTTCATTGGATCGAATCTGATACTTCATTACTTCGTCAGTATTTACATTTCTGATGAGCATGGAAAAAATTTCTCGATTTCGCTCTGCATACAGATAGTTAGATATTTTTCTCTATTAAGAAATAAAGAAGATGTAATAATAATAAAAATAATGTAACTAATAATAATTATGATGATTGTAATGTGCGCATATTTGTTCTTCGCAATACGGAAAAGCATCTAGAGCCACCGAAGTTTGAACACAAGTAATCCTCTACCACAGCATGTGCACCTCGAAGCCTAAATTCTGAATTTCGAACTTTTCTTTCTTTATGTATATTTTGTGCTAATTTAATGAATTCTTAATAGACAAATTCAGAAATTCAAAACATATTTGTTGTTACTTGGCAAAATGCAAAATATTTTGTATCAAATATAATCCTAAAAATCAGTGATTAAAAAGAAATGTATTTTCACTACCCAAAATAAAATATTTCTGCGTCAATACAATGTGCTGTCATTCATAAGCGTAAGCTGTTTAATTTTCATTTCAAATTTAATTTGTTATTAATAAACCAAACCTCTTTGGGTCTAGGCTGAAGGTGCCGCTACCAAGCTGCGGCTGGCCTTCGAACATGGGGGGGGGGCGGCTTGAACATATCTTGGTAGTACATTTAAACATCACACTCGCATAGCAATACTCGGCAGTGGGTACTTAAGCCCGGCTATCGAGGTTCGTAATGGGGCCGTCTTATCGGAACAGAGAGGTGAGAGATTTACAGCCAGTCATAGGGCTTGGGACCCGATAATTCCAAGCCTATGTTATTAACAAACCAAGCTATGCAAAGAACAAGCAATGAACACAATTCTTCATCTCTTCTATTATTAACTACAAACTTGACCAGTGAAATTACACTAACTAGACTCATTAAATTCATTAAATGTATTTTATTATGTTAACTATATTAGGCGATTGTTAGCTAAAGCGGCTAGTTTTAATTTGTCTTTTAATGCGCCTATCTTTTCATATTCACGCACTTTTATGTTAAAGGTATTACATAAATAGTATACTTTGTATTATTTGTATAAAAGCGATATTATATATTTTATGCTGCATAATATCTGTCTTTTAATACGCTACGACTATTGTGAGACACATTTAATGTCGTGAGGTTTAAGTTTACTAAATAATATGCATATTTGATTTTACTAATTGAGTATATTTTCGTAGTTCTGCTTCACTAGCCATCATTCAAATTTATAAAACTAAAATTCATAAAATATCATACTAAACTATCTTAGTTAATATTAAAGTGCTGTTTCATAAAACTGAACATTTTCTTTTATATCGGTATTAAATTTTTCCATAGCAAATCATTAATATATCCTTGTCGACGTCCGCAACAAAGATACAATTGTTTCGTTTTTGCTGGCTGGTTTTATGCTTTTCATAAACCACACTCTGTCATAAACATTGCAAACATGTCCAAATTCATATCTTTTTAGTTTTTGATAAAATACCGGGCATTCAACTGATCAGCTTTCTCTTTTTTTTTACAGTCACCGTTAAAGGATCTTTCCACTATAATATGGTAAAGGTGCACTTAAATTTGAAATTTTATTATTGCCAGCAGTAGAAGACGTTGAAGTACCTTGATTTATTTGAAACCTAACAACTTCAGTCGATTTTATTTTCTTATTAATTTCATCATATCGTTTGTTGCGTTCTTTCAATTTTACAGCTAAACGTTCTTTATCTTCTTCTTTCAATACATTTTTCTTTACTTTTTCTGCTTGTTTCTTGCGCTGTATTCTTAGTGAATCTTTATTTTTTGGTCTTTTATATTTATTTTTGCACTAACAAAATCAGTACGTCCCTCCCACAACCGCTAGCGGTCGACTCCAACATAGAACTGAACGGTGAATTCGTGATCGCCCTCTTGTGACGTCATGAAAATATTGTGCGTTTTTTCCTAACTATGAGACTCTATTGTAGGTGAACCACAATTCCAGTTTTCAAAGTTTTTTTTTTTTGTATTTTGTATATTGTATAATAGTAAATATCAAATAAGCCATAAACGAAAACTATTGCTTTTGGAATATTGAGATGTAAGCTTTCTACTAAGATATGTTTTGCTTCTTAATATATATATATATATATTTTTTTTTGTCTATGAAATATTTGCGCAAATTTATGCAGAAAACGAGGTAAGATTTATAAATTTTTCTTATGCTCAGAACGTCATTGGAAAACGTAGTCCTACGTTAAGCTAACTAGTGGAATCAAGTAAAATTAGTTGGTAATTCAGATATCGCCCTTAAAGGAAATTCATTTCAGTAAAATAACTTAATCTATTAAATTAATCAAAATTACGAATTTCGCAAAGGAAAATCGTTAAAAGGAGAGAATATTTTTATCGTAATTCGTTTGTTAAATGAAATCAGAAATAAAAATTCGTCCATGTAAATCTATTATCTCACATTCAAATACTTATTCAATGAGTTACATTCCGCAAAAGAAAAATATGGTCACGTGGTTTAAGGACAAAATCCACATGTGCTATGTTTACAATGGAGTCGATAGCAGATATTCCGCTGAAAATAATTGATTTTTCGAATTTAGAAATTTAGGGCTATTGCGAGAAATTAAAAAATACTCTTGGAAATGATTTTTCTTTCCTTGATGTCAACAAGAAGGGTCGATTGTTATTCAAGGGAAAACATGTGAACAATATTTGCTTCAAAGTAATGCCGGATAGCACGGTACTTATAACAAGCTGTGTTAAGGCCGAAATGAAGAAATCAATTAATTATGAAGCATCTGTGCAAATTTATGCAGAAAACGAGGTAAAGTTTATAAATTTTTCTTATGCATGATGCTTACTAGTATTAATAATGTTTTCATTAAGAATATTAAGTGTATATCAGTTAATTGAAAACTCAGTTAATTGAAAAATATTCCCGCGACCTTGAATAACGTTTTCCAAACTTTTAAATGTAAGTGTAATAATAGTATATTCATAGTTCATGAATAGTTGTTCTAAATTTGAAATAGCCGAATTTGTGAAAGATCTGTTTAACTGCAAAAACATAAATACAAAGCCAATTTTCTCTTATTAATATTAATTAGTGTCATAGAATATTTTATGCCTCTAAAATTTTATTAATTTCATCAGGATATGTTGTAATATTTTAGCTGTCGTAATCGATTTTTAATGAATACACATATATATCAGAATGTTAAATTTTTTAATACCTTCCATGGTGGATATTAAGGATATCAAAAGCTGTAATATTAGAAGCATCAGTAATACTTAAACATTTTAATATAAAAGGATGCTTTTATAAGAATTCATAATTAATTCTAAATTTTTATGGGAGATTGCTGAGATTTTTAGTTTAAATACTAAATTAGCATGTATATTTAGTCCTTAAAAACCAGTCGTTGTCTCAGTCCATAGTTTGAGATAACATGTGCCTTAGGTACGTATATGCATTAGAATTACACTAGTTTATTTTCTATGGTAGGTCTTTTCAATAAATACACTTGAAAATCTTTTTGAGCTACATGATTTTAAAATAACAAATTCTGCACATAAATTATGTAACATACAAACTTAAAAATAACTTAATTTATTTTTTGAATATTTAAAACGTATACAGATAGTAATTTTTTATTACTTATTATTATAAAAGGAAGAAAAATGTATTATGAAAAATTATTAATTTCACAGCTATTACTGCAGTGAACTCTTGCACAAATCTCTATATTTTTCTTTTTGACATTTACATTATTGTATATAAAATGTGTTAATTAGCAGTTTATACTATCAATAGGATAATAGTCAGTTGCTAAAAATTAAATTTTAAGTTGTATAAAATTATATATTAATTCTGAAAGGCGCAGAACATTGGCATTGTTATTCTTACATGATTTAAAGGCAAACTTCATTTACAGTGTTCCGAAAATTTGACTATTTTTCATAAACCAACTATTTATATTTACTGTTCTGCTTGTTAAGCTGATAAAATTATGACTTAAAAATATTTATAGATTCAGTGTAGAAGAGCAATTTATGTAAACATGATTTTATGTATTCATTTTTACATTTTTTATAAACGAATTAATTATGAGGTCAAGGAAAGAATTCATAAATAAATACTGACAATCAAAACACGGTAAAGCAGCGAACAAAAGACTGATGAAGATAACAGTAACATATGAGAGTTACCAAAATTATACTTACCAAATGAATGAACAGTTAATTAATGGATGAAATAATAAATAAAGATGAAAATCAAATTTCATAACTAATTAAAAATAAATAAAGTTTCCGAATTTTCAACACATCTACCACAGAATAAACATGTTTGTTTACATTAGCAATTCTTACATCACGTGACCTCCGACGTCACCGGAATGTATCGCATTAGAAGTAAACTAACTTCGAATAACTACAGGAAAAACATATTAAATTTATTAGAAAACTACTTCAGCATTTAAGATATTTATACATATTCCTATATTAAAGACTATAACAGGAAATGTCGAGCGAAAGAATAATCAGTTAAAACAGTATTACATCCTTTTCCTCCTGAGATATCAGCTTAGCTATAGTAAATAATACATTTTATAACTTTGAGAAAAATCCCCCATGTCATCTTATATAGTTATTCCAATACTCGTAACCAAGTCTAAAAGACTAATTGAAAATTCACGAACTTATATCGTATGTTTGCTAATTGCAAACATACCATATTTCATCACGTTAAATATTCATATTTGTTTGTGTCTGCGTGTTCAGCAACATGCGCATTTTCAAACTGTTAAATATTCATATTCATCTCGGGCTTTAAAAGAAGAGCAGAAAATTTCGAAGAAGTTCTTTACATAGTTACATATCTATGTTCACAACAAATTTAATTGTTCAGTATTGCTTATAAAAAAGGAATGCGTAAAAAATACCAAACTGGGTACCAAGTTTTGTTATCATTTAATAAAAATAAAGAGAAAAAGACATACAATGGATAGTCAAAGTCATTCAGAAATGCTCTACAAAACAGACCTATGGTTACAATTTAGAAATTTGCTAAGCATGTCAGTAACTTGGATAACTTCTTCTTACCAGATTTGAATGTTCTTTGGTAAACGTTACGATAAGTTAACTACATAATATTATTTGTGATGATGTTTATACGTTCCTGTGTAAAATTATTGTACTGACATGACGTGCCAGCATAAAAAAAACTGCGTTGTCGATTCAGATCACGAGAATTCAATAATGATCATTCGTTTTTTAGTACTCTTTGGATTGATTAGAAAATTGTTAAATGTATCATGTCGCATGACAGCAGGAAGGAACTGAGTGGGAAACATTATTTAGCATGAATGTTCAGCAACTTTATTATAACAGTAGCTCTCAAGAAAGAACTGCTTTAGCAGAAGTTGTGCCTTAACCGTTACTTATTTAAAATGAGAATTAACTTTTTGTATCAAGGGTTTCATGATCTATGATCAAAGACGAAGAACGTTTCTCTTGGTAATGAATACATCAAAATTAAAGTAAACTTCATCATTAAATTATGTTATCTTTAAGTCATCCGCCTGATTACTATATCAGAAATTAGTTTAAACATCATTGCAATAAACTCTGCACATGTTCTTCTTAAGGCTTATTTTAAAAATTGAAGAATTCGAATTTTGTTATTTGCAAAAATAATTCACGTTTTATGAAAAGTTTCATGAACACCTGCTTTTAAACGGCAATCTTCTGAAGACACTTTTATTGATATTTACTTACTCATGATATTTCTAATCAATCCGGTCCCCTTAACTCTCGTCCGCTCCAAAGCCTTTCGCAAACTTGGATCAGCAAAGTTCAAATTTAGATTTAATGGATTATGATAATGCACATTAAGGCAAAATGCTTACTTGGGAGGAACATTCTATGAAGACTTTCTAATGGATCAGATTCGTATGCACGTTACACATGGGAAAAACCACAATATTCCCATACAGATAACCCATTTGCATGGCTTTGAACTCGAGTTAAACTATTGAGTTGAACGATCTTATTCGCTCTGCTAATACAGGTACTTTGGTTGAACGTGAACTTGAATGAAGCTTTGAAAGTGGCAAATGATTTTAGAATCTACTCTTAAATTGGGCGTAGAGAAACCGTTTTGTATTTTTGAGCAGTTAGATTTTTTTCTAAGGAACTAACAATTCTGGACAACCAAAATTCTCTTCGAATTGCTTCTAAAGTGTCGAATATATTTCATCCTTTCAGGTCAAATTAAACTGAGAGATATTGAATGTTTTAAGCATTACTTGTTTTAATTTTACTTGTTTCATTTTTCAAAGAAAAGATAATACAAGTATGCTCCCACCAAATCAAACAAATATGAAGAATACAATTGATTGAAACTCATTAACCTTAGTGGTATTTCCGTCGCCTTTAAGTAAATAAAAGCACACAGATCAAAAGTGAAGAGGATATTTTGCTATTAAAACTCTATCTGCTATTATCACACCAGAGCTTTTTCCTTCATTCCACTGCAAATTGTGAGCCAAATTTTGCTTTATTGAGTAACTGTTACCTCCAACGTACTAGAATAGTTTCGGTGACATCTTTAAGTACATATTATACGTATAAAAGTATCTTAAAATAAGGCCATTTTATTCATGAAAAAATAATTCAGTTATAAAATATCAAACCCGTTTTGAGTATTACAATCAAACAATCAAAATAAGTTTTTTTTTTACGACATCTTTAAGTAATGTGGTGTTTCGAAGTTAAATACTTGGCCAGTTGGTGGGCTAAAACGGAAAATGTATTTGCTGCCATACTGTTAAAACCTCTATTACTTTTTATCGTAGCATATGAGTGTTTTCCTTAAAAATTTCTAACATCAAGTGATTCATATAATACTTCTACATATTTCTATCAGCCGTATATGAGTTGAAACCTTTAAAATACAGGAAGCAAACAAAGGAAGGAAATGAAATTTCGCAACTAGGGAATTATTAAAATAATCTCCAGTGCAATTCCGGCCCTATTATTTAACGTAGTTAGTTAAAATTCTCAAGTGGCAGCACTGGCGAGAGGTAATCCATCAACCACGTCCCTTCAGGTACTCCCGCTGCATTATTCGGAGTTAGAAATACCTCTGTGGCAAGCTTTTGACGCTTGGATATCGAAGGGAGATCGGTATGGCCCCATTTGCATAGACATGGCTTCCAACTTCCCCTGCTCAAAGCATACTAATGAAGAGAGATAACTATGTGTAAGAAGAGAAATTTGGTTCACGTTGAGCAAGTAAACTTTTAACAAAGTTTCATTATTCTGATTACTTAGTGATAATGAAATGGAATGTCATTAACGAGATACAAAAATGACTGAGATTATTCTTATTTAAAACAAAACTAACTTGGAATAACGAATTGTTTACCCAGCCAAGCAATTATGGAAAAGGTATAATACTTGCAATCTTCTCTTCGAACTCAGTTTTCAGTTTAATATTTAAAAGAATAATAATATTACAGGCAAAAGAATTAATTAATTCCAAATATTTCTTAACAGTTTAAAATCTATGAGTGGAAGTCACAATTGAAAATATGAAATAATCTGCGAATTATCAAAGCATCTTAAAACTATATTAAATATATATCACTTAAATGTCACCTAAAATATCTTAAATAAATAAATAAACTAAGCATATATTGCTTCATATGTAATCATACAATAGATTAAAAGTGTATCTAAATCTGTTCCAGCTATCAGAATTTGAAATAACCGAGAGTATTCTAAAAAATCAATTTTATGGTTATTTACTGAAAGGGAAATAAAAATAAATAAAAATCTGAAAAGATTTATATTTCAAAGTCGCACCAAAGGGTTTGTTCAGGTTTCTTATGATCTCGCTGAGCTTCCAATTTACCAGTTCTCTGCGACTGAGATCTGCTAATGCAACATTTTTGTCTTTTTAGCATTATTATTACATATCTTTATACTTGCGCAACATGAAGTTCGATAGTGAAGTCAAAATTGTTTGTTTTCTAGTCATGATATCAGTGTACGATTTTCTTAGTAAGAAGACTTACACAAAGTTTTGTCTTTTAACGTTTATTTACGAAACAGCACTTCTTTGCCACATAAAACTCTGCTACAAAATCAGAAAACATTTCAAAAAGTATCTTAATATTAGAAAAAGCGAAGAGGGAAAAAAAGGTGTTTCGTGGACGCACTCAATAAAGGTTGCCACAATACCGCAACATCGTAGGTGAGTAAAATTAGCCTCAGTTGGAGTTTTATCGCCCTTTCGGTGGTTTTTAATTCAAAAGGTGCCAAATCTGCAATTATATCCAATAAAATTGAAATGGTTTTAAGTATCGGATATTTTTTCCCTGTTGAATAAAACTTTCTCTCAGAACCTCAGATCTAAAATTAATGTACCGGGAGAAATTATTAAAATGCGCGAAATAGTCTAATTTTATAGTTGAAGTTTTAAATCATAGAGTTAATTATCAAATTTATATTTAATGATTTTTTTAATTTTTATTTTTAATATACATTAAAATAATTCGTATGTAATAAACAAAATTTAAATTTTAGAGTTTATTAAATTTATCAAACACTTTACTTCGTAATATAGTATTTATAATATATAATTTATTGTAAATATCGTAGTGATATGAATTAATTAGTTAGGAATATCTGATCAATGTTTATTAATGTTTAACAGTATTTTTATCCGAAACATGGTATACAGCGAAGTTTTCGATTAATTTCATGAGTTAATTCCTTTTGCTAACATTACTGCTTGTTGTTGGTAGAAGGTGTAATTATATTGCAAAGTTATACATTGAAAGTAACAGACCCATCATTAAGCTTTATTTAATATTATTTATTTATTGCTTAATTTCCTTTCTTCTTCTTTGTGTGTAATCTTTACACCAAGTCTCAAAATGTGTCTACAGCTTTAGTGTTGGATTTATTCTCTGCTTTCTTATTTTTCCATTCTTATTACTATGCAATTCATATCGTGAAGAATTTCAAGCGTACGCTTATTCGATTTATTAGAGAATAGGTATCGTATTATTATCTTTCGAATTTCCGATATAGCGTTAAGTGCTCTCAATACATATTTTTTTTTATTATTATTCACTGTGTTTTCCTTTAAAGAAGACATGCGGGGATAATATTTGGTGGCAAAATCCTTTAATTTGAAAAGTGATACGGACAAAAATGTGAGAGCCAAACTAATAACACATTTGGTGCTAAAAATACCCTCAATTCGATTAACGATCTCTATTTACCAAGTCATAATTTTCAGAGAACAAAGCAAAAATAAATCAGTTCAATACGATAGAGCCACAGTAGACTAAATAATGAAACGAAACTGAATTAAATGCGAGAAATCGTTAAATTCTGTGAATTACAGCTAAATTCATGACAACGTCATTGAAAACTTAAACAATCCAAACTATTGGTAAGTACCAATTTAAATGCTTTATTTTCTACAAAGCAAAACAAAGCAACCAAACTTAGTTATAGTTTATGGGTTGCTTGCCGTAACTATAAATTGTTTTATTCCCCGTGCAGTGCAGCGCTTGACGAATATTATGAGAAAGCTAAGCCGGAAAAATTAAAAGTACAAGAGCAAGTGCATTTAACATTTAATAAATAAATTTAACATCCATATATAATAGAAAACGGAAATATGCAACCGGCAAAAACCGTCAACGATGAAAATCTTTGTATCTTTATTATATGCAGCTTAAGTGTCTGTTTGTCGCCGATAGTTTATTGGTTGCTTCCGTAACTGTACTAGCCAATGGGGTGAAGCTGCCACGGCGCAGGGTTGCCGTTTCAATTGAGACGTAGACAACTTTCTGTAAAACTTGCCTTTGCTATGACCATCAATAAGTCTCAGAGCCAAATGCTTAAGCGTGTTGGCATTTTTTTACCTGAGCCTGCATTTGGACACGGTCAACTTTTGTTGCCTGTTCAAGAGTTCGTGAGAAAAACGGACGTAAAATTAAAAATAATGGATGGTCCTCTGCAAGGCGGGCTTAAAAATGATGGAAAGATCTACACAAGAAATGTTGTGTACAAAGAGATCTTTGACATCTGAATTAACATTTTATTATTTAAATCACCTTTATTTATTGAGCTAGCGGTGGCTCTTAAGAAATGTACCGCCTATGGTTTCCTTCATTGCACTCTACTTTAAAAAATTAAGCAAGTAGAAGGGAAAACCCCGTGGGGCAGTAAGCAAAGAGGCGTCCTAGCCGCCTGCTCTGGGTAATTCAGCTTGAATTAGCAGACACCTTTGCACAAATCATTTTAATTACAATTTTTAATATCTAGAACAGCGGTCATTTCGTATGACCGCCGGGCCTTTTAGTATATATATATAATTAAATAACCAAAACACAAACATTTATTCAATGAAAACAGAAATGTATCTGAACATAACAATACAAAATCTAAATTCAAGCATTCGTATTTACAATTCGAAATTGACGTAACACATCCGCTTTACAGTAATTTTAAAATACACAAATTTGGTATATTTTAAAACAATACAAAAGCAGAAATGTTTGGAGTTACGAAAAGTATAAAAAAAATTAAAAAATTGTAATTAATTTACTAATATACCTAATCATTTTAAGGTTTTTTAGTTTACGATTGTTTGAAGTAGAAAGCTGTTCACGTTTTATATAATTGTTTACACAAATATACTCAAATGTTCTCAGTATTTTCATGACAACGGTAAAAAGGGTCATAACTGATAGATTTCATTGCTAAGTACCGTAAACAATTAAAATAAATTTTAAAACGAGAAACGATAACTAAACGTTAAATTTATCGTTTCTGAAAACGCGTTTCATATTCCTTGACAAAATCAATAATTTATTTATATTTAATGACTTTTCTTTGAACACATCACATAGAAATTTTAAACAATGCACTAGATCACTATGATCATATTAAAACTAAAATGTTCCTTATGCATTCACATTAGAGTAATATCACTTTAAAGAAAGATCATCAATTGCTACAGAGTTAATTCGTTAAATAAACATTTAATTACAACTTTCCCCAACATGTTTGAATGGAAATTTCTTGTACATTTCACTCGCAGCGTTCATTCACTCTTCAAAATGTCCTATGCAATTGTATGGAATGCTTAATTATTTAATACTCTTGCACATCATGATGCAAATCAAACCGAGCTTGCAAACTCATTTCCGGAAAAATGCACTTCTTTAACTTCGGCTAAAACGCGCTCAAAGAATTTTTTTTTAAAAACCGCAAGTGCACTTTAGCATCTTTCGGAAATTGATAAGCATTGAAGTCTTATATTTTCCCAACATAATTGAATTTTCAGTTCGGCACACAACAATGATGAAGGTTTAATAACGCAGTACATCTACAAAATTAACAAGCATCAAGAACTTACAATCATCTCGCCGTCAGCTTCAAAAATGACCAGACAGAAACAATAGTCAGAGGAATGATATTTTCAAGTTCATTAACGAGTGTCACAGCTTTTTCATTACACACTTTCCGATTGAGTTTAATTGCCTTTTTCGACACAACGATTCCAAAATGATTTCGGAGGTGTTTAGTAAAATGCGAAATGGTACAATTAGATTTGTGGTTTGCACATAGTACATGTTTAGAATACTGTCAGTTTCAAAGTACTTCCCCTGATTACATATTCATTAATTTAGACGGTGTCATTATTTCTGGAACACATGTTTAAGAAAGCTGTTTGATTGTCTATTTCGGCTATTCAGTAGGCTGCTAGTGATGTCGAAAAATGTTGACCTCTTCAACGTTGCTTCCTACATTCGAGTACATTTAAGACTGTTCTCGTCACGTTGGTAACGCTCAGCTATTGAATATTTGGTAACAATCAGCTATTAACGTTGCAGCAGTTACTGTCGCTCATTCGTTATGATAGTTAAAGTTGTAATTCCCATGCCGATGTTTTGGGTCCAAATTCCAAAGAAGAAAATGTTTGCTGTATTTACACTAATTAGCAATATTTGTCTGTCCAAAAATCTCTCGAGAGAATCTCTGACCACAGATATCCCTTGGAGTGTCTCGGTCTAAAATGAAATGGTGCTGAAAATATATATCACTGTTAGTTTTGGTGTCCATAGTCTTTCGGAAACTATCAAATGCTCTCATTTGCTTGTTCATAATGATTATATTCTATTGGATTGCCATAAACAACGGATACAGCTGCCACAATAAGCAATGTCAGTACCGGAAACAATTTAGTGTTACATTATTTTAACGCATTATGTTAAATTAAGTAATGAAACTTCAGTACTGCTGCTTATTAATCTCAAACCCAGTGTAGAGATAAAACGAATTTACAAGTACGCTTCACTAATTTCATAATAATTGGCAATAATAATATAACTCTTGGCAAAAATAAAAATTCTTTAATTTATTTACATGAATGAAACTTAGAATAATAATTTTTTCTAAAGAGATAAAAACTCGTAAAAATTTTAAACATATGAATCCAAATTTACTGAAATGTATATATCTCAAGGAAAATGAGGAGAAATGATACACTTTTCATTTGGAATACCGATGTAATTTATTCAAATCTCTGCCATTACCAGGAATTCCCACGATGTAGTTTGAGAGAAGAATTAGAAACATGAGCTAATCTCTGATAATAAGTTTGGGACACCATTTTAAAACTGAGAACTAATTCTTTTCGGAAATCTTCTTATTGGATAGAAGCAGTTAATCGACTATCTTTACAAAATGAGAAAATTTTAAAAGTTTGACTTATCAGATTTCATTGTTTTGTTTGTGGAATGAGAAAAGAGCAGGAAGTTTCCTGGTAAAGAATGTCTGCTGTAGAATTCTTGTGGGACACTTTTCGTGATATCACAGTTGAATTTAATTCATTCCTTGCTGCATCCATTCATGTTATTCAAGGTTATGAAGATCTAAACTCCGTATCTGAAGTAAAATGTTATAATTTAGCTTTTATTCTGAAAGAAGAATTCTATTCCAAGAGGATACGGAGGAATGTTTAAACACATAAATATTCTAAACTTCTTCAAAACAGTTTATTTAATATTAATTTTCTAGTAACATGGTAATAAATCTTTATTTTTTCTTGTCTCTTCAAACTGCATTTCGAAATAAAATTCTCAACATGTCTGAATTTTCTTCCAAACGAAATATTTGGTAACTTTAAAAAAATAGGACATTAAAAGGAAATGTTAAAATTATTTTTGTCATAAAACTGCATTGAAGATTTGCTTTATTTGCTCAAAATTGAAAAAAAAAATACCTGATCATTCAGATGGATTTTAGAGCACATTGGAATAGAAGTTTAATATTTGACTATTCTGGAGATTATAGATGTTAAAAATTTTAGTTAACATATAAAAGTAAAAGCACTTTGTTTTAAATTTAAAATCGTTTCGGTTCGTTTGTTTAACATTGCTTTCTATCTTTGTTTTCCAATCCAACATTTCGTAAAACCGATAGACTGTACATTCAACTAATTTAGCATTTATTGATAAAATGCATTTAAACGTTGTTACAGCTAAACACCTCTAGCTAATTTACATATACGTATTTACACATAGCATAAGAATGAAATTCACGCATTAGAATTAAATATTATTAATGAATTGATAAAATAATTGAGAAATATTATTAATGCACGAGAATTTAATAATATGAGAGATATTCACGCGTGTAGAGCTGGGTGGGAATCAATTCTCTATTAAAAATGTATATAACTTTTTCATTCTAATTAAACAGCATTTTTTGTGCTTATAGTGGTAGAATTTATTACATGACAAGGTTGTCCCTCAAAGTTTAGAATGGAAGGGTATGTACAAGTAGTTCAAGAAATGCTTACTCGAAGTCTTCAGAAATCCCATCATTTCACGAAAGTGGTTTAACCCAAGCTGTTCTGAAAAAAAAAATGATTTATATTTTTTAGCACAGAGACTACATTATTGCCACAAATTATCAGTGGAAGCTTGTATTTTCAGTTGGAGTATGGGTAGAAGATGCTTGCTTGATATGAAGACTGGCTCGATATTTTCGGCAATATCATGTAGACAGATGAAGCCAGGCAGATTAAGCCAGTATAATTAAGAGAAGCAAATTAGCTAAATTCTTGAAACCGTTCCGCTAAAGTATCTAAAGAAATCTATAGTAAATATCCCAAATACTTACGAATCTACTGGATAATGTTGGTGCTTATGTTCAATTTCAGTAATGCTAACAAACTCTGCAACTGTAAAGAAATATATTTTTTGTTTCTTATTAAGGCTTTCTTATTAACTTATTAAGGGGTTAAAAGGTTATAAGTAGTTTTTATTAGGGAGTTAATTATTATCGCCCACAATAAAACACACACACACATATATATATATATATATATATATATATGTATATATGTATATATTTATATACACATACACATACATATATACCACAGGTGTCCAAAATTTAATTATGTTTTCAACGTCACCTGTGGTACCTCTGGATACGATGAAAATAATCCCTAAAAGTATCCGAGGTGACACCAAAGGCGCACAGTAACAACAAAAGACACTAAGTGTACAACGATGCTTTATACGATTATATATAAAAGTCAATTAAAGTGTATCACTGGCCAATGATACAGACGAATCACAGACATAGATTAAATAACGATAAGAAGTGGCCTTCAATAAAGGTATTGTCATCTCGAGTAGCGATTCGTGAGCGTACCTCAAATGTATCTTATGCTATGACATTATAAATTTCTTTCATTTTTAAATTTAAATAGCTACCTTTATATGTAAATACATCGTAAAGCATCAGCCTAGATTTGTCGTCCCAGGCTTGTTCAATCCCATGCTTGTCGTTCCAGGCTTGTGCGTCCAGGCTTGTTATTTAGGAACGAGGAGCTCAATTGATGCGGGTTATGGTCTTACTTCCCATAACCATATTTATCAGCCTTATTGGAATAGGATGTCGCATTAGAGGCCACGTAGATAAGCATGAGGCCAATGACGCTTAAAAGCAGATATATGTAAGGCAAGATCATCTCAATGCAGTTGCGCTTATCGGTTGTAGTATCAGCTTCAATGATCTGTGGTTCCTCACGCTCGTCTAGCAAAGGTTGAGAAAACCTGGGCCTTCATATCAAACTGTTTTGAATAATGTAGTTGGTAACATCGTGAACTTCTGGTCAGATAAACTGTTCTTCAGAATCACTACTAAGGCTAAAAACTCCTATTTGCGATCAGTACTTTACGTCACTGCACTATTGTCCAGTCCTTATGTTCTTCGCTTAGAGTAAGTGGTGACACCAATGAACTAATATTAGAAGAAGATTCCATACTAGCTTCCAAGTAAACAGCCCACGTCTGCAGAGTGGTTTGGTCACAATAATCTGCAATATCTGGTGGCTAGACAGCTTATTTGCAGCGGCTTTCATAATCTGGTGCCCATTTCTTCCGCTCTATGAGACTAAATATTCGGCACCACTAAATACGTTTTTATGTTAATTAACTCAGTTGTCTTATTATTGATGCCAACAGAATGCAAATTACATGAACTGTAAATACGCGATCAGCTCTTGAATGGAAGAAGAGCTTCTGGCAGCAAAGGCTGATCACCTGATTGTCGTTGCAAGTTGCTTCGCGTTCCTGCTAATAAAACGTAATTTATCAGCTTCCGCAAGTTGCGTTTGCTTTGCCACTAAAGCCGAGCCAAGTTTAAAAAATAATTATTGAATTTATATTTGACTTTTGAATGCACATTCTGAATAACCAACGAACAGTAGTTTTTATTTCATTTATACTTTTAAGTCTGTGTAACTGTCAGGTTGATCATGTTGATAAAATAGTTTTTATTTTAAACTTACCCATTAAGTTGAAATACTTTATTTATAAGGAAGGCAGGACGATACGTCGTCGGGTAGTCTTTACGATTTTCACAGTTTGGCACTTTAAAGATTGAAGAATTATATAAATTAGTGTTGCTGTTCTTGGGTGATTCCCACTACTTTTTCAAACACCTTCGATTCTCCTAGCATTCACATCTGATATTAAGGGCAATAATAGACTCAGTAGGCACCATATCAGACTATGCAATTCTTTTGTTTCTACTTATATTATACTTCATAATGTTAAATTGTCCTAAACATTGTAGAGAAGGTCTTCTAAACATTTCTTACTACCCACTTTATTGTTTTCAATTGAACGTATGTAATGATCGTGCTTACCGATAGGAAATTTAGAGAGATTCATGTGATTTTAAACATCGCAATGAAAATTCTCATGATTTTCCGATGCATATTCGTAAAAATATTTCGCTGAATAACTATGGGTTACAAATTATTATTAACCAAAATATACAAATTCTACGTAAGATACAGTAGGCAAAGACATTTTACTTCAGAAAAGAAATAAAATTTATATTTAAAATTGAAGCACACTACAAATACATGAATAATATTTTGCCTTTTCAGATGCGAAACTGTATATTAGTAACTGTGTATTACCAATTATAATACTGTATATTACCAATTATAATACTGTATATTACCAATTATAATAACATGTTTGAAAAATTTGGCTTATAGGAGAACAGACCAAATATCTCACTGGTTTTACCCACCTTTCAGAAACTATATACTTATATTCAAATAAAAGTTAGGTAATAACATTCGCTGAAGGATAAGTTGAAATGTAAATTTCATAATCATATGTGTTCATTATCTATGCTTTGTGAAGCGAAAACGTGAAAAGAATTTCCTGATTTTACAAGTCTTGAATTACAGTTTATATAAGGTAAGTTTGCATTTTTTATAAAGATGCACATATCTAGGCAGATACGAAAACCTCGCATAAAAGGAACACATATAAAAATTTCAAGAACGCAGAATCATCGATCATGAAACAACTTAGTAAAAACAAGATGGAACGTGAAACATTAATAACTGCTTTTCCTCGAATACTTCATGTTCAGCGTTAAAAGAATATTATGCAATTTCATCTTTTGAGGAAGTTAAAATCCCTTTGAACTCCAGACGCGAAAAACTGGAAAACATAGCAGAAAAGAAGTATATCGATTTTTTTTCCTTTAAAGGAAGGGGTACATGTCGAATGAGAGCAATGTGAACAGAAAATGATATACGCTATAGAAAATGAAGAAATACAATTTTTTCATATATGGAATGCATTCCGGTGGCAAGTGGATGATTTACATGATTTACAATTTTTTATTTTTCTTTTTCCTTTGTTTTATGTGTGCGTATACAAAACAGTGATTCCAATGATTTAAACATTATTAGAATATTAGATTATAGTAAAACGCAAAGAGTTATTTTTGCATGAAAGAAAGGAATGTCTTTTCGAAGTATTTCCTTAGGTAAACTGGCTTGTATTATGTTACATATGTGGGAAAAGTACGAAAGCGCCACTTTTTTCGCCAAATCAAAAGCTGTGTGTTTAACTATCTTTGTGTAGCAGTTTTGTCCACCCGTCTGCTGATAAACTAATGATTTAAAGTGAAATGATTTTTTCACTTTACCTTAAATCATTGGTCCACTAATAGAAATTAACTGTATATTAAATGTAAAGGTTATATATTCTCTGTGATTCAATATTACGTTATGCTCCTTCAATGGACAAGCGGATAACACCACATAAAAAATGTTACAATGAAAAGCTTGGCGACTCTGGATGTTCTTTGAACTGTATTGCTGATTATATTGGTGTCCTGAAATAGAGTAGGACAACTCTACAACTAGCTTGACGGGAGAGAAGGAAAAGAAAGATTCGAGGAGAAGAACAGAAATACTTATTCGAGGAGAAGGACAGAATATATCCTATCTGATTCAATATTATGTTATGCTTCTTCAATAGACAAGCGGATAACACCACTGACCAAAAATGTTACAATGAAAGGCTCTGGATATTCTTTGGACTGTATTGCTGATTATATTGGTGTCTTGAAATAAAGTAGGACAACCGTACAACTAGCTTGACGGGAGAGAAGGAAAAGAAAGATTCGAGGAGAAGGACAGAAACGCACCAAGAGTGAAGGAAGCAAATGGAGGTATCTGCCGAAAACATCGCATACGAAAACGCCACGAAGAAAACAAGGCAATGCGTAAAGGGTCGCAGAAGAAAATGATCAACTTGATTAGTAGTTAGTTTCCGTTTAAAAAATCACACAATTTTTCCAAAAAAAACATCTTATGAGACAAATAATCTTCCAATGCTTCAGCATTTTAATCAACCTAGACCAATTGTTCAACAACAAAAATAGAGGAAGCAGTAAGTTTAATTAATTACTTATATTACCGTATGGAATTTTAACATTTTATTTGAAATTTTAAATAGTTTGTCCTACATGCCAAATAAATATATTAACTGAAAGGAGGAAAGAAAAGCTAAGCATCTCTGAGTGACTTTTTATATTACAAGACATCTACGTATCATAAAATCATTAAATTTTAATAAATTATGATTAGTCCGCAGGAGTGCTTTAAGAAGGAAGCATTTCTGATATTAAAGATTTTGCTTTCTACAAATGAAACACAGTTTGAAGAAACTATTAAAATTAATATTCAGATTAATTGTTCAGATATTTCAACACAACATGTATTGAAGATGTATCAGCAAACATCTTCATTCGGAAGTATTTGTTAAAATGAAAATTAAATTATTTACACTTTTACATATCAAAGTAGTAAGTTAATATGTAAGTTTGACATGTAAATTATTCAGTTAACATTTAAATTTTCAGACACACTTATGTCGCGAAAAATAGAAAACTAAGAACATTAAGAATTTAAAAGCAGTACATGAGAAAAGTTATTCTTGTTCGAAATTAGTCTTTTAATGTATCTTCAACGCACCGTCGAGCAAAACGGATACTGGGGATGTTACCATTCCATAAAATATAAGATTTTTAATTTATTTTTCGGAGTAAATTAATATGTTATTTATTAATGTTATCCGTACACCTTCAAATACCATGTCTTTAATCGTAAAACTTTTATCTTTCAATTTGCGTTTTGTTAATTACTAATGTATTTTGAGTGAATATTAAAAAACATTTTAAATTATTTTTAGCTTGAGAAAATGGAGGGGAATACCTCAAAATTTGTAATTACATTACACATTGTAACTCGAAAGCGAATTAGTATGCAAGATGATTCCAAAACATCTGATACTGTTGTAGATATAAGTAGAGGGGAGCGAAATAAACACATTTTATTATAACGGAATGTGTATGCCGAAATGAAGCGCATAGGTGATAAAAAGTTATGTTTAGGGATAGGTAAAAGCATTATGCGGTGTTAAGGTCATTTCCGGGCGTATTTCGAGCAGTATGCATCACTTGCGGACACGCATTTTATCAGTGAGCTTGAGGCTGAAACGGAGCAGCTAATCAAAACAGATATACAGAGATTTCCGAAAGTCTCCATCGAGCAGTTGCTCCATTTCCGTCTGCAACCCCATAGATAAAATGTATTTATTGCATATACCTCTACCTCCCTTTGCATTTTTTAATCCCCTATAATGACATTTTGTAAATTTGAAAGCGTATTTGATTGAATTATTTAGATTATGAAAAGCACACTCAGGCTATCGGCTTAAAGAGAAAAATGACTTCGTGGAGGACGATTTATTGGATAAATGGCTCGTATTCACAATATACTACATGGGTAAAGACATCCCGTTAGCGAGGATTTAAAACCAGTTCAAACTACTAACAATTTGGGGCTTTGCCCTCTCGGCCATTGGGATCTAAATTTGAGAGTAATTGTAATGGCTTCCTGTAGGTAGCAGGTTATGTGTGTGATTAACACGTTTTCACTTTAGAAGCAGTAGCAGTTAGAAAAAATTTCTGTTAAAAAATTCTAAATTAACAAATAATACTTCTATATTAAAAACTATACAAAATAGAAAGTAACAACTGTATTATCCTGCGGGTACTAATATACTAGGTTTGAGGCATGATGTTTTAAGCAATCAAAATGTATACGCATACGAGACGCCCGCAGGAGAAAAAAACATTTAGAAAAAAATGTTTTCAGCACAATTGTTGCGCTTACATATATATTTTATTTCGTTATATACGTACCATGGTTTTACTGTTGTTATGCTGTATTGAAGCATTAAAATGCTTACATTCCAGAAGTTCCGGTCAAATGAAGTTTTAGAGACAGGATTTTATATTTGTCGTTTATCTTCATATTTGTTGCAAAATTTTCAGTGCATTTATTTCAAATTCAGTTATTTTTAAGCTTTCAAGATACCGTTAAGAATTTCCAAATACATATCAGGACTGACAATCCTGTAAAACGAATACCCAAGTAGCACACGACGTTGCAAACTGGTCCGAGAGATTGCAAAGTGGTTGTGGTAACTTTTACGACGTCTTTACAACGTTGCGAAGACGCAAAATATTTGACGTTGCATCTTGGCAATTTGTCGACATCGCTGAAACATCATGATATGACCGCTTTTAGACGTGGTCGTTTTAGTATTTTTTTTTTTTTTTTTTTTTTAGTTCATCAGCATTACTTTTAAAATGAAAAGAGACTAAATCTGCCCTTTCAAGAATATGCAGTCTGCATAAGATTTACTTTGCAATGTTTCATTACTTTTTCATCTAAATATATTAATATAAGGTAGATTGATCTAATGAAATGTAAATTTAATATAAATACTTTTGATTTATTAAATTTAATTAATACTAAAAATACGTGCTAAATAATTGTTTAAAATTTTGTTAAAATAATTAATCCTTAAAATAATTTTCTAAATATTATAGCAAACTATTTAAAAATGAAACTAATCTATAAATTAAGTTATTAATTTATACATTTTATATACTTTAAAAAGTCATATTTCCAAAATCAATGCAAATCACATATTAGCAATTATTTCACTACTGAAATATGACTTTATTTCTTATTTTTGAAGTAAGGACGAATTCACGGCTGTCCAATATATATGGCGGAAAACTCATCTACAGTCAGTAGAATCAAACCTGTACATTATTTACTGGGTGCTTATATAAACGAACATCTCTAGTTTTGCGCGCTTTAGCTAGCTGCCAAATTCGAACAACTGCGCAATTAATTCAGATTCTAGCAATTCTTTCAAGTAATTTGGTAAAGATGCCATCTGTAGGGCGTTTGAAAAGACTGACTGAATGTTTGAAATTGAATCAAACAATGACTGATAAAAATAATATTGCTTATATTAAAAGTAAATGTAATGTACTGTCGATCAAAGAACGCATTGTGAATATTCTCATTGTCCTGTATTACTTACTTCAACTGCCTTCAAAGCGAGTGAAATTATCATGAGAATGCTGAATTTGTGCTTATTTTGTGTGCGAATATCTGCTCTACAAGAAATGCTACAATGCTAATTGTGAATCTAGTGTTCATGAAATAGTGTCGCTGTGGTCTATAGTGGTCTGTGGAATATAGTGTTTGTAAAATAGTGTCTCTGTGGTCTATAGTGGTCTATGGCATACAGTCTTCGTGAAACAGTGTCTCTGTGGTTCGTGAAATAGTGTCTCTGTTGAAATAGTGTCTGTCTCCAATCACAGTGGTTCCAGCGGTGCAATATTTAGATACACTTATTAGCTTTGCGCTTTGGTTATAACGTCCTAAGCGTTATATCGCATATCATTCATATCAAATGATTATTCGATGTCCATATTTTAAAGTTGGCTTTCAGAATTAATTCATATAATTTCAAAAATAACATACAACGTTAAGCCACTTTCTGGTTTTGCTGAAAATGCAATGAATACAGAAGCAACAACAATTCAAGCTGTTATGGTATGTTTATTATTTTCAAAATACAAAGAAATTATTTTGTGTGTGTGTGTGTGATTATGGCAAAAGCTCGAGGGCTATCTGCCTAAGAGGAGGGATGCCTTCGCGGAGGACTTTCTAAGGAAAACTGGCTCGTATACACGTTACACATAGGGAAAACCACGAAAACGCCCATGCAGCCAGCCCGTTCGCGGGATTCGAAATAAATTATTGGACTGGTACCAGTACTTAATATGACTGCTGAAGATGAATTAGACATATGTATAATATAAGCAATTAATTAATTATTAAAATTAATAATATTGCATATTCTATAGTATATTGTCTTTTGTACAGTATGCAGAAAAGTTTAATGATTTTAAACAGTGTATGAAATGTATGATCGAAAAACTAGTGTTAAGGAAACATTAGCATTTCTATGAAGTATTGTAATCTATAAATTGTGTAATATTAAAAAACACTAAATATTTTTTATTGATTGCAAATTGCAGTTTTATTACGTTTTATTTGGTATCTGTTCTTTCAAACACTGTTCAGTTCGCGTTTTTCTAAATATTGCCGTTATGTATGTTTATTAGATTATCTCAATAAATGTGAATATTGAAAATTAGGGTTTATTTTTTTTATTAAATTTAAGTATATTCTATTTTCTTCGCTTACTTTTTATGTGCTTGTGATAACAAAGAAATTCATAATAAATAGAAACAAGAAGTTTCATTGTGTGCTATTTAACGAAGAGCTTACCTTAACGTACTTAGCTTACTATCGTGTACTGTATTATTTCAATTATTTCTGTCCAGTAACAAAAGGGAAGTTATTGATTATAAAAAGTGCATGAAATAATCATTGTAATCTACCACTATTCTAAAATGTAGAAACTAAAAATAAGTAAATACATTGACATATGATCAAGAACAAACATTTACATATGATAAAGAAATGCTGTTAAGAAACATCAGCATTACTAGTAAATATTGCAATCCATAATTATTGCACTTTTAATTGCTTATTATTTAAAAAACATAAATATTTTTTTATTAATTGGAAACTTTAGTTCTGTTACCTTCCTTCTCCTATTTATACTTTCAAACACTACTCGTTCATGTTTTTTCTTAAATAGTGCTGTCATGTATGTTGTTTGTTAGGTTATTATTTCATTTTAGATACGAATATGGGAAATTATTAGATTTAGGTATATTTTTGATCACATTTATTAACTACTTTATACTGTCTTTCATTTGCATATCTTGGAGATATAGAAGTTAATGGTTATATTTTTTACTGTGAAACGCGAATAAATTTATACTTGAGTTCAGATAAAATACTGATTATGTTACTTTAAGAACCGCTTCCTAATTTATCATGACAGGGGCAATTTTCAATGTCTCTGAGATTTAACAGAAATAAATGTGATAATGCTGTTATCAGTAACGCTCTTTTGTTTACCCACATATATATATCTTTATTTTTATTTATGTCTAATTGAGTTTTATTTACTTAAAACCTACTATTAATGTTATATATTTATAATAAACACTTTCGTTATTACTCTCACTTAAAAAAATGATGAATTCTTAAATAATCGTAACTTAGAATTTAATTTATTTAAAAAATATAGTTTAAAGTACTGAAAATAATTAAGGATGTTATTAATTATGCATATTTAGTTTAAAGAGAAAAAATTGTATTATCTTCTGGTTTTCAGGAAATGATAAATATTTAAACTTTAGATAAATACAAGAAATACAAAATTTTAAAAAAGAAGAAAAATACATTAATTATTATACTTATTTTTCTGCATAAATCAATATGTAACACAAGGACATAATAACGACATTTTCACAACTGTTGCGAAAAGGTGGACTTGTACGAACATTTAGGCGTCTTTAAGACGTCGTGATACGATGCTTTCACAACCAAAATATCAACTGCGAAAGACACAATAACCACGTCTATGCGACAAAAACCTCATCTGCAAAGACGTAATAAAGACGTCTTTGCAACTGTTACAAAACAGTGGAGCTTCGCAGACATCTGGGCTTCTTAAAGACGGCATATTGCAACGTTTTTGCAACGACATCCGCGACGAGTTTTCAACGTCGTTACGACGTTGCTGTGCTACTTGGGTATTTACTTTTTTGTTCACTTTATTAAAATTCCATTAATATATTTTTTCAACAAAACCTTTACCAGAGATCGGATATTAAATTAATAAAAATATATAAGACAAAAATCTTCTTATCACATTTGTATAGTAGTTGTCAATTCTTATTCGTTCAATTATTGATCATTACACGTTTCCCCGCCTTTAAATTTTTTACTTCCAAAATTTTTAATAAAACGATTTGTATCAAATCGGTTTTTTTCCTAGATACACTACCTTACTTCATCCGAAGAAATATGACTGTAATAAATAATTTATGATGACTTAATTTTTTATAACGTTAAGTAATACAACGAAGAAAGAAAACACAGGACTTTGCCCAAATACTATATAGCTGCCAGACACTTAATCGGATTATCATAAAACCAATCAGGTTATAAGCTGTGATTTAAATATTTCCTTTAAAGTTAACTTTTAGTTTACAGATATTTTTTAGTTACAGAATCCAATATAAAAATAAAAAAAAAAAAAACTAAAGAATAATTATACAAATAAATATTTTGCTGAATTAGCAGGAATTTTTTCAGAGATAGTAATGTTTTACAACCAGGAGGCATATCAAATCAAAAAGAAAAGAACTGTAATTCAGATTCTAAATTACAGAAAACTAAATTTTCAGGAAACTTGAGATTTAGGAAAAATTGAGGAAAAAATTTACGAATTTAGATATCAAATATTCAAAACAGATATATTAACGGAAACTGACGTTTTAAATGTGTACGTAGTCCACGAGCGGCCGAGCAGTAAAATTGCTCAAAGCTGGTAGTTTGACCTGAATTCAAGTTCCGGCAAACAGACTGGCTGCATGGAAGTTTTCATCATGTTATGGATTTTACCTCTTATCTCGGTGGATGAATGCACGCAAGAGAAGTTTGTCGTTTTCGTCACTTTTGCTTCGGAAAATGCTTAACAGACATATCGAGGAATGATTCCTTTCTTTAGCCTGTTAACTTCTTTAATATTTGTCCACCATGAAGACTATATTCCTCATTGAACACTTTGCTAGGTTCAATAAAATTCCGGAAAATTCAGGAAGAAGCCAAGTTCTTTTTTTGCGTCATTTTGTACTTTGAGACAAGAGGTCGAGGATCAACGTTCGATCGACTAAGCAGTGTGTTTCGATTAAATGTTTCATCTCTACCAAGTACCATATAATTCTACAAGCATGTCATCGATAAATAATTAATGTGATGCTTTGAGATGCTTTCTGTATTCTCGGTCTTATTCTTCAGCGGCGAGCTCGCAAGTGTCATTCAAGACATTAGTGTTTTGTCATGGTTTTCTATGTGACTGATGATGTGCTTAATTCCTACAGCAAAATTAAGATAATGAATAAATGTCAGGTTTACACGTGAAAGATGTTACATTTTTGGCACTATTATAACGGTAAATTGAGGTATATTTATAATCAGATTTGGGTTATTAAGGCACTCCAAGTAAGATATAATTTATCTTTTTTGCGGGTTATTGTACTACAAAGCAAGCACAGATAAAATAATATATATATTTCAACATAGATAATATTTTGAATATTGGAAGCAACTTATTTACTTATACATGTTGAACGTGGCTAGGAGCCAGTTTTTTTTCAAAGCTTTCTAGAATGCATTCGTTTCTTTAGGGGATACCCTCATGCGTGTCTCTTTAATAAAAAAAAACATGCATATTTGTTCTTTAGCAATAAGAAGCTACGAATTCAAATATATTTAATTTGCAACATATTCAACTTATACGTTTTTATGAACATTTGCATTATGACTGCAATTAATAAAAGATAATTCTAATGTCATATATTATGTAACTGGCAGTGAACGTTATTCTAAGCGGAGGAAATATATGCCACTATAAAATTTAAAACTAATCAAAAGTGCAACCGCTAACTGGCGAAAATTCTGACTTGATTTCAAGAGCGATCAGACACACAGGCCATCTTCTTTAAGAACAAAGCCTTTTTTTCCAAAGATGGAAGGAGAAACTACATACCATATTTATTCAGAAATAAATTCGCTGATGAAAGCGAAAACAGACATAAGTAATACAACAGTGATATTAGAGCTTTGAAAACACAGAATAAGATAAACCTTAGTTTTTGAAATTTGTGGGATAATTTTTATTTTTTATTTTATTTTAATTTATTATGTCATTTTTGTTTATTTATTTATTGATATTTTCAAATGTAAACCCTTTTCGCGGTGTTAGACTGTTAGCAGAAGTTTTCAGATTTCAGATTATAATTATTCCCGAAAATAAGAACTTTTCATCATCAAAATGCTCCTTTATTATCTATTTCTCAATAAATTTTGATTTGCCCGACAAAGCTTAGTTAAAAACACACTAATTAAAATATTTAAGTAATCCTTTAAAGAACATCTGAACTTTTATAAATGTAGCAATGGAAATTAAAGCATACAAAAATATGAACCACAGTTTTCATTATCAATTACGTAAAAACCTAATACATTTCGGAGTAATATTATAGTTTGAAATCAAACCAACGCTGTCAGTCCATATTTTAAATCCTTGCTCTTATACTCGGCCAATATTGAATGAACTGCGAAACATATTTAGTAAACTACAGACACATATAATCGCCGTGTCTCTAATCTGATGCTGGTATTCAGCCAATATGCTTTGATAGTTATCGAGTAAAGAGAATCGTAGCTTTGACCTTTCGTGAATTAGGACGAAAGGAGAATTGATGTCTTACCAGAACTGTGATTTAGAGTGATGTTCACAAATTATGACATTGTTGTCGCCTGGTACAAATTTGCATTTTGAGAGCTGCTTTTGAGTGGATGATTTAGCTGCGTATTATTATAGCTACGCTGTCTCCAGAGGTAAAATATCTGTTTGTTCCTTGAATGGTATTAATTTTAAATTGGACTCAATTCTAGAGAACATGTCTATAAGAATTTCCTTTAATTTTACCTTTTATTTGTACTAAAATGTCTGTTATAGTATAAATACTGTATGAATGTTTCAGGTGTTTATACAACCCTTGCCTTTTATTCGTCTAAAAAATAAATAAAGTCTATTTAGTCAAGGTTTTATTCCATTTAAAATGGTATTCTATATTATAAAGATCTAAACTGAAAAATATAGAAAATCAATAGAATTGATAAAAAAAAAAAAACTATATGAGGCTAAAAATCTGGTCTAATATTTTTAATAAAATGCTCTAATATTGATTTTAAAAAAGAAAGCAAAACTAAATAGTTCTTGCAACAAAGTATTCGGAGTGGGATTCGTCAAAACCAAAGTTACAATAGCAAAAAACAAATATTTTGTAGACAAGCCCGTAATTCACGGTGTTTAAAAATGTATTTTATTGACTTCAATGAAAATGTAAATGTTTAGATAATTTACGGTTATGGGTATTACAAACTGGATTATGAATAATACACGTTATTAGATATATAACGAAAGCTTTGCAAAAGTCTTCTGCACTAAGGCATGTGATTCATGGCGTTAGAAACATCTTATGTCATAATTGTACGTAATATAAATTTATGTTATAATGTCATAATTGTACATAATATAAATTTAATTTATTTTAAGTTACTTTAGTGACATATATGATATAAAATAAAATAAAGATTAAAATGAATAAAAGATGCATTTATTGACCTCTAAGTATTTTTAAGAAACTGAAATATTCTAGCTGACTAGAACCTCGTAGAACTGTATAACGATTATTCGATAAGTTCTTGTCGCGTAAATAACAACTCCGAAGAAGGATTAAAGTACTCTTTTATTTGAACTTCAGATAATCACAACTGGCCTTTCTTGGGCGCACAGGAAGCCAACAATTTCGGCTTGAAATTAAAACAGAAACTGTAAGATTAAACCAAGGCGAGTAAACAGTCTAAGTTGCACAGACTTGTTATCTTGTAGTTGACTTTTATCTAAAAATCACTGGCATAGACTAATAACAGGCACTTAATAAGCACGGCCGTGAACTAGCAAGCTTGTAGCAACAACGTGGCCGAAGGGCAGAACACGCTCTAATTGAAGTACCTCACATGTCAGCTTAAATAGTAGTTCTTTCTCTATTTTACGTAAGAAGTGAAACTGAATATTCATGCAGATTCTTCATTATTTAATTTCTTTAAATGTAATACAGGGTGATAATATTTGGGTGCAACAATTTAAAATGTGATACACCGTTTATTGTGAACCGACACAAAATGCCGTTTCGAGACTAGCCCTGCTGGTCTAACGCTCTTTTGGGCTGAGAAAAATAAAGTAAAACCTCTACAAAATAATAAAGGAATTAAAGCTGGCCAATAATGTCTGATGTTTGGAGGATGAGAACCCTCAGGTGGAGTGAATTAAAGACACCAAGTATTTATAATAATAGCAAAGTCTCCTATGGATGACAAATGGCATGGTGGTGTAACGCAATAAAGGCAAGGTAACTGGATTATTTTTGGCACAAGGTTTGAAACCTAGCTCTAAGCTTAAATGCAATGCTCAATAACTCCAAAACGGTTAATACGACTTTTAATAAAATATATTTCAGTATCCTTTGAGATGCAATATCGAATTATGAAAAACTAATCAATGCATTATTTCAGAAAAACCTCTGATTTTGTATGGAAACGGCATCTCAGCAGAATATAAATCTAATACCCCAAGTCAGTACTCTCGAATTCTACTCTCTAATCTAAATGTAAATCTAATACCCGAAATCAGTACTCTTGAATTAGCCGCCTGCGGGCCGCATTCAGGTCTCGAAGCAATTTTACACTGTCCGCGAACAATTTTTCCATAAAATAACTAGAATTTTCCTGACATTAATAATTGTAAGAAGAATTTGAAGAAAAGGTTTAGATTTTAATAATTTACAGTTTAATTTTACATTATTTTCACAAGATTAAAAATTAACTCGTGTAACGCCAAACGAATACGACAAATGGAGTTAATTAATTTACACTGTGATGTAATTCTTATTTAAAAATCTGAAGATACGGATTTGATCAATCGATTTTTCGTACTTATCAAAAGATGAATATAATAAGTTAGCAATTTTTGCACAATCAAGTGATAAACACAATAAATTATCAATGTTTGCGCAATCAAAATATAAATATAATAAGTTATCAATTTTTGCACAATTTTTGCAATAGAATAATTGCTTTGTTTGACAGGACATTTATATGTGAACGGCTTTTCCCGCAGTTGAAAATTAAAACGTTTTGGAAAGAAATTTGATTGACTAATGAGCTTCTATAACTGATCATGAAGATAAGTTTAGTAATTTCTATCCGAGGTTACACATTTTATCAAAATCAAAGGTATTAAAGTAAGAAATAAAGTTTATAATCATTTACATGCGAATATAGTATATATATGCATTTTTCTGAATGCGTAGAAAAACAAATCTGATTTGTACACTATATGACATCTTCGTACGGCCTATTAAATTATACGCAATTTTTGATGCCTTTCATTTAGACTTATTTCCTCGAATTTCATTACAGATGTATTTCTCATTCAATTAATTCAGTTCTCAAATCACGGCAAAGCAGTAATAAATAAAATCTCAAAACATCTTCATTGAAAATTGTGAAATACATAAAACGTATAACACCAAATACAGTTAAAAAAGTTTAAAAATTTTTTACAATTAAAGTTTGATTTACTACGCAAAAACAAGCAATTCTGCAGCGTGCAAGACGGCAGAATTTTCGTCGCACAAAACTGAAAATTTACTTTTGGTCCCACTCGTCAAAAAGATATTGAAGGTGCAGAACCTGACTTTATTCACTATTATACTGAGTTTCAAATGCAAACAAATGGCTATTCATTAGACTTAACTCGCCACTTAAAGTTTTAAATTGTCGATAATTCTACAAATATTGCATGCAGATTAACTAAAGGCATAAAAACCTTAATCGGACATAACTACATAATTCAATCACTTTGAAAGCAAACATTGCTCAATTTACCATCATATAAGTATAAAACCTAAGCTCACCGCGCCAAGTGGAATGGGAATATATATACATATGTACGATTGGTGCAGCCGATTGCAATGAAAAAGGGTGGTGCATAACGGCTTGTTACATCAGTCCATGCAAAAAAAATTCAGCGTTCTACTCTTTCTTGAGTCATGCAAGATACAGACATGAAAAAAAAAATCTCTTCTGAATCTATTTTAAATCCTTTTTTACAATCCATTTCGTCAAAATCAGTCCTTTATTCTGTCCGTACGTACAGATGTGGAGCAAAAATATCGTTTAAATGGTTTCGAGAGCGATTGAAATGGATATTTTTGTTGAAATATGAAATTTGAAATTTGTCGCTTTTACAGTACTTCCTTTACTTTATACAAGAAGGTAATTAATAAATAAAATAAATATAATTAGGTTGCTATTATTTATTCTTAAGTTTTGTCCTACTCGGAACGTTTTCTTTTCGTGTGTAATTTAACGTATTTAGTCGTTAATTCAGCACATTATATTTATGTGAAATAAATTCAGTTTGGAAATTGAATATTCAACTGACAGTCCATTTGAATTACAAATGTAACCAACAGAAATTTCATTCAGGTACCAGTCATTTAGATTTCAGTCAGAAAACATATAAAAATATGAACTTTCATTTTGAGTAATTATTATTACTATACATATGATTTTATAAATAATTAGTAAATAAAATCTTTAGCTAAAAAATTTATTTTACGTTTCTTTAAAGTAAAAAAAAAAAAAAGTCCGGCCCATTACTGATCTCAGATCGCTTATTCGGCAAGCATGCAATTTCAGTTTGAGACCACTACACTAAATCACCTTTCCGAGACACAACAATATGAAAATGAAACTTTGTCAATCAGACAATCAAACTCGGAGATATAAAACTGCTTTTGTGTGTATGTTCCATCTGTTTAATGTAAATATGGATTCTAAAAGTTTATATAGATGGCAGTTGTTAAAATGCCATATGACAAGAGAGCCTGTGCATTTTAAATTTAAATTGCGGCCCAATTCAGCCTTGTAAGCTGAATTGCCAATTCAGTTGTATGGAAATTTCCATACATTTCTAAAGACTGTATACTCTTTCTTCTTTCGAGAGTCTAAATTCCATTTTTTAAATGTATCGAAAGGCCTTATTAAAGAGAAATACTAATATTACGTCTCTGTGTAAGTGTTCTTTAAAATGTTCTTATTATTGATAAAGATTATTTTTTCCTTGCAGATTAATATCTTATTCCCGAGTCTTATTTCTTTGGTAAATGTTGTGTTTTCTGGATTTACAAAATTTTACTGACTGATCGCTATTCAGTAAAACATCGGAAAGGGAATAAATACACTTCTGAATATCCTAGTCGATGAATATTTTCCGGCAATTATGTTATCTGCTATGAAAAGGAATCTTAAGATGATTAGCGTTTTATGAAAGTAGACTTTCCTCGAGAGATGGATATATTTAATTCCATTGTCTCTCTGATAATGGTGGCGAAGCTGCTAGCATGTTCATGTTCCTCCGTTATAGGAATCAAATATTAGTCTTATAGACAATAAGTGCCTTCTTAATAAGAAATCGTCGAATATTTTTCAAATTTAATGAAACGAGAGAAATGGACTTTAATTATTTTATTGAGAAAAATATCGACATTGCTTGTTACATCGATGAAACGTTTTCAGATTCACTTTCCTTTGCTTGTTAATTCCATAAATCTCAATGCAGTATACCCAGGGAGTTTCACAAATACATTGAAACTTATCTTTATAAATTATTATCACAGAATATTTCTGCAAATTCTAACAATTATCAAGCTTCTTTAAACCCAGCAGTCTTGCTAATGACATGCGATTAGCAAGACTTAGGCATTTTAATTGAATGGTTGATGATTTGATTTGATAAAGTTAAAATGTTTCTGGAAATATTATTTCAGATTTATTCTCATGAATATATGTATTAATAGCATTAATTTTTAAAACATTCTCACATTCTTCAGGGTACGCTGTAGTACTGTAAGTAGTAATTATATACAGATAGCACTGAAAGATCCGCGATTTTAATCTCTGGTAGTACACCGTTGATTAACCAAATTTTCTGATCGAAATGTCTACGGTCCCTAGGGTGTCGTGCGAACTGCAAATATCATAGACAATTCGCCATCGCTTGGATTCAGTAAACTGGTTCCCATACCTCTCTCAAATCGTCCTTTAATTGGGGGATAATATAAAGAATTATTTTATTCTCTTACCTATATTTGTGAGTGAATATTATGTTCACATAACACTAAAAGATCCTTGATTCGAATCCTGCATAGTTGATTTTCCTTCTGCAAAAAACCTAATATGTATGAATTTTGTCCTTTTTCGTCACAGATGTAATGTCCTGAGATTGTGAAAGTTATCAATTGTTGCATAAATAAATAAAAGTTGCGGAAAACAAATATTAACCATCAGTTTGAGTTTCATCTACAGAATCTCTGATACTGTTGGTCATTAATGTCAAACTATGGTCGAACTATTGAACTATTAATAAACAGACATAATGTCTTAATGTCCACACTATTAATGTCATAAATATGTCATAATGACCAGACTATTAATAAAAGATTAGTCTCTCAAGACAAGCAACAAATTCATCCTTTTCTAGGATGAGAAAATTTTGGTTGTTACTTCGAAGACAGTCGCATCCGTGGTGGTCTAAGGCTACTTTACCGGCATTTTAGCAGGTTATTGCAGTTAATAAGACCTCCACACATATAATGCCGTAAGGTATTAGTACTGTCAATGGACAGCAAACACGGTGCAAAATCAGTTAACGTATAGATAAAAGGAATTTCTGATTATTGTGTTGATTACCATGCCTACGTAGAGCATGGGGGAACTATGAAGCAAGATGAGACATTCTGATATTCGGAGAAGCTTGCGAAAATTCAAGATAGTCTTCAAAGTTTTCAATGTTATCTTATAGTATGACTGAACTTAGAGAGATCTCAATCTGTTTTTAATACATTTTTTTGATACTAAACCTAAGGACGATCTTACTTTTCTCAATCTTCGTAATGCCTTTTCTTTTCGATGGCACTGAAAGGAGCAGCAAAACGGTATGTGTAAACCATTATTTGCTATCTATTTGAACTTTGGTTTTTTTTTTTTATCTATTTGACTACATTTAATACGTTTGATTGCATTAATTTAATATTCTTTATCATTCCAGTTTTTCTAACTTAAGTGAAATATGTGAAGATAAGAAGCCGTCCCAAAAAATAAACATTTTAATACATAAAAAAATCTATATCTATTCATTATGAGACATTTTTCCTAAGGTCGGCTTTAAGAAAGGAGGTATGTAAATGGAATGTTTCACACCAAAACATGTGGACGCTTCATGGTCATTTCCGCAATGACCTCAAAAAGGCCATTGCGGAAATCACCTCTTATTGTTACAAAGCCAGATTCGTAAAATTTTACAAACATACCAATGGCGTTTTCACACAGCTGTCTAGACAGTTTTCATTATTAAAGGGAAAGACAGTTCGTTCTACTTTAAAAGAATTAAACAAAATTGAAAACCATTTTGAAAAACCCATGCTACGATATTATTTATCCATTATATTTTATACTTCCCGTGTCCATCGAATAGAATTGTGTTATAAGGCATTTTCCCTCTTTTCCGTAGACCTTCTTGGTGTAATTGGAAGCATAATCCGTACGTATTCGAGAGGTTCAGGGTTCGTGTCATGGCGAGCGCAAAACACATTTTTTACGTCTCCTCATCAAAATAACCCAATAAATCTACAGCGTAATTTTCGTCAGCTGTATAAAAATCTTCTTTTTGAAAGCAAAACATGTCCATATATTATGTGTTGGATTTATTGACATTGTAACATTGATCGATTAATAATCTTTCTATCATTTTATCTTCCTATACCTAGATTTCAGATTTTCTTTCAATAGTTTGATAATTGTATAAAACAAAACCTAGATCACGGTACATAAATTTCTCTATACGCTTAACCAAATAAATAAGTCATTCCTAAGAAACAAAAAGTAATTTCATCAATACACAGATGAATTTTGAAAGTATGCATTAATATGTCTTATGGGACAAGATTTATCTGTAGTTACAACAGGAAAGTTTTTTGTAAATCCGTAACAGCTAAATTAATAAAATAATAGCAAGTAGGATCTACATGAAATTTATTATTAATTTCAAGTAATTGTTAGTTCCAGACGAAAGGAAGATACTTCAAACGAATTTAATACAAACTGAGCAGGATCTCGGAACCAACTCATCTTATACTTACAGGGATTCCCTTTATGCTAAATTGTGTCTAAAAATAATTTCTTCCGAGATTACATAGCGGTATGTGTAGTAATTCATAACCCTTTCATGAAAGTAAGTTTGCAAAAGCGCCTCGTTACTTATTTGCAAAGCATTTAAGACATACTGCACGCTTACGCTCATTTTAATTGCTCGAAGGCGTTCACATCCGGTGTTTATGAAAAGCCCCCTAATTACAAGAATTAGGAAATTCTTGAGCAATCACTGAGGATATCCCCTCTTGTCTGAAAGTGAACACTCGAACGCAAGCTTCCCCCATTCCCTCTTAACGAACAAATTACACGTCAAGAACAGGTTCGAAGAAAAGAACGCTTTATTTTGAGGCGTGTAATTAGCTTTCCCTATACTTGGTCCACAAAGCTCATCGACGAGTGGAGCACTCACAGCATCTTTTGGACGTGGCGGATCTTCGATCGAGGCAAGTAAACGCTCATAAGGGTATTAGAGTAAGCAATGATTTGCAAAGTATCATCAATTGTCTTAAAAAATGACAAAATGTATACTTGGAAGCTTCAAAATAGTTTTATTTATTGAGCTATTTACTTCAGCGATAATTAATTAATTAAACTACTCAGAAAATGAGATAAAACTCTATTATGGATGATTATCTCATAAGGTTTACTTGTCATGATACTGTTTTATGAAGAGACCAATGTTTGTTTCGTAAAAATGTAGTTCAATCCTCTTCATTTCCCCCCGGGGGGTCGATGTAGAGAACTCTGCGAAGCTACTGGCTAGGATCTGTACCTAGGCAGTCTCGGCCACGGGGGTATAAAATTTATGAACTTGGTGGTTCTGAAGGCTCTGGGAAAGGTCACTTATTGGCCGGCCCTGGAGTCTGGCACGTCCTAGCGCGGCGTGGTTCTTGTAAACCGGGGGTCTCCCCCGGGGTCGCTGGGTAATGTCCCGCTGCGACGGGCTCGCCCAAGCGACTGGTAGGAGCATTAGACGACCGGTGCTGTCTGGGGCCTGTCCCCAGGTGGTGCGCTGCTCTTCTGGAGGGTAATAGTGGAGGTTGAACCTCCACGACGTGCCCAAAGGGAGAGTAGACCTGTAGTGGGATTAAGTTCCCGGAGCAGGGCAGCCCAAATCCTAATCCTCTTCATTTCTGCTGAACTTTTTATAAAATAGCTTTAAAAGGTTCAAGAATAAATGCAACGAGTAATTCAAATTGTATGGTGAAACTTTATTACTGAAATAATATACACTCCTAGCGAATCCTAGCGAAAAATACTTCATTAAATATCTGGAAATCTTTCTTTATTGCCGTAAATGCAAGCTTTGGTGAAATTTATTGATAAAACAGGTCAGGCTGGAAAATAAAATTCCATAAAAGTCAGCAAACTGCACAAAGAAATATAAAGCTCGGTATACATAGCACTAAAGTTAAGAAGTAAAAGAAAGATAATAAGTCGGAGCAGAAACTTAAGAGAAGCACTTTTATTACAGGAAAAAATCTGATGTGGACACAACATGACTTTCTTGTGAAGCCTATTAAATTATGTACAAATTTTTGCTGTACTTCATTTAAACTTAATTAATTGAATTTCATTAGAGATACATTTCTCATACACCAACTCAGTTCTCTCTTCGCAATAAAGCAAAAATACATAAAAACTTAAAGCGTTTTCATAAAAAATGTTAAACTATCGAAACCAAACACCAAATGCAGTTAAAAACACAATTTTTGCAATTAAAATTAGTGTCTACGCAAAATCAATGATTTCAGTCAGCAATAAGAAAGACTAAAAATTTTCGGCGCTCAAAAATTTAAAGCTAACTTTCGGTTTCACTGGGCAATACCAAATCCTAGCGAATGAAGTTGGTGCACTAATTGACTTAATTTATTATATTGCTAAAAGTCTCAAATTTAAATACATAGCCGCCGTATTAGGCCTAGAGCCACTTACACTTTCAAAATCTTGATAATTTTACAACTATTGCATGCAAAATAACTACAGGCATAAAAATTTTAACCGGAGGATAAGGACAAAATAATTCATATATATATATATATATAGTTGTCAATTGCAACAAAAAGGGAGGTGCACAACTAGATGTTATAGCAATCCCATATACAAAATTTCAATGTTCTACAGCAAATCATTTTTGAGTTATGCGAGATACATACCTATTTAAGTACATACAGACGTCACAAAAAATCCCTTTTTAATCCATGTTAAATCAATTACCAATCTGTTTTGGAAGAAAGTGCCTTTTATTCTGTCCATATTTATGCCATGCAAAAATCATTGCTCAAATGGATTGGAGAGCGGCCAAAATGGATATTTTTGTTAAAATATGATATTAAAAGTTTTTCGTGATTATAGTACTTCCTTTACTTCTTACAAGAATGTAGAACGTAACAATTTTATTTGAAACAAGGAACCGTACTTTAGATGTTTAAAGGAAACACTAGACAACAAATTTGCAAACGGGGAACTATTGGTCATTAAATACCATATACCGTTAAACAATTTACCTTAGCAGAGAAAAATGAAAATATTTCAAAATACAAATTTACGAAAGAAATCAAATAAGATAAAAAGAGATTAAGACAAGGAGATAGCATTTATTAAAAACTCCCTGGAGATGTTTAAATCTAAAAATGGGAAAAGAAGTTATTCAATAACAATCTCAATAAGAGATAATAATTATTAAATTAATCATAAAAACTTCGCACGAAAATAACAAAAAGTGGATGTATATAATTCTTTAAAATGAAAAAAAAAAAAAAATGGCAAAGAAAATAAAAGGTATTTTTATATACCTCTGTCATATTTACTTGTATCATTTACTCGCATTATTTTTGCCACCCAAACGAAAACTTATTTTTAAGCCTAAAAAGTTGTATATAGTCGATTTTAATTATGCTTGTAAGTTTGATTAATGCTTTATAACTGTTTCATATGTCACAATAAGTTTCATTTTTCATCTCTTCTGCTTTCAAAAAATACCTAATGTCTCTAAAAGTATTAGAAGAAAGTTTAATTGTTTGATGAAACCTGTTTCAGGGATATAGTTGGGACATGCTATTCTCGCATTTATCGCTATATTTCATCAATAGAAACGAAACATTTCCTCATTAATTGTGAGATATAATTTTAAAAAGGCTCAATTTATACTAGACTTTTATTAAATCAAAGCATTTTCTGTTTCAAACCAAATACAAAGTAAAAACTCAACACTGTTTTAAATTTTTAGAAATACGGTTTTATCTCACTAATTGTAATTGTCTTGCAAACAGCATGGGGGGACTAAGCAAAAAGCTTTATTTTCTATGATTTTTCGTGTAAGGCAATAATTAAGTGCAATGTTTCGTTTATTTTTTTAATCTGCCTGCCAATTAGTTTTCATTATGAGCAAATCTAAGTTTTTATTTTTCTAAAATTTGAGCAAAAAAGATTTTTTTTAAATAGATTGGCTGAATGGAATTATTAAGAATCTAAGTTTTCGTTTTTGAGACCAGCTCAGTCTTGATTCATAATTGGCTGCAGCCCGTCACATGACTCCGTAAGTCAGATATTTTTGATTAATGCATCATTCGTTAATCATATTATGCATTTAATGGTTTCCTTAATGGCTGTCTCTCCTTCCCTGCAGGCTTCGAGTTTTTGTCTCATTTTCCTTTTGTCTTTTCTCATTAGTCAAAATGCTTCCCAGTCTTTCTCTGGAAATAAGTAACAGTAAAAAATGAGACTAATAATCATTTTCATGGAACATGAAAACAGAGCCAGAAGAACCATTAAAAGAGTCGTAGAAAGCGCCGAACGAAAGACAGAGCGTGATTTGTCGTAAAGTCAAGAAGCTAGAACAAATAAAAGAGTGAAAATACAGATGGAACTTACTATGTTAAACTATCAAATTTACCCATTAATACTGTTCACGAAGCTACCCGAATATGCCTCGTAATTCGGAATATTTCTGCTGTGCAACTGAACCATTTTAGACTTCTTTCTCTCCCCTAATTTCAAATAAACTACTCCATGTGTGGTTGTAGGAAACTGTATGCGACACCATTGCGCTCGAATCCTAATCCGGAATGTCGCGCGGTACGTTTATGACTGTTGTGTCTGTCTCATGATGGTATCTAACACTAACAGTTTGAAGTGTGGTATATATTTGAGGAGTTAGGGTTGAAATCACTATGATTTCCTTTTTCTTCACTGATTTGCATCAGAACCGATACAAAATTCGGCTCAGTCTAGACCAGGGGTTCTCAACTAGTGATACGCGTAGTGGTACGCAAAGAAGCAACGTATTTTTAACTATTAAATTCAAAAATTGAAACCCCAACATCCTGATTGAGATTTTTCTCTAACACTCGTAAATTTATGCGATCTGAGCTTTGTTCAAGAGTGGTGTTGGTAAGAGTACTTTGTAGTGGTGGTAATAAAGGTTTTCAATTTTTGTTTAGATGGTACGCGTTAGTCAAAAAGTTGAGAACAGCTGGTCTGGACACTAACGGTGTTCAAGACTGATGACAAATTACATACACATTTTGCTTTGCTATAAAAAAACTATCTCCTTGGAAATTTGTTTGTAATTCCAACTATATTTTTGAAGGTCTAAATTATCGTCTGCTATTTGACAGTTTTGTTGCATGCAAAATAATGCTTTTATTAAGTTCTTTCCGAAAAAAATGTTATTCGTATCTAATTGTTAAAAAGGCTGTGAAAGCCATGGTTTCTCGATATTTAAAGCCTACATAGGTAATACTGTCAAGATGAAAGGAGAAAGAAGTCAAAGTTTGGCATCAAGGGGGAAAATTGTTATAAATAGATAACCCAAGAATGAAATGGAATGTTTCGAATGTTGAAAAGGTAAAATTTTAAACGTTAAAAATAAAATCCGTAAATTCAAACGACCGTTGCAAAATCATTGCAGTGCTCAGTGTCAAGCGTAAACAAGGTGATTAATGCACTGATTTGTATCTCAAAAAGGCAAAAAACAAGAAGTGCATCGCCTTTCTCCACGCTGCAGAATTCTGTTAAGATAAACACTTACTTATCCGAATAAAAATTAAAACAAATGTTATTACAGAAGATGAATCTTCGGTGTATGACTGCAATAGAAAGTGATACATGTATTATCATCAAAGAAAAGAAAAAAGATCTTAAAACATGGTTCACGGAATCTAACGAATGTTTTCTAAAGGCATTTATGACTGTTGCTGATTTTTCATATAATGGCAAATTAAAAATAAAGAGAATAAAGCAAATCAACCCCACATATTATCAGGATCATATTCTATACCCAGTGTTCAAATATGAAATGCAGTATCATCAATCAGTAGAATTGCGTTAAGACGAAGCACGTACTTACTCGTTAAAATCCACTGTTTATTTACTAGAAAAAAATGAAAACAGAGACAGATATCGTATCCCTTCACTCATATCCCTATTAAATTTCCTGTGGATTTTTGCACTTTTGGACTTTTAAAAAGTGGATTGTCCAAATATCCACATACAATCCTCCTTGAACATTGGAAAGCTGTTCAAGAGCAATGCGATAAAATACCTCTTCCAACAGTACAAGTGGCTTTATTGTCCTGGACATTGCGTTGAAGAAAGATAGTTATCAACTAGAACATTTAAAACACAAATATTTTAGGTAAAATAATACCGTAAATACAATGAAAATCGTCTAAAATATGTTCTAACAGCCCCTTTAGAATTTCTGCGCCGATCAGAAAACACCGAAGGCAAGTGAAGTGAAATGCACAACACTTTCATCACCCATTCTTTAAGGTGTTTCCAATTAAAAATGGAAAAGATAGAGAAGGATAGTAATATTGTCCCTACTGCTACGAAATTTTATAGTCAGCAGTAACACATCACCGGAATCATTCATATTTATTCATGGGAATATGTATAACTTAGTCGTTTGTTTATATACTAAATAACACAGGGGCAGTTATATTGTCTCTACTGCTACACAATTCTACGGTCAGCGGTAACACACCACCTGAATCGTTGATATTCATTCATAGGAATATATATCGTTTATACTCGTTTGTTTATATAAATATGTGCCAACAACAATAAAGGTAAATTTTTATCAGAAGATATAACGCCATTAACGATTTTAAATACTTGTGTAGCTTGTACACATATTGTGATATTCTACCGTAATATGAAACATGGTAAAACTATAATTCTTTTATAAAAGAATTGCATGCACGAGTTTCAGCATTAGTTCCAACAGTAAAACTAGAACGCCGCAAATGATAAATTAAGAAGCTCTTATTAACTGTCGTTAATAGAAAAGTCAATAAAGTAATTACACTTTTACTAGTTAATGCGATTTTGTACTCAGCTTAAGCACTTAAGTTATTTTTTTAGTTTAAGTGATCGAAAATTTATAATGTATGTATACATTTAACGTTTAATTGAGTAACGTTTTAGATATACTGTTATGTTTTAAGTGTATTGTGTATAAGTATATTTATTGATATGTTATATACTGTATACTTTGTGTATACATCATATTGTCATACGAATACTATAGGACGTATACTCTGTAAATATACGTATACCTATACTCTGTAAACACAAAAAACTATTGAATATGAGCAGAATTTTTGACAGCTCCATACTAATGAATAAATCTGTTATTAGTAATATTCTCTCGATAGAGCGTTCTTTAATTTCTCTAAGAAGGGCTGCACCTTCTTAGGGAAATTAAAGAACGCTGGTATTCTGTCATCTCCATGTAGTGGATAACGTGGAATTATTGCCTGGGTACCCCTCTTGGACATCAGGTATCCTGCTCTTCGTCACTTGTCATCTATCACCTGCTGTTTGAGATATAATCAAAAACTTTGAAAAACTGCAGTGACAAATAATGAATCTTTTCTAACAAAGGTTCAATCTAGCAAGACTTCATTGGTTGGGATGTATTTTTAACTTTCCTGATTCAAATCGATCTACAGATTTAAAGTGCTGAGAAGCGGAACGGAAAGAAGAAGCCATATAATCCTTTTCCTCTGCCGTCCGTTTCCAAATAATCCAGCTATCCCATTTGATGGTTGGTTTATGGAAAAGCATCTATCCGAACAAACATCTGGAGGATGTTCACCAAGACTAGAGAACGTTAGAGAAACACTTCTAAATGCATCCAAAGTTGGTACCAAAGTATAACGCCAAAGGAGAAGACAAGTTCACAAATAATTATTATACAAGAATTTTACTAAAGCAAGTATTCTGGCCATTTGTAATATACGTTCTCTCTTTTACACTAACTTTCGTTGCTTCGATAAGTATGATGGTTACCCGGTAAGAATCCCATATAAAGTTTGGATGTTTGTAAACGCACAGTGTTTTTGCGGAATAGAGGCACTTAAAAGACTTAGCAAACCGGAAGTGTTCTCGAGTGTTAGTAGAAGAACAACACTAAAGCACACTACTTTTCAAGGTAACCGGCATCATTCGCGTCTTAGGTAGAAATTTCAGATTGAACTGCATGCCAGTTTTAGCAATATTAATGACAAAACTTTATTTTCGCGTGAGATTCGCTTTCATTTAAACGATGTGTTCATTTTATCAGACACGCAAGTGGTCAACACTCTTCATTAGAAAGCTGTTCTGCGTTATTTGAATTTGCATTTGATAAAGTTGACCATTTTTTTGTAGAAATACATGAATCCTTTTCATTTGAAGTAACCATCAATATGTTACTTTGCCAGTTACTAACATTAAGCTACGTTAGTCATATACACTGGTATCTGCAATGTCAATTCTGAATGTTTTTGACCGCTTCTACAAATGTTAACAAATGATAACTAGTGATATTGATTATTATTATTATTATTATTATTATTATTATTATTATTATTATTATTATTATTATTATTATTATTATTTTCCAAAAATGTCATCTGCTTGCAAAAGAAATAATTAGAATTCTTTTCTCGGATTTTATACAACTTATGCCACTTGGTAATGTTCGAAGACTGAACAAAGATAAAGCAATAAATGTTCTTTATATTATTCTATTATTCAAGCTTAATTAGTTTTTTTCACTAGTTTTTTTTTTCTTTGCGTGTGTGTGTGAAGCCAGAAAACGGGAAGAATCAGCGATGCTTTGGTCAGGATTCAAATGCTGGACTTCCGATTGCCAGCCAGAAGTGCTTTTAAGTACATCACCGGAGCAAGCGAGAAGAAAAGTGAAATTTCCGTACAAATTTACCGTATCGATCAAACATGGCATTCCGTGTCTATGTCCACGTCTTTGAAGTCAAATTTAAAAAAAAAAAAAGAGACTATTTCAGAAATTAAGGAGGAACATGCCAAATTAAATTGTATTTCCAGGAACAGAATTTTAATAGGGTATTCATATGCTTTATGAAGATCTCTTAAACATTAAATGGAAGAATTATCATGGGCCCAAAATGGTAAAAGCCGTTTTCCCTCCAACCGTCAATTTTTTATACGTTCAGTTCTAAAACGTTACTATGTGCAATGTACATAGAGTATATGTATGCATTGATGCAAATAAGTTCGGAAAGAGGTCATGTGTTTTGAATGCAGTGGAAATCTATTTTGAAACTTTTGAATTTATAAAAATCTTAATAATAAGTACAGGTACAATCTTAATAATAAGATTCTCTCAGGTATTTTATCACTTGCGATGGACATTTCGGCTTGATACTGGATACAAAAATTTCATGAAATGCTGATTTTTGAAAACAGCGTTTGTAAGTATTGACAACAGAGCCATAACAGTAATAAATCTGCATTCCGACGTGCACATTTATCCAAGAGGATAAGTAAAAATAATGCAGAGAATTTCTTTTCGTGTTATGTACTGCTGGGAATTATTTTCTTCTTCATATTACCTCTAGAATTCGATCTGTAGATTCTTTCTTTCTAAAAGTATATTCGAATAATTTTATCGGAAAAACTTTTATATAAAATATGTTTCCAATACGTGCACGTAAAACACTTGAGCTATGAATGTCATAAATTATTTTTCTGAATGTCTTATTATTACGTATTTCTATTTTATCGCTCTGAGGGTGTACTCAAGGACGAGACAAGAGGATTTGAGCAACCAATAAATTTTCTCGAATATGCTAATAAGTGCTTAGATAGAACTGCTTTCTCTCTCGTAAATTTTACTGGTATTAGGCTCAGTATGTCGTTTCGTTTGTAATAAAATTGTAAAGTTAGTATATTTTACAGCCGTCTCAATTGAAACTTTAATCGGTACGAGACTTGTATATATTTCTATTCTCATAAGCATTTATCGTTTGATCAAATCCGCACGATAAATTTTTTAAAGTAATTTTGCTTTAATACTAAGTGAAATTTAAACATCAAAATATCGTGTAAACGAGGAAACGGCAACAAAAGTTCACGATTTCGATACGAATAAAAGATCAAAGCAGTTACAAACCATGAGAAAAGTGTGCAATGTATATATTTGAATGTTAAAAAAAGGCCATAAAATATGCTTTTGTATTTGCTTTGTTTTTAAATTTTTTTAAGGTTAGAAGTATTCTTTCTGTCTTTAGTATAATATTTTGCAGACCTTGAACTTATAGGCAACAAATAGTCTTATCAAGAACTCACCTCCTGAAAGCTGTGTTTAAAACATTCAAGGAGTTTAAAAGTCGCATTATTGTTGCTGTAGTCGCTGAAAAAGAACTGAATAGAGCAAGAGATTAGCTGAAATAATCGTTTCATCATATTGCTCATGTAGAATGCGCTCTCAAAAATGTTATTTGCCAAAATGGATGTCTCAGACCCACTTAAATACCGTATGTTACTATTGAACTTGTTCATGGGTAAATTCTCCTTTCTACTGCATCTTTACATATATCTAATTTGTTAACGACATATAGGGATTTAAACTTAAAAATGGGTTTAAATTATATTTTAGTTGCTTGGTTTATTAAGAAGTTGGTATTAGAAAGATGAATTGAAGATTTTATCGCACTGAATGGTTATCTACATTCTGCACAAAAAGGGGGGCGACAGTTCTTTATCTCGCGTCCTACTAGGTCGATTGACGAAATTTAATTTGCGTTTTCATGTCTCGATATTACGACTTAGGATACATATTAATTATACATTATTAATATATATTAATTATACATTATTAATATATATTAATTATACATTATTAATATATATCCTAAGTCGCAATCCTATGTTCTCACATAAGCATTTTGACACAAAATCGGACTTTTTCTCACATGACATACATATTTTTTAACATTTTGATTTTATGACTCAAACTATGCCTAAATATAAAATTTTGTAAAATTTATTGCAAATTTTAAAAATTTATCTTGGCGCACTTTTACAGTTCGAATTACACTCTGAGATATTCTTAATTAATGGTAACTATTTTCCTTTCCCTTTCATTGCGGGAAAAAGGTACATCGTTCATTCATTCAAATAATTTTAACAAAGCGCGTAAGCCGCATTCGTCGTTATTATCACTTGGAATAAATATTCCAAACTTCAAAGCGCGCCAATGTACAAATTCACATGTACCTTGAAAAATTTTGAATAAAAACTCTAATTTTTTGCAGGTGTACATAGAAATGCATCCACTTTAAGCTAATGAATGATAAATGCTATAGATTATAATTCAAAATTGTTTCAAAAAATTTATAAAAGTTACTAAAAATACAAATTTAAAAAATAAATTTGAAACCATTTGCGAATTTCGATCGAATTGAATTTCGATCTTTGAAAGAAAGAATCAAGTAAGTGTCATAAAAATAGATATTAAGAATTAGGTACCAAATTTAATTAACTCTGAGGAGCTAAAATTTTGAAAGCTCATTTTTTTAAAAATCTACTCGTGCGCCTTTTTATAAAACTTGGCACTCTGGCATAATTTGAGTCGTAGAATCGAAATATGGAAAAAGAAATCAGCGTGTCGTTCAGAAAAATTCCCGATTTTGTGTTAAAAAACTTCTGTTAGAACAGTGTTATATAAGTCACTTTCGAAAACATAAAAAACGCAAATTAAATTTTTATCAATCGCCCTAGTAGATTGAGAGATAACAGAACAGGCCCTTTTTTATGCAGAGTGAAGCAGTAATTGTGTCTTTGCAACGATATAGAACATGTATTGGTTTATGTTCTACGCAATCTCAGCACTAGTTCAGCTAAGTGAATAATAAATGGATGGAATGTCAAGTCCAAAAGGTTTAAAAATTTAGATCTGAAGACGTTCCTAGCTTAACAAAGCAAACAACTCAGCATACCATAGAGATGTGAAGTCGTTTCAAGATTTAACACAGAAGAACACTGAATATGGAATGCTAATTCTCCACAAACTGTTAGTAGCGTGATACTCGGCGATCAAGAAATTGTACTAGAGTATTTTACTTTAAATCAGGAACTTCAAGGCCTCTCTTACTTCATCTGCAATCGCAACACGTGTTGTCACCACCGTAAAGCGCTTATTTTCTTCACTTAAGACTGTAGTTCAAATCAGCCTTCAATCGTTTACTTTTCAAGAAACGAAACACACTAAACGGAAATGAAGTGGAAAAAAATCAAATAGAGAACTGCAGAATCCGCTGCAACTGTTGTTACATTGTTACAAGACAAGTACGGCCGAGAAAAATGACTTTGTAGGGCTTCTCTTAAAGTAACGGACTACACGGATTATGATCTATCGAAACTGACCAAATCGCGTTCTTTTTGTTAACGAAAGCCTCGGTTGGAAAAAGCTACATTTTCTGAAGTATTGTGTTAAAATGCTTCATGGTCAGGATTCAAATGTTTCAACCCTCATTACACTAACGTTTTGAAACATAGAAATCCTATGAGAGAAAACAAATGTGCATTAAATCTTTCTTAAGCTTAAACATGAGTAATCCATACAAAATATCTTACTTAGTTGTGAGAATAAAAGTCATCTCCCTGGTGGTGAGAAATATCCAGAATTCTCGCAAAAAATAAGGAATGTCTGCAGCTTCCTAAACATCTTATTCCTGCATCAAACTTTTAGACTGTTCTAACACGTTGATATATTACTAGCGAAGATAAGCAATTCCCTCCTAACAAAGCGCTTGGGGCATGAAAAATGTGAAAGAAGAGCAAGTTGACCGTATGAAAAATGGGAAGGATATAACAACGAGCTGGAAAGCTTTGTCTGCTGTCAAAAACAAAAATTAATATAAATCGCATAAAATACCTCACAGTTTGGCACGTTTTGGAAAATCGTTTTATTTTCTTAGACTAAAAGATATGTCAAAGGCACATATGAAATTGTTGTTTTGTTTTTAGTTAATTTAAAAGCTCATTTAAAAATAATGAAGTAAACTACATCAACGGATGTATGTTTTATATCGAAGGGTAGAAACGCAGGCTTTATTATAATTATTTATTTATTTTGGACATTTAGCCTAGGTATAATTTTAAAGTATCAGTGCGTTCACAGAAAAATTCTGTAAAAACGAAATGTTATTTTGATTTTAGAAATCTTCCGTCTTCAAAGTTTGTACCGTTCCATATTACATTCCGCTGTTCTGCAGCTTTGGTTCACAGGCTTTCCAGGTATAGCTGTTACATGAAACATCGCACTTTCACATAATGATGACTGTCAATAAATAGGTCCCCGTTGATCAAGGGTCTTGATGTTTATATGTATCCTATGCTTCAAAAATATACTGCGCTGCTCAGTATTAATAACCTCTGAATTGATTAGTGGACGAATGATTGATATAGTGGTGTCCATATCGAAGGACCTGGGATCGAATCTTGGAGAACGCTCGAATATTTTTGTAAGTGCGGCATGGGGGCACTTAAAATAAACGACTAGCGGAAATGTCCTTTCGAGAAGTTTGGTAGTAGAAGAAGATGCGCGAAAACTCTTAAACGCGCACTCCGCGGGATTCTTCTTCAAAACTGGGACGGAATTGGATAATGTCCCGCTGTCATTTGTAAGGTACCCAAGGTCTATACCAGCGATGGATGCAATCCGGCATTCCTCGAAACGATAAAATTCTTGTGCTTCTTCAGATGCTACTGCCATACAAGTGACATAAGTTAAAGACAGCAGTGAAGAGATTCAGCATAAAAATCAGCGCAAATACCTCAAATATTAAACAAAATTCTCTCCGAGGGCAATTTCGTCAATTTCATTCTACTTTTATTGAAAGGTTGTCACTACAATGAACACAATGGGAACTGCGGATAAAAGTGCCTCGTGCTAAATATTTCTGCTCGTCGAAATGTTATTAAAATATGATTACCAACTTTATCATCAAATTTCGCCTAACATATAGAAAATGCGCAATTACTCTCTTAACGTACTTTGCTTCCGCATTGAACAAAAACTCCTTTCATTCTTTTAAGCAATAATTATTTGACTTCGTTTCCGATTAGCAAATAGTTTGGTATATGATCTTTAATTCCTTTTAGAATTCTCTGAAAAGAAAGCATACGAGCTAAATCAAATCTGGAAGAATATTATCTACTCTGTAAGAAAAATAATATATATATATATTTCTAAATATATGAATAAAAGAAAAATTACTTTTCCAGTCACATTTACTATGCCATCATTCGTAGAATAGCCCACCAGCGGCCGAGCGGTAAAGTCGCTGAACACTGGTAGTTCGGTCCGAGGTTCGAATCCCGCGAACGGGCTGGCTGCACGGGTGTTTTCGTGGTTTTCCCCATGTGTAACGTGTATACGAGCCAGTTTCCCTTAGAAAGTCCTCCACGAAGGCATCCCTCCCTTTAGGCAGATAGCCCTCGAGGCTTTGCCATAATCACACACACACATTCGTAGAATAAAAATATGCTAAAACATTATTGCTACCGAAAAGCCGTCGTGTCGAAGGATAGTTATATCAAGCCCAAGCAAAACAAGAAATATTGCAACAACTTTTAAATTAATGCTATTCTGAGGTCAAATTGGCTAATTCAAAAAGGCAAACTATTATGCTTCACTTGCATATATCTGTATGTATATATATATATATATATATATACATTCAGATATTCTTTTACTCAAAACATATTGATTTCAATATATATCATTATAATAAGCATCATTTTAGACAGAAAATCTATTATAGTCATATCCTTTAGTATTTCACCTATGGAAAATATATTCTGCATACATAATTACATAATGGGATATTAGAAGGAAATAACCTGAAATTTTCACAGATACAACGATTGGAATTTTACAGAAGAAAAGTATCTTCTAGTCACATAATAACTTGCTGTAATAATACAGGCAAATAACCTGTAACAGTTGCAGATATATCTGTTGAGATTTTACATGAGAAAAACATGTTCTTTTTACATGAAGAATTATGAGAGATTTATTTTCCATCTAAATAAAAGTGATGACTCACTCTGGCGTTTAGCCAATTCTTTTACTGCAAAGATGAGCAATACCGGTCTTCTCAACAGTGTTACAAACGATATGATTCCAGAAGTAAGGTATGTAATTAATGTTTCTAGAATAGTTCATAACCAAAATAGTATTACAAACAACAAAATTAAAAATTCGTTGAGAAAGCAAGAAAATATTCATTTCGCATGTATCATTATTTCAAATAATCAGCAAATAGCCTTAATTCTACTGCAATTCAATAAAATAGTAATTGTAAAAAAAAAAAAAAAAAAAAAAAACAGTAATCCAGAATAAAAACAAAAAGCTGCAAACGAAATTGCGACTAGCATGGATACACAAAACTTTAAAAATATACAAAACAGTAACAGTTAATAAGAAAACTTTTTATTATGTGTCAAAGCTTAATAAAATAGTTTAACATTAAATATTTAATATGTTTCAAATATTTTTATAAAAGTAAAATTAAAAAAAAAATCTGAAAGCTTCTAGAATTTACTATATTACACCCAATGGGGCGCTTTTCCTCATTTACACACTCATGCACGTTTCGAGAGCATTTAAATTCTTTACTTACTTATTAATTTCTTTAAATACAGGGCGATAATATTTGGTGACAACAATTTGAAAAGTGATTTAGCTGTCTTAACGATTCGACGCAGAATGCCGTTTTGATACTAATAATCGCTTTGGACTAACGCCCTGTTCGAGTAATAAGTAATAAAATGTTTTAATCATAAAAGTTTTTAAAAATTCGAATTTGACCTTCGTATTCAGAACAACTCATCACGTGATATTGTTCTGTTTTAAAGCAATAACAAACGAGCCAGGAAGCGTATAAGAACTGAGTGATGCATTCATTATTCTTGCTTTTATTATTGTCATTTATTGTTGTTCTTCAACACCAATATGTTTCAAAAGGTTTCAAATATTTAAGAAAAGATTTTTAAGAAAAATAGGCATAGACCGAGGTAAACAACTTTAAATTCAGCAAAAAAAGAAACAAATTCGACCTAATCTTAGCGCTCGCAAATCATCTCCATTCTTCAACTACTCGTGTTGCCACCAAAAAAACTGTAAATTAAACTTTTACTTATGTATTAAAAAAATAAATTCAAGAACATGATATAATTTATCATGTTTTGCGTGATTAAAATTCCCTTCGTTCTAAACGACATACTTTAAAAAATAAAACAAAAATTTACGTTTTTATTTTTTTCCGAAACAATTTTAATTAAATTCATAAAATTGCAGGGAACGTTAAGTTTCAGTTAAAAAGAAAACGAATGCCATCGTTACACGTTAAACACGTACGCTATTTAATTCTTCGCTTTCTAAGATGCATTATATACAGCACCTAGTAAAATGCACTTAATGAGTTTACGGAAGCACCCTCTTTAATGTAATTAAATATAGCATTGTATTAATCACACTCATAACCGAATTACCTCGTGAACAGCAATGAAGGCAATTGTGTGCAAGCTGTTTGTAAAGAAAATGAAAATAACAAAAATGTTGAAAAAAGAGTACTTTAAATATTTAATAGTTTTACGCTTTTTTAATGGGAGAGCACCTTTTGTTCATCGTTTGGTGGGTATCAAGAAGAAAGCCAGAATTATTATTTATCCAAGAAAAGTTTTATTTTATTCTTTTTTGGTGTATTATTTAACTTTATTTCTATTTCTGTTTAGTTTCAACTCCATATTTGTTATCTCCTTTTCCTCTCGTCTTCCATTTTTTCCTCATTTTTTTCCCTTCAGTTGTTCGTGTTTCACATTTCTTTACACTGACCTTATTTGAGTTTGCATTTGCTCAATATTGTTTTTTATATTTTTCTTTCAAGACCTCCATTTTTTTTTCCTAAAAGTTTCACCATCGTTATTTTCCAGTGGGATTTTGTGTTAGCTGTTCACTTCAAGGCTTAAAGGGATTTCTGGTTACAATTTTGGTTTTGGTAGTCTTAAGTCACCGATCATAGATATATATGGGCCTTGCTTTTTGCTTTTGAGCCATTTATCTGAATCCAATAACTCATAACGGATTATTCATATAATTTTCAGTTCAGATAATTATCGCATTGAATCATGAAACGAATTAATATCATGTATGAAAATTAGACTTTGCAGAAGGAAGTACAAATTCCAAATGTTTCAAATGTGTCCATTATTAGCAAACCTGTAACCCTATAAAACTAACCAAATCTCTAAATTTTTAAATTATAAAGAATCTATATATTTGTATGTAATATTTTGGCAGTCGGGTACTCACATAAAGCTTAGCATGAAATGATTAATCAGAAGAAGTTAGTTGTTTTGATTCCATATCTTTATTCAGTTCAAATGGCAAATCATTATTCTTTTAGATTCTCCAAGATTACATACGCGATAGTAATTTAGACTTAGGATTAAATTTACTGAGTCATACTATTCAAAGAAAGAAAGACGCGAAAAGCGGCAGTAAAGTTCTTAAACAGCAGGAGGAGGCGCGAACTCTTCATTCATAGTAGCGATTACGTAACATGCCAGAATGTTCCCGAAAGTACTTGTCTAGGGGGAAGAAAGATCCTGAAATTGCGGAAAGTTAATTAGACGTTGCCTGTTCACGTAGAGCAAATCCGTCGTGTTTTTTATATATCCATGTGTTCCTCGTATTGTGGAAAAATGGCGGCACTTATAGCCACCAAATTTTTAACACCCATAGTTCCTGCAACCGAACATGTATACCTCGAAGTCCGAATTGTGAATATCGAATATTTTTCCTTTATCTTATGTGAACGTTTTGTGTGAACGTAATCATATTTATTCATATTATTTAAAATAAATGTGTTGCCATTAGGTAAAAAGAAGTTTAAATTCCTTTTAAATTCAACCAACAAACTCGGCGACTAAAAAGGAATGTGTTTCTACATATGGAAATAAAAAATTCTTCTACACGCCAGTGTTTAAATCTTCTACACGCCAGTGTGTTGGCATTCATCAAAATGTTATATAATCTCTCTGTTATTGATTAACAGGGAGGCGATTTAAAAACAAAAAAACGGAGTCATATAAAAATTTGAAGATCGCCATGTTTGCGATATGAAAATATGCATGTGTGCATTACTATCACATGTTGGCAAATTCTTGCCTTAAATTTCTGTAGAACTCGAAATATCTAAACTAATTAGCTGCATAGGACATTCGCTTATTCACCACAATACACTTAACAAAATACAATTTTTTGACTCGTTGCTGTAATTTGATGATCCTTCGCCAACTTGGCGAAATTTTGGAAGCTTCGAGAAAAAGCATTTTTGGAATTCTAGAAAAAAATTTTCTGGACGTTCCCAATATAATGCTTTCCTTTCATATTTCAGCAAGGTAGAATACCTACTGTATTCTAGCGTGAACCAGTTCCATAATTCTTGTGACAGCTGTTCTACTGAACTTAATGCGTCATTGATTACAGCTTTGCTCTGTAAGCGATTATGTGCTTAATGCACATAATCATGTGCTTAATGCACAAATCTCGAAAGTTTATAATAAGCTATTTTACCTGCTTATTATAAACTTTCGAGCTGCTATTCTTCTCCTTTCCTCGATTTATTATGTAAAGAGATAAAAGCAATTACACTAGTATTGCGCAGTATATATTTATAACACATAACAATAGCGCAATTATTTCGTCTCATAAGCTTCGATGAACGAAAAGTGTCTTTCTTGCAATCAGCCCAACATTCCGTTGATTGGCTAATTCCAGTATGAGGGTATTAAATAGTATTTAAAGTCAAAAAGAGGAAAAAAATAAATTTAAAGAATGATTTCCATTTTAGTGACAAAAACCTTACACATCGCATTTAAAAAAAGTTCAAAAGGTCAACATTTTTTTATAAAAATTTTAATGCACATACTAAGTGATAGTTAAATATTACTGTGGGTAGAGCTAACTAACAAACAGCCTGGAAAGACATACTTTTATTATTTTTAGTTATACAAACCACCTAATCAGATTACACTTGACAAAAGAATGAAGGAAACATCTTGCATTAACTCCGGAAAAAGTTTCTTTACAATAATAGCAAACAAAGCAAAAAGTTTATAAATTTTGATTGATTATGGACGGGGAACGTAAAAAGGCGCCATGAATATCAATTTATCTTCGATACCGAATAGGAAGATAAGGAAAGAAAGTAAGCTTTTTAATATTAACATTTTGAAAAGGAAAAAATTGTATAGATACGAATCCTTAACAAAAGCCTGAATATCTAGGATAATTCATTCTTTTAAACAGCACCAAAATAACTGTATTATAAGCTGAGTGTAAAGCACAGTATTATATATATTAGCATGAACATTATAAGGCTATAAGAAAGACAGGAAAATTTCTAATATCCTATTAACATAAATTGTAAAAAATTGCCATTTAATCCTTCACATTGTGTCTACTAACTGAAAGGTTTTTTTAGGTAAACTCCTAGGAAACGATAACGCATCACACTATTTTTATTTCTTTGTATAAAGTAAGTACTGTAATTGTTAAAATTTTCGGGTTTTAAATTTTGATGAAAATATTCATTTTGATCGTTCCCGAATCGGTTTTAACTCTTTTTGTGTGTAGGTGTGACCATTGTGCGAACGGACAAAATAAAAGTCTATTTCAGTGCGGATTATATATAACATGGATTCAAAATAATTTTTTCGTGACATCTGTACGTATGTATGTCTTCCGTATATCTAGAAAGCGGTTGGCCATAGAATGTTGAAATGTTGCATATGGTACTGCTATAGCATCTAGTTATGCATGTTTCTGATGTTTAATCATGAAAACGTTCTGCTTTCAGATCTCAACGGAAATATCTATTTCGACTGTTTCGGTATCCATTTTGACTAGTTCCATCTTAACGTCTATACGTATGTCGCATAACTCAAAAACGGTTCGCCGTAAAATGTTGAATTTATATTGGGGACTGTGATAAAATTTAGTTTCACATGTCTCTCTTTGATTGTAATTGCCGGGGCCAAAGGAGCACATTAATGGAAGGGGCTTTAAATAAAGTAAAAACATTAAACAAATGTAAATTAAAAATTTTATACACTTCCTGTGTTTTGCTTTTGTTTTCGTTTTGTGGATAGTTACATCATAATACTTTAAAAACATAATAATAATATATATATAAAAGACATTTATTTAAAAGAGTAAGAAAAGGACATTTACTCTAATATTTCAGGTAAGATTGTTGTATTGCATAACTATTGTAAATTAGTATAACTATTTGATGTTAATCAAAAATACTACTTTAACAATTGTGCAGCTATCTGCTTTCTTAAGAACTGGAGTTTTGTATCTTACTTGTAAATGAAATAAATTTAAATGAAGTGCAGCAAAAATGTATATAATTTAAAAGGCGTACAAGAAATATCATGTAGCGTTCAGATCAGGGTTTTTAACACAGGCAAAGTTATTGCTAAACTAAAATGTAAAATTTTTTCCCATCGAATAATAAAATTTAGTTAACCGAAAATTATCCTTTGTAGAAAAATAACATCTGCAGATCGAAAATGAAATATACTACAATAGACCTTCGATTATTTGAATTTTGCTAATTCGAAATTTATTGCACGTTTTACATAATGATTCCCAGTAGCAAAATTTATTAATGATGCTCGCTAATGTTTTCAATAAATCGAATTTCTTTAACTCAACATTTGATGATAAGCGAAAATTTTTCCGAATAACGCTGAAATTATTATATGTCAAAAGAGATGTACTGTTTCCAGTTGAATTCTAATATTTCGTTCTATTAAAAAATCTGCAGATACTCTCCTATTTTACAATTCACAGAAGAGAGGAAGGGATAGAAAACCAGACTTTGACAAATATTGTCTTTATACGAAACATAAGGACTTTAATTTATCTTCCACGCGCATTCGCGCTTGTTGCTATTCAGCAAGGCATAACATTTTTAATAGAGCTCTGAGATTTAATCATTTAATCAGTTTGTTTTAGATTAACTACTTGAAAGACTAAAAAGCTGCGAATGCTCTTCTTAAATAATTTACATTTCAATTTACGTTTTTTAAAAAAAGTAACAATTTATATTTCAGTTTACGTTTAATTACTATTATAATTTATATATTAGTCATAATACACATTTCGGTTAAAACATGCCAAGCTGATATAAATTAAAAAAAACTTAAACTTTTGTCAATTCAAATGATATATTTTGTAATTAATAAAATGTGTTTTTAGTCGTATATTACATAAGTTTCACAGAATGTTTTAAACAAATTTGACCATGTTTTACTTTTATTTATTTAAAAATTTTTAATCAAACACTTCACTTTAATATGAAATTTTCAGTTTCAAATAAATACTTACACTTCGCTTCATACTCTTATTAATTTAATATAAAATTTTCATTTTGCGATTTTGTTTTAGGACAACTGGATTTATTTTGTAGAAAGCGGGTTTGGAAAAGCAGCAATATTTCCATACGGTTTTAAATGTTGCAACAACATTAATACTGCGACTACTGTCTGTTGAGTCAGGTTATGACAAAGGACTACTGCATTGAGAACTTAATTTGCCTTAGAAGCAAAGCCGGACTTCTTGACAACGTAAAACGGTCATAAAATAATCAGGTGTAATCAAGCAAAAGATGTGAAGTATGGCATTTTCCAGTCTTCTTCAGCTTCCAGAACAGGCGCGTGAAACGGAGACGATATTGGAAGTTTTAGACTGACAAAAGCAATGCATTCATGAATTCTAATACCATTGCATGTTAAGACGCATTTTTGTCAAGTGGCATGGAAGTCGGTACCATGCAAAATATAAGTATACTCAGTCGTTATTAAAGAAGTGTTGTTAACCTCTAAAACGCAGTGTTGCCAAATAATTTGTAATACGTATACAGGGCAATTATTATTGACGGAAAAAGGGTAAAAGTCGCAGATAAGAGCTTTGTATGTGAATGATTCCTTAGACGGAACAATAAATATCCTTTGAAATATTTGACTGGAAGGATACTATACCGACACCTTGTAACACCGAACAAATTGAGACAATATAATGTCTTTTGAAATAGGTGGCACAGCAGAACACAAAGTGGCATGACTTTGTCGCCATCATATATACGTATCAAATATAATACGGAATGCACTATGAGACTCATTAACGCCAGAATGTCTCGGACTTCATAGAAATATTACACTTACCTATCTTTAGCTGCAAATATTGCCGTTTTGAGCTCTCCCTTATACGGTCTGTTCTGGAGTTTACATGAATTGTGAAATACCAAAATTTGCACTTGTTGATTTATTCAAATGCTTGGTCAATTCCCTGGAATTTTTGTGGCCATTGCTTCAGAGAAGATTGAAAACTTCCCTTATCATTTATCTAGGCTTTTATTTATTTTTAACTAAGCGTTGAAAGATTGCATCAAATACAATTTTTGGTCCATGTAAACGGTTATTGACAAAAAGAATTTTATTTCACGCTTAACTATAGAGCTATAACGTAGGTACTACAGGGATGAATCTGAAAACGTGGCCAAAACTTAAGGTGTAATGGAAGGCGAGAGTCTTCATTGAATGTGTGGTCGGAATGCAAAGAGCGAACCGCTAGGTGTCATTGTAAATAAATGGTATAAAAAGGGTCGGTCCTCGCACCCAACGTCATTTTCTACCGTGGATTGATGAGAGAATTGTTGGTTATACGAACTACGAAATTTCCAGGGCGATGGATTGGTCGAGGCGGTGGCATAGCTTGGCTACCAAGACCACGGGATCTCTCGTATTTGGACTTTTTCCTGTTGGGCATATGACAAACCTAATCTACGAGTGCCCCATTGAAACAAATATAGATCCAGTCGCCAGGATCGCCGTTGTCGCCAGCGATATTCGAGAAATGCCTGATGTCTTCGCAAATGTGCATCAATCCCCTATTCCGCAGGTGTGAAGCCTACATTACAGTTTGCGAAAGGTACATTGAGCAATTTCTCCGAGCATCTTCTGTTATTAAAATGTTTTCTGAAATGTCTCCTCGCATTCTTTTGTTAATACCTTAAATGTGACAGATTAAAACTACCCTTTAACTTCTCACCACTCGCGTTCCGATCATTTCTATGGCGAATATTACTGGTATAGGTGCTTTTTCTTACCCCTAAAGTTTTGTCCACTTGTTCAAATTCACAGTGTACATCTTATAATGCTGTAACTTAGGTAATTTCAGTACTTCTTTGCATATTCCTTGGAAAATTTCTCTATTATAATATCGTTGTGTATATTTTACTCAAAGATTTAATCTAGAATGTTTAACTAGGTATCAACAGTTCACTAACTAATCATACTAGATCCAAAGCAGAGTGCAGGCTTGAATGTCAATGGAATGTGGCATGTATGTTATAAATCGCTAGCTTGTGAAATCCGACGTTATATTTACTGTCACGAATAATGAAATATGACAGAATTGTTTGCGAAATACGCATTGAATTGTTAGAGAGGATTATTAGTGTATTATAAATTTGATTAATTCCTATAATTTCTGTATTTAAACGATGATATTCAAAATAAATACTTTCAAAATCTTTGTCAATAGGAAGCACAAAATAAATAAAGGCATAAATTGAAAATAAAATTTTAAACTTCACTGTTTAAGTTTTATAATTACATTGATTTTAAGCAATTTTGTTATCTAACACTGTCTTCTTCTGAATTAATAAATACTTTAAAACGTGAAAGAAGCAAAACGAGCGAAGTGGAAATATTTTGTTACGAATAAATGAGCTTAGCTAAATAGGTATTTATTCTTCATAAGATTTATTTTGTTATTTACATAATTTATTTTTTCATTTTTTGTGGCTACCGTTGCCTTTTTCAAAACTATTGCTTTGCATATTTATGAAGTAATAAAATATGAAATTGAAATGTTCAAATTATTAAATTATCTTCTATGAATATGAAACCAAACTTTCAGTAAATATTAAACATCCTTCGACATTTTTAATAAAAAAGAAAAATAAGAGGGTGCATCGGTCATAAACGCTTCGACAAATATTAGAATACAAACCGTGTCAGGACTTGTATGTCTTTTAATTTGTTTCGAGAATATTGCGTGTCCTGACTAGGAACAGGGAGCTTACTCAAGCTATGTTCAAATATGTGTGGAATGGAAGGCACAAGCAGGAAGTGTTAACTTTACCCTTTATTGTTCACGATATTACAGGTTCTCCCGCACTTCAGGATACAAAGACCAACCACTTGTGGTCTGAACGTAAAAATATAAAAACTACTAACTAACTAAAAATAAGAGTTAACTTCGAGTACTTTACACAATTGACTAACACTAAGACTGGCCTTTCAAATTATTACGTATGTAGTACCTACACTGCCGAAACTACGATAGGTTTTAAATATCAAGAGGACTAAACCTCTGGCCTTAAAGGCAGACAGCAGCTTATTGAAAACTCGTGCGGAATACAGTGGCAAGGTGGCTTACTTTCCCTCTCTACCTAACTCTTGGCGAAAAGCTACAACTTAAATACTCGGGCGTTATCAAATGCAATTTGCATAAATCAATTAAGGCGTTTATTCTGAACGGAAGTAGAAAATAAGAAGTAGAAAATAAGAAATAGTTTTAAAATAAAATGAACGTTAGTAAACTTAAGATCCTTACAATCGAACGACGAGACCAAAATTATAGGTTCTTAAATGATTACAAACTTACGTTACCACCTCTGCAATGCAGCCTGAGATACATTTCATTTTTTCATATGTTTCTGTTTATATAATTCACGTAAAAAAAACAATATAAATCTAAGCGGCGGAGCTTTTAAAATTAAAATATTATGCGAGTTTTTAATTTTATTCAGAGGCAAAGATTTTGTTTTGTGAACGGGCAATGATTTTTAACATTTTAATCTTTTTAAATGCTTTTAACATAACTTCGAGGCAATTATAAAATTTTGTATTTGTTTTCTTGTTAATTTATTTTTATTAAATTTATGCAAGGTGAGTAAATTTTTGCTCTTGTTTCTCTACACCTTTAACTTTAAATAATAACTAATATCACTTAAATTAAAGTAGTTTAACTTTAATAAATTAAATTTCTAAAGAGATATGATTGAAAGTGCATATTACAGTCAGAATACTGATGCATTTTTACTCGTAGGTTTGAAATGAATTTACAAATACGCTTTATATCTATGTCGTTTATACACTTTTTCATACGTAAATTTATATGTATACGTAAATGTTACGTACGTACTATTTCGTACGTATACGTAAATTTTCAACAGCAATTTTGATGAAAGCATATTGTCAAGAGCGATCTATAGATATCTACCAAAATATTTTCGCTCATCTTTTATTCCTAATAAAACTTTGCAATTTCGGTTTATTCATAGCACAGAATATATTCTACACAGTTACACAGCTATGTAGAACGTTATCTGACTCTCAGATGGAGACGCTGAATTTTAAACTAAACTAAGGTAGTAGAGACATGAGGTATTTTTTTGAAAACAGGGATTGGAAACAGGAGAAATGAGCAAGGGCTCCGCCGAGAATCGAACCACGGACCTCTGGAATATGCGCCCAGCTTGCAGACCACCACACCAAAAAGGCATGCCAAGAAGGGGGAGAAATACCTTATAATGTGACCAGATTTCCAAGTTATTTTTAACAAATAAATTATTTTATTGTTATTGTAATGGAGGTGGTATGTAGATCAATATAAATCAAAATAAATAATTTTTGTTTTATTTTTAATAAGGTTATATAGTATTTTTCTTAAAAAATAAAGAATAAATCAAAACGCAGGGTTCATTTTTAAACAAATTAACAAATTTGTAACCTTTCTAAATTAGTTTGACGAAGTAGCCTTATATTTCTCTGAAGCATGCTTAGAATATTTTTTTTTTACCTTCTTCTAAATGTCCGTGCAATTTTCATTAAAATTTATTTTTCTGATTAACATATCTTTCAAAGTATTTACTTTAATCTGCGTCTTATCACTAGTCCATAAACTGTTCAGAATGCTAAACACTCGCTCAGTTGCAGCATTAGTACCAGGAAGACAAAAGAAAACCTGGCAACTTTAAAACATTTGAACAAGGAATCTGGTTCTTACTAGCTTACTAAAATATGCAGTTATTTCCGTCCACCTCTGAACTGTACACATCTTATTTTCTGACAATTCTGGTAGATGTTTTTTCAGTGATGTATTATTTAAAGTAAACATATATATCAATTTCTAATAATTTGGGATTTAGTATAATTTTATTAATTAACAAAAAGACTGTTTCAACTTGACTCGAAGAAAGAATTTCATTTCATATCATCCAGCTGTATATTTCCATATCTTGAAATACTCTTTTTGTCCATTTCTCCAAATAAGTAACAGCAGTCTGATAAAATGAAACAATAGCTTCTCGAAATTCAGTAACTTTGTATGGTGACACGTCTGCATTCTATTCACGTTTTTCTAGAGTTTCATTAACATTTATTGGAGTAGAGTTATTCTTTGTTTTGCTCAATAATGAAGCTTTCAGAACATCTGTTGATGCAATTACATCAAATATAAACTCAATTTGATTTAAAATTTTTGTAATAATTTTATGACATATTGAAGCTTAAGTGTCAGTAAAATGTAGTCAACCTTCTGCCACTGGGTTTTCAAAGAATTTTTAAATAAGCGTGGAGCACATTTCTAGAAATTGAAAATAAACTTTCAGTGGTAAAAACATTCGGCGTACCCTTTCAATGGCGGGAAGTAATGTTAACCGTCTTGTTTGTGAAACTCTAGTATCACTGAAAAATCGGTTTCTAGAAGTTGCAGAAATGTTTTGATGTTTCTAGTCTTACAGTGTAATATTATATCTTGTGCCAATCGCCAGTTGATATAGAAATAGACATTTCTATATCATCACCTCATGTTCTTTAGTGTTGTGGATAACGTTTGCTGCACATTTGACTCCAGTTAAACCATGGTTAAGGATTCGTTTCAGTTTAAGAAAAGAAAATATTTTCTCCACGTCTATCAGCTTCTCCAAAGTTAGAATTCGTATTATCGGCACAAAGACCAATAGCCTTTTCTTTTAAATTATTTTCTTCAAGACAGCTAGTTAAGATTTGCTGACAATATCAGGATTTAAATTATAAAAATTTTACTTAAACTCCAGAACTCCTAACTACAAATCTAACAAGTATTGGAAAAATTTTGATTTCTTGTGATTGCACGCATCAGTTAAGATTGAAGCAAATAAACATTTTTCCAAATCTTTCATTTTTAAAGCTCTTAAAGCATAAGGTATGAAAACATTTAGTATTATTGCTGTTTTCGTGGTTTACGCACATGTAAATTTAGGCTCAAATGCCAATTGAAGCACCTTGGATGGACAATCCATAGATCTAAAGCTATGGTTGTGGCAAATATTATGGTATGCAAAAGTGCCACCTACTTCAGTTAATTCTTCTTACTTATCACCCTTTTCTCCTCTTTGAAGAAATTCTTTAATGACAAGCTAGATGCAGCAGGAATTTGTCAGTTTTAGTCGAAAGGAGCTTTGTCCCTGAAGGTCTATTGTTTTCGTTTTGCGATTTTGCGTTGAATCACTATAAATGTCCGTTTCACTTTTCAAACTGTTAGAGTCCTGCATTATATTTGAAGAGATTAAATAATGAAAAATCTGCATAAATGTATGTATATTTCTAGAATTGTGATAAAACAACGATACATAGACCCATTGAATTTTGAATGACGTAATCCTACTGCGAATATGGGCATTTGGAAGCCCAAATTTGAAATTTGGAATTTGTTTTATGATCTATCTCATATTTTGTGAAACTTTAATGAATTTTTGAGTAACAAACTGAACGATTTGAAAGCGAGCGATGGCAACAGTCTACGGGGGGGGGAACCTTTTTATTTCCAGCGCGCGGAACTGTGTATCGGAAATTCTGAAGATAGGTTCATTTTAAAATTATTTTGGGACATTGCTATTGAACTGAAATTTATGGTTTAAGTGTGAAGAACATGATGTTTAATAAATAAAGATAACACACAAAACGTTAAAAAAACGGCCCTTTGGACGTAATTTAAAATCTGAAAATCTTCAGATTTTTTTTAATATTTATTATTATTTATATGAATTTTAATACCTGTACGTCCACCATGACTTATTGAAAACTTTGAAGATCATATATTGCACCGTACATCGGTCGCTTGTAGTTTTTTTAAATAAACGGGTACTCCTTTTGTAGGTCTTCGTTAAATGTACCCTTTTTTTTATTAAATTCCTACTGTTAGCTCACATTCACTCAATATCTTGTTCAAATTTTCGGATGACACTTCATGTTAATGCAGTTTTGTCACAAATGTACTGAACGCCTGTATGCTTGTTTTTTTAACAGAAAATATATTATAAAGGAAAAGCAGTATTTACAGGTACAAGCTACTTTCACTACGCAACCAATTTTTGGGCGTCTTCTTTGCATTGTGAGAGATCTTATTTAAGCAAGAGCTGGGTTCTGGCTAGGCCAAAAAGTATGGAGATAGGTATCATGTCTTAGCAGGCCCAAAATCATCATACAATTCCTCATATTTCTTTTTTGTAAATTCCTACTACTAATTAGTTCACACACCTCTTATATCTTGTTCTAATTTTTAATTTTTATATTATTATTTATTAATCGTTAATAAAATATTTTTTTCATCCATTCAAGTTCAAATACATTTTATTTAAACTTGCAATGGATGACACTTGATGTTAATACAGAGTTTTTACATATTAAAGTCAATTCCTACTTATTTATTCCTGTTTATAGGAACTAAAGATATGCTTTTTTTAAAATATATTATAAGACTTACAAATAATAACCGCTTATTATGAATTCTCACGTGCTGTAAAAATTAATTTTATAACAACTTTTAAATTGTAGTACATGACTGCGATAAATGGGATTGTAAATATTTAACAAAAATAAGTGGCAACAGTAAGAAAGAGGTTTAAAGCTTTTTATAGTGTATGGGATTAAAGAATTCTAGTTGGATGAAGCGTATGTAATGTCTCATTATGTAGCGAAAATTCTTCCCATATTTCTATGTTGACCTAAGTAGGAATTGACTTTAAAATTTTTTTCATATTACTTGTTTTGTATCCATTACTAAAAAGATAATGGTAAAATTAATAATAAATTAAACTGCAGTAAACATACCCTTAGCACACATGTAATGTACCGTTGATAAATAAAATATATATGTCGTTGCAAAAGGGAAAACGTCATTACACCTCATCGTTTCGGTAGATTTTTTAAAGCTTTTTTAACCGTATGCAAAATCAGAATGATGATGGAATAAAAATTTTACAATCTAAACTTGACAAAAGGAAGATAATTTATATCTACAATGAAATTTCAGCAAACGATAAAATAATTATTTTTACATGTCGTGTAATAATGTGTAAGGGAATGATATATACTAACGCATTGTTGCGTGGCGTACGGAATCGCAATAGATTGAATGCACGCACAAGTCCGATAAAAAGTTAATAAAATTTATTCTTATCACAAGAAATATAACAAAACGTTGGATTTTCCCTCAAATATATTCGTACAATATCAAAATGTCACGCAATATAATCAGTAGCAGTATTTTAAACTACTAAAACGTTAAACAGAACGCATTTCAAAGCGAAGAGAAAGTTAATCCGATCAATAAAATTACAGCAGCTAAGTAAACAATAACTGAGATGAGATGTTTCTCTCCGGCTTTTTAAAGCTTTTTAATCGGTCGTGAGAAAGTTCTGGTAATTTCTGAGTCTCGAGATTTATATAAAGCAAAAGAGTAGAATTAGGGTTACAGTGAACACAGTAGTCAACTACATTTATTCAATTTAAATATAAATTACGAGATATCTATTTATTAAATGTTAAATGCGCGTGCTCCTGTATTTTTACTTTATCGGCGTAGCTTTCTATTAAAATATGTCTCGTGCTGCATTACACGAAGATATAAAACAGTTTTAATTATAACTCTATTAAAATAGCTAACTAAATACAAAATCCGTAGCAGTATTTAATGCACCGTTGATAATTAAAAAATATATGCGTATATTATAAATTCAAATCACAATCGAATATGAATTAAATATTGCAGTGCTGTCTGTAAATGAAAGTCTGAACTGCAAGTGTGAGCTGTTAGCAGAAATTTGTCTTACGGGGGGCTGGGGAGAGAACTACATGATGAGAAATATAGAATTCCCTACTGCAATGTTTCTAAGGTAAACGCTAGCGTCCGGTATGGCGCGCGCCTCTTAACTTACACTTGCATTCTTAGTGTGCAATCTGTGCTACTCAAGTAAATATACGCATTTAAACTTTACCTTCTCACATTACTGTCCGAAAATCGGGACCAAAAAACGAATTATAAGAAATCGGGACAGGAACCGAAAATTCGGGACGTATGGTCACCTTAACTAAACACACCCTCGTGTTGCCATTCTATGTTAAAGGAGTAAAAGCAATAATTAAATGGAGTTAAAGTAAACAAATATGCATTCTCAACAATGAAATTCTTTTTTAACATATGAAATTCTTTTTACAAATATTCTAGATTAAATTATCAGATTTCATCGCAAGAACCTTAATGTAATATACACGCACACACACACAAGATTGCCAATGTTTTATCTTTCCTTTTACGACAGTTTTTGGAAATTTCTGTCCATTATGTCAGTTTATAACCCTAAAATATGAAATTGCGGTAGATACATATATTTGAGAAATAAGCTTTCGCGATCAGGGTTTTACCTTTTTACTATTGCAAAGCTGACAGTTTCATGCATTTCAAAATAGTTATGGCAGAAAATTTCATGGACGGGATGACGAAACAGAAAAATCCTTTTTCTTGCACATAGTCAAGAAGATAGGGGGAAAAAATAAGCAAATTTAGTCTTCCGGATATGCAGCGCCATCTATATAAAATACAAAATTCTTCCGCTATTTTGAACTTTATTGACCGCATCACACATTCACGGACGAAAAGGAAATAGAGAAATACAGGCGTTAGAAAGAAGGAAAACGTCCTCTCGTGTTTCGCATTTTCTACGTTTTTGGGTGAGGTCATCTGTCTGAAAAAACGAATGTGACCTTTTTTATACTTCTCCCATGCATTCGGGTAAATGTAGTGAGAAAGAATGCTTGTCAATAGACACTGCATTCTGCCACAGAAAATGTTCTCCGAATAGCAGTTACTTCTTTGGGGTTGCTATAATTCTCCAAACCTAGCTTCTAACAGGAAAAAAAAAATATCCATTCTGCTTCCAACCTGGAATCATTCTCAGAATATTTTGTTCGGTATAATAAAAAAGAAAGAAACTCTCTTGATCATAGAAAGATGCGCTTTATTGGTCGGAAAATCTATTTATGACGTAAAGAAAATTCGAAGCATATTGCTAAAATATACTAAAATTAGTTTTTTTTTTATGTAGTAAGCTACTGAAGAAAATGTTTCGAACTGTTATTTCTTTCATTTTGGATCGTAAAATGTATCATTTTGGACATTGTAGCTCGCGCAATTTCGTCTTTCGACTTCACTTACACATATGTCTTCTAAAGAAATTGCTACTAATCAAACGGATGACGTATAGTTCGGTAGTGTTTTCTTTATTCTTAAAAACAAAGAAAAATTGTAAATTGCGCACGACCATGTTCTCGATATTCTATGCACTTATGAGGCGAATGTTAATAAAAATGTCATGAAATAAATTATAAGAAATTCATATGCAGGTTATTATTCTTTCATTAAACTATGCAAATTGTTGTGGAAAAACAGAAAATTGCTCTTTTAGTACTTTTTTGGGGAGGGTGACCTGCTTTTTGAATCTTTTTGCAATTTTAAAATTACTAAACGCTTCATAAAGCTCCGCTTCTATGTTTGTTCGTTAACTGGTAAAATTTTGTGAATCAAATCTTTATAAATTACGTAGTACGAATAACAATTTGGGTATAATAAAGTTTTTGTTCATAAACAGGCAAAAATAAAATCGAGGGACACATTATAAAAACTGCATTGCGGCATTAACCGAAATCTGAAGAAAAATGGAAATACCACTATAGAAAAAAAGAGATATACGAGAATGATTACATTCTATCTGCTTAAATATCTATCTGACATTTTTCAATTAAAATCTGTCATTGTTGTATCCTTGACAATCATATGTTGTGTTACATATGATCAACGTTATGATGACAGCTAAATTTAGTTTTTGCATTTTAATGGATTTAACTAAAACCTTGTAGTTAAAAAGATTACTTTGTATATCCTAATTAATATTTAGTGATATTTTAACAATGCAATAACAATTCAAATTTGAGATATTAATATATACATACTATTTGGTATTTTACGTAACACAGTTTATTATAATGTTAAAAGCTACCTATTGGCTCTTTTATAAGATCAAATAATAATATAAGATCTTTGTATAAATTCACATAATAATAAAAGATTTTTGTATAAGATCAAATAATAATATGCGATCTTCGTATAAGATCAAATAATAATATAATATCTTTGTATAACATCAAATAACGCAAATTAGAACTCTAGGAAACATAATGCCCATCTTAACTAAGGGCATGATTTAAGAAAATAAAAGTCATTAAATTACTAATTTATAATAATATGCATTTACATTTGCAAGCAATATGTATTGATAAGAGGCACATTGAATTATATGACTAGGTCAGAAAGACAGAACATCAATAGTTGTGATTAGCACCAAAAGGAGTTAAGCTCTTTGGAGACAATGTAGTTATATTTGGGGCATATCTCCAGGGCCGGATTTGGACTTGATGAGGTCCTAAGGTATTTAAAATATGGGACCCTTTATAAATGTGTTATACTATATTTTAAATTTCATTCGATAAGCCACACTACAGTCGGAACTGATGGGCACATTACTACAGAATGTCACTGCAGTGTTTTTGCAGTTGCGGTTTTACGTTTGCACACGTAGAAGGATAAGTGAGGCAGATTTATGAGGAGCTACACATAAATATCAGAGTACAGCCAATAAAATATTACTATTCAAGGATGATGAAGCTGCGATTAAGGTAGAATTATACCGTCATATTCATAGAGATCATTTTATATGACTATTAGTAGCTGTTGTCTCTATATGGTGCTCACGGTCACGCATCTTGTCGCCTCTAAATATTTAATAAAGCAATAATAACATAATTTATTTCGATGTGGCCATCACTCATGCTGAAGTCATCGATGCCGTGTGATAACAGCAGAAAGTTTAAGCATTTTGATACCTTGATGACGCATTCAAATGTTTAGTCTCGATTGGGACCATTACGAGATCACGACAGAAGCCATCTATGGGTAAAAATTCTTCTAATTTTTTCCTATGGGGAGAAAGGATAAAAATCAGGAGAAACCGTCTCTTGCAAGCTTAGAAAAATGCATATGCACGAGTAGATGATAGCTAGTTACATTTTTGTCATTGCATAAAATGTTTAGTTGACGAAGTCTCAACAAAAGGGTTAAGGTTGCCGTGATCAGTAATTATTTCGAACTTAAAAATACTTTTAAAAAATTGTCTGTCGAGAACATGGCGGGCAAAATTAACATAAGAGGAAACATCGTCGTACAAAATAGCACGAGAGAATAAAGCAAGAAGAACTTAAAGTTCTAATAAAATATCATAGTTTGAAACAAAATAGTATAATATACAGCAGTTAAAAAACATCGAACATCATCGTGGATATATCGTGGCATACAAAGCATCTACAAATAAGTGAACCATGATAACATCTCAGACACGTGTTTTTACACTTAAAAGGTTTAAATGCGTGTTCGCACTGCTAATACAAATTTATAAATAATAAAATTTAATAGATAAAAAAGCATAAATGCAAAATTCTTGTATTGGTATTCTATTGCTTTTAAGTTTCTAAATACTTAAGGTTCCTTCTTGCTTTTCAGTACCAATTTATTAGTTAATTCAAAATATGAAATTTAGGGACAAAAGTATGCCTCATTCTTTTTTCCGCTCATAAATCATTATGAGAACATGCAATGAAAACTTTTAAAGTCTGGAAACGCATGTCATGCTAAGATTTGCTTTTTATTTTAACCACAATATGTGTTCTTAGACTCTGTTTTAAAACTGCAAAGTTTTTGAACAGCTTTATTTTTCCTATGACGATGTTTTAGAAGTGTAATGTTTTCCCCTTGTTTTTTCCTTTCGCTCCCGCGGTGTCTTGAATGGCTATCTTTCCCGTTCAAGACATGTTGTTTGCTCCTTCATATTTGGCCCACCGGTCCGAGGTTCGAATCCGAGGTCCTCGGTCCGAGGTTCGAATCCCGCGAACGGGCTGGCTGAAGTGCGTTTTCGTGGTTTTCCCCATGTGTAACGTGTATACGAGCCAGTTTCGCTAAGAAAGTCCTCCACGAAGGCATCCCTCACCTTAGGCATATAGCCCTCGAGGCTTTGCCATAATCACACACACAACAACAACACAACAACACCTCCTTCATATTTTAGCCTGCAACCGAAAACATATTAATTTGGGAACAATTGATGGCTTTAAAAAATCTCTCCTTAATTTTACTTGGATGTTTGAACGAAAAAAACTGTCTACTTAGCAAACTGCATTCTTTTTTTCTACTTCTCTCTTTTGTTCTTTTTTAAAAATAACTCTCTATGGAGCAGCCTATTTCCGTTATACATTAAATAACACATTTATATTCTACAGAAGTTTCATTACATTCAATGTTTGTTTCTGTCTATCAGCGCAACTGTAAATTATTCAGTAGCACCAACTTCAATCAGATAATGAACGCTTTATGACAATTCTCAGCCTTTTAAGCATATTCATAAATTTTCATAGTAAGAATTAGTTATTTATCTCCTCCGTGTGGACGCATATTTAACGAAATAAATTAACGCTGAACTTTAATCAGAAGTTTATCTTCCTGTTATGTTCGGGAGATGGCGCTCGAAACCAAGTCCTACACCACTCTAATATAATTAATCGAATTAGGGTTTCTGCAGTTCCAATTTTCATAAGTTCCTTCAAAGCGAAAAGTACTTTCCATGAAGGAAATCTTTGTTATTTTATTTTCATTAAAACTAACTTCATTAGTTTTAATGAAGTCATTATATTTTTTCCAACAAAGGGAAAGTTCCCTTTTACATCTCAATAAAGAATCTGTCAAAAATTAAATGAAACCGCTCTACTAAGAGTTGTCTTAATAAGAAAATTTTAAGTGGAGATGTGTAATACAAGATCTGGAGAAAAGTAATTTTGAATAAAATACGAGAAGCATTAGTATTGTAATTTCTCCAGAAAATGATACTTTTACTCAGCTAAGGTGGAACAATGTGAACAGAATTCTGTGACTTAAAGATACTAATTCAGATGATTTTAAAACTTATTTAATATCCTAATGATACTTTGTGGGAAATGTTTCGCCTTCAAATGAATGCAATTAAAAACGATTGCATAAATGTATTTGTTTTAATACGATAATTAAGATTTCCAGTAACTATAATACTGTAGAAGCATCTATATAATTTCAAACCAAAATTACAATTTTCGTTTCTTTAGGGTGGTAGAAAGCTTACTTTTATAAAAGCACTTTGTTCAAAATGTTGTCTGTAAATACTTATAGAAAAATTCTATTTTATATGTAAAATATTATCGAACAGTCAGTTTCGAAGTAACATCCGACAGCAACACGCATACTTCGCCAGCATTTTCTTGCCATTCTTGGAAAATCTGCAGAATATCTTCTTAGGTGTCAATCATAGACTGGCCGTCGCCCCATTCTGGAGAGACTGAATATCATGAAATAGTTGCGCTTGTAGAACCATCTTGTAAACAGAGCACAGTAGAGTAAGAAATCTGGCAAATAAGGTAACAATGATTTGACAGGAATGTGCTTTCATGAAAGGCGTCCAAGCTTCTTCGCTCAAATCCGCTTATTTGAAGATAGAACATTGCATCCAGTAATCAAAATTGGCTGCGTAAATTCGTCTGCATTGCAACATGATGTATCCTGTTCTGGATGATTTCATTTAATAGTTTTCTCCTATTAGTTTTCTCCTTACTCTATTCTATAACCAGATTCAATTTCTGCAAGTGTCATGCATATGACATGATTTTTCCACGAAACATTTTGAACTAAATTTTACGTAGTTTTCAAACTGTCCTTCACATTTCGATTGCCCTTCCTTTCGAGGATCATTATTGATGCATTATATTATACAAGGCTCATTACAAATCTTTTGAAAATTATTTCGCTTTCTTCTAGTTTACTTAAATCTAGTCTTTTATTTATTTCGGAAATGCTTAGTTTTACATATTGCATTTATCTTTCGTACACATACAAGCACAATACACACAGTATCCTCATTTGTATTTTCCGGAAATAAAAGTGTATTAATAATCTTTGAAATTATTAAATCGCGTGTCAAAGACTTCCCGACTTCGGGAGCATGCCTGCGTCTTGATCTGTCGAATGTGCAACAGATATTTGCTTATGTTTTGCGTTGTTGTAAATTTTGTGCATTTATTTTAACTGTTAAATAATTTTGCACCTTTTCGTGCTGTTATAAATTTGTGAATATTTCTTTTGCATTCATTCCAAAAAGTGCATAATATAAAAATACAGGTAGTTAATAAGGTGAGAGAAATGAAAATATTGGACAACAAAATTCACCGAACCTGCGAGCATACTCAGATTCAATACCTCATTTAGATTCAAGACCTCATTTATTTAGAGTATAATTCGTTTACGGAAACCTGGTTTTAGTCACAAATACGGCAACATTTCGTTGCATTTCGCATTTTATAATTTGTATCTCAGTAGTAGAGAGGAGAAGCTAGCGAAAATTTCATGAATCACTCACTCCCTTTACAGATATTTACAAACAATACTTATCGCCACTGACGCGAAATGAGCAGCAAGTCTTTGGTCATTTTATTCTTAAAGAATGAGATCTGTAAAACTGACATTTGCCATCTGTTGAATACTGAGGTGTTTTATCCCAGAATTTGTCTCATATAATGCACAAACCTTCTATTCTGCACCACAATAGATTCGTAGATGTGGTTAGGCTTTTTTTCAAATCAGAAGAATTACTCGCAATAACAAAGTTATAACAAAGTTACCTGTAATAGTAATTTAAGTATATTTACTCTTATTTTTTTCGTATATTCTGTTTTCGTTTTAAGTTGCTGAACCATAATTCTATTTTCAACTCTTAAACTGAAAGGTTTTGAAAGCAATAAATATTTTCAGAAACTTTGCAAAGCAAATGTGTTAATGTTTGAAATTCTGAATAAAGTTTGCGACCTAAAAGAATTTAAATTTAATAAAAGAATGTGATTTATGCTTTAATATCATGTTTCTTCATCCGTAACAAATACTTCCTTACCAATGGCAACAAAAACGTGATTTTGTAATTTAACGCAGCATGCAATGATGGGAAAGTGCATTTCATCAGCTCTTACGGAAGAACACTAAAAAGCTATTACTTCAGCGAATGGACATCTGGTAAATCACAAAAAAAGTAAAACTTCCAGCATCCTCTATAAACAAACTTTCCTCGAAACGAAAAAAAAAAAAAAGAAAAAAAAACGTAAAACGAACAAAACTCTTTAAACAGATAAATAAAACGTCAAGAATACGCCATAGCGATTAGTCCAAACGCCAAAATTCCTACTTTGTCTCTGCTTTTTTTATTCTTTTCTATTATGTTATTCTTGTATCTGAAGTGAGGTGAAGTGACGAGAAATATTGCATGGCACGCCATCTAGAGGATAATGGCGTCGTTTCGAAGCAATTTGACTCCTTTTGTTTATACAAAATTCCGTTTTCCTTCTTGGAAAACGGAAAAATAAAAAGATTCTCTGTTTTGTAAAGAGTTATGAAGTTAATGATGATCACATTTTCAGGGTAAGATGGAGGGCGGAGCAAGTGGAAGGAGCAGGATCGTTGAAGGGTGCATTTAGTGCCTGCCGCTTTCGATGCACATCTAAGGAACGTCGTCGGAAATTTGAATGGATGTGTTTACCGAACCGAAATATGATTGTTCTTTCTTTGATGAGTTTTATCTCAAGAATATTTCATCGAGGAGGGGTTGATAGGCTGGAATGGACATCTAGTTCTTCTGCATGGTCGTAAAGAGAAATTTCGATTTTCTGAAGAAAATGTCAGTTCGTTTTAGTTTTGCTTTGTGGAAGATTATTAGGAAGATATATATCAAATTTTGAAATGAATGAAGGCTAAAAACTAAATACTTAGTCTATTTTATGTCAAATGTTGATATGAATAGATTTCGTATTAAATATTTAATCATACAGAGACAAAATATTATTATTTTATGTTCAAATCGTTGTCTTTTAAATTCGCCCTAATATTAAGTTTGAATACGTCATTACTTCAAGTCGGAAACTTGTACGAGTGTAACATAGTCTACTCTGTATACCGCGATTCATACCTTAATTTATAATGCAGCGAACATACCAAGTAACATAACTGTGTAAATGTGGGCCAAAGATTTGGATACCTGTTACAAAAAAAGTATATCCTTGATAATGAACTACTGTGGCACAGTTATTTTGATATTCTTTGTCACTACAAAATCTATTATCATAAGTACAAAAGCAAGAGTAAAAAGGAAAAAACAGTCATTTTGTTAATAAAAAGTCGTAATTCTTCAAGCTAGAGGGTGATCAAGATTCAATTAGAAATTAAGCCCTCTAGTTTGAAGAATTACGACTTTTTATTAACAAAATGACTGTTTTTTCCTTTTTACTCTTACTTTTGTGGCCATGTAGAGTAGTTTTAGCTGAATTAACCATTTTCACTTTTAGAAACAATTTTTTCTTCAAACAACTTGACTGACGCCATTTTGAAATCTTTCCAACGTGTTTCCGAGTTTTCCAACCCCTTCGAAAATTAGGGACGAGTTACAGCTTACGGACAATCTAATCGTATTGGCTGATGCCCAAAGACATTGCTCGCCCTACTTACGTCACACGACGAGTGGGATGACGCTGAAGGACACAGATGGGAATTACAACCCCTTTTCAACTTAGTTTTACGAGGGAAAGCTCTGTCTGCATAGCCACAGGTCAGTTTTTTCTGTTTCTTTTACTAACAACTTTTTTCTTGGTCTTAGCAAGACCCACTGTGTTTGTTTTCATTTAAATTTAAATTTAATTGCAGATTTCTAAATTTTATAAAGGTATAATTCTTTAAGCTTGCAGGTCCAGCCCGTAAGTTATTGTATATTTAGGACTAATAGCAGACTGCTATTTATTTTTATTTTTATTTTTATCTTGATTTTTGATGTAATCGGAATTGTTTTTACATATTTTAACACCTTAATGTGTCAATTTGTGCGGACGCCTAGGAAAATTGTAACAGAGAATTGAGACTAATAAATTTTCTAAGACACTTTGTCTATTTAATTAAAAAATTTTGTAGCGGAAAAGTTTCAATTGTCTGTTTCGGCGAAACGCGTAATGGAGTTAGCTTGATTCGACGTTCAATTAGAAATTTCCCTTGAAAAGCCAGATTGGACTTCGAATTCAGCTAATTTACCATTTTCCGCTTTATATTTTTATCTGATTATGTTTGTTTTATGTTTTAACTTGTTCCATCGTTTGATTTTCATATGTTTTAACTTTTCAAGTGTCACATCGATAGGTATTTTACTGTATTTTTTGCCATTACTAGTTTTACACGCTTAGTATTTTACTGTGTTTAATTTCTCGTGTAGCATAATTTCTCACCCTTCAATGACATAGTTTTTTTTAAAATGTGTTGAACTTTTCTTGGAGCCACAGCTTCTGGTAACTTTTCGGCGAGCTTTCTACTATTTCTAATATAATTAATTTTGCAGCATATTGCGCAAAAAATTATCTAGACCAAATTGGTCATACAATATTGTACTAACTACCTTACTTGTTAATATATATATATATATAGTGCCACTTGGAAGTCCGCAATTTTCTAGGTATTGCATTGCATCCATGATTTTATTAGCATTATCTATTAGTGAGCCAAAATAAAGTCACGAAAAGCAGTTTTAATTCTATGCTGCTATCATCAAATTTCATTGTTGCAAGAATACAATTTGAAAGAAAATTCATGCTTTTCATTTGCTATGATCCAGATACTTTTCTTCAAATCGTAGTGTAGGAACTCCTAGTATTCTGGTCTTAGAAGTCATATCCCTTGATCTACAGCCTTGATTGGAGCTCCTAAGAATTCTATCATCAGGTGTCGAATATTGTTCCTGTAATCAGCGATTTGTAGTAACAGTTTGATAAGGAGGGTCTGTCTTAGGTTGCTAGCGGTGTGGAGTTATTGAGGTTGATAATTACTCCAAGATCTTCATGCAGGAGGGGAGACAAATAAATAGGCAAGAAAAATAAATCGTTTACTAGAAACATTCTGTTCAAAATACTGTTGATATCATTTTATAATTAGGAAAGCTATCTCAGCTCCTATTTAGTTCATTCAACCCCTTTCTGTTTGCGCAGAATATCACTAGCTATCGGTTTAATGACATACACAGTGACTTACAAAGTAACTTATTTGATTTTCCAATGACAATTACCCCGAACGTTTCAGGGGTGATCAACTGTGTAAGCAAACCAACAAGTTCAGTGTAGCAGTTCTCAAACACTGGCTACCTCCAGAGCATAGGGTTGAAAGCTGCGTCCACCGCAATATTTGAAACATGAACTGATAAACATAATAATTTATGAGGTGATAGGTCGTCGTGTTATGAGGGACGTTCCTGGTATATGATGTGCATGTCGTACATCAGTGAAACTTGCTTGAGCACTATGCCTCTTTGAAGCCTGGTACACACGTCTACGACTCCTATATTCTGCACCTCACGATGCGGTCATATTTGGCAAGCAGAGAACGGGTTTTTGGATCGCTAGCGAGTAGAGTTCAGGACACTAATGGTTGAGATGTTTGCGAGAGAAATGGCTTAAAATCCTCATTATTTTTGTGAAAATACTGATGACGGAAGTGACGCAGAAGAACTGAATAGAGAACATGTTTCCAACACCTACTGATTAAGTTGATAATAGGAATTGTTTATTCTGTCGGAACAGGGTAAACAATTCCCTTGAAAGCAGCTGCCTGAAAATACAATGAAATCTGAATAAAATATGACAAATTGTAACAGTCCTTGAAACAAATGTCACAGCGGAACACAAAATAGCACGATATTGTCAGCAAATATACATCAAATTCCATGCGACATGGAACTTCCACTTCATTACTTGTATCGAGATATTTTAAATCCAAGAGGAATCTTTTTCAAATTCCCAATCGCTTCTTCCACTTCGTACTTAAATTTTACTGTGTGAAAATTTAGAATGTTTAATGGTATTATACATGAGTCTATTGGCGTTATCAACTACTTGTGGGGGCACGCATCATCTTTGCTCTCAAACCACCTCCCATAACATTATCATGCAGTAAAGTGATGTATATGAAGACACCTGGAAATTTAAAATAGAGTACGTGATCTCTGTTGACGAAAAGCCTGAATACTTTACATTGCGCTCCTCAATTTATAACTGCAGATACCTGCGGACTCGCGCGTCTTTTTTATGCACTGCTCGAGTGAGTGAGTGCGCCGTTGAGATAACTTCCGACCACGGACGTGAACCAAACAGAACTGTATGCCATTCCAGTGGGAAAATCTACTATCTCTCGATACGTGGACAAATCAATAATAATAACCTAACACTATATAAATAATCCTAAAATTTGGGGCTCTATAATTACTGAGTACAATTTCTATAGTACATACATTACATTGGAAGATAATTTGTGTGCGGATGCCTATTACCATTAGGCATCCTTACTAGTGATTCTACACACGCCATTGAAAAATATAAGTAAAATCAGCTAACTTACTAAATCAATATGTTACTTCAGAGACACGTTGCAAAATAATACAGAATGGTACAATATAATGTTGAGAATATAATGTAAAAGCATATAAATGCATGAAACAAATATAAGCAGATAGATTCAAAATATTATTGTGATCTACAATTGAAACCAATTCGTTAGGAACCAATTCTTAACAGATTTGCGTATATTATCTGCTATATACTATGCTGCTGATTATTCTAATACAGTAACTTCTTGTACAGAAGGAACTGAAAATTACTATATAACTAATAATAATTTTTGCCAAAGATCCAGTTCACAGGGGACTAATTCTACCTTATGTAAAGGTAAGGAATGAATTGTACATACTAAAAGTTGCATTTTGCTAATACTTCCTGATAGTTCAAGAGTTTTGCTAAAATTCTTAATAGTAAGAAGGCAAAAAGGTGCGTATATTATATAATAATAAACATATACTACATATTATGGTAATAGACACAAGAAACGACTACATTCAGAGCTGAAGTCTGCATAAGCATATGAATCTAATACAGTTATATGCTATTATATTAAGTGAATATGTTGAGAACAACAAAGGTTTGCATATACGCATTGGGACAAGTTATATACAAAACAGAATGTGAATGCTGAATGTGAGGAGTAAAACCTGAATGCTAGAATATAATACTCTGTGCTGTGTTTACTACACATCTATGTGTTTCTAATTCTCCTTGCTTTTATAATACAATAACATGCGTGCACAGTAGAGATGGAGTAAACACAAAATATAAATACCTATGGAATAATTATAACCTATGGTAGGAATTTCATAGGAAACTATTACTAATTTACTAACCAATATAAGGTGAATAAGAATTTAAGCACTATAGGAACATTTGACCTTCTTTATAGTTAATATTTATACCATAATGCAAGCTCTAGACATAAAAAATATGTAAATTCTTTTAAAAAAAGAAAGGAAAAAAAGTCTATTTGCGTACGAATTTGAAATTATAACTTTCTACCCATCGGTTTGTTCACTTACTTAAAACACCCTTGAAAGTTTCGATGCGATAGTGTTTTCATTCCATCCATTTTTTATACAGCTCGTTTCCTAGTGGGGCATCATATCTTTCCTCATTGAAAATTTGTTGAAATTACTGACCATGGTATTTCACATATTCAGTTTAACAACTTTCTATTCAAAATCTAACACAAGGTATAGTAACTTGCCACATACAATTATGTCATCATTTATATAAACGTGCACATGTACATGTACATACCGAATATGAAAGCTGGAAAGAGTACTAATGGAATACAGATATTCACTCTATATATAATTTTACGAATATTGTTATATAGAAAAAAATAAGTCATTAAAATTACATTTAAATTAACTACTTTTTGGTGCGGCGACATAAAAAAAACTCTAACTAAAACTAAACTAAGTACTTACTACTACTACTTTCAGAATCTAACTCTTAACACTTTATATCAAAGAACGAGTAAGATTCATCCCTGGTGTTTTGTTAGAATCAAAGATTATTTATCAAAACCAAAATGCGCAAAGGCATTTCCACAACAAAATCACTAACACACTATCTCTCACTAAAATAAAGCTAATTGAGATCTTCAACCTAAAAACACATAAATTTTATTACAAATCTAAAGATAGCCATAAGCCCAATGCCTTTAAAATACAGTACAGAACTCTTCAAAACACCAGGGTAAAATAAATCTCACACCAAAGAAGTCTAAACACAAAATCAAAAATAAATTAATTAGACCTATCGTACAGTCACAACTCTTAAAACTGATTTTCTACTACCGCAATAGGATTACCCATATTCGATTAAATAACCATGGATCACATGGGTGACCTATAGTAGACCACAATTAAAACTCAAAAGAAACATACCATAATTAAATCAATAAACACATTTACTAAATATTCCAAATATTATAATTTAAGATACCTGGCTAGACTACCCCTACAAAATGTTATATATTAATTGTTATTATTTTCAAGCTTTATTTGCTTACTTAATTCAGTTTTGATCAGCAATTGAAGTTATTAATTTTTGTTTTAATTGTTTAAAGTTGGTTGTAAGTTTAAACTGTAACTTTTGTAAACTTTAAATTTAGGTCTGGTTGCTTTAAAAGTTTTCTGAAGTTGAAGGTGTTCAATTTTTTAATTTGAGTTTAGGGACTTAAGTTTTTTGGGTTCTATATTTTGTTGTTTTGACCCTTAAGGCTGTTTAACTTTTAGCTTTAATTACTCGTATTTTAAAGCCTTGTTGCTGCACTTTTGGTGTGTTAACTTTTTTAAATTTTATTTGAGGTAACTTAATTTTTACTTCTCTTTCTATTAAAGTTTATCGAATTCATATTTTCTGACTGGTGGTAAAATAAATCAATTATTTGTAATTGAAACTCAGTCTGGATAATGAGTGTGTATACTTAATTTCTTCTGAAGAAACAATTTATATTGTGTTGACATTTTAATGAACTTAATTGTTAAATAATAGTTTAATTTTTAAATTTGTTTTTGGTGTTGAAAATGATTCACTGGCGCTGAAATTTATTTCCTTCCAAAACTATCGGTTTAGAGTTCGTTCTCAGAATCTGGGGATTGCTGCACCCCGAAATTATTTTGCCAAGCGTTTCACCACACGTTCTTATTTACATAAATGGGACCCTGGTTTCTCTGACATTTCTAGCATTGAATTGTTCTGCGGGGAGTTTGGTGACGGGGTAGAAAAGTCGTCGGATAGGGAGCTCGGCATAGTGGAGTTGCACCCCGCGCGAGGCTAGTGCTTTCCCCTTTCCATCAGCAGAGAGGAGGTTGACCGAGCGGAGTGGCCTTGAAGGCTGCATTGTTGAACCGCGATAGTTGACGTCTTCTGGTAGTCGGGAAACCCCTTCCCGTGAAGATTTCAATGTTCCTTAGTTTAAGGTTGCCGTGCTTGGTGTTCTTCTGATCATCATACATCGCCAATTTTTTTCAAGATCTCGCCGAGTGCAAAAGTTGCTGTGCGGTTGGGACGAGAGACGGAGCTGCAGCGACGAAATGCTACCTACTTCTATCCTCTGCATGGCAGACCCCAGAGAGCTTCAGAGAAATCGGACGGACATCTAAGTTGAGGACTTGCTGAATAAAAAGTCCTGAGCCTTGATCCACGCAGAAATGGCCTCTTGAAGGTTAGACCTTCGGAACCATCCTGAGGGAACAGCTGCCTTGGACGGAAAATTGGAGCCAGACCTCGTCATTGATGTTATCTTTTTGTTGATTTTATTTATTTATTTATTTATTTATTTGCTTACCCCTTTCTTTTCATTTCAACAGATATGCTGAAAGCCCGATTGGTAATGAAGTCGATAACCCTCTGCCTAGAACAAACTATAATATATTTCAAGGTTCTGTGTGAATAGATTTATTTTACTCTTGTAAGGTTGTGGGGTCCCCGCTTGCTATTGCTAAAGGTATGTATTTTTTTTCTTCTAGCGGTACTTCTGCGAAGTATGTTAACTAGCCACCTCTTAATAATTGCAATGAATATTGTGATTATCATGACGCTATCAGTATTGTAACCCAATCACTTTATCACCAAAATAAATGTTAGTTTGATATTACTTACCTTGTATTGTATTTAATTTTATTTAAATTTTTACACTGGATCTATATTCTCTATTTACTGGGTTTAATTTGCTAATTTATGACAGAACGCAACTCCTTTTATATTTGTATACTTGTCTTGTTATAATATGTGGTCACATGAATTACTCTTGAAATATAGTTACTGATATTGAACATCAATGTACCAATCAAAATCGTAAAAACAACCTTGTATTTAGCGTAAGTATATTGAAGCTAAATACAAGGTTGTTTTTACGATTTTGATTGTCACATTAGCGTGTTTCTCTTCTAGTCTATCTACTGCAGCCGCCTAAAATGTTATTATATATATATATATATATATATACTATATATAATTTAAATGAATCAACTTTATGTAATTTCACGGGTTTAGATAGTAATCAGTAAAACTGAATAAATAAATAGCTTTTAAATAGGTTAGTTTATAAATTAATAACAATGAATTAATAACAATAAATTAATAATAATGAATAAATATCAAACAAAAACTAAATACTATCTTAACACTTCCCATAGTAACAAAACACTACCGCAAAGAAGATAAAAATAATTTAATTTGGGCAGTGGCGAAACATTTTTCTTAAATCCTTGAGTTTTTTAATTAAATTCGAAAGCTAAATATATTGCGTTTTGCTTAGTGGCAACACACATCTGTCAAATCACTGAATTTTCTAATTAAATTTAAAACATAAATGTGTTACGCTTTTTTAGGTGGAAATACGAAGCTTTTATATGCTTTAGTTTTTAATGGAAAAATTTCTTAACTTTTCCCAAAATACAAAATAAATAAAAACTAAATTTGAAATTTAAATTTTGCGTTTGGAAGTTGGAAGTTTGTTCATTTGGGCCGAAAAATTGTATGTGTTCAAAATTTAGTGACTTTAGGTGCTGCTGTTTTTTTCATAGTGATATCAAATTTGAAATACTAATATATTGAGTTTTGCAGAGTTGCAACACATTTCCGGTATTTATCTGAGTTTTCTTAATAAATTTCAAACTTAAATATCTTACAATTTCCATAATGGAAAAACGAGGATCTTACATGGCTCAGTGTTTAATCAAAAGTTCATTAAATTTACACGAAAGACGAAGATTACACATTTTCAAAATTTGTTGGCTCTAGATAGCGTCGTTGCGAGGAATATAGAGACATACAACCCTACATAAATATTCTTCATTATTCAATCGAACAAACTATCAAAAAAAAAAAAAAAGAATTACTAAGGCTTTCCTTCGATAATTTTAAACTTCATTTCAAAATATCAGTAGATTTACATAATAAAAGTGCGGTTTTAAAGAATGATAGGCATATCATAATTCCTTCTTTGCAGTTTTCTACTTATTTTCTGGCTCTTCTACGTTCTAAAAAATGATAATCTTAATCCAAGATACTGAATTAAATTTTCTTATGAAATATTACATTAATTTCGTATCCACAGATCTTATTTCTCATAAATTTTGAGAAAAAAAGCTGATGCTTTGTGTTTTTTTACTGATGCAGAATTTTTAACTTGGCGCTTGTACCTAATATATCAGATTATTATAATAAACGCATTTTGATTAACAAATATGATAAATAATGCTAAATTTTATATTAGGAAACATACAGCCATGGATTATTTTTAAAATTTTACACAATACGATATTACATTACATGGGACATCTTGGATGGTCGTTCAGATCTTTATTCACTTTAAAATCTGCCACACTAGAGTGAAAAATTTATGAATTCGAACTAAACAAACGATTTCATCATCTTTTCATTAGTTCCGTTTCATCATTCACCTAACAGAATTTGCTATTGGTAAGTGAAAATTAAGAACAGACTGAGGAATTTCTAATCATTTGTGTTTTTTAAAGAAGCTGAGATATTAAAATGTTAGAATAACTTAAATCATAAATAAAAGTTACTGAAGAATTTAAGGAGATAACTTTTCAGACATTGTTTGTTGCATTTCAATGTAGAAAAAGTAGATAGAAACGTCACATTTTATTTATTATTGACGATTTTGTTTACAGTCGGAGTATCGTCCAATCACTTTTGTGCGAATTTCTTATCTAGTAATTATGTTTTGAGTTAAATCGATTTTTCTTGGAAAACGCATTTATTATTAAAAGAAAGACTATAGAATGTTTACTTTAAATAAAAACAAACTTTATAATTTCAGTTTAAATGCATTTGAAATTTTGACTTTCGTACTACACATCTATGCATCTAAGTTGAAACTCAAGTACTCTTGTTGGGGGAACAAAGCTATTGTGAACAGATCTCACGGACCCTTATAACTTTCGAACATCTGATATATTGCAGACAGAGGAAACCTCCATTTAATAGACATTATAATAAATACTAAAAACATTTGTATAGAATAAGAATATATAAGGTTCCTATTATTTTAAATAACCAATTATTTTATAATTCCGATCTGTACTATAACTTCAGTATTCCCTTTCTCTACCGGAATCTAAATTAGTTCGATGGTATGTAAAATAAGATTTTCGGATTTAAGACAGAGCGTGTTTCTGCCTCTAGTACCCACATTATTAGGTTACTAGGTTTAGTTAAGATTTCATTCTTTGGCTTACTTTATAGTAGCGGATATTAAAATTGTTAAGTCGGTAATAAGTTTTGAGACAGAGTTGCCTTAAATCAGTTGTGTAACTCTTGGCTACTAAGTTTAAATTTGAATTTACTTTAAGTTACATCTCCACAAGTGGTTGGCTGATTTATAACATGAGTTTTGCATTTATGCTGTAGTTCTGTTGAATAAAAAGTCTTGTTTTAAAACCTTCTTAAGACTTTGTAGATCTGTTCGAACGAAGAGATAATTCGCTCCAAGTTTGCTAAGAGTTTCCCTTTTGCTACCAAATCAAGTCAAACTTTATAAGTCAAATAATCACTCAAACGAGCACACCAAATAGCTTGTTCATTACTGCTTCTTTTGAATCTTTAAATGATTTAATGTAGAGCACAAATTATACGAGGAAACCCGTTTGGAAAGTGCTCATCTACAGCTAAGACATAAATGAACAATATAAATGAATTCAGTAATAAATAGTGCATGTTAAGTGTTTTATTAATGTGGATATTTTAAAATAACAATATGCAAGAAAACTATATAGATATTTGCACCTCATAATACCATCTTCTTCCTAAATGTAAAGGAAAACAACAAAACAAAAATTTAAGAAAAATACTAACTAAAACTGAACTCGAAAGGGGAGATTACATTTAAAATAGTTTAACAAATTATATTATTTTCTACCTTATTCTACTGTCAATGCTATTTACTGTGATAATCTCTTTCTTATTCTATATGAAGATAAGCTTACATTAGAATATTCAATATGTAATCTAATTTACAAAATTATCTTTTGAATTACCTGAATACAGCTGAATGTCTATTGTTTTGCTTTTTGTTTTTATAAAATTGCTTTTTTTTCAAGAAATATCTGTAAACAATTATGTAACGGTGGTTTTAAAAATCAAGTCTTAATTACGTCCCTGTTATAAACACCTGCTTTAAAACGAAATACAGACATTTTTAAAAGTAATTTCAAGACTAATTAGAATCAATTACCTCAAAAAATGCCTTTTTTCCTTTCGCGATAAATGACCATTATTTGTTCTTCAATTTGTAATTATACTTCACGAGCAAATTTCTTTTATTTGGTTGAATACTTAGTTTTTTCACAGATCGAAATCTTTATTTTCTACTAAAACAATACGTTGTCGAGAATAAATGAGATAACAAAAGCTTCTTCGAAAGCGTTGCCACTCAATTTTAATTAATTTCCGAAAAACGAAACAAATTCCAAGATGTAAGTAAGCGCACGGAACATCGAATCTTTTCAGACACAACTTTTTCTTTTGAAACTTTAGAATTGCAATTCCATTACACTTTGTAACGCGAAAAAAATAAAACAAAAGAACAAGAAAAACATTTTTTACGGCAGGGGTAAATGCGGTCCAGGTTTTCTTTCCCTATTGATTGAGCTCTTAAAGGACCAGCACAGCTGCAACCAATCTCACCAACTCACTTCAACACATAAAACAACGCTCTCATCAGTGCAACAACTCAACTCTGTCCGACGATCGCTGTGCCCTCTTTTGATGTTTTCTTTCGTTACTTTAGCGCAGAGTTGATCTTTTCTTCTATAGTTACCAGAAAGAGAGATCCATTATGGGAAGTGGCAAAAGAGTACATAAGCTTTCCTGTAAGAGTTATTTATAATACATTCTCACTGAGATATTAGCTGCCAAGTTTACCGGTTTTATGGCGGAATTATTCATATCGCGTAAAACATGCAACGGAAAACACGATTTTCACAAGCAATTTTCTGTTCTTTTAAAATTTATTTCTTGGCATACGTATTATTTTGATACATGTAAACAGTAAGTGTGGTTTTTATTTACATTTATTATTCTTTGTTTATTTCTACTAGGTGTTATTATTTTTATTTGTTTTATACTAGCTGTAACTACCTTTAGACATTAATTCCGGAATATAAATTTGACTAAAACTATTACTGGAAATTAGGCAGCATTTCTAACAAAAGTGTCAGAAAATTGATTTCGCAATTGAATTTGGAGGTTAATTAAATATATCCATTTAAACCATTTTAGCATTTGTATAATTTTTGATCTCATTCTCTTGCAAACGTAACTTGAACAATAATGTCATTTTCCATTCTAAAAGCAAAGAGCATTTCTTAAACCTTACTTTGTTTAAATTTTATAGGTGACAGAATTTTATAAATAATCTTTTAAAAATTATTTTGAGATGAATGAATTCCTGAAGATGCTACTGAAAAGTTGAGGCGTAGTATTGCATTGTAATTCATATGCACTAGCACTCTAATTCTGAAGTTTCATTACTGAAACGATTAATTTTATGTTTATGAAATCTGGAAAACATGCAATTAATTTTCAGATAAATTTTATTTATAATATCGAAAATCACGTTCTAAACCCTGGGTGTCATGATTATGTTTATATTCGAGGCAAATATGATAAAAATCATGAATAAAAATTCGATTCCCTGTTCAGAAGTAGTAAAGTATTAAAAACTCGAGTAAAATCATATAAATTATGGTTTTAATCCTAGTATACTGTCCAGTACGGATTTGACATCTTTTGGCGACATTATGATGAGCAGTGTTTATAATGAGCTAAATGGATGTAAGACTTATGTAATTCTGTTTTCACCGATTTATGCTCTAGTTATTTTTTGGGACATAATTTGCAACTAGTCGTTCTACATGGGGTAGGGTTCTCGTAACTCAGGCACCCTGGTGCTACACTATTTGCCCTTCGTGTTCGTGTTCATTTTGGTGTTGGCGGCAATGTCCAAAATCGCGCCACGGCCGTATCGTATACTAGAATTTTACCTAATTATGCTATAATAACAACATTATAATGTTGTTATTATAGTATGCCTATAATAGCAACATTATAATGTTGCTATTATAGTATGCCTATAATAGCAACATTATCTTTTAATACGAGCGTTTTCAAACAGTAAGTACTTAACAGTGTTTTTAAAAATTCTTTTTCAAAAACGGATTGTAAAATTTATTTAAAATGGATTTTTTCGTGATTTCAGTACGTACGTATGTTTCTCGCGCAACTCAAGAACGATTAGCCACAGAACGTTGAAATTTTGCATTTCGTATGAATGTAGCATCTAATTCTGCACTTCTCTTTTTTTACTGCAATCGAGAGTACCAAAAGTACATACAGGGTGATCAGAAAAGTGGGCAAAATTTAGCGGGGTGATAGAACGCAGCTATACGAGCGATATTTGTAATAGAATGTATGGTCGGAACGCAAGCGGCGAGAAGTTAAAAGGTAGTTGTCCACTGTTAAGTTTAAAGAATTAACACAAGGATGAGAGATGATACTTCAGAAAGCATTTTAGTTACAGGAATGTAACTGATGCATATTCTGAAAGAAATTGCCCCAAAGACCTTCCGCCAGCTGCAATGCAGAGTTCTCAACTGCAGGATTGAAAGCGACACCAGACATCTCCTGAGTATCGCTAGCAACAACGAGCCTGGCGACTAGATTCATACTCGTTTCAACTGGGCACTCGTAGATCAAGCTTTTCATATGGCCCCACAGAAAAAAGTCCAAACGCGAGAGGTCCAATGATCATGCGACTCTCTGGCATATTGCTCAGGATCCGGCAATATTCTGAAAAATACACTTTTGAGGTACTATCAAGAATTTTTCTGGAAGTCCTCAGTAGTTATTAAACTTTCCGAAAATTATTTAAGGATTTGAGACCCTGTCAAAATGTTGGTCACCTCGAAGTCGCGACTTGCACAGTTCCATATATCTATTTTTGTCGTCTTAAATATGGTCTTAAGTTTTATATAAAAGGCCACGAAAAGCCATCGGTTCGTTGAGAGTAACGCAGCAAGAATGATGAATATAATAACAAATCAAAAATAATAATTTTTCTATAATACGAGGTTTCGTTTAAAACACATAAAATAATTAATTTATGAAAGATAAATGAAATGTAATTTATCTTATACTTTAATGAGAACAAGAGATTAAATGATTCTCTTTATTTATTACCAATAATAAGAGTGTGAGGTGCACTTGATAAATTTATAAAGAGAATGGGTAGTATTTTTGACTATGCAATTAATTTATTCGATTTCGTTATTTAGGCACCCAAGCTTTTATTATTCATGAAATAAAATTGTTGAGGAATTTTGTAAAGAGAATTACTTAATTTTTCGCTCCTATTAAACTAAGTGATAAATTATTTTCTCCTTTTAGTTCGTTCAATATTTTATCAGTCTTAAACCAAGGTATATTTTATAAAAAATTTTTTAATATGTTTAAAAATTGTTAGTATCAATGACACTCCATCAATCAAATTATTTAAGTGAAAGAAAATGTTTCAATAATAACTAATAACGCTTTTTATTTCTAACAGTTCTGCTAGACGGTTATTTAAAAAATTTACTATTTTTGACAACAAAAAAAAAAAAAAAAAAAAAATTAAAAAGGAAATTCTCATAAAAAATGCATTACAAGTTTTTTTTTCACTGTCCGATGCTGAAAACTATAAAATTCAGAGAGTTTTAGTTTGTTCATTAAACGAAAGTATGTGCAAAAAATCATTTCGACAATAAAGTTTAAAAAAGTCTCTTTACGACATTATATTGTCATCAACAATGTACGTATGTGCAAACTGCCAACTGAATAGCTTTTAAAAGAGTAGTTTACATAGTTTTAACCCCAATCACAGATACCATAAGCGAAAGTTAATAAAAGCTTATAAATTCGTGGGTAGTTAAATAAAGCTCTAAAATGTAGCCTGATTAATATTTTTTCACCATTCTTGTCTTAAAAGAGGGTGAAAAGTTTCTTTCATAACTTATAAAAATTTCAAATATTTATAAAAGATACATTTTTTAGAGTTATAAGTTCAAAGTCGACTACTCTAGAAGCGAAATGCTGATAAAACTGCATATGAGCTTATGAAATCGAAATAATTAAAAATGACGCAGTATATTTTATTGTTTCCCTGCAATGCCTGTGCCCACCAGCGCCCCAGCTGTTAAGTCGTTAAACGCTGGTAGCTCGATTCGATGTTCGTATCCCGTTCGTATCAAACGGGCTAATTGCATGGGCTTTCCGCGATTTTACCCATGTGTAACGTGTTATACGAGCCAATTTTCCTTAGAAAGTCTTTCACGAATGCCTCCCTTTCCCTAGGCAAGATAGCCCATGTATGCTTTACCGTAATCAAATAACCAAACCAACCCAGCAATGCCTAAGCAAGAAGCGATTGCAGCATATTCAAACAAATTAAAGAATCGCCCAGTTAATATTTTCTTGTTTTAAAACTTGAAGCGTTAGTTTTATAATCCATGAAATGTTAAAAATTTTCTAATTGATACATATCTGGATGTTGAAGTTTTAAAATCGTGTATGTCAAATAGTCGAAAAAATAGAGTCATTTTTGAAAATTCGTCAAAAAGTCAAAGAAAATGAAGTTAAAAACTTAGCACGAATTTCATTTGGAAGATTTTTTTCTGCTGTATTCAATGGTGCAAACCGTAATATTCTATGAAATTATTCCTTAAACGAATTTTTTGCGGAAAACTGTTTAAAAGTTAAATTAAAAAATCTGATGTGGAAACCATATGACTTCCTTTTAGAGTCTATTAAATGATGCACATTTTCTGATGCATTTCATTTAAACTTATTTCCTCGAATTATTCTTACTTAATTAATCGATCTCTGAAGGCAAATTGAAAATGGCATTCAAAATAAATTTTGAAACTTAATATCCCATTCCAGTTTTGTCTTAAGGGAGTCAAATTCCTTATATATATATATTTTTTTGTTTCATGAATAATTTCCGAAATATAAGTGCAGAAACCAGAAGAAGAAACCAGTCTAACCGCATTAAAAGTTAGATTTCTTTATTTGTCAAAAATAATTTTTTTTAAACTTAACTTTCCAAAACATGAATATTTTCATTACTTAAAACACTTTTTTAATTGAAAGTGTATGACTACAACCAAGAATTGCGAAAATAAAGGTAGGGGAAGGATTTTTTATCCGGGTAGGGCGGGGGGTATAAATATACATATATACAATTTTGGTATTGGCGAGAAAGGGAGGTGCACAATTAGATAGTAAGCAGTCCCATATACAAAATTTCAAACTTCTATGACTAATCGTTATTGAGTTATAGAAGATGCATACGTAAATACGTACTGACGTCACGAGAAATTCCATTTTAAAATCCGTTTTGGAAAGAAATGTTCTTTATTCCGTCTATAGGTACAGAAGTCATGCCAAACAATATAGTTTCAAATGGATTCGGGAACGGTCAAAACGGATATTTCCATTGAAATATGATACCTGAAATTTTTCTCAAATAAAATTACTTATACGTACAAAGAAGTAAAAAATCTAAATAGACTTCTGAAAAATCTCTTCAGCACATATCACTGTCATCCATAAAGTGTGGGTATATAAAATTTGACCTCACTAGCTGATAAACAATTGAATTAAATTCGGTGACAAAATTTAACAGTAGTGACAACATTAAAAGATGTTTGGAAATGAGTCTGTCAAAAAGAAAAATAATTCGATTACTAAAAAACTCCTAGGATAAAGATGGTTTTACGACCCAGAGGAAGACCGCACACCCCACCAAATTAAGCAAATATTCTTTTACCTAGATATTAGCAATAAATTTAATGTACTTAGCGATTCCAACAAGATTAGACATGGTTATTTGTGACACTGACGATGTTAGTACAAATATTGATAATGGAAAGTCAGATAAGGTATGGCCAAAGTTATCAGAATGAAACCGATTATGGTTATTCTCCCTATTGAATTCAGTGAATTAAAAATTAAAAATGTTGTCTGATACCTCCTCTCAGTTTACAGCAGGCATCTCTGAGATTTTCTTAAAGTTATCCTCGCCAGCCTTGACAATCATCGGAACATAACTTCTTACTTTTTAAAATGATGTTCATGGTGGTGTACGAGATAAAAGTTAAACCACTGAAAGTAACTATCAAGGGGTTATCCTCTGATTTTCAGTTGACGAGATCAAGGCGGAACTTCTCAAGGAAGGATTTAGCATTTTCAAATGATTAAATATTAGGACCCGAGTTCCTATGCCATTATTTTAAGTGCAGCTGGAAAATGAGCCAGACTCTGAATAAATTTAGGATGTTGTAAAATTAATGTATTTTATTGCATCAGTAGAACCATACAAGTTCAAAGGTGGCGCAGCCCAGTGCTACAATTCTCAGTTTTTTTTAGCATTCCTCGGACGAGTGCAAAATTGTTCCGAGAAACGTGCACTGCCACACAAAAGATCTGACTGACAGAAATGGATTCAAAAGCTCATTTGTTGCATTGTAGGGCCGCCGGGTTTTTGAAATGCTCCAAAAACCTTCCAAAATGAGAAAAAAGCTTTCAGGTGAACCTCAAAATCCAGGATCAGTTGGTAACCCTGCAGTAAAGTAGGTAAAGAATGTTGCGGAAGAAATTTCGGCAAATACACCTAAAGTTCGTGCATCTAAAGAGGAGAAGAACCCCGATGTCGTCAAAAAATGAAAACAGCTCGGACAGCCCTGATGCTACCTTTGCTGACATATATAAAGTGCTTGCTAAAATTAAGATGCTACTTACAGAATATTGCATCATTAAAATTATTTGGGGAAATCGATGCAGCCCCAAATCCAATAGACACAATCTTTGTGCTGATAAATATTTTTGAAGAATTTATTCGGTAGACGGACAACTAGTAGCACTTACTTGATTTTTGTTTCATCAACGGAAAGTTGGTTAATTTTTTTATTAGGATAATTAATATTTGTATTAAGGGATATAGCTTATTTCATTGTAATTTTTTTCTCTTGAAAATATAAGGTAAAATATCATTAAATATACTTTGTTTTCAGAATTTTTTGTTTTTTATATTCTTTTATGTTATTTATTGCTCATTTCACTGTTTTAAAGATATTGAAACATTTTGAGTGATTGTTTTTAGGAAACAAAGTTCTTAACCTCCTTTATACCATTTGTATTCTTAAGATTTTGCAAAGGGAAGTTAATTAATTTATTTATTAGGATAATTAATATTTATATTAAGGGATACTGCTTTGTATCATCAAGTTAAATGGCTGCGATGTGACTGCTGACACATTTTCTCAGAAGATTTATAAAGTATCATAACATTTCAGTATTTCAGAAAAAGAATCATTCAAACTATCGAGTAAGAAACTGTTAAAAAATTTTTGGAACTTTGGAATTTTTAATTTTATTATAGAATTTTTATATAATTTTCTATGTAGTTATGGTGGTGGTTAAGAAGGGAGATATAAATTATGCTTTAACAAATGTTTAATGCACATCTCATGCAATCAGTTTGCTAAAAATTCAAGATGTATATGCTTTTCTGGAGATACATCAGAGCTCTATGCAAGGGAGGGTTGGAATCTGAACAAGGAGAAAAACCTTACGCAGCCATCGGTCCCAGGTGTGTCTTTTAGGCATTTTTCCGGTACGTTCAAAAGCCAGACGAAGGCTGGCTGCATAGCGGCTAGTAAGTTATAAAAAAGGAAGAATCACATAATGAAAACTGGGAGAATAAAAAACATTAAATTAAAAATTTAAAAAAAAAATCTGAAAGGTTTCAGATTTTAAATTACGTCCAAAGGGCCGTTTTTTAACGTTTTGTGTGTTACCTTTATTTAATAAATATCGTGTTCTTCGTTTCGGGACAAAAGTTTCAGTATTTGATTAGAATTTAGTTTTCAATTTTTAAAAAGAATTAAGAGATAAATGATAACGACCTAATACCACCGTATTTATTTCACGTGTTATGTTAAAAATCATCCCTGCCATTTTCACTTTTCATAAAGTAAATAATGATTTATGCGATGAATATTCTTAGCTCGGGGAAGAAAACATTAATATTTACTTAAATGAAATATATTCAAATCTTCGCATAATACTCTACGCTTTCTCGGTGAAGGTTTAAAAAATCAATGACAAAAATCGTAAAGAATGAAAGCTTTTCCACCCAATAGCGCACAAGAAACGAGACCGAATTATCATTTCGAAGTTTTTTATTTCTCCAACAGAACAACAGACGATTTAAGAAAGAAACATTAAAAGTAAATTTTCAATTGTGGCAATTTGCATAATCACGTTCGGTAGAATAAAAATAAGTAAGATATTATTGAAATATTTAAAAACGAAATGCTAAGCGCAAATAGCGCGTAGACATTGCTTTTGTAGAAACCTTGTTTTTAAGAGCATGTTTTCAAGTTAGAGAAAAAATAAAGAAAAAGGAAAGAAATACTCTTTTTCCCGCATGACCATTAAAGTATTCTTTTTTATCTTTTTTCTATTAAATGGCGATTTTTTTACCGTTTTATTCGTCTAGCACCGTAAATGATAATTTGCTTCCTCGGAATCTATGAGCTTTAAAATTTGCGCCCTGCTTAATTCGTTTTGCATTTTCACGAAAATATTAAAGTATTAAATTACGTATCGTTGGCAACATAATTTGGAAGCAAATTTTTCTTTTTTTTATTTAGGAACGAAAACCTTTTTATCAGAAAATTTAAAAGCTTTAAAAATGGAACAAGATATTAATAAGGAAAAACAATTTCTTAAGATGTTTTGAAAGCTTTAATGTTGAAGTTATTTGAAAATGCTAATTACGAAAAACATACCTTTAATTTGCGTGATGTTTTCATTTTGTTGTCAATTTTATCTTGCATTTTTTTCTTGAGAAGATTTTAATGGCTTTATTAATTCGTAGGGAATTTTATCATACTCATCTATTATATAAATGAATATAAATATGTTGCATCAAGGAATGTAATAGAAGATAGTAGATTCATGTTTAATGATTATAATAATAGAACAAAAATTCAAAAAATTGTAAATCGTCTGTATTACAAATTAAATGCATTTTACTCACTTACATAAACTATTAAAACTAATATAAAGATTTAAATCAGCCGGCATGTCAAATATCATCATTTTGCAAAACATACCTTTGTTTAAACTTATATTCCACGGAGCAGCCTGAAAAAGAGCCCATTCTCAGAATCCTGCTTTCGGCATAAGACTTTAATTTGTATTCGAAATTTAATTAGCGGTAATTACTTAACAAAGAAGAAGAAATGGACTTTTAAACAATTTAAATGTTTATTTCATTTTTATCTGTAAGAAATATTTGGTACAATTCTCGTAGGCAAGCGATTCAGTGGAACAAATTCTATAACTACGCCTTGAGCAATTAAAATTAAGCTTTTCCGTTATTAAATACCTGCAGGAAACTTGATGAGGCGTTGATTTGTCCCGGAATAAGGTAAGAAACTTTTTTCGGGAGAGAGTGGTTAATTTTAGTAAAATGCTCATTTCCTTTTATTACTGATTCAATATTCAGTGTGTATCACATTTATAAGGCTATTTTACTTTTAGGCTGTATCTGGTGTATAATTATAGTGAATAATGTAGGACGTCAACTGAATTACCCATTTTTATAATTTTTCTCTTAACCCATTAACGACTAACGTTGCGTTTTCGCAACGTCAAACGTTAATCGAAGCATTTTTTTCGTCTTCTGTGTAGTGATGTTTTTCTTTAACGTCTTTTATATTGTAGATAAAACATCATTGCATATGGGCAACAAAAGGCTGTTTCTCTTACCCTAAAAATATTTATAAAAAATGATTGCCTTGGTACTTTTTTGCAAATATTTTTCCTTTACGTTTGAGTAGATCTCAGAGAAAGCGCAACCAATCGAATAATTTTATAAAGACATGCTAGTCTTTTAGAAACATTATACTGTACTATAATGGCGTCAAAAGGTAAAGTTATTATTTTACTTTTGTTGATATGAGTATGCATTTTTTAAAATGTTGCGAGAACGCAACATCAGTTCAAAACACTGTCTTTGTGAGTTGTATAGATTCTCATAGATAGTGATATTTTCTTTTACAGTTACCACAAAACAATTCCAAAATAATGAGTATCCGAGATAACAGCATTTAACGCTGAATGAATCATTCTAACTTTTGACGGATTTGATAAAACAGAAAAACTGGTCAAGTTTCGTTTCTGTTTTTCTAGGTACTACCGTTTTTCGCATCGTGGAAAAACGGTAGTACCTAGAGCCATTAAATTTCGAATTAGATAATCCTCCACCCGAATACGGGCACTTAGATGCCCGAATTTTGAATTTCGAATTTGTTTTATTACCTATTTCATATTCTGTAAAACTTATTGAATGTTTGATTAACAAACTCAACTATTTTAAAGAGAGCAATGACAACACTGTACGGAAAAAGCATTTTATCTCCAACGCTGACACTGATTATTGAAAATTCTAAAGATATGCTGCTAATAGATATTTTTAGCTCAAAGGAGCACTGACCCAAATGCTCTCGCAACGTGCATGTGATATATGTAAATGAAAAAAAGTTTCTTTGGGCGTAATATAAAATCTGAAAGTTTTAAAATATTACTTTATTTTTTTTAATTTTTAATTATTTATTTTTACGCGATGTTCCAAACAGCAAAACTCTGGTAATTTTAGTCTAATGAGCGTTAGCCCAGAGGGGCTGTTAGTCTCAAAACGGCATTTTGCGCTGAATCACTTTAAATGTCACAATCAGTTTTCAGATTGTCGGCATCAAATATTATCAAATATTATCGCCCCTTACTGTATTTAAAGAAACTATATAGTGAAGAATATGTTTCTCGCATTGTGGAAAAACAACGGTACCCAGAGTCATAAAATTTTAATAACATAATCTTATACCCAAGCATGGGCACCTGGAAGCCCGCATTTTGGAATTAATTTTATTCTCTGTTTCATATTCTGTAAAAGTTTAACGAATTTTTGATTAAAGTACTCAAAATTTCAAATCGAGCTGCGGCAACACTGTAGGAAATAAAACAGTTTTTATCTCCAGCGTGCGAGACTCTCTACGGAAATTCTAAAGATACGCTATATTTAAATATATTACCACAATGCGGCGTTAGACCAAATGCTCTCGTACTGTTAATGTAAGAGAAAAAGACGTCCGTTTGGACGTAATATAAAATCTGAAAGCTTTCAGCGTTTATTATTTTTTAGCTTCTTTCTAAACGAAGGTATTTGTGAAAAATAGTTTCAACATTAAATGTTAAAACATTTGCATCGCATTGTCATCCAGAAAGAGTCTATGCGGAAAATTTGAGCTTAATAGCTTATCAGGAAGCACTTGTTTAAAAGTCGACATCAAACGTTTGATTGTCAGCGACCGAGCGGTAAAATCTCTGGACACTGGTATTTTAGTCTGAGCTTCGAATCCCTCGAACGGGCTGGTTGCATGGCGTTTTCATGGTGTTCCCCCATATGTAACGTGTTAATACGGACCAGTTTACCTTAGAACGTCTTCCACGAAGGTATGGTTTCCTTTCGTGTAGTGCCTTAGGGCAGAACAGGTAAATAATAATTATAAACTTTAGACCATACTGACAAATATGATGATTGAGTTTACCCATAAATGACCGCATTACTTTTCATTCGAAGGAAATGAACAAAGATAATTTTTGCTGTATTAATGCTATTTAAGAGATAACATCGCACGCATGCGTTTTTCAGGTTTTAAAAGCTGTAAATGCATTTTCGCATAATAATTTAGTATCGCAAGGAGGAAAGAAGGTAAAAACGTTAACGCACTTTAAGAATAAACGGAAACAAAACAAGACATAATTTTCAACAAAATAATAATAATAATAATAATAATAATAATAATAACAGATTAACAAACGTGAAAGAAAATAAGTTGATAATTAACTACGCAACTTGTGTACAGGTAACCTAATACAGTAATTTATCTTCCTTTTTCTAAAAATTTTTAGACTGTAATTTTGATGAAAAATTATCAGCAAGACTTTATACAAAACTTAATAATATTTATAATTAACTATGTAAATTTAAAATTAAGTGATGTAAGTTGCATTAATTTTCTTTCCATTTTCAGTTTTTAAATGCTCAAGTTTCCTTCTTACTTTTTCAGCAAAAAGTTATTAGTTCATTCAGAAATATGAAATAAAGAAGTAAAAATATCCCTTTTTGCCTCTTGCGTTCCCAAATCATTATGAGAAAATACACATACTTTTAAAAACTGAAAAACGCATGTGTGCGATGTTATCGTCATGCGATGATTTGTAGGTACCTTATTTTTTTACCACGATATTTTCGACGATGATGTTTTTAAACTGCGAAATTTTAAAACTGCTTTCTTTTCGACCACGATGATTTTTCTCTTTGCTTTTTTTTTCTCCCACGATGTTTTGTACTAAGACGTTTTCGCTTTGCGTTGTTTTCTCCGCGACGTTTTTGTCCGCGATGTTTATGCCGCTATTTTTTGGGGCAGACACCATTAAAATGATACAAGTTCTCTTCACAGGAATACAAAACACTCTCAAAATGATCTGATTTTCCTTTGAGAAAAATTTTGCTTGAATGTCTACGAGAATAAGGTATCATTTTCTCATCTATAGAAAGATGTGTTGAAATAAGTAAAAAAAAAAAAAAAAAAAAAAAAAAAAAAACTCATACAGCTTGAAATTGGCATTTAAAATATTTAAACAGAAACGAAACTTGACCAGTTTTTCTGTTTTATCAAATCCGTCATAAGTTAGAATGATTCATTCAGCGTTAAATGCTGTTGTCTCGGATAAAACATAAATTCCTTATTGATTATTTTATTTCCTTAAATATAATACAGAGCGATAATATTCGGTGGTAACAATTTAAAAAGTTTCGTCGTTTATAGTGAAGTTCCACAATATGCCGTTTTGAGACTAATAGATCTTCTGGGCTACTTAGTGCCGCTTTGGACTAAAAAAATTCTTAATAAAAAATAAGAACTAAATTAGAAAAAATAAATAAAATAAAATAATTTTTGTGCAGAGAAAGTTTTAACATATTTTTTAACCAGACTGCATAAATAAGCACGACAAAAAATGCCATTAAAAGAATATTTATTAATAAAATATTATTGTTGCGTTGAATATAATAAAATGATATATAATTTAGCATAGTTACTGGTAATAAATAAATCTCCATGTCTAATAGATTCGCGAAAGCACAAAAAAAATATTCTCGGCAAATATTTACGGAAATACTTCCTTATCATCATTTGTAGGATGTATAACAATAAACTAACAAATGAAATTAATTATATGCATACGTTATTAAATAACGTATCTCTTTCATACTCTTCTAATGACTCGAATTCGTCATTAAATGATTATCATAAATTTCGAAATAAATTGAAAAAGAAAACAATCTGAAAACTTTCAGATTTTACATTACGTCCAAAGGGGCGTTTTTTTAACATTTTGCATGTTACCTTTATTTATTAAATATCAGGTTCTTCGCATTTAAGCCATAAAATTCAGTTCAAGAACAATATCGCAAAATAATTTTAAATTGAGCATATCTTTAGAATTTTCGATACATAGTCTCACCCGCTGGAGATAAAAATGTTTTTCTGTACAACGTTGCCATTTCTCGCTTTGAAATCCTTGAGTTTGTTAATCAAAAATTTGTTTAACCTTTACAAAATATGAAATCGATAATAAAACAAATTCCAAATTTCATATTTGGGCTTCCAGACGCCCATATTCGCAGTAGGATTACGTCATTCAAAATTTCATGGCTCTAGGTACCGTTGTTTTAACACAATACGAGAAATATATATACATTTATGTATCTTTATTGTTTAATTTCTTGAAATATGATACAGGGTAATAATATTTGGTGGCAACAGCTTGAAAAGTGACACAGCCATTTATAGTGTTTCGACGCCAAATCGCAAAACGAAAATAATAGTCCCTCAGGGTCAAAGGCCCTTTGGGCTAATAAAATTTGTATATATTTTTTTAATAATTTCTGATTTCTTTGGCTATTTTTCGAACAGCATTCATTTTTTTGGACGACTTTTATTTATAACACCCAAAACTGCATCTTTTATAGTGCTATAAACTTTTACAGATTTTGTATATACGTATGTAAAACTCTTCTCTCTATTTTGAAAGGAGAATGATGAAATGATAATAATTTTACAATTTCCTACCTTTAAAAAGTGTTTTGCAGTATCGGTTATTCAATTTCACTTTCATGAAGTCATTAAATTAAACTATTTTTCCTGTTTCAATTATGAAAAAAAATTATGTATGCATTAATCTCAGTCTCTTGCTGCAAAGAAGAATTATTTGAAAAAATATTATTCAAGGCACTATTAAAATCACCTGCCATTTTATAATATTATTTTATTTATTGTTTATCTGAAAATAATTCAATTTTAAGACTGATTAGCGTTTTAAATTACTTTTAACGAAATCTATAGCGTCATTTAAAATTTTTTTCCCATTTCCTAAGTTTATATATATTTTCTCAGCATTTCGTTCTAAATTTTATTTTTAAAATTTTTCCGTGGTACGTAATACTATATTCGGATATGGGGCTTAATATTTGACATCCCTAAATGTATTTGTTAAGAAGATTTGAAATTTTCAAAGCGTATAAAAAAACACGTCACTCTCTTTTAAAACAAGAATAATAAAAACATTTTAATTATGTGATTTTCCAGAGTTTTTTTATCAACTAACTTTTTTTCTAAGCTTTTATTTAATTTGTTATGGTGTTTCTAAAAGCGGTCAAAAGTTCTAAACTTCGATTTTTAAACTGTTTCCCTGATAAGCTACGGAACTGAAAATTTGATACACACACTTGTAAATGAATAATACAAATTGGCTCAAAAGAGCTGTTAATCTCGAAATGGGAATTTGTCTCAAATCACTATAAATGCTTCGCTTCACTTTTCATTCGAGTCTGTTCCCATTCGGCATCAGTGTAAGATAGTTGACCTTCAGATTGCATCTCTCTGTTGTTGGATTAGCAAACTAAGCTATTTGAAAGCAATTGAAGCAGTTCTGAAGAATTTTCCTTTCTTACGTTTAATTAGATTGATTTAAGTAATAAAAATACATTTAATTCATGATGTAGCTAATTAAAAATATCCGATATTTTCATAGTATGACGTTATGTGTTCTTTTATTGTTTATCTCCTATTTGGTAAAACTTTAACCAGTTAACTGTGGGGCCTTCGTTTAAGAGTGCGCACCGTTTTGTGTCGCCAGATTCCAGCCATGACGAGTATATTCGTCAATCACAGAGTAAGTTGCGCTGGTAAGATATTGGATGAAAAAGATGGGTTTATTTTATAAAATTGAAAATTTTATTACTAATATTTACTTATTTGGTTAACATAAGCATATTTTACATGCATATTAAACTAAAAACGCAATAAATTAAATTAAATATTATACATATAAAAGTAAGAATTTAAATTCCTGCTGTGGAGTGATATTTAGCGGAACAGAGTACTATACACAATGGGACTTCGCAAATCGAATACTAGTAACGCGATTTCTTTCTGATCTTACGTTTGTAGCAAGGCGAACACATTCGCGTACGTTTTTTTTTTTTTTTTTTTTTTTTTTTTTTTTTTTTTTCCGATGTTCCGGGTATATAATCCGGAACATGATTCCCGCCTAATTTGCTTATATTATAAATGGTCGAGATTGTATCGATTTTTTTCTTTTAATTGGATATATCGCAAAAGTGTCTTCAATAAATTGGAGCAAAAAGTTGATATGCGATAACGTTCCATTATCTTTTTTAATATAATATGAATGCATTCAGAAACATAATGTCTAAGAAATGGAGAAATATCTTTTTGCATTACCTTTTGAGTCGTTTTCTTGCTGTGGAGTACACTATGATAATTCTATCGCTCATATCCACTCCACCCATTTTTTATTATAATCAATCACTAGCTCCGGTTTCTTTGCTATTATTTTTCTTTTCTCTGTTTCTATTGCGTTTCTTTATACGCGCGTTGCTTACACAGTTTTATACGCATGACGAGTATACTCGTCAATACACAAAATCATACCGCTTCCCCATGACAAGTATACTCGTCAGTGGCAATACTGTTATCTCCAGCATTCGAAACAGTCAGTCGTAAATTCTAAAAGTATGCTGCTTTTAAATAATTTTGGATTTTACAGCTGAGTTGAATTTTATGTTGCGTAACTGCGAAAAACGTAATATATAAAAAAAACTTTGACATACAAAACGTTAATAACAGAAAGAAAAACAAGGTTTTGTAGACCATCTTACTAAGAAAAGTGAACATTGATATGATGAACTGAGAAAAGACTGAAAAAAAAGAATTGAACAATGTATGCCAATACTTCACACTGCTCGGGAATTCTAAAAATATAAAATATTTTGCTGTGCTGCTTTTAAAAGTTTTGTGATTTTGCTCTGAGGCTGTATGTGGAGTTAAGCGCGAAGAAAATGTTATTTAATAATAAAGCTTAAAAGACAAAAAAAAAAAAAAAAAACAGTGGTTAACAGGAGTGAGTGAAACAGCAGACTAGTGATCTAGATTTTGAACTCAGCGAGAGATGAACAAAACCTTCAGAGATTCTTTTGGATGATAATTAAAATCTGAAACCTAACAGATTTTTGTTTTTATTATTTAAACTATGATTTATATTTCTTATAATATTTTTCTATAACAACAATATCTTTCTATAACAACTGTTTTTTGCATTATATAGATTGAAAAAAAAGTGTTTTAAATGAAATTAAAATGTAATTTTTCATTTTCTGGCAAATCGCTGGATTTTTTTCAATTATTTAACGTAACATAATTGTTGGAAGTAAGAGAATTACTATTGAATGTTATTGAATGTTGAAAAGAGATTTTTCAATGCAATAATTTGATTGATAAGGTATAATTTATATTAAAAACATAAAAATATAATTTATTTAAAATTCATAAAATTATGAATGAACTAAAAGAAGAAAAATAATTTTCATATACTGGAATCAAAGGATCACAGGGTATTAAACAATTCTCTTTACAAAAGTCAATTACAATTTTATATGAGTAATAATTAAAGTGTGGGCGCCTGAATAACAAAACTTATTAACGGAATTCCATTGTCTAAAATAAAAGCCATTATCTTTATATGTTTAACGAGGGCTCTTTTATTTTTTGTGATTAGCCACGCTTTTATTATTTGTGATTAGAAATTGTAAATGAATTTTATCAAGAGACTTATTTAATTTTTTTCCCGTCAAATTATATAATGAATTATAATTCTCTTTTTATTCGTTAATTATTTTATAAGTTCTAACTAAAAGCTTATTGTACGAAAACTTAAAACATTTTTTTTATTCTTTATGATGTTAGAAATTCTGTCACATAGGTGCTACCGAACATTATACTGTGAAACAACAAAACTATGTTCACAAAAAAAAAAAAAAAAACTTTTTGTAGTGAAAGCTTTGAAGAAAAATAACAAGAACAAAAGAAAATTCTACGCATCAGCTCCGGTGGCTAAACAAATAAACAAACAACAAAAAAATGAAATTTAATCGTCTGAAGAAAATTTGAGAACAAACAAACGCTCATTTAAGAATATCTTATAAAAGAACTAATAAGTACTTAAAAGGAAATCTGATAACTACATTTGGAGGCATTTCTTTTAAGAATTGTAGTGCTCTAGGTTCTTCTCAACGTTACTCTGTATGCATTTTACACATGTGACTACTCTGTAAAAATTGTTATTGTAGAAATCATAAGAGCTTTAGTTTATATTCCGAGTTGCATAGTAATAACTTCCGAGTGGCATAGCTTCCAGAGTGATTACATTCAAGGTGCCATAAGATTATTGACTTGCTTTTAATATATCTAATTAATGTCAATATTGAAATTTATAAAATAATGCCCCCAACGCCGTATCTTACGTATCTCATTGCAAAGTCGTTTTGCTTCATCCTGAACTAAATCTCGTAAAGTGGTATTACATTTTACGATATATAGGTAACCACTTGACAGCTAAAACATTAAGATTTCGAAAATAAAATAATTCAGAAGAACATGAGAATGTTACTAAAGCATATTTAATACACGGATGAATTTAATGTAGGTCGTCCGAATTCATATCATAAACAAATAGTAAAATAAAAGATGTTTTTATATGATAAGCTTTTATTTAAAACTCCTAAAATAATTAATGAATTGAAAGTAGAAAATCTATTTTGTAGTTTAATGGAAACAATGATTAAATAATTCTCTTTGAAAGTTGCCTTAAAATTTTATCACGAATAATAAAAGCGTGGAGCGTTTTTGGTACATTTCAAGATAATGCATTATGCTTTTTGAAAATAAAGTTATTTTATGCAATTCAGTTATTTGATGTCGTTATTTAGGTGGCCACGCTTTTTTATTCGTGATATAATATTGTTTAAAGAAATTGTATAAAGAAAATTTCATAATCTCTTGTTCCCATTAAATATACAATTAATTATTTTCAGAGTTTTGAATAAAAGATAATTTATAAAAAGCCTTTTTTATTTCTTTTTCATCTTTTCTTCTCAACGATATGTTATCAAGTAAATTATGAACTGAAAGATCTCTTTCGGCAATGAACAATAAGTTCCAACAATTCTGTCATGTGAAATCGAAAAAGCAGATAAGTGATTTTGCATAAATTACGTGAAAAAATGCATATCAATTTAATTTAAACGATTTTCTTTTAGTCTATCCGAGGGTGCAAAAAAATGGAATTCTTAGATTTGCTTCTTGAATGAGTAAAAAATCGTTTTACACTAAATTTAAAAAGATCTATATCGATACTTGTATTATCTTCCACAAAGAGCGTGTGTGCAATATATGAACTCCGATAGCTTATCAGGAAGTAGTTTCTATAACAACCTTTTTACTGTAGCTACAACACCAGAAGTGAAATAAATAAAGCTAGTATAAGATCAAGAGAAGCCCGAAAGTTAATGTCATAAGATAAAAAAATCACATAACCGTGAGCCCATTGTGCATTACATACACATTAATTTCATTATCAACACTTCCCAAAATTTTTAAGATATATATATATATATATTTACATTTCACTCATATAAAGCTTGTGATTAAAAATTTTTATAAATTTCTCAAAATTGGGCAACTATTAAAAGAAACAGCACGCATTTTCTTTTTATTTACCACCCATCACACCTTTTTGATAAATATGGAAATATTGTTCCTCTTTTAGTTAAAGCTGTTCTTGAATTTCTCTAGCTTACCGTTTGTTCGTTAACGATAAATTTAAATATCTTGGAATTTCAATCTTTACGCTATCGCTGTAGAGACATTAGGTAGTTTTTGGAAGTAGTAGAAGTGAAAAATGAGCAACACTTTCGGCGTGAATCGAACCATAGACCTCTGGAATACGCGCCCAGCTTGCAGACCACCACCCTACAAAGGCATGCTAAGAAGGCGGGAGAAACACCTTTAGCGTTGTGTATAAGATAAACGTCTAACTGAAATTCTTTAGAAGTTCTTAAAATGACTTACCGAATTGAATACTCGCTATTTCATCAAAATCTCGATACATTTCTCTAAAGTGTAGATATTAATAATGGAATATATTTTAATCAAAATTTTAATCCTTTATTATAAGCAGCGCCAAGCTTTCAAAGGACGACAAGATTGAATTTCTATATCAAGCAGAAATTTAAATCATTTGAATGTAATCTTACACAATCAGATAGAACAGAAGACCTTAAAAAATAAATGACATCACACTTTTAATTTTTGGCTTTCCTGATTAAAAGAATCATTTTCCTTCGTACTCGGGAATGAATTTATCCTTAACCTTTTTACCCAATTCCATAGACTATTACTATGAAATAAAATATATAAAATACTTTAGAAATGGAGAAGATTTATTGAAACGGACTCAAAAATCTTTTTAGCTATTGTAATATTCTCTACGATATACGACTGAAAAATTCAAGGAGTGTCCATATAAGAAGTATATTTGAATATAAACGGAATTTCAAAGAAAATAAGGGATGATATATAGATAATACTGATAATGGTAAGTGATCGTAATGATTATTAGAAAGCTTAAAACTTCCTTCGGCAATTTTCATTAAAAATCGACATTGTTATTAACGTCATGATTTTATGTCACACACATAATCAAGAATTTTATAGTAGTAAAGATTATTTTTATTTTTTGTTCGCTTAACTAAAATGGTGTAGTTTAAATTTTTTCGATATTTTATTTAACTAACAGTATACGTACTACGATATTTTCTTATAATACAAAACACACTTCATATGCAAATGACAAACAAGAATAACTATAAAGCATAAATTCCAAGACATTAGTCATTTGGAACGCTAATTTCTTTTGCTTAAACAAAGATTCGAATATCTTACACCGCAAAGTATAAATAATCTTTTTATGCTAATTTGTTTTTTCCTGGAATCTTTAAAGCCAGACAACCCGGAATTCATAATTCGTAAACCATTTGATTCGGAACAAAAAATATCATTAAATGACATAAAAAATCGCCTTGCTTAGTAAAACCCTCTAAAGAAAAATTTATTTCTTCAAATAAGGGAGATTTTTCGCGCAAAATCTTTTTATGTTCTGAGCCTTTTAAAATAAGCGGTAATTCCTTTCTGCGCCTAAATCCCTCTATTAAAAAGAGTTATCGATGGAAAAACTACCTCAGAAGAAAAATCTTTTCATTCGTGTAGAACAGAGAAATTAGCCTATAGAGTAGAAAAATTTGTAATCTGAAAAAAAAAGTACAGCGGAATAAAGATAGTGGTTATGCATGAAAAGGATCACTTTGAATGTACTGTGTTAGTTATTCTGTCAATATCTCTTTTGCCTTCGAAAATTTTCGGCTATAGTATTTTTGAGAAAATATCCATTTTGACCTCTCTCATTTCTATTTGAACGATGTTTTTGCGTTGCATCTGTACGTATGGACACAACAAAGAACTCTTTTTCTCAAAACGATTGTAAAATGGATTTGAAATAGATTTAGAAGAGATTTTTTTCCGTGACATGTATACGTACGTACATATGTATGTATCTCGCATAATTGAAAAACAAGTAGCCTAAATAACTTCCTTAAACTAAAAAAAAGAAAAAAAAACGTCCGAGTAGGACAAAACTTGACAATAAATAATAGAAACGCGTTATATTTCTTTTTTCCTTGTCCGAAGTAATGGAAGTATTGTAATCGCGAAAAAATTCAGGTACCCTATTGCAACAAAAATATTAATTTGAACCCCTCTCGAAACCATTTAAACGATGTTTTTGCGTGACATCTGTACGTAAGGACAGAATAAAGGAACCTTTTTTCCTAAACGGATTATAAAATCGATTTAAAATGCATTCACAAGAGATTGTTTCCTGACGTCTGTACGTACGTATGTATGTATCTAACAAAAGTAAAAAATTAGTGGCTTCAGAATGTTGAGATTTTGTATATGGAATTGCTGTAACATTTAGATATGCCCCTCCCTTTTTGGTTGAAAATGGCAACACCAAATGTATATATATATATATATATATAATTTACTTCCTAAACAGTATTGATTAATTGATTATATTATCTCCTAAGTTTAATTAAAGTAGAATTATTTTAAAAGTGTGCATCCATACTGGTAAGTTATATTTTGAAAGATGTTTTGAAGTAATTTGAAAGCAAAATGTTAATAATGTTTTAACGGGGACTGGAGTTAAATCATTACGAAGAATAATATATCAATTGTAAAAGGAAAAATTAAAACATGTAATTATTGTCATTGATCGGAAATTAATTGACTTTTCAAGGGGAACAAACCAACTCCCGTTCAATGAACAATAATAGATAAAAATACGTAAATATGAAAGTGTTTCGTCTTTACTCGAGTTATAAGTTAAAGCCAAACCGGCAATTCTAGTCAGGCCAAAAATTTCCGCGAATAGTTGCTACTCAAAGAACTTATTCTCATGAAGCATTTTAGTCAATTCAATTTGGAGTAAAAATCAATTACTGTAGAGAAATCCTGTAAAACTCGAGTAACCGTCCCCGACACTATCATCTTTATGTATTTGAGTACTATATTATTTGTAGAAATTAAACATTGGAAACTGTCATTATGAAATCGAATTCAAAGTAAAGTTGAAATAAACATAGAAGATTATAAAAAAGATAAATAATGCAAACTTTGTAAACACAAATCAAAGAAAACATAAAAATAATATAAAAATAATATAGAAAATAATATAAATAAGATCATTGAATGTACATGAAGATATAAAGGCCAGAAAGGTATTAAGTAACTTACATTCTTTCTAGTGGGGGAGTTGGCAAAGTGTTCTCTTCGTGTCTGACTCAGAAGTGTAGGGTGTCCGAAAATTCTTAGCGGCAGTAGGGGCTTTGAATAATATCAGTCCGTAAGACTTGGGTGAAGTAATTTATGGTAGTGGGTGGGACTTGGAATTCTTGAGGGATGTATTTTGTGGAGTTCTTATCTGAGAGAGACCGTCTGTTAAGATTTTTTTGAAAATACTAGTGAATGGAAATTAATTAATTTCTGGCTAATTGTCGTGTCGCAATGATTAAGAATTTAAGAAAGGAAAAAGGCATTTTCGCTATAGTGGGTATATATATATATATATATATATACCCACTCTGTTACAAGGCTCGTTGAGCTAAAATGTTCCGGTTAAGGATTTTATGCCTTTAGTTAATCTGCATGCAATAGCTGTAAACTTATCAACAATTTAAAATTTGCTTAAGTTCCACTAAGCCTACCGAAGCTGCCATTTGTTTACATTCAAACTTGGTAGCACAGTGAATCAAGTCGGCTTTCTGTACCAACTTCAGTGTCATTTTGCCAGTGCGGCCAAAAGTTTTGTGCACCGAAATATCTGTCTTTCCGCCTAATTTTATTAATTTAAAATCCAATTTTAATTGTAAAAATTGTTCTTTAACGGTTTTTAGCTCTCTGGTGTTTTAGATTGTTCTGTATTTTACAATTTTAATAAAGATGTTTTGAGTTTTTATGAATTTTGTCCTTGCTGTGAAGTGAAAATTGAATTGATTCAATGGGAAATATAGCTGTAATGAAATTTGGGGAAATAAGTTTAAATGAAAGGCAGCAAAAAAATGTGCTTAGTTTAATAGGTCGTACAAGAAAGTCATGTTTTGTCTACATCAGATTGTTATTATACTAGACTGACTACACAGGTAACCATACAAAGTTAATACTTTTTTACAACAGAAAAAGTGTTATGTTTTATTTAGTGTTTAAATTTTGAAATACAGTCTATTGTTACATATAAGTTGTTTGTAATCATATCCAGAATAAACTGAGTATACGACAGAAGAGTATTTATTCCAAATTTCTTTGCGTAATCATACTTCAAATGGTAGCTCACGATTTATAGAAATACGAAACGAAATTTTTCGTGAAAGAATCAAAATAAATAAATAACTTGCTTTAATCCTTTTTTTTTCTTTTTGTTAAAATTTCCTTTACAAAAAGAATTATTATCACATTTTTGCGGTCTTTGTCAATGTTTCGTAACTGAAGCACAGAAAATGCAAAACTTTTTGCGAATATTAAAAAAATAGCTACTATATGATAGCTATAAAAATTTTACATCATCGCATTTTGCAGTTCAAAAATGTTTTAAAAAATTGCTTTACAATTTACGGTTAAATAAAAGAGTCTCTCATCTGGAATATTAGTTAACTAGAACTTTATATTAAACTTAATTACCTTTCTTTGCTTCAAGCAGAGTGAACAAGAAAACCATTTTACATTTGTTAAAAGTTAGAAAGTTAATACTACATACGCTATGCATCATTACCACCGAGTGTGTTCAAACGTTGAGATAAGTCTTCTCAAACTATATTTAGTAAGTCAAAGAAAAAAAAATAAATGGGAGATTAAGAAAACTGAAAGCAATAGAAATTAGTATTTTAACCACATCACTGAATTGAGTTTGAGCCGATATTATTTGTGGAGAGTAGGAAAATCAGAGCAGCAGACTTCTCAGGAAATGAACGAAAAATAGCCAGTATTTCAGTATTTGTCTTGTTTAATTTAATAGGGCAAATTACATGGAGATTTATACCTAAAGGAAACACTGCCGTCATGAAATACTTTCTAAAGAAAATTTGCGTTTAACTTGGAGGCAACAACCGAAGCACCCACGTTGGGATTTTATTCAGAGCTCAAACAACATTGGTTAGCTATGTTATCCATCGATGACTTGTAGAATTTTTAACTGCGCCGAGCGCGACGCTGAGCACAAATAAGCATGCGCCATTCAGACCGATTTATTCACGAAATAGAAAGGATGAACATGACTCATATGTAGCAGGGACTTTTTTTTGCTCTTATTTTTCCCTTATTGCCTAATAAGCATATATTTAAGGAGGAAGAAAATTACTTTTAAAAAATCTAAAATATATCATTTGTAATTAATTCTTTGATTAAAGAGTGTTTACTTTTTGGGGGTTTATATATATATATATATATATATATATATATGGCTGACGAGGCTGACGTCATTTCTTGGAAGTTCCGCCTTTCCAGAGATTATAAAAGGACTCGCAAAGGAATATAGGGTCTTTTCTTTAATGTAACGATGCAGTAAACTTCACACAAAAAGTTATTAGTAATTCTTTTTTATTTACTCCGGAAATATGATTTTTGTAATTGCTATTTCTCCTGACCAATAATAAATGGATCCTGTTTTTAAACTTATTGTCTGATAATTTAAGCTACGACTACATCTATGATTCTTCACCAATTTATTTATTACCAAAGCTGGTACATCACATGTGTTATATATATATATATATTTTTTAAAAATATATGAATGTTTTATAGCTTATTTTTGCTATATATACACAATTTTATGATGAAGGGTAAAAAATAACTATAATTTTATAACAATTTTTATTACAATTAATTTATTATTATTATCTTGTACTGTATAATTTTCATGACAATGAATTCTGTACATTAATATATACTGAAAACGTTTTTAAAATTATTAGTTATAATGATCATATGATAATAAATCATTGTTTAATTAATTATAGTTTTTAATTAATTATTATTATTATAATTATTATATTTCCTTTTGATTCGGGGACTGAAATGCATTATTATAATTTGAAAACTTATTGAATATTATTTAATAAACTTTAAAAAAGTTATGTTAGGAAAATCGCAGTAGTGGCAAATGTCACGTTAAATCAACCACGATCAGGGAAGACCACTTTCAACGGTAAATTCTCTTTTTCCCCAGAACAGCAGTTATGTTGTGTTCTCATCCTGAGACATGTAATTAACACCCCTTATTGATGACCCTAAATGTTCAGCAGAATGCCAACCAAGGTTAATTAAGAGGCGTGTGTGTTGTGTTTGATATGGTTGACTTATGCTATGATGTGAAAGGAATTTTCTTCAACGCTTTCAATTACCATCACTACAATTATGAATCTCAAAGATCCTATCTGTTATTTGGTTTTCATTTTCGAAACGAGCATTGAAAATATCATACCTTGGCGATCCACAGAAATCTACTACTACTGCTATTAGTACTACTAAAACTGCTACTACTACTACTACCACTGCTACTACTACTACTAATAATAATAATTGTAATAATAATAATAATAATTTCCATCATAAAATAATGAAGAATCTTTATGGATGTACGTTCTTAGCGCTGTAGAAAAACTGTGGCACTTGAAAGAGCATCAGATTTTGAATCTCCAGAAGTCCTCCACAAAAGCATTAACCTTCAGTCCAGAAGAGCATGAACTCCTGGAAACCCGAATTTTGAATTTGTTTTTGATTTATTTTATATTTTCTGTAAACTTATGAAAATTATGATAAACAATCTCTGCTACTTAAAAACGTTGTGCTTCTACTTACCAAAGAATAAAATAATTATCTGTAAAATTTAATCAACAAATTCAATAATTTAGAAACCTGGTGTTGCCAATGTCCGAAATGAAATATATTTACCTTCGATACGCAAGTGTTTTGTCATTCAGGAAAGCGTATGGTATTTAACTTTTCGTTTAAATTTAACTGTCTATTATTGATGAACGAATTAAATAATAAACGCAGTTCTTTATCTTTATTATCATTAATTACTAGCTGGAGCTTTGAAATTATCTGAAACAGACTCACAAAATTCATTATATATATATACATATTTTTTTACGATAAATATTTCAGACTGGTAGGTTGCGCGAGTGGCTAATAATCAAAACAGGAATTCAACTCAAAAAGAGAAGAAGTTAAGAAACTTGTAATCCTAAAATATCAGAATAATATCTCAATATATTAATCAAAGCAATTATTTAAAAAACTGAAAAGTATAAAAAATATAAATTACGACATGCTTACAAATTTTTGTTTTTATTTATAATATGTTACGTATGTTGCGTTTATGTATACCTATCTACTATATTCATACCCGCAAGAATCATCATATTAGAATGAGGTGTGAGAAAATGGCAAACTATCATTCTTCTCTAATGACAAAGACGTTTAGCAAACGGCAGTAGTTTTTAACCTAATTTTGCAAGTTCCAGAACACCATTTACTGGGATTAAGCTGTAGCACGCAGAATCTATCATATACGGGAGATGGTCCATACTTTGCTGCGTAACATTAACTTGACAACACTTGGTAAGGAAAAAGTGACACATTTCCGCAAGTCGGTTATGAGTTTGCTTAAGGAGGTTACCTTACTTATTTTATCAATCAACGAACAGTTACATATTAAATAATATCGAAAACATATTAAATAATATTCAATACATTTAACATTTTAAAGAGAAGAAGCTTTACTTCTAATATTGCTTTTAAAAACTGAAAGAACGAAAATAACAATCTGATAGGTTTCAGATTTTACATTATGCCCAAAGATGCGTTTTTTTAAACTGTTTTTAATTATCTTTATTTATTAAATATCATGTACTTAAACCATAAAATTCAGTTCAACAGCAATATCGCAGAAGAATTTTAAAATGAGCCTATCTTTAGAATTTCTGATACACAGGCTCGCGCACTGGAGATAAAAATGTTTTCTCTGTACAATGTTGCCATTGCTCGCTTTGAAATCCTTGAGGTTTTTAATCAAAATTCATTAAAGTTTTACAAAATATGAAATCGATAATAAAGCAAATTATAAATTTCAAACTTGGGCTTTCAGATGCCCATATTCGCAGCAGGATCACGTCATTCAAAATTCGATGGCTCTAGGTACCGTTGTGTTATCACAATGCAACAAGCATACATACATTTATGCATATTCTTCGTTATTTAATTTCTTTGATACAGGGCTATAATATTTGGTGGCAACAGTTTGAAAAATGAACCGACACTTAAAGTTTTCAACGCAAAATATCCAAATTAAATTAATATCCCTTCTGGGCTAACGCCCTTTGGGCTAATAAAAAAGTCTGACAGGTTTCAGATTTTAACAATCGCTCCAACGGGATTTGTTAATTGTTTACACACTTTCATGTCCCTAGATTTTATTAAATTTGAAAGTGTTATTTGCAATCGTTGTGATTTTTCTATATACTAAGTTGCAAATCTTTTATGTTAAGTATTAAAACCAGAACGGGAGACTTGAACGTTCAATAATGAACAGCTAACATGTAGATACGCTGGATGCAAAGACAACCAACCAGAAGCCCGTCTAGGACAGCGGCCATGATAACTCGTGACGTCATACCATGATGCTTCATGGCTTCATTTTCATTTCACAGGACGTACGCGGGAGGCTTACTCTATTTATTCTAACCTCCTATGGTTTATTAGTACAGATTATAGATAGAGATGACCTAAGTGGAACAGCGAAACATTTTACAAGATATTAGATTAGTATGCATTTAGACTAACATGGAGTCATTATACTTGTATATCTCTGGTATATTTAAAAAGGGAAATAATATGTAATGTAATTCTGTAAAATTATTTAACGCTTTTAATTAGATATCTCCTGAATTAAATGCATTTTAATTTAAATCAATGAGATTAAAAAGTAAAAAAATAGTATTTTTAAGAACTGTATCTATTGTTTTTAAATTGTTTAGTTTGTTAATTAATAACAGGCCAATTAAATATGAAAGAATAATATCTCGCATATTTCCGAATGGCAGCAGACTCGAATGAAAATTGAAATGACAAATTAACAGAGGACCACGCAAAAACGCATTTTGAAACATATAACTCTTTTAGACTAATAATTCATTAAGGAATTACACATTGGGCAAATTTGAAAGATATATCAAACATTTGGCCCACCATCGGCCGAGCGGTAAAGCCCCTGAACACTGGTAGTTCGGTCCAAAGTTCGAATCCTACGAATGGGCTGGCAGCATTGGCTATTTCGTGGTTTTTCCCATTTGTAACGTATTAGTTCGAGCCACTTCCCCTTACAAAGTCCTCCACGAAGGCATCTCTTCCTTCCTTGTAGTGTCTTAGGGCGGAACATGTAAATAATAATAATAATAATAATAATAATAATAATAATATATCAAACGTTTTATCTCTTGTCGTATTGTAGCACATTTAGAACTGGCCTTCTGCAAGATACAGTAAATAACAGAATGGCAAAGCGTACCAAAAAAAGCGGATGATATATTCATTTTATGTAACGCGACGTAGGAATCTAAGCACTACAGAACGTTTCTGCTAAAGACACTTCCGATGTCAAAATTCCACATTCGTTTGCTTTATATGTACAGATTAATGCTTTCACTAAGAGTCAATTTATCTAATGTGTTGTTCATTTTTCATGTAATTCTTTCTAGCACCTTCTACCCCTCACGTCAGTCTTTAACAGAAAGCAAATAATTTGAGAAAGATCTGTAGTTTAGGATGCATATCGTTACACCATCCAGTACAGCATATCCAATTGCATTCAGAATAGTCTATTTCCTTAGAATAGGCACTTTAAATCCAATTTTTCAGGTACAACTTTCGTTGAAATCATGGGGCTCGCCCGCGACCGAGCAGTAAAGTCGTTGAATACTAGTAGTTTTGTTCGAGGCTCGAATCCTGCGAACGGGCTGGCTGCATGGTCGATTTCGTGGTTTTCCCCGTCTGTAACGTGTATACGAGCCAGTGTCCCTTAGAAAGTTCTGCATGAGGGCATCCTTCCCTTAGGCAAATAAGCCTGGAGGCTTTGCCTAATCACATAAAACCGAAACCATCGTCGTAATCATGGTGCACATCTGCGGAGGACTCACAAGTGTCTTATTTTTTGTTTCTTTCATTTTCGTTTACCCTGTTTCCATTCCTATAAAGAATACGAATAAAGGCGGACTTAAATACAGTATTAAATAAGATAGGGGAAAATACATACTGAGCGGGTTGGAAGATACACATTATGATCGAAAATGAGGAAAGGCTTATTTTAAAGTAAAATATTATATACTGAGAAACCTAAACGAAATGCTGTTTTTGTGAATGAAGTTTTATCTCTGAGAGAACAGGATTGAAATCTCCATAAAGTGGAAGCGAGTTGTTTAGTACTTGATTATTAAGGAGTATCAGCAACCCCCATAGCGCCAATGTTAAATTGGCCATTTTCGATTTACCCTTGCTCAAAATCTGCTGTAGATAACGCTTGAAATCTTTTATTTAATTAAAGCATACCTATCTGATTATACTGAAATGAGCTTTTGAAACAATTTTTAATTTTAGAGTAATTTACAGAATATTTTGTTAGGCATAGTAAAATTTAGCACTTTCTCACACACAAAAAAAAATTAATTTTTTTTTCCTACGTTTATCACAAAAAGCTCATTTCAGTAAACATTAGGAAGCCTAATAAATAAGCCATAAAAATTTAGATACCTGCCAGCAGTATTCCTGAGAAAAGGTACATCGAGTATAAAAAAATCACGTTAGGAGATAAACGCATTTTTATGTAAAAAAATCACGTTAGGAGAAAAACGTATTTTTATGTAACGATAAAAACCTCATTGATAAAAGCAGTCGATGACAAATTAAAACTAGATTTTTTACAGTTCTAATTTACATAGAGATTAAAGAATGGTATTTTTAAAAAGATAAAAGTGCAGACAATTTGGAAATGCAAAAATCCGAAATCACAATTTTTGGAAGATTTTGGGGTTCCAACACTCCTTAAACTCTTTGTTGCAATTGTTTAAATGTCTGAGTTAGTGAAACCCCGCTACCAATACTAGTGGTGAGAAATATTTGTCACCATAACACAGTTAAACTTTAATTTATGTTTTATATTTTACCTGTGTTGTTGTAGTTAGAATTTTCTTATTACTTTGAAGTAAGAAGTTTTAACAAGTATAATTAGAATTTTAATGTGGTATATATGCATTAATGTGGTATATATGCACCTTGTATATATGCAGAAATAGGAATTTTACTTTTAGTGGAATTTAGAAGTTAAACATGAGAATTCATATTCAATGCGGAATATAAAAATAAATACGTTATCTTTCTTCTCCTGTTCACAGTGTTCATAATTTTAATTTTCCAAATATGTAAACATATTTAGCATAATCCAGCCAAAATTTTCCATTTCAGCGAAATTCGTTTAGTGAATGTTGAGGAGAATTTATGCAAAGCCTTCTCATGAATAAAATCCATTTCAAACTCGGAATTCTTGAGATTAAAAAGTCTAGATGATGAATGTAGACCTAAGTATGCAATTCTGTAAGTAATGCAGATGAAATCTTTTTAATTTTTAAAAATTTTTATCGTATTAATATGTTTAAATTCCTTTTAAAAAGTTTTAGTCTTCTTCAAAATAATAATGCGATATTTCGAGATACATATCTTCAATTTATGCCAGAATATTTTTTTTTTCTTTTTTTTCCTCCGAAGCGGAAGTTAATATTGTTACGAAATGTACAGGCGCGGTGAGATAGCCTTTCCTCAAAGCAGGTTTAGGGATGCCATAAAATGGCAAGGGAAGGCAGGCTTGCCACATTTGGGGCGAAATCGCCCATTTGGCGATCGCCAAATCGGCGATATGCCATGGACGGATAGAGAACCTTCTGGAACGAATTCTTACCGGTTTAGCCCAGAATGTTCTCGAACACAAGCCGAAAGCTATATAAAACCTGATGGTCCTCAGTCAGTTAGTGTGCCTCGTAGAGAGGGCAAATCGGAGTGACTCGTCTTCGAGAGTGCACGATAGTTAGTATCGAGTTGTTGTCTCGGCTAGCGAGTCAATCCGTGCAGAGTCGATCGAGTTGACAGTCGGGAAGCGAGTGCCGAGTGGGTCGCCGAGTGCACCGAAAGGGTCTCGTAGTGTATCGCGATTAGTGCATCGTCGAGAGAGCGTGTTGAGCTCCGGAAACGACTGAACCGAAGAGTCGGGAGCTGTGCTCCGTCTGTCGTCGACTGCATCACGAGTTGTAGCGTGGAGAGTCTCGAGAGTACGTGGAGTTCCGAGAACGACCAAGCAGAGTCGGGAGCTGTACTCTAGTGCTTTCCCGTGAAGCTGTCTCCACCGTGATAGCCTGGTAACCAGGAGGCTGTGTCGCTGATCGTGTCAGCGTGTTTATAGTAGTTCATGGACGACTGTAAAAGCGTGTTTTGGAGCTTTCCTGACAATACTGGCAAATAAAGTGTGTTTCCGTACTTCATCAAGTAGTATTGTCGTTATTCACTCCAAATTCTCACGAACCCCGTACAAACGTGAAGAAAGAAAATAATGTAACAACTGGTGTGAGAAGAAAAACGTAACAATATATATTATGACTGCGTATTTAATTCAAAAAAAAATTTTTTTTTGGGGTGTTTTTCGCTAAGTTCCACGTTTGGGATATTTTAACAAAGTTCTGACATAGATGTAAAAAGAGAAAAAAGAAACCTTTAAAATTAAACAGCTTTGCCATTGTTGATTTTAAAGGAATTCTGTACGAATTTCTAGACGATCGGATACCAATTCAGCTTTTCTAAATAACAAGAACATTCTGATTAATGGTTTTTTAATAGCTTTTATATAAATCTAGCTTTGTAGATTGTAGTGTCATTAGGTTATTTTGAAGCAGGAAATACGAAAAAATGAGCAATGCCCGCGCCGGGACTCGAAAGTGGAGCTCTGGAATACGCGCCGAGTATGCTAACCGTTATCGGACTGGACGGAAACTGGACGGAAGGAGAAAATACCGTATAAATAAATAAGCAACAACTAATGACGTAATTTATAGATAAAACCAAGGGAAGAGAGAAAAGAATTCTGCGATTAGGTTATTACATACTTCAAGAAAGATAAGTCGTAAATGAAAGATATTAACTCTTATGTACTCCCATATTTATTCGTCAAAACTTTTGGTTTCTATTGAACTCAGTTATTTGAAATCGGTTGCCCTTGATAGAATATTTTCTAGTAATGTCATTTATAACTCGTTCAGAAATTTTTCATCATCTTGCCATCAAAGGAAACATTTCATATAAGAGAAGTAATATTAGTAACTTTTTCGCCATTTCATTTCATCCTTCTGTCCGTTATAATATTGCACGGGTTCTTCAAAATTTTAAATTTTAGATTATTTACCCACTATCCATGAAATCCATTATTCGATTCGTTAATTCTATCACTTGGAATAACTGTACTCTTGGGGAATTTCTAGTATATCTACTCACTATGACGTATCATATATCAACTAAACCGAAATAGCATTAAAATTTCGCTTCAAGGAACACGAATCGCCCGAAAAACGAAAAATAAGCAAATCTTCAGTCCTTGAAGACATGTGGAAATTTAATCACTATTTTGACTTTGGGAAAATAATCCTTACAAAGTCTTGAAAAGGGTGAACTGGATTATCTTGAAGCTTGACATATTTGCAAACGTTTTTCTTCTTAGTTAATGGCACTAATTTCAATCCATCCCTATCTAATACTTTTAGAATTCTAATATCTTAAATGCTTTGCGTTTCATTACTATTTTCATCGATAGATGCCGTTCCGTTAGCGTTCACTTTAATACATCTATGGCTTCTGATATAAATACCCCCCGCATTTTGCAGGGAACTTTCTTCTTTTGAAGAGGAGGGACCTCTCTACGATTTTCTTTGTTACATCAAGACTTACTTGACGAAACAAATATACTGCTATTTTTTATTTTAATCAGCTAATATTTCTTTGCTTTCATTTTCTTAACTACTCCAGAAACAAAACGTAATTCTATAATATTAATAGCTATTGGCCTTGTTCAGTAGTGATTAAGAGTTGCCAACAGGAGGCGCTGCTAGCGCGTTATACTCTCGACCTACGTAATTTGAATTGAGTATTCTTTTCTTTTGTGTACTTAATGTAACACATCTTACAGCTTTGTGGTTGAGAATTTGAAATGTTTTGGACCCAGATCTTTCCTCTACAGCAACAAAATGATTAATAAATGTATAATAAAGTAAATATCTTTGTGATGATAATCTTCGTTGTTAAATACAAATTCAACCAGCTCCTGAGTACAGTTCAGGCCTTTCACAATATTCGTACCCAGGAAAAATGTAATAAAAATTCGTAGTTTCGTGATCATTTTTATTCACAAAGTAAGCATTCGAAGAAAATCTTCTGTCTTAACGATGTAGAATAATAATGTGAAAGCTAGATAATGTACTCCAGTAAATAATAAAAGTAATGCTCCTGGTAATAGTATTTTGAATTCGAATTATCAGTAGCATTTTATTCAACAACCAGCATGATATTTACGCTTGATGATTCTCATTACGTATAATTTATATAATAATAATAATAATTAATGTATAATTAAGTTCATTGCTGTTAGTTTGCTCGTGTTAGTCTATTTTTCTCATTAAGTACGACTACAGTTGTTTATAATGTTATATAACTTCCTTCGAAAAACTCTGAAAATACATTGCGGAAGCAAGAAATTTATTTCGAGTCGCATTGATACTATACATTAATATTTATTAAGCATAGCTTCATACCAGTAACTTTGTTCTTGAATGCACAGGGCAAATCGGAGAAGAAAAAATCGTAATCTGTATTGCAAACATGGATAAGTTTACTACAAAATTTTTTTTAATATTTTTTTAATGTAAACGAAGGGTGAAAAGAAAACCAAATACTTCGCTTTTCTACTTGAAGAAACATAATATTTACCACTACCAGTTCATGAATCTGAATCTAAATTGTTGAATAAAATAAAAAAAGAAATTTAAACGAATTTCAATTTGTAAAGTTCTGCATGTTTTCATGTGTGCAGTTATAAACGCAAAGCAGTGTAAAGAAAAAAAATCCAAATATTAAAAATCTTTTGAAGATATCACCTTATGAAAAAATCTTGATGTATGCACTTTATGAATTCCTTGTAAGGCCTATTAAATTATGCACATTTTTTTTTTTTTTTTTTTTTTTGCTACACTTCATTTAAACAATAAGTTTCCCTGAATTCCAATGGAGATATATTTCTCATTCAGTGAATGCAGTTCTCCCTTCTCGGCAAACGCAAATATACATAAAAACTTCAATAAAAATTGTGTATATTGTGTATATGTAAGTACCTAAAAATACTAAAACACCAAATACAGTTAAAAGAAACTATTTTGCAGTTAAAATTAGAATTCCTACGCCAAAACAAGCTATTCAACCAACGGGTAGAAAGAAAAAATTGTGGTGCACAAAAACTTAAAATTAACATTCCGCCCCTCTGGGCAAAAAGACATGAAAGTTTCTGCACCGATTGACTTAATTCAGTATATTGCTATTAAGAGTTTTAAATGTAGGTAAATAGTCTACATTAGTAAATAAATAGCCTACATTAGTCTATCTGCCACTTACGCTTTGAAATTGTCGATAATTCTACAACTATTGCATGCTTATTAACTAAAGGCATAAAAACCTTAACCGGAACTTAAGAAGAACATAATTTAATAACTTTGCAATGTTTATTTTAATTTTCTAGCAGTTAATTTTGATTAAAAGTTATTTTCCTGTCTTTCCTTAGTTTCAGCTTACAACTTCGGCCAGACGTATTTTCAGAAACGCGGTTGAATGAAAATGAGGAGAATAGGTATTTAACTGTGAAGTTCTACTGACTTCGTTAGAAAGCCAGAGATTCTGATGACCGCGCGTTAGCCTTTTGGCGATACTCTCTCACAAGCTATTATTATGCTCGGCCATAGTTTAGGCCCTTGATAGCTTCACCGTTAGATAGCGTTAAGGGGCCAACTTTGTTTGAATCTTGATAGCTTCGGCTATATCTTTTTAGTTAAGTTTAGTTAATTGCTTATCATTCCTGAGTTCAAGCCGAAACGGAGTCTTCATTGTAACTCCAAGAAGGAGTCGCTTGCGATTCGCTTATCAGTTCTCAATGTTCCAAACACATTGCAGTACATTCAAAGTTTGAAACTTTACAGTGGCGCCCAAACTAAAAGGGTGGTGGATGATGATTCTCCCCACCCAGAAATTGGCGATTGGGTCCCCTAAAAACCCCAGTCGCCCTTTAAAAGGGGGGTATATAAGGTGTTTCTCCCGCCTTCTTGGCATGCCTTCGTGGTGTGATTGTCTGCAACCTGGGCGCGTATTCTAGAGGTCTCCGGTTCGATTCCCGGCGAAGGCGTTGCAAATTTTTTACTTGTCCTGCTCCTAATTACTCTACAACTTTAAAAGCAAAAAATGTACAATTTACCAACATATAAGAATATAAAACAGAACTCACCAAAATGGATAAGAGGGTGGATATGGATGTATGCAATATGATTAATTGGAGTAACCTGCAACGACTGGCGATGGTTCTGCGCTTTATGATTGAGAAAGACTCTACTGCGTAGTTCAGAAGATGGCATTCGAGGGAGAAACTGGCAGACAGACGTAGCCAAAATGAGTATAGTTTTTATTTCTGGACAAGAACTAATTACTTAAATTTTCGTCACACATGACCATGGGCGCAAAATATCCACCCCACAATTTTATACTTTTAGATAACGGTATAGATAGTAACATGACAAAGAAAAGGGAGCGAAATAGCGCATTCATTACAAGTCAGCCGAAGAGAAAATGCGCAGTTATCCAATATGGAATATCACCAAGAGATGGTTTCGGTTAGAAAGTTTCAGTTCCCAAAGTTTTTAGTTTCGACTTAGCCATGTCACCAGCGCTACGCAAGGCATGCAAGTTAGATTGACATCGAAATAAAGAGGTCCAGAAAAGTTATTACAATTAAGGACGATTTCTAATTTAAATATTTATTTTGGTTTACATATATATTTATGTATGTATAAACGTTTGGTGCAGCCGATTGCTACAGAAAAGGAAAGCGCAAAACTAGATTTTATAGCAGTCTCATATACAAAATTTCAATGTTCTACGAATAATCGTTTTTGAGTTTTGCGCGATACACCCATACGTACGTACGCATAGACGTCACGAAAATATCCCTTCTGAATGACCTTAAATCCATTTTAAAATCCTTTTTGAAAAAAAAAAAAAGTTCTATATTCTGTCTGTACGTATATATGCCACGCAAAAAAATTGTTCAAATGGTTCAACAGCGATTAAAATAGATATTGATTGGTCAAAAATATGATACGCAAAATTTTTCGCCGTTATAATACTTGCTTTATTTTGTGCAAGGAAGTAAAAATCGTAATATATATACATATATTTAAATAGATATTTATATATAGATTGCAAGCCTTTATATATATATGTGTGTGTGTGTGTGTGTGTGTGTGTAAGAAAAATAAAGAATATGCACAAGATTAAATTAGCAGCGTAAATTAATTTCCCTTCTCTATTCTAAAAAAAAGCAACATCTATTTGCACTGCGTCATTTCGAGAAAAATGTATGTCATATGACTCTTACGTAATTCTGGTGATGTAAATTGAAGTAAAACTCAAGCAGCCAATAATAGTTTTACAACAATATTAAGTATCCAATCAAGATGCTTTGAGAACCAAAAGTAACTCAGTCTGACTTCAGATTTCATCCTGAACATTACGCACTTGCTTCCTATGCTTTGGCCTGGCTGCACTGGCAGTCTGTCTGCTCTTTCCTTCTTATTGTAAATTTATCTAAAATGTAAAATCTCTTAGAATAGCCACAATTAATGTGCCAACTTGATTGTCGCCGTAACATGTTTGCTAAAATAAAAAATGAAGATTTAAATCTGCATTCGCCTCCAACTTCCTAGTCATTATGGGTCAGCACTACTACACCATCCAAATTCCTACTCCTGAATATATTACATATATACATCTATATACAAAAGCTTGAAGTATAAGTTTCTGCGAAATTTCATCATAATCCGTAATAAATAAATACTGTTTTTATTTATTATATGCAATTTCATATTTTTGAACAAGATTAAATATTATTAAAAAAATAACGCGTTATAGCTTTTATTCCATCATCTGTATACACAAATTATTTTCTTTGATTGAAATTCTAGTAAAGAAAATTAAATTTCTTCTTAGTTTTATCTTGAATGACTCCAAGCTTTGAACATGACTGATTTAAAAAAGACAAAATAAGTAAAAACTCTACAAATCCAAAATGAGAATGCTTGTAAAGCCTGAAAAGAAAACGGAATATAATATTGCAGGAAATTTCAGAATATTTTTCCTATGTATTCGCAGCATGCTAAAAAGAAAATGGAATGGAATTTCGAAGCAAATTGCGCAATATGTTTTCCTATGTAATCGAAACATGATTCTCAGAAAGTCAATACATTATTCTTGGAAATGACGACACGCAGGCTTAGACTACCATGCCAATCTATCATAACGAATAAAAAGTAATAAAAGTTGAAATCAACTAACTATAGTGAAAACCAAAAGCTAACTATCAGACTAACCCTATGGAATCCAATAGCTAACTATGATGATAGATGTCCTACAAATGAATTCCTGAATTTGGAGAAATAACAAAATCAAAAAGAAGTAACGAAGTATTTTTAAATTCTATCTGCTATTTTCCTTAGTGAATTTCTTAAATTAAATATCAGATGTCGCATTCTTTTCTCGTCTGCTTGGGCTAAAACACCTGCTCCCCAAATATAAAAAAAAGTTAATATCGATCACTAATTTACTAAACGAAAAAAATGTTTTATTAGAAGAGAAATGTTATTTTTTCCAGCTGCATATACGATGGAATAATACTAATGGTTATAATACTTTATTATAATGACTGAACGATTTTTCATATTTCTTGTTTTATTAACACAGCAAACTTACATTAATAAAAGGCGTTGCTGTGCACATTAAGAATTAATTTTGTTAAGGAAGGTTTTTCACTTATCAATATATAAAGGCAAAAAGGCATTTACTAGCTAAGAATTCTACTTATATTCATATACAGAGGAATTCAAAAAATCTGGAAAAACTATAAAAGGGAATACGTAGAGGGGACCGAGAAAAGCAGGTTTTGTAATGGAATGTGTATGCAGAAGAAATAGCGCTGTGAGATGATAGAGATATGTGTTGGGAAGTCCTTTTCTGCTGGCGTAAATCCAAAATCCCTATACGACTTTTCGAGCAAGCTATAAAGATACCTGAACACAGACTCACCTGCATGCATTTGATATATGCAGCTGAGGCTAAAATATAATACGTACTTGATAAGAGGTATAGAGAATATTTCCTCTATATATCCATCGAGCAGCTACTTTGTTTTCGTCCGCAGTTCCATGGATAAAATACATACTGACGAGTTAGGCATTTGCGCTGAGGCATTCCGCTGTAGATTTGCAAGGAAAAAGACGATTTATGCCAACAGAACACGTTTGTCTACTGCTCAAGAGCGCATTTTACCATAACCTGGCATTTCCGCACATACATGCTATTTCAAAATCTACATATTTCGTTCCCACTATCTGCGTTTGCATTTTTACTAGACATTTTTTAATCACCTTGTATGTGTATGCACTCGCAAACTTGAAGTTGATCCGTATTTCTAATACGATAATTAATTCTGAATTTTTTATATTCTAGAAGAATTTCTTAACTTGAATAGTACCTTGATGAAATAATACCTTAATTCCATTAAGGTATTATTTCATCTAATTGACGAATTTTAATTAAATATTTTCTTTCATTTTACATCTCTTTGTCTAAAGAAAATATTTCTTGCACTAATTTAACTATAAACGCAAGTCACAAACTAAGCTGGAAAAACAATGGATTGGACTGTATGATTATGGCGAAGCAGCCCTAGAGATATCTACCTATAGGAAGAGGGGATATTGAGGATTGTTTTAGAAGGGAAACAGAATTCAAACCGATGTTGGATTATCACAAATTACAATACAGAAAATATTTCGTTCCGAAGAATATAAAACTGTAACGTTCTATCGAAACACTGGTACCATAAGCCGCTTTGAAATCAAGCGATAATTTAGCTACATAAAACAACAGTTGAATTTGAAAACAATAAGTTGCCAAATTATTTCTTTCTGACGTTTTAATTATTTTTCTTAATTCTTTTAAAATTTAAAACCAAAGTATATATACTTAAACAGCTTCCGTAACTTAGATTCTTTTTACTCTGCTAAGTATTTTCTTTTCCACGTCCTAGACTTCCTTCGTTATTTATAATACATTTTGTAAGACTTTTTGAAGAATTGCAGACGCTATTGAAAAGCGCTATTTTACTCATCTAAAAACATCCTTTTCTGTAAAATAAAATTTAATGAGCAGAGTCGTCTCAATCGTTATAATAGCCAAGTACTTTTAGACCAAGAATAAGCAGAACGAACGAACATTTGTCGCATTTAACTCGGGCTATGATTTTACTCCGCAACACTTTTTTTGACTTTGAAGGGGAAGTAATTACAACTCGTTAACTGGGAGTGAAGTAAAAAGCATAAAAAAGAACCGGGGCAGTAGATTTCAGTTTAGCAGTTGTGTTGAGATAAAATATTCCTGGCGCCATCCGTGTAAAAAGGCTGGTGCTTGTAATTTTATTTATTTTTCTCCCTCCTCGAATTGTGAAAACGAAAGCATCTACAAAGATCAGGATACTTAAGAATCCCAAGAGATTTGCGTGAAACATTTACTCTGTAATACCTTAAACCATTTACCCAAACTTTCCGCTTTAGAGGAGTGGAAAGAAAACTGTAGAGCATCGTAATCTGTTAGAAACACATATACAATAACTATACTTGAGAGCAAAAATGAATAGTCGTTATAATTCAGGGAATTTAAAGGAAGCCCTTAAGCATACGTTAGTTAAAAATCAAGCCTCTTATCCTGTAATTTTCTAGGAATCAAGTCAACAAGCAAATAATTTTAATAAATTTGAATAAATGTTTTATACGTACACAAATCTCACTCATTTCTAAAATTCTTAGAACTTCAGAAATCATGCTTCTTCAACTTTCAGCAGCGGAAGTGCACATATTTCTGGACTTTACCTATTTCCTGCTAGTTCACTGTACCAAAGAAGAATTCTCTAAAAATATATATTATAAAACTTTTACAAAATAGTCTTTTATTTAAAACTCAGATCATTAATAATAAATTAAAAGGAGAAAAATACTGTGTCATATAGCTTATTGGTAAGAAGAAATCTTCTCTTTACAAAATTCATCTATAGTTTCAAATTGCGAATAATAAAAGCATGGGGCGCCCTTGATAAATTTATAAAGTTAATGGCTTATATTTTTGAATATGCAGTTCGACTATTTGATTTGGTTATTATGATGCCCTCGCTTTTATTATTAAGATTTTAAGATATTTACAGAATCAATCTTAACACGTAATGAATGTAACATATTTACAGAACCAATTTTTGCCACAACTTGGAGCTATTTAAGAACCTACTCGTATGACATTTCTTCCATCAGGACGTTTTTTACTTGCATTTACTTGCATCAGGACTTTTTTACTTGCATCAGGACGTTTTTTACCAGCATTTACGTAGGTCATGGACACTGAAGTGGCAGTTTTACACTGTCACACCTACCGCAACCAACCAACCCAACAGGACGGCGCATACTACATAGCCGGCCTAGTGCCTCAAGAAGTTCTTAAGTCGTAACAGGCAAATGTCACAAAAAAATGGAACACTGTTGACATAAGCAGCAAACTTTCCATTACAATAAAGCAGTGAAAATGGAAAGAAGAGTGAACTTTTTCTTTTCACCTTAATCAGTTCTTCAATGGCCACTGACTATTTTTGAATACTTCTAATAAAACTAGCACGTCTGATTACTATAATCCTGAATATACCTTAAGTTGGCGCTTTCACTTAATACGCCCCACTGATAAACACTATAAAACTACTATGTTATATGTGCTACCCACATAGCAAAACGATTAAAATTGCGCAGGAAATCTCCCAGAATTGTATTACATTACAATTACCACCTCATGTACATATACTAGCATAACCGTAATAGTGGTTAGTAATCACAGTGGGTGAATAATATCTGTTTCTTTTTCAGCCTCAATAACAATTAGTAAATTGCATAGTAACGACTGTCTGTAATAATTTCTATTAGTCAATGTCTATGGGATTGTATGCATTGAGTATTTACCGATAATACGACGTAAGTAAACGCAACATCATATGAATATAATTCAGTATCACTATAAGGTATTTCTCCTGCTTTCCATCAACATCATATGAATATAATTCAGAATCACCATAAGGTATTTCTCCTGCTTTCCTGGCATGCCTTCGTGGTGTAGTGGTCCTGCACGCTGGGCCGGTATTCTAGAGGTCCGTGGTTCCATTCCCGGCGAAGGCGGTTGCTAATTTTTCATCTCTTCGTCTTTTTCAATTAACTTAATAACGTACAGCAATAACCTAATAACCAGCCTAATAAACTAATAACCAACTAACCTACAGCACTACTGATAAGAAAGAATGTGGGCATATAATTAATGTATTATAGCTTTCAGCGTACTAAAACTTCGTATGCTTTCATACCTAGATTATGTTTATGCATATAAATTATGCAATAATAATAAAAAATAAATATGAATATTATTCAACATTTTAGTTATTCACCCGTAGTGTGCCGGAACAATAAAATTCAGAATCGTCCCGAATACTGGCACCAAATGTAACTCCAAGTAACATTATGCAGAAGCTTCCAGTACTACCCGCCTGACCTGCGCTGCCAGGCCTACAGGCTATGACAGGATAGCAACAGCATCTCAACTGGTTTTGACAGAAAGTTATAACAATATGAAGAATAGCTTCTGTACATTAAAATAAACTAACCAATTAATGTATATACCCATTTTGGCAATTAAGTTAACTATGGGGATACTACCCCTTCAGCTGGGATCTTCCGTATGAAGAGGAAGACAGAGTTCAACGGAAATCAATCGTGCTGTAACCCTAAGCCTTGCCGACCTACTACCAGATTCCCGAGAAGTGACCTTCCAACGAATCACGTAGGATTTAGAGATGCATGAATCATCGCCTAATGAAGAACTACACTCATGTCCATAAATTGAGGATAATACAAAATCAGGAAAAGGAAAAGTTAGAAGCAAACCAAATTTGACTTATTTGTAAAGCTTATTTATCAAACAAAAGGTAAAGAGCCAAAAAAGATGCTATATGTTTGATATTATTAAAAAAAAATTAGCGACTTTTTCTCCCTGGAGCAAATTAGAAAAAAAAAACAATATTACATGATTGGTATGATTGTTAATACATTGTATGTCTCCCAGACGATGCAATACAGTCCGTACAACGCCTAGGCATGCTGAGTACCAAATTATCGATCTGATCTTGGGGAATATTACACCACTCAAAAAGCAATGCTCTCCGAAGTTCCGGTAGACATGTAGGAGAAGGTTGACGGGCTGCAACTCGTCGGCCAAGCATGCCCCACACGTGCTCTACTGGATTCAAGTTCGGTGAGAATGCTGGCCAGTCCATACGGGTGATATCCTCCGATTGAAGACATTCGCTTACGATGTTTGCACGGTGAGGATGGGCGTTGTCATCCATAAACACAAATAGTGCGCCCATGGCGCCCCGAAACAAACATACATGTTGTTCCAGAATGACGTCCCGATAGATTTGGCTTGTCATGGTTAAAATTTGTACATGCAGGTCAGTTCTGGAACCCAGAATAATTCCACCCCAAACAAGCACTCCTGCACCACCGTAACGGTGTCGTTCAATGATGTTTTCTTGGTGGTAACGGGTACCTGGAGCTCTCCATATGAAAGTCAGGCGAGAATCAGACTGCAAGCTAAACCTGGACTCGTCGGAAAACATAACACAAGCCCACTGTTGCGGTGTCCAAAATGCATGCTCTCTACTCCAGGCTAACCGCAGGCGACAGTGAGTTGCAGTACGTGGAACGCATCTGACGGGTCTACGAGCATATAGACCAATCTGCCCTAATCGTCTGTACACGGTCTGCCTTGAAATTGTCGTACTAGTGGCTGAAGAGATCTGACGAGATAGGTCTGAGGCTGTGCTCCGCCCGTTTCTTTTGGCAGTAACTACCAAATACCGGTTCTCATTCGGCGTTGTAACTCTGGAGCGACCTATGGCGTAACGTCTTCTCACATTACCATCATCTTGGAATCGTTGCCAAAGCCTGGAGATGACACTGGGGGCAATTCCAAGTTCGTCTGATACTTTCAGTTGGATACGCCCACGTTCCAGACGGCCGATAATTCTACCACGTAAAAAATCATTCAAATGCGTCCTTTGCGTCATAACTATTCGGTTATTGCACTGAAATGCTTATAAAGCGCCTGCGAACAATTTTACTTCTTTGCCTGTATTCCTTATCTATCACTCTTTTACACTCTCGTAATTGTGACGTACCATCGGTGTCATCTGGTTACTTCCTGAAATTTGCATATGATTCTTGAAGATGTGTGTAGTGATTTTACAGGTGATATATTTATTTTAGAGTTCGATTTCCGCATTACTCCGAATTATCCTTAATTTATGGACATGAGTGTATCACGCTACCTGCCTGGATAGGGAACAAATAGGAGCTCGATTCTTGAATAGTATACCTCCAGAGCTAAACTTACAAATGCCCGCCAGTACAATAAACAACTCCGAAAGGAGGTTTTAGTAAAGTAGAGTAAGAAGCAACTGAGTTCTAGTTCTTTACAGCACGGAATAGTTGTTAAAACAACTGATACAAGGGTCAATGCAAGTAAAGCAAGCGTATAATTCAAACTATTACATAACTAAGTGGTTGTTAATATCTTTTTAAGAGGTTTTGGTAAGACTCGGTGTTGATCAAGTTATGACTCCGTGTTACTGAAAATAATCAACTTTATTGACAGGAACTTATTCGTTAAAAATACAGAAGGTACTACAGGATAATCTAACTTCTCAGAATAAATGATAAAGAAGACTTGACGTCAGCTGGTGGCGCACGCAACTGAGCATGAGATAATCGCATCATAGTTACCAGGCAAAATTTTAGACAAACATCAGTAACTATAGCGTTTGCGTAAAATCCAAAAAGATTTCCCTACGGTTAAATACAAAAAGTATACTGAAAGTTCTCTCAGCGACAGACTAAGATAGCTTTCCCAACATTACTTTCCTGAATATGGTAAGCATTTTGAGGAGCAAACATTAGTATTAATCAAAGCATTTCTATGACAGTCACATCCGCTGAAGATGAAAATCTTCCGCAACCGAGTGGATGTCTTACACAAGAACTAGAAGAAAAATCATTGGTGCATTGTGAAGAATAATTTAGAGAAATATCGTTTTCTGTCAAGCTCGTTTTAAAAAATTAGATCTTAAGTTTAACATTTTTTTTTTTTTTTTTGCTTATTTTTAACTCGAAAATACTTATTTTTCAAGTAATACGTGTCAGATGACTCATGTTAAGTTAAAGATTTAGACGTAGTGAAATGTTTTATCACATATCTCAAGCGATTAAGCACATTTCAGATCTTGTATATCCAAAATATAAAACAAATTACTCTTTCTCACAAATGCAGTGAAACTATAAAACGAAATTAGGCAACCCAGGAGGCGCCATTTTAATGTGACTCATATTCCGAGGCAAGAGCATCTCGTAATTCAACCGAGCGCAGTTTCTCACCTCTAATGAACGCAGCGAAAGAGGTTGATAAATTGTTATGGATGGGCGGGTAGGCATTTTTATGCAGTATATTATGAAGTAAGCAGTTTATGCTCGCTTTATCTTTGACTGGAGAACTAGTGAAAATCTTCAGAGAAACAAGTTCCTTGTTATAATACCATTCATTTAGAAAAGGCCCATAATTTATAGCTACGAGAAGCTGCATAACTTTTTATTTTGTTGTAGCTCAAACAATGTTGTTTCATAATAACGCTCTTTTGTTAACTGTATAATGCATGCAGAAATGTATATGATGTTAAATTATTGAATAAATCAGAGAGTAAAATTTTTTATTATCAGTCTTACGCACGATACCGACATCTGGAACAAGTTGAAAAAAGGAAGAAAATCAAAACATTTAGTACTGAGGTACCTAATATATGGAAAAAGACGTATATTTTTATTATTACAATAATTCTGTAAATATTAAGAATTGCAACTACGCATATTGTAAATTAAATTTCGCATAAATTATATCATTTAGCGATGCTATTAAAATAAAATAAAGAATAGATTTATTACAAATACAGCTCACTGTCACTGTTTTTAAATAGCTTACCTTTGTGAAGCAATTACAATTTGAAACTTATAATAAAGATCTTACGTAATTTTAAATGACAGCACTCTGGAAACTGGCTGCTGTTAATTTACATAAAACAAAATTACATATCCTGCTCAAAAGCAAAAACAAAACTAAAAAAAAAAAAAAAAAAAAAAACTTTCAAAGGTTACATGGCTGATAAATGGCAGAGTAGCAGAACAAAACATAGAAATAAACACAGTTTTTTTTTTAATTTACTACAATAGAAATCTAGAAATTTAAATACTGACTTAAAATACTTACTAAAAGTTTTCTTCTCTTAATTCATAGCTTTAATTAAATATCTTTTCTTTGCTGATGATATATGAAAAACCTTTTCAAATAATATAAATATACATATATATATAATAAAATACGACGTCTACGTTAACAAAAATTTGGCAACATTCAAATTGACTATTCTAAATTTACGTTCTTCCTCTAAATTCATGCTTCTTCCCCAAATTCGAGATCATTCCAAATTACGTGACACTGCTTGAAAAAGGTAAATAACACTACAATTAACCAATCACGACTTAGCTTCACAATTGTACCTACGTAGTATAAACACTGCTTCAAGCAGCTACGCCTTCCTTTATTCCCGACTTCTGCCATGCAAAGAACTCTGTGCCGCTTATGCTTTTCTGCCTGAAATGACGTCCTATCTTTTTACCTGTGTATATAAAAATTTGTTGTATTCCGCATCGATTGGAAAGTAATTTGTCTGCCAAAGAGATGACTTGAGATGTGTAAAAATAAAATGATGACTCCTCAATTCAGTTTTGGTAGCTGCTTCATCAAGCCTTCACCCACCAGCCACTACGACTGCATCAAAATATTATATATATATGTGCGCATATAGATATATATATGTGTGTGTATGTAAGTTAAAAATAAAGCAAGATTATAATTTAAACTAGTTGTTACCTCTTAATTTCCCCTCTCTATTATTTTAAAAATCGTAATAATTGGACCGCCTCATTTCTAGATCAATCCCTTTTGCATGGTTTGCGTAACGCTGATGACGTAGGTCATTTGAAACATGAACTCAAAATTTTGAGAATTGAAACCTTTCTAACCTAAACCAAAACCTTCTCTTAGTAAGCTTCCATACTGGATAATCGCTCACTTTAGCTTCTCTCTATGTGTTGCTTAGACGCAATTTCGCTGTACTCTCTTCCTATCGCAACAGTATCGAAAATGTAACTGTTCTGGACACAGGCACAATTAGGGTGTCAAATAAATTTTGGCCGCAAATGTGAATTTAAATAAAAATTGAATTTAATCCGCTTCGACTACCAAGTCTCCTAGTCATTATGGATTTATCATTCTACGCAATCAGAATGCCTCTTCAATGACCTCTACGTGCTTCGCATTCGGTATTTTCTGCGTTTCTACTTTTCAGTGTACCTACATCAGCATTTCTAAATTTGTTTGTTTATTCTAATTTGTATATATATATACAATACACGAGTAATGTTCGGAATTTTCCTAATTAACCATTTTTAGAGAAGATGAAACTATTAGTCATTTAATCTTTTCGTAACGTGTCACGAGAATGTTGCCAAGCTTGCATAACAAGTGGCGAATAATATTACACCTGGAAGACATGGGAATAAACAATTAAATACATCCATATCGTCTCTGATATTCGAAACCAGGACTAGCGATAGGGCAACCGGTCCATATGACCACCATAACAAAACAAACCTTGACAAAACAAAAATACAAACTATCAAATTTCGTAAGGGTCCCTTGAAAGAAAATTTTACCGTCAAACCGATAACAAGCTAATTAAAAAATAAATCCCTTTTAAATATAGAAGACTTGAAATGAGTGCATTACAGTTCTTAGAAAATAAAATAAAAAATAATATTTAAATAAACCTGTAAAATACATCAAAAGCATTTGAAATCAAAAAAAGAATTAGAAATATCATGTTTTTAAATGTAGGTTACCTAAAATTACTCAAGACAATATTTTTTTTCGAGAGGGAGGGTTGATTTAAATACACTTGTAGTTTTCACATTTACCCAGCTCTATCAAATCTAGTTAATAATTTGAATTGCAATCCAGTTTTTGTCAACAAGGCACTTAAAATCCTTCAACATTTTAAGTTCTTCATTCCCATACTTCTTTATTATTATGTATTTACATATTCTATTTGCACAATACAGTGTACGCTGCACAAAATATTTGCCGTTCGAAGAAGAGAAACCTATGCGAATATCTCTCTTAAAATAAAAAGATTTTCTCTCTAAAACATTAAACGACATAAAATCTATTTTTTTTCTAAATACACATTTATAACTTCCTTATTTTTCTTCTGCATATATCTTTGAATGGTAATACATTGCGTGATTACTGAATTTTATTCATGAATTTGTCATAATGTATCGCATAATTTTCACTTTTAATGCATTAAAAAGTTTTCATAAGAAGTTAAGTTGAATTGAATGGCTTACCAGTGGGGGAGAAAATAGGACCTATGAGCTACAGCAGTTCTTTTTCAGTTATGTTTCTGGGCACATTGCTGACTACGTTGGATTTCGGTGTATTTCCAACTCATATCATCAGTACGACATAATGTTGTTAAAAAGGTCTGTGCGATAGCATCCTCTCTAAAGCAGTTACTCTTAGCAGTTTCAATAATCATTTAGAAATCAAACAGACAGAATCCAAAAAATATGAAGGAGAAACATGCCTTTTTGCAAGTAGATAAAACTGAATCTTCGACTGGTTGACACGAACTTGATACTTAGTTTTTCTTACATGGAGAGAGGTTGAATTAAAATTAAATTTTACATTACTGTAAATTACCAAAACCTGCGATTATAATATTAAGATTTTCATTAAGAAAAAGAAAGATGTTAAACCTAGAACATTGGTTAAAAGGTAAAATTTCTAATCATTGAGCTTAGCTTTGAAGAACACTAAAAACATTCTGAAGCTTTACTTTATGAAGTCTTTTTACCCGGATAGATGCAGGTTTAATACCATGACAAACAAGATTTAGATAGGAACCTGTGTCTGAAAATGCAGACGATGACCGCTACAGAGCACAAGTGTAGAATGGAAGAAATAAAGTAAGTTCAAAGAGGTGTTAACACGACTTTTATTGCACAGGTTAAATCACAAAAGATGTTCAAATTTCCTCAAAGCATATTTCACAACGTCGACGCATGGATTCACGGATCCGTTCAAAAGGGGTAGATCCAAAATGCGTCCAAAATCGTGCCGTCGCTTCCACGATATTGGCGAGGAGATCTATGAAAGATGTTATGGTTGTCTCGAATACAAGAGACTATGCATCTCCACAGGTAGGTAGAAATCCAAGGGAGTCAGGTCGGGGGATTGAGGTGGCCATGCGACTGGTACTCAGAACCATACAAATAATGCATATTGGCCAGTTCTGAGTTAGTAAACCGATTTATCCTTCTCATGCAACGTCCTTGCCTGAAATAATCCCGCTTCCCATTCTCCCATAAATCTGCGAATATTGCCCTCAAGGTGTTGCAGTTTGCATTTTCGGACAGCAGTTCCTATGTAAATATTGTTTGTTATAGTATGACAGATCAATATGTTGAGCTTGGCAACGGCCTTTTGAGATACCCCGTATAAATGACCAATTATTTTGCGCAGTGCTTCTCTGGATAAGAAACTGGGGCAACATTTTCCCCATTCTTGTTGCTGACTCGTGGTTATAACTAGTCATCAGCTGTCGATGATTCATTTGTTATTTTTAATGAATCCTCGATAGCTGATGTAACATTGTAACTTCTAATGATCCTGAGGTCTTCCATTGTATCCTCTAATGATCTTGAGGTCTTAATCCTGAGGTTACAATGGGACATCTGGCCGATGTTCCATTACAATCTCTAAAGACATAACAAAGTTTCCTGATTACAGTTCTTTTCTATTATTTCCTCGATGAATCGTAATAAGCATTTCTAACAAACTTAATCATAATCAGCATACGCAATGTCAAATAATTAGTTTCCCATAAGTTTTATAGAATTACATGGGCTTTAACATATGGTGTTTAGAAAAGGTGGTTACAGGTTTTATTTCCTTAAATATTTTTTCTAAACATTCATTTCTAGAAACGTAAAGCTTCTTGGAATAAGGTAATGTGGTTTTGGAGAAAACCTTCAGTGTTGTGGATGGAAGGATTCGCTGAATATGAAAGCTGTCTTCTTATATCTCAATGTCAATTATCTTAAGTTTTACTAACAAATAAGCTTAATTTAAACACTATGTTATCTTCTCTTTGATTCACGTCAGATATTTTCACTCAGACTATGAAGTTAAGCCAGTGAATTCATGTGTAAGAAGCTTAAATATGGCGTAACTGCAAATGATGGCTTATTATGGGAAGTTTCACCCTATTGTTCGTATATACTAGCGCCGATCTAGTTATCTGCTTTGGAAAGAATTTATATTGACCGTAGGTTGCCTCGAATTCCGCTATCATTCGAAGCTGTTAAGCCCCCGCTTTTTTAACAGTTATTAGATGGAGTTAAAACTTGTTTTAGAAAAATGTATTTCGATATTTGAATGTTTCAAAGTAGATCGCTTTATTTTTACCAGCTATTGCTGATAAATAATCGAATAATTAGTTTCGTAAACACTCGTTATTTTGTAAAAGTGCCAAGAGTGGCGAAATAATGCTAGCTGAATTTTAATTTTTACTGTGCTTCTTTTAACCGTGTTTATGTAAGTTGATTTTGGTCAGAGAGACAGCTTGCCACAATTAGAAAGTAACTCTGACCGAAGTACCTTTGCGTGAATACACTTTCGAACATATATTTTAAGCGTTAGTTTCATGCTTAAATCTCCGTTTCAAAATTCTTCATTTTCTATGCACATCAAAGAACTAATTATGCACAACTCTTCGAGTTTTATGCGTAATGTGTGGTGCGTTTCGCATTTAACTCGTTACAGCATAATGAATGCTTTCCTAGGTAGAATTTTTGAGGGGGTCCTTATATTAAGTTAGGTTGTTTATTCATAGAGTAATATTACCTTGAGTGTTAAAACTGTTCTCATAAACTGTCTACCTCATTTATAAGAATATAAGACGCAATAAGAAGTGCGTATCTAGAATCAAAATCTACAAAACTCACTTTTTGAATCCTGTATGTAAAAAAATGCACGGGACTTAAGCAGAAAACGCTTCTTCAATAGTGGGTTTTAAAATTATGTAATAGTATCTAAGTCATAACATTTATTTTGTCAATTAAAAGAGAAAATTTAAATGAACTTTAAAGTTGACTTTGGTTAATTAATTTTTCTTTCGCTTTTTACTAGCAAATACAAATTTCCAAGAATCTGATAACATTATTATTTGGTATTTTACATTGAAAAATAACCTGATATTCCAGGTATTTATTCTTTTTGTGGGGATGCTATTATTTTCACTTACCTTTATCTTCATTTCTGAATAACAGTTTTCAACATTTTTGCTTTTTTATATCATTAGTGTAATGAACAGAAATATTTTCTAACATCAAGTACTTTGTGGATTGCAACATTTGCAAGTTTATGTTTTGCTTATACTATTGCCTTCATCAACAGTACAATCTAACTTTAAAAATTAAATACGTTATTACTATAGAGATTCCAATTTTCTATGTATATATTTTATTTGTAGCATTTCGAGTTAAACATATTTTATTGAAATAATTAATATTTACATTTCTGCACTGGGTGATGGAACTGAAAAAATGAAAATGCAAACGACTGTGCAAATTCAAAGTGTACTGCTTAAAAAAACTCAAGACAAAACTTACTGAATGAAATAAGTTAAACGTGCAAATAATGAAAAGCAATATTCGATTTTTTACGAAGTATTATCATTTAGGAAGAATAAACATTAAAATAATGAATTGCAGCTGAAAGTAAAGCTTCTTTTTTCCCTAGTTTCTAAATAAAGCAGTTAAACAATAGCAAGTACTAATCTCCCTTCCCCAAACTTCGGTTATAATTCTTACTACTTCGGAAACTTTTAAGAGCTTTCAATCCACTTACAGGCAAAGAAGACAGTTAAATTTAATGTAAATATCAGACCTTATATTCACTGTCCATTAATCTTGGCAAAAGAGGAAACGATGGAGGGACTTGAACTGATAGCGAAATCAAGAGTGTATTTAATTCGAACAACGTCTGGCGAAACTGTTCTCCGTTAAGCACCCCATTATGCAAAAACTATAAAAATTACCCCTCAACTAAGGAAAGAAGAAGAACGAAAAGAAACCATTTCTCGGGCTCAGTTCCAAAGCTCATTATTTCCCGCTATTACGAGAAAAAGACTGTAATTCTGGATTTACAGTAGGCTTAAACCGCTACTATTAAACGGGCGGTTACTGATCCTCCAGTAATCCCGCCGGATTACAGTTTGGAACATAACACACTTCCATTCGTCTTCATTAATAGCGAGAAGAGCGGCAGCCAATCGGAAGGCGAATATAAGTCACGTGTTTAATGGCCGTCTTCGAGACAAAGTCAAGCCGGGAAGAGAAATCGTTTGATGCGACGTAAGGATTGTTTTGTTCTCTTTTATCTTGTAGTCCTAAGAAGTCGCTTTATCAGGGTAAATAATTGCTTTTCCACTTATATTTATTGTAACGGCTTCCTGGGAGGTGAAAAATACCGTGTGGGTTGTCATACGGTTGAATCGCTCTTAATCTATCTTCTTTCCTGCGGACGTGAATTGCACTACAATCAGTGTGAAACATTTCTGATCTAATAGAAGAAAATTAAAATCGAAAGTAGAGAAAAACTGGTCTACAGAAAAAGGACAGATAATTATTATTTTAGAAGTATTTCATATTAGCTTAAAACATTTCTGATTTGAAACAATGAATATTAAAAAAAATCAAAATAAAATAAAATAAAGCCCTATTTGGAGGCTCTAACATCTTACATGGTCTTCACATGCCATTGCTTAGCTTAAAAACGTCACGACAAGGTGTTGCGCTGCGAAAGAAATCATTTACTATAGTGTGTAAATTAAATGGGACAAAGTAATTTTTTCTCAGAATTGTTAGTTGGTTGCCAGCTGGCATCAGCAGGTCCCTCAAAGAGTTTTATTTGCCCTAATGTCATCTGGATGTCTATTTCCGACTACTTAGAACTGGTTTAGACAATATATTAGGATCATTATACAATTTTTATGTCTGTTTCTGGGAAAAGGGGAAGTTACTTTCGTATATTTGTGAAATATATTTTGTATTCGTGTTCATTTTAGCTTACTAAAATGGATAAAATGCATAGAAATAGAGCAAAGACTATTGCACTTAACAGTCACATAGCTATGATTGTAAGCAATATTGCTTTCATGGCTATTGTTGTAAAATCGAGTACTTCTCGAATTTGGAAAAGACGCAATGAAACTGATTTTTTTTTTCTCTAGACAGCAAGGGTAAATCTGAAAGGATAACTAGCAAAGACCTTAAAAGAGATCTCTTATCTATTGGTGTTGATATTCCTTCTTCAAATGTGCGACGCAGACTTCTCACTGCCAGTCGGAAGGCTAGAAAGACAATTAAAAAACAACTTTGGATACGTCACGTAAAGCAAAAACGATTATTATGGGCAAAGAGATACAAATCTTGGACCATAAATGACAGAAAAAGCTCCTTTTCAGCAATTAGACACATTTATTTGTTTATGGTTTCACATATAAAATTGTTAAAAAAGCAAGGGTGAATCAATAAGAGCTTATCATAGACAATAAACTGTAAAATACCCTCAAAAACAAATGTTTTGGGTTTTTTTCATTGCAGATATCACTTGAAGTCTAATTCCTGTTAATGGATTGATGAATTCATCGAAGTATGTGGACATTTTAAAATGCAGGGGTTGTTTCATTTTTGAACACCTTTCCAAGGACATTTCAGCATGGCTTACCCCATGCCCCAATTCGAAATCTGTCAGACGATTCCTGGTGGAAAATAGAATTATTATGCTATATCGCACTGGAAATTCACCGGGCTTAAATCCTATCGAAAATTTGTGGCACATTCTCAAGGTATGTACATGTTAACAAAATGGTTTAGAGGAAAAAACAATTCATGATTAAGAACGTTATAAAAGTGTGGTTCCATGACAAACAAGTAGAAGGTATACGTACAAGATTAGTAGAGTCAATGCCTAAGCGCATTCTAAAAATCATTTCCGCTAAAGGAAGGTATATTTCTTCTCAATCGTATTATTATCACTTTATATGGAGGTATGCATATAAATTATATAAAAAAAGCGCTTTCAAACAGGGTTATCAAAAACAGCGATTAATCTGCACACTACAGTTTAGGATATCTACCTAGAAGGGTGGGTGCCTTCGGGTTCAAATCATTGAATTTGCTAATCAAAAATTCGTTAAAGTTTTACAGAATATGAAATAGGTAAAAAAGAATTTCGAAATTCGGGCTTCCGAATGCCCATGTTCGGATGGAGAACTACGTTTTTCAAAATTTGATGGCTCTAGGTATTGTTGTTTTTTCGCAGTGAGAAAAACGTGCATACATTCAATACAGATTCTTCATTACTTAATTCTTTAAATAGAATACAGTGATTTGATTACTAACAAATGATAATATTTGGTGGCAACAATTTTAAAAGTAATATGCTTTTACAATTATTCAACACAAAATTTCGTTTCGAGGCTAATATCCCATTCGGAACTAACGTCCCTTTTAAACTAAGAGATCCGAAGTTCAAAATTAGGGCTTCCAGGTGCACATGTTCGAGTGGAGGACAATGTTATTCAAAATTTGATGGCTCTATGCAGATTCTTTCTTATTTAATTTCTTTAAAAATAATACAGGGCGTTAATACTTGATGGTAACAATTTGAAAAGAGGTATGTCATTTACAGTAAATCAGTGTATGGCTATAGTAATCAAACGCCAAATCGCATTTCGAAACTAGAGGACTAATAATGTATTCAGGTTTCGGGCTTCAATTTAAATATGTTCGAATAGAAGACGATATGCTGAAACACATGTGAAATTTGCTAGGAGCAAAATGCTACAGGGCAAGGCTATTTAACATTAAGTAAATGGGAATTTCGCTAAATTGGCGAAAATCTTAGTAGTTTGAAGTGTAACTACTGATTGTGTTGGGAAGAAAAGACCTGTACGAGTATTTTTATGGAAAGTTTGAGAACTATAAAGGGTTCCTTTTGGTGAAATAAATTTTATCAAGCTATTATTGGCTCTGTGTGCATTCAATACTATTACGAACCAATACGTTATATATCTTCTGTTTATTTAAAAAACAGTGAAAGAATACGTAATGTAATTTTATAAACATATTGAATATTTTTCATTAGATAGATCATGATGAATGAAATGCATTTTTTATTTAAATCAATCGGGTTAAACAGTAAAAAAATAATATTTTTAAGAAATTCACCTGTTGGATTTTTATTTAGTTTAATCATTAAAAGCAGACAGATTAAATACGAAAGAATAATATCTTACATTTTTCCAAATGGCAACAGACCGGTGTGAAATGCATTCAAGTGTAACAAAGCAAAATCGTGTTTCTAGACTAAACAGCCTTTTTGAGCTAAAGAGAGATATTTTTACTACATCCTGTATATAATATCTATACCGCTTTACTATTACAATTACTATTAATAATAAAAAGAAACTTATTCTAATATCTTCTGTTGACTTGCATACAAATATTTGCATATAACTATAATAATAAACCTTTAATAAATGCCGCTCTTACGTATTTCAATCTATGAAATTAATTTGCTTTTACCGAGTCCACATTTTTATCAAACACTGAAACTATTACTCCTTTGTATAATCTAGCATCCAATCTCTAGACTTCATAGACTGATGACATCAATTTAGGAAACTTTTAATTAAAATTTCCTTCAGAGTTTCAACAGTGTTTCCATTTTGTAAAATGATTACAAGTTCACAGCAATTCAGTTGAATGAGGGGTAAAACTTTGCTCGAGGGCTTTTATACATACCCTGTATTAAATAACTCTGTTCCTAAATAAGAGGTATATAAAGTCTGCGCACAGACTGAAATTGATTTTTATTAGCTTACTAATGCAAAGTTATATAATTAAAGGATGGCTTTATAAATGCAGAACAGATATATGTTGCTAAAAGCTTATCGAGTTTACGACTGCATAAATGTAAGGAGGGGATAGAATAATTATTTTCTTCTCGCGGTATGTTTTAAAGCATTAGAAATGAGTCTATGGTAAGATATGTTATTATCGGGGATTTAAACTTAATTGAAGGTACAGTTGAATTGTTTTAAGCTCTTTGATGATTGAACAAATGTTTTGTTTTTGTGTTGAAATACATGGTAGAAAATAATGTTATATTTTAAGTAAACATCTGCGTTAAATTGGATTGTATTTTGTTGATTACCATTTTCGACATTAGAAATTACTTTAGGGAAAAATTAAAAAAAAAAAAAGTTGGAAAGTACGTTGTATTTCTTTATCATGCATTTGTCTTCATGCATTCCGCAAATACTATGATTGTGCGAAACGTAAGATCTCAAATTTATCCCAGATGCGGTCTGAAAAATTATCAGTTTTTTGCGTACTCCCATTCGATACGGCGTAAGATGCTTGTTTTGTTTTTCAAATTATACTCCTTAACAAAATAAGCAGCTTAAAAGCACTAAATGTATTTAAAAATTTTAATCTTTGTTTTATAACTATAAGACATCTTATATAATGTAAATTTTATTTAAAATACATACTTCCTTATGACTAAAGAATTATTAGCCTTTTTGCCATTACTAAAATTAATAAAAATATTTTTTTAACACTACACATTATGCACATCGGAACAGAACCGCTTGGTTTTAAACATTGCATACTGACCACAAAGAAAGTTTTGGGTTACAGCACAAAGTCTAATTTTAATTTTTGTTTAGCTGTAGAAGTTTTATGTTTATTAACACATTAATTCGTATTATTTTTATGTACTATCGGTTCTACTTTTCTCAGCTTCCACCATGATGCTAAAGTACTTAAAATATATCAGACCAAAGATAGGAGAATTCTCAAAATTAACACAGCATCGAGACAAAATTCCCAATCTTCTTTCATCTGCTATTGTTTCGAATATTTACTTCGTAGAACTCTGTCATGGCTTTTAAAGCAAAGTTTTATTGAGCGGGTGACGTCCCATTCGGGCTATAGGCTAGCAGACCTATTACATATCCGTATCCGTAGTTAGGAGAAAGCTTTTATTGACCGTCTCATTAACAGTTTCGCCCAACATCTAAACGGACTTAAATCCACTTTTGTTAGTGTTTGCTCGCATGGATCAAGGGGCTGAGACAAAACTTATAAGAGCAGCCTGGCTTGTGAGTACAGTATTTTAACTACTTAAGTTTCACCTTAGTCTTTATGTTCTGTTAATCCCGCAAGTAGCGGCGACCCATCGGTTGTAATGTGGAGCTCGTTAAACTAAAGATCTAATAAAAAAGGTTTATCCAATACCTTTTTCTAACTTGATGTTACTTTATTGAATGATTAAGACTGGGTAATAAGTCCCCTGACTCTCTCCACGGAGCCAGACAAAATAATTAGATTATTAGATTCAATATGACCTGTAAGAATTGTAAGAATTGGAGGCTCCCTTCAGCCCACCTGGACACAAGTGCCCCCATAGCTCAAAAGAAGGGGCCCCGTATCTCCACAAACGAGGGCAGCCAGTAACCCAGCCACCCCCAAACAACAAACAAAAATACTAAATCAAAAGTAAATAAGCACATCTAACACAAAATTACAGACTAACAAACAAACAAAAAAAAATCCATAAACACAAATTCACAACATAGAACACCACAGATATCCAAAACCCATATAAACACAAAATTCAATTTTAACAGAAGATTCCAACTAGCGTCCTATTTTCATTCATAAACTTCATTAGGGCAATAGAATATGATTTAAAAACTTTAAAATTAATGACACTCACATTAAAATCAGTAATGTTAAAAATCTGTCTAATAGGGGCTGTTAAACTACAATCAACCACGAAATGCCTAGCATCACCATCAACATGACAACTATTACATAATTTATTTTCCTGCAGATTAAATCGGTTGAAATAGAACGGAAACCTACCATGTACAGTTAAAACCTGATTAACATCAATGTTGTTCATACATTTCATTTTATTTGTGATTTTAATTAGTTCCATAAATCCTTTGTTTTTAGGTGAAGAGAACCACTGTATTTTCCATTTGTTAACGTAATATTTTTTCATTCTTCGACTTGCAATTCTCTTCGAACCTGTTACTTCAATATCCATTGCACTGACATTTGCGACCGCCTGCTTGGCCAGGCTGTCGGCCCTCTCATTACCAATAAAGCCTAAATGGGCTTTAACCCAATGTAGCTTAATATTTAAATATGAACTCAAAGTTTCTAAATGACTCTTAATTTCGACAATTAATGGATTGAAATTTTCTGGGCGGGAAAGCGCATGGAGAAGTGACAGGCAGTCAGTGTAAATATTTACAGACGTGGGTATAAACAAGGTATTTTTAATCCATAATACTTGTTTGAACGCTTTACTTTCTGCCTGGAAAACTGAATTATATATGTTCAACTTGAACATTCTATAATCCACCTCAGTTCCATATTAAAAAACAACAAAAGCAGCTCCTACGCTCCCTCCGACCCCAGAAACATCTGTATAAATATCAAACACATCAACAGTTGGATTACATTTATCAAAAACAAACCAATTCTATTGGAAGGATGTATTAAACGAATATTAAGTTTTTCAAAAACATTCTTTGTAATTAAATAATCTTCATACATTTTTCAACTCCATTCGTCCAGTTCTAAATAAAAATTTCTCATAAAAAATTCGTATAAAATTGAGAGAGGAGGCAGCCCAGCCAACACAAAGACGGCCTCAGTAGACACCGCTCTAAATCATCGGATTAAAGCTAACCCCAAGCTCTCTGAATACTGTCTAACTTAATAACTATAATAACTGTCTATCTGAATCCGTAATCTAACCAGTTCCCCTGCCCTGAATCCCTAGGCTCCAATTTCGTACATGATGATTGGAAGCACTACATTTAAGTAAATCTTCTTCAGAATGGAGAATTTCGAGGCTAAAATCTCAGCTGAAACGGTTCTTCTATAATTTAATAAAATCAGATCAGTTCGACTTTGTACCAACTTAAAATATTCTATAAAATTTAATTTGTTATCAATGATAACGCCAAGATATTTCATATTATCTACAAATTTGATTCTTTTGCCTTGATATTTCAATATGACCTGTATATAGTTCGTAATTTCACAGGAGCTGTAAATATGAGCACAGAAATGTCGAAACTATGTAAATAAATTATGCTGATCATGAATTACGGAATATTGAAATTTAGCGGGTTCCAGCACAAAATTTTGTCTCCAGTTTGGAGACATTTTGTGATATCTATATTACTATTTTCTACTTCTTTCTAGATGTTTTTTCTAAACTATATTTTTGCCAGCTTAACGATATTTTGTAAGGTTTTGTATAACATATATTTGAAGGCTAAGAAAATAATAGCTTAAAATATTCAGTCAGTCCTCTCTCCTATGGGCAAAAGTATTTAAAAATGACAATGCCATGAGTTACTTGGAAAATGTTCTACCATGTAGCAGACTACGTGCTGTCGGGTTTACATGCCCAATAATTTTACATTTTTTTCAGGGAGCGAATACGTTCTGTTGTTAAACAGAAAATGCTATATCCGCTGATTGAGCTGATTTTCACAGAAGAGGACTGTTCTCCTACATTTGTAAATTTGGTGCTGAAAACTTTAACAGAAATTCAAATTTTCTTCTTTATCTGATCAATACTTATTCGCAGAAGGTTTGATCTTAAACAAAATTAGGCAGTAAGTATTTCATAATAAGTACTTTTCTGATAGAAAATTTGGTTACATTTCCCTCTTTTTTTTTTTTTTTTTTTTTTTGCAGTATCACCACCGCATATGTTTACTTTATAAATCTTTTTTACACTTTAGTAAATTTTATTTCTAAAGCTAAATCGATGTCTTCTTCATTGGATCGATTTCGGCTAACTGAAACTGACACAACAGAACAACATTCTAAACCGTATGAATTAAAAATGCAGAAAAGAACGTAAAAATCAAAATGCATGAGTATTTCTATGCCTGTGATTTGTTTTTTATGTTGTCTTTTTGTTTTTCTTTGTCATCTAATTATCATTACAGAGCCTTGGTTTAAAAAACGCCTCTCTCTTCAGGTTTGCCTTTTATTTTTAACTGTTACATTTGAGAAAACATTTCAAATTTTGTTTTATTCTATACATAGACACAGTGCAAAAAAAGCAAAAAAGCAACTGAATAAAATCTTTACGGTGCATGACATTTCATATCATACTTATCGTTCAGTAAAACATATCGAAATCGTTTTTAACAATATTACTGTAAGTTGAATAATATTTTATTCAATATTACATTTTTATTACAACATTAAGCATTTTTAAATAGAACATAAGAGGAATTCCTCGTAGGCAAATGGTTTCACTTTATTACTAATAAGAATGTTTTGTACTGTAGTCTTTTTAAATATGTTCTCATATTAATAAAAGTCTTTTGCTGCATTTCCTGTTTACTATGAACTTGCATTCGCTTTTTCAAAATCTTCAATCCATAAGCTGAAGTAATATCTTCAAAAATTCATTGAAAGAATTTATATTGAATTTTCAAAATCTTGCTTCAGTTTGTCGGTTTCTCTTTGATCAGTTTGTTTATGCCATTATATATAGTTACGACATTTTCCAAGTCAAATCTAATTCGAAAGCTTTGATCAGAAATGACACTTCTTACGAACAAGGATTTATCCGTTTATTTCTTACATTCTTGTGTTTTCAAAACTAATTAAATTATTAGATTTTTGAAAAGGGCCATCTGATCCATGTAAATTAAAATATATTATGGAAAGAAGTAATTTGGATTTTTTGAAGTCTTATTAATCAAAGTCACAACAAAAACTGCTTTAAAAACGGAATTATGTGTACATAAAACTGCATTATAGATATTTTGGTGTGGTGGGGTGTTGGTGTGGTGTATTTAATTATGGCAAAGCACACGAGGGCTATCTGCCTAAAGGGAGGGATGCCTTTCGTGGAGGACTTTCTAAGGGAAACTGGCTCGTATACACGTTACACATGGGGAAAACCACGAAAACGCCCATGCAGCCAGCCCGTTCGCGGGATTCGAACCTCAGACCGAACTACCAGTGTTCAGCGTCTTTACCGCTCGGCCGCTGGTGGGCTATAGATATTTCGGAATTGCAAAGGAATAATACATACTCAAAAGGTAGATAATTTTTTGATATTGCTACTCAGAAATATAAATTTTGTTTAAGATAGATCTGTCTCCAACATTTTGAAGTGCATTCTATTATTATTTGAAGGATAATTATACAGAAAAAGTGTTTGGTTCGGTAGGACTCATCGAAATTCCCCCGTAACAAAATAAAACACGATTTTTCTTTCTTATTTTCTTTATGGTAACAAATAATATCCACCATATGAAATTTAAGGTAATTATTGTATACAGGACGTGACATTCTTATACATTAAACATACTCCTGCGTACATAAGCTATGTTTCTGAAAAACATATAAGCCACGTGCTTTCTTTGTCAATTATTACATATTAAAATACTTAACTTAGATCAGTGTTTCTCAACTGGATTTACTCCAAAGACCGGTAAAATAAAATATTTCTGTGCGTTCTCGCGGACCGGTAAGTTTAATAATTCGACCCAGTGGCCCAAATTTTCACATAAATAAATACTAAACTAGTAAACTATTGCTATTATAATGTAGGTGATATTTTAATATCGGTTGTCGCCTGATGGCACTTTGAAGTTTGGAGAGATAGCTGGATATTTCACAGACCGGTAAATATTTCTTGCGGACCGGCAGTTGAGAAACCCTGACTTAGATCATTATAAAAAATCATATTTTAAAAATTAAAAAATATATTTCAGAAATCATTCATTTTTATATTTAGTAGAAGTTTTAAAGCTCAAATATTATAACTTCCTATATGAAGAAAATAAAATTTTTATTTAAAATTATCCTTTCAAAACCTAACTGCGACATAACCTCAAACGTAAACGACTAAGCGTTCGCGCATTACCCAATCACCAGAACTAGACGTAACTTAGAATAGAAAGACAATATGCCAGTATCTTTAAAAATTGTACATGAAATATAAATGTGGTTTCGGTACTGGGAAATGTGTAATGAAGAATTAGTACTTTATGTTTAAATATTGCAATTTTGAATACTAAGATATAAGAGTGCTTTTAATACATGAAAATCAAGACTGTGTTTTTAGACTGCTATTCTTTAACGGTTACAAATTGTTAAATAATTTGCAGTGTTTTTAAACTTTTCTTGGTAAATAAAAAACATGAGAATAATACCATCCATCCTTTAATAAAGAGAACTACATAAAAATTTTCATCACTTATTGCCTTTTATTATTAGAAGTATATTCTTCAATTCCAAACTTTTGTATGAAATGAACTTTATACAAATCTCGCATTTGATTACAAAAGTAAGCAGAAACCGTGAGTGATCACAATAGATGAATTTCAACTTAACTTTGTAAATGTCGAACTTGAAATTGAGAACTCTCGTTTATTTCCATTACGTTTTCACAGGAGCGAAAAGTAACACAGAACTTCAATCCTTTAAAAGCAGGGTTTGGAGAACACAGCAAAGCTTTCAGACTTGAAACTTTTCTTCTTGGAGGACAGTTAGACATCCATTCAGTCTTCGAAGAATACGCGTGAGCAACAGATACATCCGGAGATCCTCGCAAATGAAAGAATGGGGATTTCCAAAAATTGGCTGGTCTTAACTCTTCCAAAGCTCTTTTTCTGCCCTTCATGTTTGCTTAGGATTCATTAGTGGGATGAGATTAGTTTCTGTTCATTTTTCCTTTTGCTGGCAAATGAGACTTACGGTAAGAAATAACATCAAAGAATTTTTTTTTCTTAGAGGTTTTGTTTACTTTTAGTACAAACACTTTACATTTTATCAATTAAAGTGCAGTGTTACTAAATTTACATCTGTTCCGTTTTCTGTAAACGAAACTTGCAAATCAAATTTCTGATACACTCGTCTAGCTGAAAGTTTGAAAAATACGTACACTTGACTAATTTAGTATCTTATAAGATTGTTATTGACATTAAAACATTTTGAAAACAAAATGTAAAACGGATACAAGATGGATATCTATTAATATATTCTCTTCTATCGACTACGTATTCTAGATTATATATTAAAGTACTTTTCACATATCAAATAATTAAACAATAGTAATTTAGTTCAAAGTTTTGTTGTTTGAAAAGCCTAGCTATGCAGCATTTTCATAGCTTTTTTATGATGCCATTACCTGAATGACTATCAGGAAAACTGGCTGATAAATCTTTTGGTTCGCATCAAAATCCCTGATTAAATATATATATATATATATATATATATGGGAGTTATCAATATCCAATGCCGAATTAGAATACCAGATGACGTCATTAGTACAGCCCAGCGCAGTAAGAATCAGACAGCGTTGAGACCTGGTCGAGAGCGGAGGGCAGACGTGAGCAGACGGCTCACGCGTCTTCAAGAGTTTATGAATTTAGATTGTGCTTTTGATGTTATGCCTTTAGCTGTGATAATTTTAGATTATCATACTATTTAAAGCTATTCTCGAATGTTTGTGTAAAAGGACTGCATCATTATGTTAATCCTGCATACCGTTAACTTCATCTTTATTTACTTTTCTTATTGACTTTAATTTCTTTCTATTAAATAAACCATTTAAATATTACTTCATGCTCTCATGCTGTGAATTAAGTCAAGTTCTACAAAAGGTAAAATCCTAGTATACGGTGCAGCCTTGGCGCGATTTTGAAAATTATCGCCAACACCAAAAATGACCCAAAGAACGTCTATGTATATACTATACACTATCACTACATACTATATAACTATGTATAACTATATACATTCTTTGAATGACCCGTTTACTACTCATCGTATATGTTTCGTTTTTACTGCTCATCATAAAGTCGCCAAAAGTAGCCAAATCCCTTATGCACTGGATACTAGGATTAAGCCCTACAAAAAATCTTGGCGACCAATCGTGCGGCCTCGAATTCCAAAATGTGCGAGTAGTAGAACTGTGCTTTGAACTGTGAACTGAGGGAACTGTTGTCACGATTTATTGGATTACTCGTATAAAGTATGGATTACCCAATTGACGACAATCATCTGTCGGGTGAGTACAAAACTTTCTTTCCAATATGAAGTTAGTAGAAATTCCAGAATTGGAAGCAGCTTTAAAGAACCGTAAAAGTTCTGAAATCAAAAGTTTGCATAAGCTTATTTTTAATACTGATGGAGATCGAAACAACCGGAAATGATTACGTGAATTTTCTGGCTTTATATTTAAACCAGATTCTGAAGAATATAATAAGAAAATAGATGCAGTGCAGAATAGTTTTACTTTGAATGAGTTAATTAAAGTTTGCAATGAATTGTGCATAAATTCAGAAGGTTTAAAAACGGAAGTTGTAACCCGAATTGTCTCTTTCCTATGTTATTTATCTGTATTATTTGAAAATATTTTGCATGAAGAAACTAGTGATATTGAAGATGAAACTATTAATAAAATTTCTGAAGTAATGCTTGATGATAATCAAAGAGACAATCCTGGTTTTAATGAGTCTCAAGTAAACAACAGTATGCAGCTTTCAATTCAAGATCATTTTAAACCTCATCTTAGTTTTTCGGATATTGAAAGTATTGTTAATCCTTTTTCTGGTAATTCATACTAAAACGTTGATAAATGGATTGATGAATTTGAAGATGTTATAAATTCTTTGAAATTAAGTGATTTGCATAAATTAGGTTTTGCTAAAAGATCATTAAAAGGTAAAGCGAAACTATTTATTCAGAGTGAACCTAAAATTAATGACTGGTGTAAGTTAAAAAAGCTTTTGAAATCTGAATATGGTAAAACTTTTAATTCTGCTGAATTGCATGAAATGTTATGTAAACGTAAATTGATGCCTAATGAATCTTTAGATGAGTATTTTTTGAGAATGAAAGAAATGTGTTCGCGAGGTAACATTGAAGATGCTTCATTAATTAAATATGTTATTGATGGTAATCCCGATTCTGTAGTGAGGAAAACTATACTATATGGTTGCGAAACAATAGCTGAATTTAAACAAAGGCTTAAAATTTATGATAAAATGAGATCGGACAATGATAAGTTTAAAAATCCGAAAACGAAAGTAGACACTCAAGTTAAAGATAGAAGTAAGCTTTCGTCATCAAACCGAAATCAATCTAACGTTAATAAGGTCAAATGCTTTTAATTGCCAGGAATTTGAGCATTATTCTAAGCATTGTATAAACAAATCAAAGGGTGTAAAATGTATTAAATGTAAGAAGTTCGGGCATTATTCAACGGACTGTCCAGAGCGGAACCCCGAGACACAACAAGCAGCTTTATTACAACGAATTTCCGACAAGGATAGAATTATGAAGACTTTAGAAATAAATAATCATTTAGTTGATAGTTTAGTTGACACTGGTTCAGATGTAACGATATGCAGCGTAGAGTTACACAAGCAGATTGGTTCTCCTAATTTAAATTGTAGCGATATCATATTAAACGGAATTGAATCAAAGCAAACGTACCCCATCGGCTTTTCCATTTCTGATATTTCAATTGATGGTTTTTTACTTCGTACGAAAATTTATGTTGTTAAGTCATTATGTAATCAAATTGTATTAGGTTTGGATGTACTGAATCATTTAACTTTTCCTTTACCGAGAATGGCCTTCAAATAATTTCTCATCGGAATAAAAGTAATGTAAACTTGATAACTGCTGAGTCATCTCGAAATTCTAACGTTCGTTGCGTTATGGGAAATTTGAATATTGCTGTGTCATTGAAGAATGTTTATGATCTTTCTCAGTCGTCTGACGTCTCCGTTAATGTAAACAAAAGTCCCGAAAGCGGAAGTAGTAGCTCGAGGTTTAATTACCTTTCACATCTGGTGAATGTTATTTCTGTCAACGAGATTGATTTATCGCATATTTCAAATGCAGAACATATAGAAAGACTGTGTAATTTAATTAATTCGTACCAGCCTCGGAAAAATAGACAATCTGACTTCAAGATGCAAATAAATTTATGCGATGATATTCCTGTCTGTCAAAATAGAAGATACATGTCTTTCGCGGAACAAAAAGTTGTTGACGATCAAATTAAGGAATGGTTGAAAGAGGGCATAATAAAGCCTAGCAATTCTAATTATTCGGCGCCTATTGTTTTGTGTAACAAGCGTGATAATTCGAAACGTTTATGCATAGACTATCGGAAATTAAATAAGAAGATTATTCAAGACAAATTTCCACTGCCTTTAATTCCGGAAGTACTTGATCGCTTAGAACAGTCAAAAGTCTTCACGACACTAGATTTGAAAAATGGCTTTTTCCATGTGGACATAGATGAAAATTGCACCAAATATACCGCATTTGTAACACATAATGGTATCTACGAATTTCTTAAAGCTCCTTTTGGTTTATGTATTAGTCCAAATGTTTTTCAAAGATATATTTATTCAGTATTTCGTGACTTGTTAAATGAAGGTGTACTAATTATTTATATGGATGATATAGTCATACCGGCTAATGATGAAGCTGAATGTTTAGACAAATTAGAAAGATTATTCAAAACTGCTTCGGAATATGGATTACAAATAAATTTCAAAATGTGCCAATTCTTAAAACGTAAAATTGAATTTTTGGGACATGTAATTGAAAACGGAAATATTCGACCATCGCCTTCCAAAACTGTTGCTGTTCGAAACTTTCCACAGCCGCGTAACTGTAAACAACTACAAAGCTTTTTAGGACTAACGGGATATTTTCGTAAATTCATTCCTCAGTATGCTAAAATAACTAAACCTCTTAGTGACTTGCTTAGAAAAGGTATTGGTTTTAAGTTCGATTTCGAACAACAGGAAGCTTTTTGCAGATTGAAAGAAATTCTCTCTCAGGCACCTGTTCTACATATATTTAGGCAAGGATATCCATTAGAACTTCATACTGATGCTAGTAGTCAAGGCTTTGGTGCGGTATTACTCGAATTGTCTGATGATGGTAATTATCACCCAATCCAGTATGTGAGTAAGAAGACTTCACCGCAGCAAGAGAAACTCTGTAGATACGAATTAGAAGCCCTTGCAGTAATAGAAGCTCTGAAGAAATTTCGAAACTATTTGTTAGGGACTAAATTCAAAATTGTAACTGATTGTAGTGCTTTTCAGAAAACTTTAGATAAGAAAGATTTAACTCCTAAGATTGCAAGATGGGCAATGTTTATTGAAGAATTCGATTGTGAAATTGTACATCGTTCAGGAAGCCAAATGAAATTTAAGTAGAAATTTAAGTAGAAATGCTCTAATTTTAACATCATACACATACGATGTAACTGAGAAGATTCGGTTAGTACAATAACAGAATGAAGATGAACATGTGAAGTTAATCAAGAATTTAGTTGAGAAGGGAGAAGAAAATGGATTCTTCGTGAGAAATGATATTTTGTACAAATTTGAAAATGGTAAAGATCTTCTAGTAGTGCCAGAATTCCTACAGAATGAAATCATACAGAAGGTACATAAAAAAGGTCACTTTGCTGTAGATAAAATTGTGAATGCTGTAGAGCAAGAATTCTATATTCCCAGACTGAAATGCAAAGTTGAAAAAGTAATTGCTAACTGTATAGAATGTACACTGTACAACAAGAAGCAAGGAAAAGCAGAAGGATTTCTTCATCCTGTACCGAAAGAAAACGTTCCCTTGAGTACGTATCACATCGACTTTATTGGACCTCTTCCATCGACGAACAAGAGATACCAACACATTCTAACTGTTGTCGACGCTTTTACGAAATTTACTTGGTTCTATCCAGTGAAATCACCAACTACGCAAGAAGTTATTTCAAAATTGCAGCAACAACAGACTGTATTTGGAAATCCAACCAGAATCATTTCAGATCGAGGTAGTGCCTTTACATCGAAAGAATTTTCAGCTTATTGTACTGAAGAAGGAATAGAACATGTCAAAATTACTACCGGTATTCCAAGAGGTAACGGACAAATTGAGCGAATTCATAGAATTTTGATTCCTGTTTTGTCAAAATTATCACATGAAGATTCAACGAAATGGTTTAAGTATGTCCAGAGGATAATCAACAGTACGACTACGAGAAGTACGAAATATTCACCGTTTGAGCTTCTCATAGGCACGAAAATGAAGAATAAAGAAAATTTGAGAATTAGTGAAATATTGAATGAAGAATATTTAAAGCAATTGATGCAAGAACGTGATGAGATGAGAGAAGATGCTAAAAACAACATTTTGAAGATACAAGAAGAGAACCGTAAACAATTCAACAAAAAACGTAAGAAACCGAAACTATACAAGATTGGCGACTTGGTAGCCATTCAGAGAACTCAATATGGGACTGGTTTGAAACTACGACCTAAGTTTCATGGACCGTATAAAATCATAGCTGTTCGATCAAATGACAGATATGAAGTCGAGAAAGTAGGATGCCATGAAGGACCGAATTTGACATCTACTGCGGCTGACCATATGAAGCCATGGTCAAATTGATTTGATGTTTGTAACATCTCAAAACCTAAGGACCTGATACTCTTTTTTCTTTTTTTATTATCTTTGCAGGTACATGATAGTGATGTCCATTCAACAGACATCGAGGACGATGCCTCTTCAGGCTGGCCGAAGCTGTGGGAGTTATCAACATCCAATGCCGAATTAGAATACCAGATGACGTCATTAGTACATCCCAGCGCAGTAAGAATCATCCCAGACAGCGTTGAGAGCTGGTCGAGAGCGGAGGGCAGACGTGAGCAGATGGCTCACGCGTCTTCAAGAGTTTATGAATTTAGATTGTGCTTTTGATGTTATGCCTTTAGCTGTGATGATTTTAGATTATCATACTATTTAAAGCTATGCTCGAATGTTTGTGTAAAAGGACTGCATCATTATGTTAATCCTGCATACCGTTAACTTCATCTTTATTTACTTTTCTTATTGACTTTTATTTCTTTCTATTAAATAAACCATTTAAATATTACTTCGTGCTCTCATGCTGTGAATTAAGTCAAATTCTACACACACACACATATATATATATATGTGTGTGTAGAATATATATATATACAAAACTTTTGGAAAAACAATATAAACATGCCTAGTATTTTCGCGCATTAAGCTACAGGAAAATTATCATTAAAGAAATAAAGTAAGAAATTTAGAACTAATATTTCACAAATACCAAAAATTGAAATTCATAATTAATACGTATCATATAAACTTATAAATGCAACAAAGAACTTAGAAAACGTTAAAACCCAAACTTTTTAAACATCCTATTTAAAAAAATTAATGAAATTTAAAGAAAAATGAACAAAAACAGGAGAGAAATTCAATTAACTTCAATGCCACTGCGTCGGGGGGGGGAGGAACATTGAAATAGCTCTTCTACAGAAATCCTTACTTTTCTATACACAGGATTAATCGATGAATCATTGCAATGTATTTAATTATAATATATATATCATTTTATGCGGAAATAAGGCCTTTTAAATCTCTCGAAATGTCTTCTTTGTCGTAATTTGCGACATTTTTTTTGTGCGTATACATCCAAGCATGTATTAGCAAAGATTCAGGGAATAGATTTGATTTATTATGAAATTATATCAATCGCATTGATGTTCGGGTTCTTAGTAAAGCAAAAAAAAAGTTTCATAAAAAATCTTTAGAGATAATCATAATGACATAGCAGATTGAAACTAAACAAAATAACTTGATTTTAAAATTTTTATTAGCCCAATTCTGATGATGATGTGTTTAAATTTGAAACATGGGTAAGGAAAGAAAACGGGCTTTATAAAAAGTGTATTTATGGAGTATTATTCTCTCGAAAGAGAATAACATCTTATATTCAGGAAGAGCGAACTTAGACTGCTGACTTCTGCCTGAATAGCTGTATTAAATTAGATCTGCTAGTATATTGTCTAGTCAACGCATGAGCTGACTGCTTACAGTTGCTGAGCTGCCTGCGTACCTGTGTATTTTAAAAGATTTTCAATACATATTTTCAACTATTCTGCGTTCGGAGAAGATTTTGGATAAATCTTTGTAATATTTGCGTTACTGAAGAATAATGATCTGTGACTGTTAACAATCGTAATCTATAATGTTTTATTTAAACTATGCGACAAACAAGGCATACAAATTTGCCTAAATTTTAATTTTAATGCTACCAAACTTCACCCCAAGAATTGCAATTTTAAGTATCTCTAATATAAGAAATAGTTACATCAATGTTTACAACTCAACAAGATATATCAGATCACCCAGTCGATATTAAATGGCATCCTTTCACCCACCTGCATTTGTAGCGAAATGTTTATAACCGAATATTTGCACATTGAAATCGTTTGAGTTAGAACAGTATTTATACAGAGCATTTTGTAGCAAAATATTTGTAGAGTGAACACATAATCCTTCTCTCCCTTTCTGTTTGCGCAATAAATATTTCATTCGCAGAGATTGTGAAAATAATCTAGTATTTCAAAATCGTCCTAGTGTACTCATTTCGGGCAGTGAAATGCACTTTCATGCGAATTAAATCATGTAAGGCTTTTGGGGTTTTTACACCGCTTTCCTTAATACGTTTTTAACTGTTATTTTATTATAAGACTGAGTACAAATGTAAAACAGTTACAAAAATAAAACTTCAAGAAACAAATGGCGACATTAAAAGTACTAATAACAGCTCTAATAAAATAAACTGGTTAAACAAATTTTTGTTAATTTTAATTGCCAACTTAAATGAAGAAACATAGATCAATATTTGGCCTTCCTTTTTATTTATTTTCATAATGTTTAACTATGATTATTTTTCGAAGCATATTTTGCCTTCTGAATACATAGCAACTTTTATCTAATGAAGTAACCCATTCGTGTTCCGGAAACAAAGTGTTATATTTAAAAATAAATGACAAAACATAAATATGAAACAAACACCTGAAGAATACAAAAAAACATAAAAAAATAAATTATAATATTTTTGTTTGATTACAAAGTTACAGCAACGAATGCGCAATTTTATTTTTAAAAAATTTAATTTTAACCGATTCGTTTGGCAACGCCGATTCATAATTTCTTGACAGACCCCCCCCCCCCCCAATCTGTCACCATTAATGTCGTTATTTCAGTTTTCTTAGTTCACTCTTAGTTGTAATACTTGTTCATTGGTGCAAAAAGAATTCAGTAGCGATAAAAATTACCTTTAGCATTTTTACCGGTACTCGGTTCGAATTATAAATGACAGCAAATATTTTTAAGCATGAAATTTATTATAAATAAGAAGGAAAGTAGCTGGAGTACCGATTTAGATGCCTGTATTCGTCTTAGATGACTAACTACACTCATGTCCATAAATTAAGGATAATGCAAAATCAGGCAAAGGAAGAGTTAAAAGCAAAACAAATTTGACTTATTTGTAAAGCTTATTTATTAAACAAAAGGTAAAGTGCAAAAAAAGATGATATATATTTGATATTATTTAAAAAATTAGCGATTTTTCTCCCTGGAGCAAATTACAAAAAAAAAATATTTATAAAAAACCAATATTACATGGTTGGTATGATTGTTAATACATTGTATGTCTCCCAGACGATGCAATACAGACCGTACAACGCCTAGGCATGCTGAGTATCAAATTATCTATCTGATCTTGGGGGATATTACACCACTCAAAAAGCAATGCTCTCTGAAGTTCCGGTAGACATGTAGGAGGAGGTTGACGGGCTGGAACTCGTCGGCCAAGCATGTCCCACACGTGCTCTACTGGATTCAAGTCCGGTGAGAATGCTGGCCAGTCTATACGGGTCATACCCTCCGATTGATGGCATTCGCTTACGATGTTTGCACGATGAGGACAGGCGTTGTCATCCATAAACACAAATTGTGCACCCGTGGCGCCTCGAAACAAACGTACATGTTGTTCCAGAATGACGTCCCGATAGATTTGGCTTGTCATGGTTCCAATTTGAACATGCATGTCAGTTCTGAAACCCAGAATAATTCCACTCCAAACGAGCACTCCTGCACCACCGTAACGGTGTCGTTCAATGATGGTTTCTTGGTGGTATCGAGTACCTGGAGCTCTCCATATGAAAGTACGGCGAGAATCAGACTGCAAGCTAAACCTGGACTCGTCGGAAAACATCACACAAGCCCACTGTTGCGGTGTCCACAATGCATGCTCTCTGCTCCAGGCTAACCGCAGGCAACAGTGAGTTGCAGTAAGTGGAACGCATCTGACGGGTCTACGAGCATATAGACCAATCTGCCCTAATCGTCTGTACACAGTCTGCCTTGAAATTGTCGTACCAGTGACTGAAGAGAGCTGACGAGACAGGTCTAAGGCTCTACTCCGCCTGTTTCTTTCGGCAGTAACTGCCAAATACCTGTCCTCATTCGGCGTTGTAACTCTGGGGCGACCTGTGCTGTAACGTCTACTCACATTACCATCATCTTAGAATCATTGCCAAAACCTGGAGATGACACTCTGGGCAATTCCAAGTTCGTCTGATACTTCCAGTTGGGTACGCCCACATTCCAGACGGCCGATAATTCTACCACGTAAAAAATCAACCAAACGCGTCCTTTGTGTCATAACTATTCGGTTATTGCACTGAAATGCTTATAAAGCGCCTGCGAACAATTTTACATCTTTGCCTGTATTCCTTATATATCACTCTCTTATACTTTCGTCATTGTGACGTACCATCGGTGTCATCTGTTTACTTCCTGAAATTTGCATATGATTCTTGAAGATGTGTGTAGTGATTTTACAGGTGATATATTACAGGTGATATATTTATTTTAGAGTTCGATTTCCGCGTGACTCCAAATTATCCTTAATTTATGGGCGTGTGTGTATAAGACAGACTTTAATAAATTGACGTTACAACTTTAGCATCAGGGAAACCATTAATATCGAAGAGAAAAATAAAGTTTATTCAGTTATGTTTGTTTTTAGTATAATTACAATTATAATTTTAAATTTTGTGTTTAAAGTTTAAAGCATACTTTAGTTATTTTCTAAATAAAATTTATTTTATTATTCACAGACACACACACAAAAAAGACTATTTTAAAATGAAAATGCCACTGACCAAGAAACGTCTTCTTAATATACATATTTTGGCTGATTCTAACCCGCAGCAAAAAAAGATTGCCTAAGCCTGACCTATTTTTATACTTTTTATTACTTGATATAAGCTAATTTAATTACTTGATATAAGCTTTTTTATTACTTGATATTAATTTATGGATAAGAAAAGAAATAAGAAATGTTTGCACTTTTTATGTTATTGGTATATATTTTTAATTACCATTAGTAATGTGTAATTAGGTTTTACCATGCACAGGAATGCTGTTGCCCAATCCGGATAGTGCTTATTGACGTTGACTACCATACCAAAAGGCCCGAGTTAGAATTCTGGAAAATGCAATGATATTTGTAAATGTATAGTGTGTTTGCGGCATGGCGAATTCTAAATATATGGCGAGCCGAATGTCCTCTCCTGTATTTTGATGGTAGGGAAAGAGGAGGTAAAACCTCGGATCCACCTCCAGGGGGTCTCTTCCTCAAAAGTGTGGGGGGATCTCAGGAAAATCGTAATGTCAAGTATGTGGTGCTGAAGGTTCTTGCCAACCATAGATGTAATCTTGTACTCCTTGCCGCGATGAGCTTTATGCCGCCCAAACGGGATAATGGTTTATGACTCTGATTACTATACGGAAGGGCCCGGGTTCTAAGATCCCGCAGAAGGCATGAAAATGTGTAAACCCATAAATGTCCTTGCGGCATGTTGGCACTCTAAATATATGGCGAGCCGAAAGCACTCTCGTGTGGATTGATGGTGGGGAAGAAAGTTGGGAGTTCCTCGGACCCAAACCCCAAGGTGCCTCCCTCAAAATTGCGATGGAAGTGAGCAAAATCATATTGCCACTTAAGTGGTGTCCATTACTCTTGCCAATGGCAGGCGCTATCGTTCACTCCTTTCGGCGCTGAATTTTGTTTAATTGTTCTGATGTCAGACAAAAGAGATTAGCCACAACAAGAATAGTGGTGCTGGTGAAATAAGAAAGTTTTACATGAAATCCTATTTTTACATAATTTATAACTATTCTCTAAAACTCTGAAACAAATATTCAGTCATACAAAGTATCTTTTCATAAAACTAAGTACCATAAATATGAAAAAAGACGAATTGTCCAAAATAGGGTAGATGGCTGTGGTTCGTAAAGCATGGCGTTTGTTATGATTTTATGTTCCCTTTGTCCTTCCATAAAGTAAATGCATAAACATGAATAGTTTGACAAGTACAACTGCATGAAAGGTCATAAAAACATTAATAGCACCAATATTATTAGACTGAATAACAAAGCAGCTTTCCTGAATCCTACGAAATGCAATTTCTATTTACTTCTATACTAATCAAATTAAATATTTTACCATTGTTCGCAACACTTGTTGCCGCCTGTTGACCTGCATCAAGTTATAGTTTTAAATTTAGCTATAAAATAGCCAATACTATGATGCAATAGCATAGAAAGCATAAAAATATTAATTCCTAGATTCGTTAATCTAAACTATTCTGTCAAACAAATAGCAATTTATTTTTGTCAGTCAGACACAGCACTTTACTAAAATTAATTAAAAAACATTCGGGACAGTGAAACTCTCACTTTTATGTTCGTTATCTTAGCTCAATTTTCCTACAGTTAATGTATATTTCACAATTCTATAAACTCTTTATCTATGCAAAATTAATATTTGATTTAATAATCATCCAGGGAAAGTAAAATTTTCCCTTTACAGAAGAACAAAAGAAGGAGCGTTCTGAGTTGTCCTAAAATTATCAAAAGGAACTGACAGGTGATTAAATTCCTTTCCAAACCCCACCTCCTTTCATCGGAGAATGAAATTCCATGGCCAGAGCTCCCTGCTATTATCGAAATCGTTTAAGTTATCCGTACTAATGACGGTCATCTAGTTAAAGATAGGCAAGCCGAATGGAATTAGTGAGATTCCAAAATGTTCGCTATTAAGGAGGTTGAAGTGGTTCGATCCCTGTTGGAATAAATTGAGCTTCCGGAACAGGAACGTCTTATTAAACATCTTCCCAGCCTCCTTCCACCACTTTGTCTTACAGCTTTACGGAAAACTGCTGGACAGCATGTTGGGTGGGACTGGTAATTGCTTCCTGTTTCTGTCTTTTTGGAAATGGACTACTTTCGCTTGAAGAGGAAGAAATGGCGTAGAAAATTTTCAAACGTTGTTCATCGCTGGCAGCCATTTTGGAGTTAGATCCCATAGGAAGTTCTTCTCTGGTTGGATGGGCACGAATCAAATGCTCTGTTGAGTAATGAAATGTACCTTGCAGTGAAGCTCTTTAAAGCTAAACTGATTCATACTTATTAGTTTAAATATATTTAACGAAAAAGTTTCGACCGAAAAATCCGTTAGACATCCGATGAAGTTTGGTGCAATTATGAAGATCAAATTTATGTACCCTTCCTCTATAAGATTATGCCCCGCCCTCTCAAGAGTTATGTACAACTTGCCTCTGCCTTTGCCCGTCAAAATGATAATTTTTTAAAGAGCTTTATAATTTAAATTACTTAGTTATAATTAAAAGATTTATTTTGAAATGCTTATGATTAGTGATATAATCATCGTATACAATAAATAAGTGTAATAATTGCATGAATAATGAATCATTAATGAGATCTCGTTAGGAATGTACACTCTGTATAAAAAATAATAAAAGTAAAAAAGGGGCAGTTACTAATCCAAACTTGTAACATATACTAATCCAAACTTGTATATATCATCAACATCAATTTGATTCCTTTCAGTGGTTCAAGTTTGTATATAATAGGCGATAACAGGCTCAGTTTAAAACACAACAGCTACAAATTTATTTATGAGTTACTGAAATAGAACATAATATTCTTTTGCCGCTAGTTGTTAGGGCTGGCAACTCCCTTACAAACATTCTCATAGTTAAGTACATGTCATTACGGTTCAAATTCTAATCCTACACTGAAGAAAAGGCAAGGTAATCGCCATCTATAAAATATATATAACTTATATATCGCAACATATATAACCCATTTACTATATATCAGATTGATGAAATTTAACTTGTATTTTTCATGTCTCGAAAGCGCGACTTGGGATATATATTAGATTTATATATAGCTTGCTATATATATAATATATAATTATGTATAACATAATTATTTTGACAAAAAATCGGACGTTTTCTGAAATGACATACCCACGTTTTCCTTATTTCGATTCTAGGACTCGTATTATGCCCAAATATAAAATTTTGTAAAATTTGGTGAGAAAGTTAACCGAGAAATTCAAAATTTATCTTCACTCAATTATTTTAGGTTGCGCGGAGAAAAATTCACTTGGCGAAATTCTTAATTTATAGCAACCTATTTCACTTTAATTTTTTTATTGCGCACGAGAGGAAAAAAAGGTGCAGCGTTTATTCTTTCAAATTATTTTAACAAAGTGCGTAAACCACATTTAACGTTATTATCGCTTGTAACAAATTTCAAAACAGGCCAATATATGTATTCACTTATATCTTTGGAAATTTCGAATAAAAAGCTCTGATTTTTTGCAGGTGTGCCTAGAACTATATCTAGTTTAAGATGATGGCAAAAATGTTACATAAGATAGTTCAAAAATGTTTCGGGAAAATTTATAAAAATCGCTAAAATATACATATTAAACATCAGAAAATATCTGCGAATTTTATTAGGTTTGAACCTAAATTTCGAATTGTGAAAGAAGGAATCAATTACGTTTAATAAAAAAGAGATATCAATAGATATATACCTAAGTCTATTAACATTAAGGAGCTAAAATTTTGAGAGCAAATTGTTTTAAAATCTATTTTTGAGATTTTTACAAAACTTGGCACTTTGGCTTAATTTGAATAGTAGAATCAAAATATGAAAAAAAAAGGTATGTCTTTTCAGGAAAAGTAGTATATTGTTTCAAAATATCTATGTTAGGAACAATGCTGTATGTAAATGTAATATTATACACTGAGTCGTAATTTCGAGACATGGAAAACGCAAGTAAAATTTCCTCAAGTGGCCTAGTAGAACGAGAGATATAGAACTGTCCCCCTCCCCTTTTTGTGCAAAGTGTACTTGATGTACTTGTGTAGTGATAAATATGAGTATATTGCATAAGGAAAACAACAGAATGCATAATTGTTATAAAACGGAATATATTAATTTTTAAATTATTTTTATATTAAATACTTAAATCTAATTCTAACGATATTACGCTTGGTTCATTTTTCATTTTTTAAATTTTCGAGATAAATATCATCTTACATTCGGTAAATTAACCCCACTATTTAACTTTTATAAAACGAAGTGCTTTATTTAAACATTTTAAATAACAGTGTTAATTGTTAAAGGCACGATGCATTCAACTTATCCCTGCTTAGAACGCTTTAGCATATCTGCAAGCATAACCTGTAATAATCTATCTGGTCAGAATTTCATTTTTCTAACATCAGAATTGTTTTTATAAGAAAATGTCCAAGATTCTTTGGAACGTGATTTCGCCTTTCGCTAGCCTGTACTTTTCAAGTGCTTCTACTACGCGAGAGATAAGATTTATTAATTTATCTCCCACATTGTTTCAGGAGATCAAAATATCTTTAGTTTATCTTTCAGATTTAGCGAGTTTACAGTTTAAATAACAGAAATCTAATTTTATTTAAATATAATCTTATTTACAGTGTAACACCAGTTATCCGGAATCGTGATAATACGTGAAATTCCATTTATCCGGATGACTTGTTTCTCTTTTCAGGCAAATATCTTAAAACTGGTTTTAGTTTATTTAGAAGCTTATGATATTTTTGTTTGTTTAAATAACATGTAAAATGTAAATCTGTACATGTGCTTTCTTTCTAAAACATTGTTAAAATAACTCAGATCGGCACTTGCAGATTCGACTGCAGTTTTCAGGAAATATGTACTTTGTGTACAATAATGAGAAAACATTTACTTAGTATAAATATACCTCCGAGTACTTTTATACCCCATGAATTACTGTGTAATTAAAATACGCTCTTTTTCTTAAACAGACTAAACATACTACGTGTGTCCTCATCTCTCACCAAGCAAGAAACTCTTATTTCGCGCTACTCATTAAATTAATTTTATTTTGCATCACGAATAAAACTTGCTTTATTTTGTAGAAATCCCTATAATTTATTAGCCTAAATGGCAAACTTGCCCAAAAGGACTATTAATATCATTTTGGCATATTGTGTCTTCCACTATAGTAAAACAAGGTTCCGCTTTTCAAATTCTTGCCACCACATTTTATCGCCTTGTATTATATTTAAAGAAATTAAATAATGAAGAATCAGAATAAATGTATGTATATTTCCCTCACTGTGAAAAACCAACGATACCTAGAGATATCAAATTTTGAATAACGCAATCCTCCACTCGAATATGGGCATCTGGAAGCCTAAATTTGGTATTTAGAACTTGTTTTATTATCTATTTCATATTTTATAATACTTTAACGAATTTTTGATTAACAAACTTAACGAATTCAAAGCGAGCAATGAAAACACTGAATGGAACCAAATAGAAAAAAAAAAAAAAAAATACCTGCAGCGCGTGAGACTGTGTATCGGAAATTCCAAAGATAAACTCATTTTAAAATTATTTTGCGATATTGCTGTTGAACTGAATTTTATGGTTTAAGTGCAAAGAGTATGAAAGATAACAAGCAAAAAAATTTATTTAAAAAACGTCTAAAAATATTTAAAAAACGTCTCTTTAGGCGAAATTTAAAATCTAAAAGCTTTCCGATTTTTTTAAAATATTTTTTATCTTTCATATTTACAAAAACTTATTTTAATGCTTTTCATTTAATTTATTTGACTTCATGAAATATTAAAAATAAAAACCAATATTAATTAGTTTAGTGTGTAATCGTTGCGTAAAAAATACGAAAAATTAAATTTAAAATTCCTTTGGATGGGTTACAATTAGTCTTTAACTTGTAGGAGAGAAAGAGTAGCTCAATTATTCTGATATTTTTAAACTCTGGATATGTTGCTCTATCCTGCAAGTGAGAATATTTTGTTACACTGCTGTCACATTTATCTTCATATTGTTTTTATCTTAGTGATACGTAAGTCAAATGCCTGCAACAAATATAATGCTACGAATACTTTAATATTTATTTGTAAATCCTTTAATTAAAGATTATTTAATTTAGATTTAAATACTAACACAGTTGTCTCTGAAAAGAAAAACACAATATTGGAAAATAATGAAGCTATAGTTTTTACAAAAATTTGAAAATAATTTTCAAGCCAAATTTTCTAGAACTGCAAATTGATCGACTTTAGACTAACATAATTCAATCATTCTGAGTCACATGTAAAGATCTAAACAAGATTATGAAAAGGAGAGATGTGCTCTCCGCGTATAAATTTGCTCTCTCAGCTGAGCTATTTACTTACCAATTGCACACAGGTAATAGAAACTTAATTCAATCAATTTCAATTGATTTAGTTTAATTAAGACACAATAACACGCCGAATAAATACTAATTCAGAAGTCAAACAACAAAAATCAGCGTTATATTTACAAAATTTTCACAGGACTAGTTTCGATGGTTTTACCGATGAAAATGGTGGTTCGGTAAAACCATCGAAACTAGTCCTGTGAAAATTTTGTAAATATAACGCTGATTTTTGTTGTTTGACTTCTGAATTAGTGATTTAGTTTAATCAAATTTGCGTTTGCTAATTCATCTGACACTAGATGTATCATCATAAGATCACCGAAGAGAAAATAGCCATAAATGTCGTTTGTAAAGCTTTTAATTTACGTATCGTGTGCATGTATAAATAACAATTTGCTTTTATTGCACTTTTAATACAGTAATAATACAAATTCATGTCAGCTTTCAAGTTTTATTTTGAAATGTGTTCTTCACGATAGTATTTAACTACAATTAGTTCATAATAATAGGAAAGTGAATAATGTGAATTCGTTTATGTTAAATAAAGAATAAATAAATATGAAAAACTATCAACTCGTTATTCATAATAATAGGAAAGTGAATAATGTGAACTCATTCATAGTAAATAAAAAATAAGTAAATATGAACACTATCAACTCATTAACAAACAAGAACTATGCATGTTTTAGACAAATTTGCATGAAAATGCCTTCTAAAATAGTCCTTATCTGCACTTTCAGTTTCCTTACATAAATTGCCGTATTCCTTGAAATATTATTCATACTAAGCTTAGTCGTAACACACCTGCTCTATGTACTTAACTAAACAACAGTGTAGCCAGCACGTGATCAATGCCTACATTCTAACTACAGCCATTTTTCATCTCTTTAAGTGCCTCGTTAAAGATCTGCTTCAGAATTTCATTAGCTGCTGCAGACAAGGTATCCGGCTAGAGTTTCCGGAACTGTTAAGGGGCTCATCATCCGGGAACGCTCACTTCCTGAGGCTGGGAAAAGTAAGTTTTCCGACGGGATTACTTTAATACGCATAACATTCGTAAACTGTTCCAGAAAATACTTTCAAACGTGCGTACTTTTTTTATCAACCAAAAATTAACCAACAACAGTCAACCAAAAATAAAAATAAAAGCGTCTCGGAGTTTCTTTGTGGGTACTGTATAGACGACAGTAGCGTCTTATCTTTAAATAAAGCAACTATTTCAGTAGCTTTTGTTTTCTTTGCTATTAAATATCCAAAATAAGCTTATTCGGCTATGTTTGGAAAACAAAACACAATAACAATTCTTTAGAAAGCGTTGCTCTCTGTAATTTGTAGAATCATTAGCAATAATGCATATAAATAGTTTTACTAAAATGGAGTGTTACTGTTTGCATTTAGCGTTTTTGCCTATCACAAATTCTGTTAGTATGCCGGACTGCAACAATCCTCTGTTAATTTTTTCTTGCTTTATTTTGTTTTAAACAAAAACCTCAAAGATAATCTTTTTTCAAAAAAGAAGAATTTAAAAAAAGAGAGATTAATAAATATATACCAAACTCAATTAACAATGAGGTGCTAAAATTTTGAGATCTAATTTTTTAAAACTAGTCGTGCGATTTTTACAAAGCGTGGTAGTTTGGCGTAATTTGAGTCGTAGAATGGAAATATGGAAAACAACTGGTATGTTATTTCAGAAAAAGTCCGATTTTGTGTCAAGCTCCCTATATTAGAACAATGCTATATATATATATATATATATATATATATATATATATCTGATACATATCCTAAATCGCGCTTTCGAGGCATGAAAAACGCGAGTTGAATTTTGTCAATCGGCCCAATAGAACGGGAGATATATTACTAACTCAAGCACCAAAAGTATTCTATTAAAAAAAAAAATGCCAAAAATAAATAAATAAATAAATTTGAAAAATTTTAGATTTTAAATTACGTCCAAAGGGGCGTTTTTTAACGTTTTGTGTGTCACCTTTATTTATTAAATATCATGTGCAACGTACTCAAACTATAAAATTCAGTTCAACAGCAACATCGCAAGTTAATTTTTAAATGAGCATATCTATAGAATTTCCGATACAGAGTCTCGCGCGCTGAAGATAATTTTTTTTCGTACAGTGTTGCTACTGCTTGCTTTGAAATCGTTTAGTTTTTTAATCAAAAATTCGTTCAAGTGTTACAAAATCTGAAATCGATAATAAAACAAATTTCAAATTAAAATTAGGGCTTCCGCATGCCCATATTCAATGGAAGATTACCGTTATTCAAATTTTGATAGCTCTAGGCACCGTTGTTTTATCACAATGAGAGAAACACACATACATTTATGCAGATTCTTCTTTATTCAATTTCTTCAAATAAAAGACAGGGCGATAATATATGGTGAGAACGATTTGAAAAGTGATACAACCTTTTAAAATTTTCAACGCAAAATGCCAAAACAAAATTAATCGTTCTTCAGGCAAATTGTCTCTTAACTAATAAATAAACCTGAAATAAAATTTTAAAATTTTTTAATGAATTCGCAACTTTAATCTTCGTATTACATTCTAAGCCCTCAAGGATATTTAGTTTTGCTTAGATGCTGAATGCAAAGTAAAGGTTTGATTCAAAGTCTACGTCAAATTTAACTTAGTTTTTGGCCTAATTTAAAATTTTAGACTGATGAGTTTCTCATCCACTTGACTTCAAAAAAGAGTTTACCATGAAAAATTTAAGAAATTTAAAATACATTAAAAATTAAAAAAAAAGAAACAAATATACACGCACTTCGTTACTCTTCTTAAAACAATATGATATACTGCTGCCAATTCATGCAACAAAATTGTTACTTGGGAAAGAAACAGGAAAAAAAGAGTAAAACCTAACTTTAATATTTTCTGCTAATTTTGTATTTATTTCTGAAAGCGCATTTTTTTCCTGTAACTGTATTTTTGAAAGTGTAAATTATCGTCTGCTATTTGACAATTTTGTTTTCATGCAAAATGGTGCTTTTAAAGAAGAAATGTAGGGAAGGCTACGTTTGTGTTCTTTCCGAAGAAAATTATTCATATTTAGTTATTAAAAAATGCTGTGAAAGCCATGATTTTTCGGTATTTAAAGCAACGATAGATAATAATGTCAATTAGGAAGGGGGGGAAGTCAAAGTTTGGCTTCAAGGAAAAAAATTGTTCAAGATACGCATCCAAAGGAAAAGCGGAGTGTTGCGAATGTGACAAAGATGAGAACTTTAATATTGAAAGAAAATTTTCAACGTCAAAAGGCAGCTGCATATTCACTAAAATGCTTAGTGTCAACTATAAACAAAGTGATTAATGCTGATTTGAATCTTAAAAAGGCGAAAAAACGTATTGTGCGTCGTCTTTCTCCACAATATATCTCCGAACGCAGAACGAACTGAGATTTCTCTATCAGAAACAATTTGGACAAAAATAGAAAAATATCGTCACAATACATGAATCTTGACTTTATTTAAATGAACTCAATAAAAAGAGATCCATTTATTATCATCAAAGGGAAGAAGAAATATTAGAACAGGGTTCAAAGAATCTGAAGAAAGTTTTTCAAAGGTATTTATGATTGTTGCTGGTTTTTGATATAACAACAAATAAAAATTAAACTGTTAAGAAACTGTTAAGGTTAACTCCACATATTATCCGGAACATATTATATACTCAATTTTCCAAATATGAAATACCTTTTATTTATCCACAGTGCCGTCAATCAGTAGAACTGCATCAAGACAAAGCAAGCATCTACACTTCAGTCTACTGTTAATTTCCTGGAAAAAACGGAACAAGAAACTGGTATCAAGGTCCTGTTCATATCCATATAAATGTCCTGTTCTGTCAACAATTTATTTTTACGCTTTTGGACTCGTTTGTGTCTCATCCCAAATAACACACACTATGATAAATTCGCTGGTTCTTACTTTATTAATTTTCATGATTAATTACAATTAACTCATAGCTGTGATCAGCCCTCGTACACCGTGGATGGCAATTCTCAAACTCGTCTGAACATAACATTACAGATGCACATGCGCGGATTACATTACAGGTGCGCAGGCGCGTACAGTACTTTTAGAAAGCAAGTTGCCCAGACGTCGACATACAACCCTCCTTGGACTTTGGAAAGGCGTCTAAGAGGAATGGGATATAATATCCCTTCCGCTTCAAAAAAAAGCTATATTGTCTTAGAATAAGGTGTAGAGTAGTAGAAATTAGAAATTAAGGTGTAGAATGATAACAAAGATTGAGGGTAATCAAACGGACTATTTAAAACACAAAAACGTTCGGTAAAATGTTTCTGTAAATACAATTAAACTTGTCTAAATAAATGTGCGAATAGCCTTAGTAAACTCAAAAATATCAAAATAATAATGAAAGTTAATTCAGAAGTCAAACAACAAAAAACAAGAATATTCTTGTTCAGGCTTTCTTATCTTATCTAATCATTATTTCCTATCTTGTTCATTTGCGGTTTTGCAGCTGAAGATGATGGTTCGGTAAAACCATCGAAACTAGTCCTGTGAAAATTTTGTAGGTATAACGCTGATTTTTGTTGTTTGACTTCTGAATTAGTATTTATTCGGCGTGTTATTGTGTCTTAATTATAGAAGCCCCAAACAGGCTTACATTTTGCTTTCTTTTTTGCACGTGGTGTGGCCGCCATTTTGTGATTGTAGGAGTTTCGGTGAGTACATTTTTGCAATTTTCAAGTTATGTTTATGTTTTGTACATTTGGATATTGTGCTTTGCTTGTCTGATTTCATGCATTTTGCTTACAAACGTTTTGTTTTCTATTAATTTCACTGAGGAATTTTTCTGCTGTTTTGTGTGTACTTTATTATTGCTCAGTTAATTTAGCTTGATTTTCTGCATTGTTTATCATGCCTTCATCCGTTAATCGTTTCACTAAATTACGCCTGAAACGGCAAAAATTCCTGAATCATCTTCACTTTTTACTTAAATGTAAATGTAAAAAATTGATCCCCAATTTTATTCAAATCAAATCTAATCAAAAACCTTCGAGTCGCGTTTCAAGAATTCTGTTAAATTGCAAGCTTGCCTTACTTCGGTCCGTGATAAGGGATACACGTCAACAATTGTCCAAAATTGAACATGAACTCTATAAGCTTCATCTGGAACATGTTAAATCATATCCAAAATTCACTGCCCTTGAACAAAAGTCTTGGTCTAGAACGGAGAATGCAGTTAACCGTCATAAAAACACCCTTGCAGTTAAATTCGAAAAACTTCTTTTACAGTCTTCCAGTTCAAGTAGTTCAAAAAATCTTCCCATTGTAAACATCAAGCCAATAGTTAATATTTCTAATGTTAGTCTTTCAGAAGAACAAGAGAGAATTCTAAAATATAATTTTAACTTCTCACAAACTTGTAAACCCTCGATTCCAAAAATATTGGCTCCTATCGAAAAAGCTTTCAAGTTCAGTAAAGTTTCAGATTCACAGAAAGAAATGATTAGGCATCTTATCGCTCATAATGTGAAATTTAATAATAAACCTTTGAAACCAAATCTAACTGCGAGAGAAAGAGCTACAATGCGCGAGATTCATTCTAACCCGGATATTGTCATTTCAAAGGCCGACAAAGGTGGCCAGATAGTCGTCATGGATAAGAACACTTACATCGATGGTGTCACTAAACTCTTAAACGAAGGACCATATAATCCGATCCCTAAAGATCCTTCACCTTCGGACTTATCCAAAATAAAAACTGCGATCAAATCTTCGCAAATCATTTCAAGCAACTTAAAACATTCGCTTATCCCATCTGTTGCGAATTGTGCCAGATTATATGCTCTTCCCAAAATTCATAAAAGTGGTATTCCTTTCCGCCCTATTGTATCAAATTTAGGTACTGCCTCGTATCCATTAGCTAAATATTTAGTTTCTAGATTTTCCACTCTATTAGACAATAACATTTACACCATAAAAAATTCAATAGAGTTTGTAAAAAAGGTTAAAAACATTTCTCCTCGCAATTTACTCATGGTTTCTTTTGATGTAAAATCGTTATTCACCAATGTCCCAGTGGAGGGTGCATTAAGATGTCTAGAAACCAGACTTCGCGAATTTCATTTCTCTTGCATCGAAATTGATGAGCTAATTTCTCTCACTCAACTCTGTTTGAAACAAACACATTTTGTTTTCCAAAATAAATATTACAAGCAAACTGAGGGATTAGCCATGGGAAGCCCCCTTAGTCCCATCCTGGCTGATATCTACATGCATTATTATGAATCAAAATTGTTTGAAACTTTAAACTTCCCGGCATGGTTCCGCTACGTAGACGATACTTTTACCCTGTTTGAAGGTAATGATTTAAATAGAGTTCTTTCAACAATGAATTCTATTGATCCTGCTATTCAGTTCACTTTTGAACTTGAGACTTGCAATTCTCTTCCGTTTCTCGACATTCTGGTCACACGTAACATATCCAACTTCAGTACTACAGTTTACCGTAAACCTTCATCGGTTTGCCTTCCACCACACTTTAAATCATGTCATCCGACTAAACAAAAGTTAGCTTCATGTTATTCCTATGTTTTCCGTGCTCTTCAAGTTTGCTCCTCCAAACTAGCCCTTGATGAAGAACTAAATTATTTAAAAGCAATAGCTATTGACAGGGGCTTTTCACCCAACATTATTAATCAAGCAGTTAAAAAAATCTCATCTCAACACACTAAAAGCCACACTCTTATTTTAGGAGATTATAAAAATTCTGTTGTCATTCCCTTCTTTCCATCAATTATAAAGTTGCACATATTTTGCAGAAATTTAACTTTCGGGTTGTTTACTCTCCCATCAATAAAATTCCAACTTCTATACTCAAGGACCCCATTCCGGATATGAATTCCTGGGGTATTTATAGGATTCCTTGCCAGTGCGGTTTAATTTACATTGGCCAAACTAAGAGAGCCTTAAAATTTCGCGTCAAAGAACATGCCTGATCATCCAGATCACATGTCTTTAACAAAAGCCTGAATAACTGGAATAATTCATTCTTTTAAACAGCACCAAAATAACTGTATTATAAGCTGAGTGTAAAGCACAGTATTATATATATTAGCATGAACATTATAAGGCTATAAGAAAGACAGGAAAATTTCTAATACCCTATTAACATAAATTGTAAAAAATTGCCATTTAATCCTTCACATTGTGTCTACTAACTGAAAGGTTTTTTAGGTAAATTCCTAGGAAACGATAATGCACCACACTATTTTTATTTCTTTGTATAAAGTAAAGGAAGTACTGTAATTGTTAAAATTTTCAGGTTTTAAATTTTGATGAAAATATTCATTTTGATCGTTCCCGAATCGGTTTTAACTCTTTTTGTGTGTGTGTGTGTGTGTGTGACCATTGTGCGAACGGACAGAATAAAAGTCTATTTCAGTGCGGATTATATATAACATGGATTCAAAACCATTTTTTCGTGACATCTGTACGTACTTACAGGGGTTGGACAAAAATATGGAAACACCTTTAAAAAAACATGTTTCTTTGCTTAATATGGTGTAGGAAACCCGTTGGCATCCCAAACAGGGATGTTGTTGCTCAACATTGTTGGTCCGAAAATCACACTTTCAATTTTTCTGCTGCCAAAATTATTCAAAAAACATCTTCCATTGGAGAACTGGATTTTCTAGAGGCATTTCACATTCATAAAAATCTTTCTGTTCTAGTTAACGATCCTAATTCCAATCCAAATTTGCCTTCGGCTTTTAGAGAAATTATGTTTTAGTTCTGGTTTCGCCAACAGATGGCGCCACTTGCTTATTCTTGTCCAGGCTTTCTTATCTTATCTAAACATTATTTCCTATCTTGTTCATTTGCGGTTTTGCAGCTGAAGATGATGGTTCGGTAAAACCATCGAAACTAGTCCTGTGAAAATTTTGTAAATTAACGCTGATTTTTGTTGTTTGACTTCTGAATTAATGTTTAGAATGCTTAAGGAAGACGTACAGCTGCTTTCAATCTTCGTCTTCAGAGCCTTACCACACTTGCAACTGTTTTGCAAGAGCAGTGGCTCTCACTCCTACGCAACTGATTAACTGCATAATTGACAGCATCGCACATCGCTGTATGTGTTGTATTGCGGCTAGGGGAGATCATACTCCATAGTGAAGGCGATTTTTTTATACCAAACTGACACATCCAATTTGTTCATTTTATACATATGCTCATTTCTATAACACCATAATTATCTGGTAATTTCTTTTCATGTTATTTTATACCTTACTATGTGTCGTACACTGTGGGTCAGTTTCATTAAATTCCATATGTAACTTTTCGAGTAATCTCATCATTTTAGTGATTTTTCCTTAATTAATGATAACCAGTATATTACCACTTTTACATCATTAGTACAAATGTCTAATGCAAGTAGTATACATTATGCCATTATTATAATTAATAAATAATGCGCGGAACCACAAATTGTTTACCTCAGCTAAAAACACTTTTAAAGAGTATTAAGCTCAATAAGCTACAAAAAAAATTTTAAATGATGCATATAAATCGGTGCAATTTTTTGGGGGGATAAATGTCGAACATCTGACATGGTTACAATTTCTCATTATATCCGAGATAGAATTGGTTCATATTATCTTGAATAATAGAGAATATATTGTTATGGGATTAATAGCAAATATGATAAAATGCTTATCAGTTTTTTGAACTGCTTAAATGTTAAATAAACATTCTTTCAATTTTTCTGTACATCAATAAATTCCACAAATTCAGACTGAATTTAACATCAATTTATTCCGTACCAAAAAAATGCACTAGTTTCTTCAGCGTTTTAGAAAGGAATTTAGAAAAAAATTTAATATTAAACTCGTGATTGTTTTGGTATAACAGACGGAAGATCATAAACTTACTCTTCTTTATACTTATACCAGGGAGTAGAAAAATAAGGTGAGGGAGGATTAATGGACAAGAGATATTTCCAATCCGTGCTCATTCGGGAATATTATCGTCAAGACCGTTTTGGGAAAAGGCTCATTTTGGGATATCGCCCTATGAGATGTGCATCGATGTCACTCTACTTATGAAATTGTGTCCTAAATGGAAACAATATAAAAGTAACCTTTAGTGATTGTTGCGATTGCTTAAGTTACGACTCTTAATTTATCATTTGCATGCCTTGCCGGTGGTTGGTGACATGAAGAAGGTGTATTATTTTCCAATTAACATGTAGAATTCTGTCCTGCAAAGCTAAGTCTTTATATTCAATCATGTCTCTTAAATTGATGGTTAGAAAGAAGGGAGAGAAACCTGGAAGCAGCGAAGTTTTGCCACCGTGCAAAACATAATATTTAATCAATCTGTTATTAATTAACAAACTGAGAGATCTGAAAGCAATAGACGTTCTTAATAATTTATTTTGCTTCTTTAAATAATACATTTAGTGGATATAAGTCAAAACACATTTAATTTATAATACATACAAATGATAATTTTCATGAAAATGCGAAATGTTTTTGGTAATTAGTAAAAGATCTTTCTAATCCCATATATAGATCAACAGCATCTTTATCAGTTATTAGAAGAGATCTTTCTAATCCCATCTAATAATTACTAAAGAGAGTTAAAAATTATGAATTTTTAAAAATTAAATATGTTTATTGCCTGATCATCCAGATTACATTTCATGAGATTTAACTACAAGAATGGGTGTAATACGTATAAAATTTTGTATGCATTAAACCAGAGTGAATGCTAATTTTTGCTCATTTTTAATTAATTATACTTAGTGGGTCAGAATCACATGCATCTTTCGCTCGATCATCTGCGAGTCCAGGCTTTCAATATACATTTATCAGATGGAAATTCCAGAAGAAATATTTTCAAACGTCTAAGCAGCTAACCTCGGTAACGTTTGCTCAATCTACTCATTGCGAAACAGGCAGATTTTGTGATCTTTAGACTGGCAACAGTTAGTTTAGAAGGCAATTAGAACATTTATGTAAATGAGAACAACTTCCTCGATTGGAACAAAAAAAGTCGTGCAGTGAGACAGTGAGAGGAACAACTTCTTCTTTCAAATGTCACAAAGAATTATATATTTCTGTAAAACCAGTATTAAGTAATCAACGACGTAAAGAGGATATTTTCCTCTGGCTTCTTAAAGTAATTATTATAAAAAGGAAAATTGTATAATTGTTTTAATGCTCATTAATAGTAGATATGAAGAACTATTTCAAATCGCTTACTTTGTTAATCAATAACAGAACGACTGTATTTGGAAGAAAAATTAAAGGTTTAAAGCTATCCTAAATGGCAACACTCTGTCGCATACAAGATTAATCATTTTATTTTATTTACAACAATGCGGTTAGAATAGGTGAAATAAGCATGTTTTCACTAAAGTGAAACCAAGGAAGTACAGCGTTCAGCCATGATAGGTCGTGTCATCATACATGGCTTCATTTTGACAGCACTGGACATGCACGAGAGGCTTACTTTATATATTCGTACCCCTTGATGTACAACAACAATATTTTTTTTTTTAAATCACAGTGTTTGTTGGTTCAGTTATCCTATGCTTTGCCGAGTGGCAACATGTTTCTTTTAAATCACGCTGAGTTTTCTGATTAAATTTGAAACATCAAGATATTGCTCTTTGTCACTGGCAATAAGCTAATTTTGAATGTTTTGTCTCTTAAACAAAAATTCATTCCGGGTACACAAAATATGAAACAATTGAAAAAACAAAAATGAAATAATAATAATAAAAAATATGAAAGGTTTTAGATTTTAAATTACGTCCAAAGGGGCGTTTTTTTTAACGTTTTGTGCCTTACCTTTATTTATTAAATATCATGTTCTACGTACTCAAACTATAAAATTTAAAATGAGCATATCTTTAGAATTTCCGATGCACAGTTCCGCGCGCTGGAGATAAAAAGGTTTTTTTCCCCAGTAGAGTGTTGCTATTGCTCTCTTTTGAATCGTTGAGTTTGTTACTCAAAAATTCGTTAACGTTTTACAAAATATTAAATCGATCATTAAACCAATTCCAAATTCAAGTTGGGGCTTTCACGTGCCCATATTCGATGGAAGATTACGTTATTCAAATTTCAATGTCTCTAGATACCGTTGTTTTATCACAATGCGAGAAACATACATACATTCATGCAGATTCTTCGTTATTTAATTTCTTTAAATATGATACAGAGCGATAATATTTGGTGGCAACAATTTGAAAAAAGATTCTCCGTTTATAGTTTTCATCGCAAATGCCAAAACGAAATTAATTGTCCTTCAGGGCAAACTGACCCTTTGTACTAAACAGAAATTTGAAATTCAAAATTCGAGCTTTTATGTGTATAGTTTCGGATGAAGGACCAGGTGTGTTTATTGTTTGATGGCTGTTGATGCTGCAGTTTTTCCACAATGTGTGAAACAAATAAAGAAACACGAGTAAAAGATTCTTCATTATTTAATAATAAAGAAGAAAAATTCAAAGGTAGCCTAAGATAGAATTTCACCTGCTGGTTAAAGAATTTCTGATGCAATAAAAAGAAACTGCTTTTGCATCTGCCCTTTTGCTTTCAAGAACAAAAAAATAACAATAATGTGGAACTTGCATTTATATCTCTATACAGGGTGAACCTGAAAAAGTGAGCAAAACTTTAGTGGGTAATAGAAGGCAGCTATACGAGTAATATCTTTCACAGAATATATGGTCGGAACGCAAGCGGTGAGAAGTTAAAGGATACTTTTCCACTATCACCTTTAAATAATTAACACAAGAATGAGAGGAGATACTGCAGAGAACATTTTATTAACAGGAATGTAAGTAACAGAACACGCTTATAGATATTGCTCAAAAGACCTTCCGTCAGCTGTAATGCAGACTTCACACATGCGGCATAGAGATTGAAGCACATCTGCGGGACACCAGGCATTTCCTGAATATCACCAGCAACAATGGCGATCCTAGCTACTAGATCCATATTGTTTTCAAAGGGACACACATCGATTAGGTTTGCCATATGGCCCCACAGGAAAAAGTCCAAACACGGGGGATCCGGTAATCTTGGTCGCCAAGCTATGGAACCCCTTCGACCAATTGATCGCCCTGGAAATATCGTGGTTTGTATAAGCAGCAATCCTCTTGCCAACCCCCTGTAGAAAATGTTGTTGGATGCTAAGACTGACCCTTTTTATACCATTTATTTAAAAAGCCACTTAGCGGCTCGCCATTTGCGTTAAACTACTAAAAGTAGAAACTAGAAACCTTCTGTTAGCCAATGAATGAACATCTTCTATGTAGCATTACGAAATGTCATTGTTTTAAAAATTAAAACATGCTTAATGAGTAATTGGGACACATGTATATGATTTTTATACTGTGTTCGGATCCTGAAGAGAAAGGTCTGGATTTAAGGAAGTTTTGGAATCGTAGTCACATGCAGAGTAAAATAAACTAAGCAAAGTAATGTAATTTTGTTTGTTGTCCTTGCAAAAGGAAACGTCATTTTAAATGCACCCGATCGTTAGGCATCTTAGTCATTTATCGATCATTTTTGCGAATTATGTGTACATATGTGCTTTTTCAATTATTTAAAATCTATGTTTAATGAAATGGTTTTAATTTATAATACAAGCAACCTATATTTGCTTAATTCACGCAAACTTAAAAGGTATACAATACACAGGAAGGAATTATCTTAGTTAAGAGCATTCATGGATATGCTTATTCCCCGTAGTATACACTTTTCTTTTTTTAAATGCAGTTTCATACTTGCATGACTTTAAAAAGTAATTCTTTTCCTCTTCTCTTTTTTTCACTTTCAAGTATTAAATGAAGCCACGTACAGCATAAATAGTAACAAACATATATCTGCAACAAGAAAAGGACTGACGGATATCCTAAAAAGAAAAACTAGAAAGCAAAATAATCGTTAGTTTTATATCACGGAATTATTCTATGGACTTCTTGTATACGAATCCATATGAGTTTGATTAACTTTGTATATATACAGAACATAACTCCATAACTCTCAATCCTTCATTTCCTCAGTTCATTATGTATCAACTTACCTCGTGGGCATGAGATGAACCTAACGCGAGGTAAGCACTGCATCGTTTCATATCCTCCAACCATTAATAGATTGATGGAACCGTTAGCACGCAAGAAGCATATTCTGACGTATTCGTAACGTGGTATTAAATGATTGGGAAGGGCTTTCGTGAAGCCTCGAAGAATGCCAAATTCTCCAGAGCTCCGGTTTCGATTAGGCTTACATGACACAGAGGATAAGAGATTAACTGTTGCAACCGAATAAATTGAAAAAAGAAACAAGAGCTTTAGATTTACGCGATTTAACTGACGCGGTTTTTTAAACATTGCTGGCAATATTCTCATGACATTCGTATTCAAACAAATAAAAACAGAACAGTAGAAAAGGAGGTTAACGCATTATTGTAAAACGAATTCCATTAAGTAGAGGGACCCTCTAAACGGCGCGATGGTTTGGATCCGTCATGAAGACCCGTATTCAAACAGCTTTAATGAGCTAAATGTGTATATTTACTTACTTTAGTGTCTATTTCATAAACTTATATTCATTTATTCATTAATATGACATTTATATTATTACAGAAAGTAAGAAAAAATCTCATAACCGAATAAAGCCGGCTATGAAGCTCAGAGGCTCATTTTCCAAATTCCAGAGAGAATGAAGAATGGCCGTGTAATAGCTGTTTACAACATAATTCGCAAAACTTGCGCAATGTACAAACTTAGATACCTCGAGGCATTACTAAATTTTTAAAAAGCGAATTAATGTTTTACGAACTCATATTGGCAAATGTTCTGGCCTGTTCGAGCTACTAAATGTATTAAATCTAATACGCATTTCCAATACGGCCTCTGAGGAAAAAATAGTCAATTTATAAATATATAATGTGAAAAAATCTTTTAAATGTACCTAAAAGATTTAAATGTAAAAAAGCTAAGAAATTATCGTTAGTTATATCTCAAATAAGTTATGTTTCGTTGTTCGCTACATTTACTTTGCAACAGGCTTCGATACTGTACTTTAGTGCTCTTCATGACTGTTGATCTACAGAACAAGCCGTACTAGGTTATGAGGTTTATTTAATTTAAATAATAGTTATTTGATGTTTGGAATCATTACTGTCACTTCTCTCTTTCAGTTTTCCCTCAAGAATGCAAATTAGTTGGAGTGCGTTTAAGTAAGGGTTTTAAATCATTAATTCAGAGCGTTTTCTGTCACTGGATGGCCACGTTACTAGTTTTGATATCTTAGGTAAAAGTTCCTGTCTTCGGCTTTGCTGCCTGCAGATATTTAAATTCACGAGGGTAAATTCCAAGTCAACACAGCGATTAAATTGCTCTGTGCAACCTTTGAAGGTATTTAAATTTTTGAATTTCCACTGAGAGTTTCTTGCTATAAATGCCGGCAGACTTGCAATCACCAGGATTGTCTTCTGTTTATCTTATTGAGTTTGAAATTAAGAATCTTGTACATCCTTCGAAAGTTTCTACACTTATTTTTAGATTTATTGATAAGTCCCTTTACGTCTATCAAAGGATTGGTCACAATTTACAATAATGAAAGACCTTATAAGGTCTGTACTCTAGATTCTGGATATCATGAAACTTTTTATCATATACGACATTGTTTGCTGTTTCGGAAAAAATAAATTTATTGGTAAATAAGAGCACCATCAGAAGCTATCCAAAGGTACTGGATCAGAATGAGATTTCGATTCATCACAACAGATCTAAATTAGTGTCAGTCTTTTGTTCCAGACACTGGAGAAACACTCATTTACGTCTTACTCGCATACATTTTCCACGACCTGTATCTGTACCAGAAACAAAAGCATCTGCAATGTATCCATTTACTACTTGAATAAAATGCAGCTTAATTATATACTTATTTGAATTTGATACACTAATTAAATTTCGAAAATATTTAATTTATTGAAGTCTGGTTACGGATCCTGAACTTTTGCTGCTTTTCTGAGAGTTACTTTTCCTGTACTGTTACGAAACACAGACTAAGATGTGTTTAACATTTAGACTTTTAGTGTATTTAAAATTTCAGATAGTGATCCAGACATAGAACATAGCAGAACGTGATACTTCTAAAAAGCGTGAATACTAGGAAAGCTGTCTTTTTGTCACACCGAGAGCACTTCTCATAGTGGCCAGTACTTCTGAGAATATGTAAAGAAAGTTTCGTTTAAAATCTTTTATCTCTAGCAACTACCTCTACATAAAATCAAAATCGTCTGGAAGCGTGGTGGTTGTTTCAGATAGGCCCACGATATTTCCAAAGTTCTGCAGAGTGTCTGAAAAGTCCTTACCTATTTAAGAGCATCATAGTGGTGTAAATATAAAATTAAAATGGCCATGGACGCCTCACCGCATTTATTACCATGCCGCAAAACACCCTTGCAATTTAGCATTACTACCAGCAGTGTCAATCCATTTCTGCAAACGTGTGGGTACATGATCCCCATTTTTTAAGAAATGAAAGGGTACTTCATTCAAAACAGGAGACATCGTTCCTTAAGCTCATGCAAAGCTGTGGAACGGTCTTGTACACTTCTGCTTTTGCATAATTCTGCAGTAAAAGTCACGAATTGTCACAATTCACAAACGTTCTCCTCTGATCTTCGCATTCATCACGGAATTCTATGCTTTGTACCTTACTGCAGTTTTAGCTCTCTTTTCCTTGCCAAGAACAAGAAGGCTCTTCAATTACTTAAAATAAAAATGGTAAATAATAAGATTTTGTTGTGTCATAATCGTCTTAAAATTATGTTACAACATTACATGCTTTCTTCCTAAAATAGCTCTTGACTTACGAAGACATCCTGTAAATTATGTAGGAAATGGCTTCCTATAAGTTTACCTATATAAGAATAACTCATTCTGTATAGCTCTTTAACCTGCGAGCGCCGCACTGGGTCTAATGGACCCACGTGAATAAATAAACATTTCCTCAAAGTAGCTTATTTTACGCAAGTTATTGAGGTTTCGTATAGTTGTGTCTTAAGTCGACTTCTTGTATGTTTCCGAAGTTTTATCACTGGGGCTTTGAGTTTGATCGAATCGGTTCTTTTAGACCCAGCGCGCCTATTCGTATTACTATTACATAGTTGATTTGTGACAGTATAGAAAGAGGTAAACATGTCGAGTAATCTATCTTACAACGAAGAAATGTTGCAAAAGTTATTAGATGTATCAACTGGTGAAGAATGTATTGAAGAAAATGAGGATTGAAGTGATCATGAATTTTTAGTTCACATGATACTGATTAAGAAACTGATATAGATCCTGAAAACAAAAGTGAGAATGACATAAATTGTTTTATTGGAAAAAAAATATCGAAAGCGGAAAAAAAAACGAAAAAAGAAAAGATGCGATATCTGCCCAGCGAAAAAGCACGTAAAAAGAAAGCGCGCTTTGCAGAATGTGAAAAATATTTGTATTTGGATATGCTATTTTTTCCCTAAGCTAATATATATTACGATTTTCTTCTCCTTTAAGAAATTTTATTTCATAAAAGCATTTGGAGAAATTGAAAATTTTAAATGCGCGTATTTTTTAAATTTGATCATAAAATTTATGATTGGCATAGATGTAGCAGTTTTGCTGAAGATTTACAATATTTTCTTCAAAAAATAAGAAATGATCGTTTGGACCCAGTGCGCGCGCACGTGCTCCTGGGTTAGAATAAAATTATCTGCATGACTAATCTATAAGGCTCGTTCAAGCCGAAAACAAAATCTAAATTTCATCATCGTTTCGTATCTCGTTTTAGAACTAATCGCTTAAATACAGATCTATGAGCCAATGGAACTGTTATTTAAACCTTAAAGAGTAAAAAACAGTGTCCCAAGTGAAGCATTTCAGCGATTTATCCACATCTGTCACACAAAAATTATAGATGTCGTAATACCCGCGTCATTTCATCAGAATATTGCGAGAAATTACATCCTGTATTCTTCCTGAAACTGAGCCTTGCCTGCACTTTTCAGATTATGCAGAAGATGTGCGGCTCAGCTTTGAAAACAGCAAATTGTGAAAACAGCGATATCAGAAAATCAAAAAATTTTGTTATGTTTGAGGTTACGATATTGCGTCTACAGAAGGTCGCTATCAGGAGTGAAGTGTCAAAGAAAGGAATTTTCTATCACAATTTCTTCGGTATATCATTAACGTGGAAGCTGCCACAGTCCTTAGAATTTTCTGTTTTCTATTTCTATAAAAATCCAAATAAAATTATTCGTTGCAGTAATATGCAGCAACATCCACTACGAAAATACAGTTATCACGTTGTTACAAAAATATTTTAGTGACCAGGCTATGCGTCGCATCAAGTAACTATCAATGATCCTCAGATATAACCAAATCTTGTAGGTTATCTTAAAAATGCTTACAGGAAAAATTTAGGATCCTCGCAGAGCTTACGGACAATATTTAAGAGGATTCGAAACATATCCAGTCGCACACTTTGTAAAAGCAACCAGAAAAAAGGGATGTTTAGAAATATTCTTCAATTTTAATTTGTTCACGTTCATGTTTTCACATTGTTCCGTAAAATTTACATAATTTTACCTTATGTGAATATCTTAAACGGCACATCCTGGTTTGTTTATTCGACATGTTTCGCCACTAAACATTCTAAATATACAATTAATATTAAGTGTATTCTGTTAAGTATTACCCTATAATAACCCACTAATTACTGGTGGAGGTGGTGGTGGGGACAATCCTAAAAAGTTTAATTTATTTTTAAACGTTTTCTTGACAATAAGGGGCTAGAGATCATGGGATAGTGCACTAAAGCAATCAATCATAGTACTACTCTATGAACTCCTTTTGTTACAGGTTCAAATCCCGGTTTTATCAAATAAATAAAGAATCCTGAAACACTTATCAATTAGCCTCCACTTGCTTCGTCTCTGAACTTGCACCGCCTCAATCGCAATCCAGCTGCGCGCACCGCGTGCGGGCTTGTTGCGCGATGCTGTTGCGCCTCCTGTCGCTGAACCCTCCCGTTTCACACTACTTGCGTGTGAGTTGGTTCTTAATTTTGTTCAGGTATACAGAGCTGAATGGCCTGTCCGGAAATGCTGCGTCACTGTTATCTTAGTCTCCTTACCCTGGGGATCGAAACGATATCTGCTGTACAGAAATTATATATTGAACTGCGGATACAAAAATTAAGTTGCACACTCGCTGCTGATATTTTTATGTGTTTCCGGGAGTGATGATATTTTTTATATGTTTTCCTGCTACGGTTCCAATTCCTATTATCATTTTCCCGTTAGAATGACGGGTTATCTTTGGGTTAATTTCACAATATGCAGTTATTAACATCAGTTACAAAAGACGATTTTTTTCATAAAAGATCATTCATAAACTGAAAAATAACAAATTAGTTAAACTAATTTAAATGAGACAGTTAAATATAGTAATCAACGAAAGGTTAAGAAATTATTTTCTGACAAATTCCTGCATTAAATATACACATGTTTCTACGGATAATGCATCATTTGTTCATGCGAGTAACGTTTCAGAATTCACCTAGTGAAACAGAACTTAAATAGGAAAATAAAATTAAAAATTTTTAACAATAATAACAAAGGAATCATTTTCCTGTTCTAAAAATGAACAAAGAAATTGTTTCCAATTACATTCCCTAGGAAACTTTAGCTCACTTAAATTACTAAATTTATTCTAGATCACAAAAGAACAGCTAATGAAGTTTCTTCTTTCCGAAGTGTCAACACTGAGCTGACGAGGAAGCTATGGAGATAAAAAACGAAAGTAATAATGAAGGAAGGAGAACTTAGACGATCGAAGCTGGCAACAGTCATAAAAGCAGGCGATTCCTTTTTGATTAAGTTTAGGGTAAACTTTTTCCTTTCTCTAACACCGCTGCCTCTAAAAGATAAGCATAAATTGAAAAGCCGTTAATGTATGACCTACAAAAGTCCTCCCAAGTAATTCCGAAAATAATTCCACTGGACATAGAATTGGGTGTTAATGAGTTTCCGTTAAAAGCCGAGATGCTAATAAGCTTCTTTTTATTTAGCTTTCCCAATAATAAATTAATTTTAAAACAATATCAAGCGTTCTTCTTAGCAGGATAATTTTTTCTGAGAAATTTTTGAGAACAGTTAGCTTATTTAAGCAGTTTTGAACATCGGTTTTTAATTTTGGTTACGGTAATTACAGTTCTTTACAGGATATAAAATCCAAATTAAATTTGTTTTTGCAGAAGGTAATAGCAACGTCGAGGGAAACAGTGAAGACATTTTCAAGAAAGAATAACTGCTGACACTACTGTTTCACAGAATAAAATGCAATAATTAATAAGCTTTTAAACATCGCTCTTGTGTTTCAGCTTTTAATTATCATCGCATAAATTAATTTAACGCTTCTCTAAATAAAAAGATTATTTTTAAATATTTACAAAAAGCAAAAATTATAATTTTTTAACAGACGCTTCAAATTGAATATTTATTATTCCCTACCAAACATCTGATAATATAAGAGGGATTTTTCTAAATATCTTAAGCACATTTCTATTGGACCTTGTTTAGTAAGATTTCAAAAGAACTTTTTTTTTATGTCTTTTCTGTTTTGCCCATTATTCATCTGCACATGATATTCCGTAGTAATTTAAGTTAAGAAAGAATAATTTCTGCTTTAAATTAGTCTCATTTATTCCAGTTATACTTTTTCTGTCACTTCAGCATTTAAATTAATGCTAATTATTGGATAATTTGATAGGGAGGTGATAGCGATACTAAACTGTTAAAAATTGTCAAAAATTGCAAGATAGTCGTAAGTTTTAAAATAAATCTGTTAATTAGCAGCGAATGATTTATGTTTCCGACAGCTTCAGTTTAAAAAAATCTTTTTTAAAAATTTTCTTTCGAGAAATTATAGAGGAAGCAAAGAATATGCTTTCAGTCTTCTAAATTAAATATTTATTCCAAACATTACCTTTAACAAGAATTTTTAATTACATTGCAACTGAGAACAAATATGTACGCTGTATAATATAGCACGCTGTATAATGGTGCTTAAAAAAAGTGGTTACAGTCTTATTGCGTTTAATATGGCCCCCCTGGGCATTTCCTACCAACTGCAAAATTTTGCAAATTAAAGTAATTAAAGTAATGAACGTGAAATTAATTTGATCATTGTGCTCGGTAGATTTTTCTAAATATAAAACGCAACGTTTTATATATATCTTATAGAAAAGAAAATATATTCTTAAATTGTTCATTAATTATTTAAATAGAAAATATTCCAAACTTCTACGTGCAAAATTCAAACTTTCACAGAGATATTTGAAAGCGAGTTTACTGGCTTAGATGACTTAATCTAGGACATGATTGGTCGTCGTTTCTTTGCTCCATCCCAGCCATTATCGGAGGACGAACTATGGAGGAGGGCTCAGAGCAAATGGACTTCCATCCCTCAGGGCACTACCCGCACACTAACTGACTCTCTACCTCACAGGGTTGCAGTTTGCATCGTCGCGAGAAGTGGCGATTGCCATCTTACTGATTCTTGTATATTTCAGCACTGTATAAATTTATCGTTCTATAAAAAACATGTCATAATTGCATATACATGCTCTGTCTGTGTATCAGTTGACATCACATTCTACCAATATTTCATGGTGTTGCATTTTCTATATCGGGCAGTGTATGTAATATATCTAAACTGGGATATATATACTTTTATCACAGAAAATTTAGAAGACAAAATCAACTCTGAATTATTATTTTACATTGAAGAGAGCATTTTAAAATGCGTTTTAAATAGAAAAACAATCAGAAGCTATAACATGAAATTATGGACATAATGCTTTAAATGATATTCAGTTATAATGATAATAACGCTAGAAAATGTAATATATTATTTAAAAATTATCTACTTGCTTGATTAAAAAGAATGTCATGTCTGGCTCAGGTATCTCAGTAAATAAAAATAGTTTCGGCGCGAGTAGCAGGTAATATAGCTGAATTCGAAACCACGACCTGATTTTAAGTGTTCCGGTATAGTTATAAGATATTTCTCCCGCCTTCTTAGCATGCCTTCGTGGTGTAGTGATCTGCATGCTGGGTGCGTATTCCAGAGGTTCATGATTCGATTCCCGGCGAAGGCGTTGCTCATTTTTCATCTCTCTTGCTTCCGAAATAACCTAATGTATCTACATACTTAAACATCTTTAAGACGATTGTCTTAATTTCGAAACTTTTTTTTCTTCTCTGAATCTCATCACGTTAGAAAATACCAATATAGATAACTTTTAGAACTTTCAGAAAAATTAATTAAATAAGTAGGTGCATGTTTCAAGAGTAACAATTGTTATACATTGTTTATATTTTCCCCATATGTCATGTTATATGAATTCTAGAACACTCGGATGCCGTTTAAAATAGTGTCAAATTAATTCTAAAAATTAAGGTTTCTGATTTAATGATTGCTTGTAAAACTGGAAGGCGAAGTAGACATTTAAAGATAGTTTTCACAAAAGAATCATCTAAATATCCAATAGGTTAAATTTCCTGAATATACGCTTCATATAAAATAAAAGATTCTTCAAAAGCGTCTTCTAAGACGAGTTTGAACATATTATAATGGTTAACTGCTAAATTTAAATACGTTAGTTAATTCAATTAATTTATGATGGATAAGGGCGTTTATTCCTTTCGCAAACAAGATAAGCTTCTGTAGACAAGATAAACAATAAAAATAAGAAGAAAGAAATTCAATGCGGATATCGAAGCACTGATGCAAATAATACTCTTTACACTGCCTCGAATTTCCAAGCAAACACGTTTCCGATATATTCTTTACCCGTATGAACGTTTCCTGGGAAAGCATAAAGCAGACGATTTTGCCGGAGAACTTGGTGAGCTGTTTGCAAACATGTCATTGTTGGGGAGATTCGAATCCCAAAAAGCCCCTAACAAACAAATAAAGGATGCATTTTCGTAACTAGATTCTAGATCTGAAAATTGGTTGCGAAATTCAAGAATCTAAGATGCTGACGTCTTTGATGTCTTTAGCGTGTTATTCGGAGCGGCATTTTCTTCAGAAACACTAGCGCTATTCAGAAAGCGGAAATTTGAATAGAACTTCTCTGATGCAGATGATTACTTTTAAAATATGAAATTGTATTTCTTTATTGATCAAGATGAATAAAGGATTATATTTCGGTTGAACAAACTTATAAGAGGATTACATTTCAAATACACAGCTAATACACAAGAATATTAGCTATCTTTGGAAAACGAAATATGGAAATAAAAACGGTCTCTTCGGATGCGAGCAGGAATGAACCAATTACAACACGAAAGCATCTAAGGAAAGATGTGGTAGTTATAAAATGCAGTTATTAAAAGGCGATTGAAGGAAAGGCACAGGACCCACTCAACCAAATAAGGTAGAGGCGACAAGTTATCGTCCACCATGTTTTTAACTAATATGCCACTGACTACTAAGTTTGTTCGAAATATGAAAAATTTCAGCTAGTCTTCCACTGCCGGTATTTTAACGACGAATCCACCATTATATTATCAGATGTTTGGTAGGGAATAATAAATATTCAATTTGAAGCGTCTGTTAAAAAATTATAATTTTTGCTTTTTGTAAATATTTAAAAATAATCTTTTTATTTAGAGAAGCGTTAAAGCTCTCAGGATATAAGCAAATGTTAATGCCAACATTTGCTTATATCCTGAGAGCATGCATGGGAAAATGAGATAATTCCTTGCAGTCGCGATTGAAGAGTTAATTTAGTTTCTCATCGTATTTTATTTTTATGATCTAAAGTAAAAAAAAAAAAAACGTTTTAACATTTGAAACAATTCAATTCTGAAATGTGCAGATTAAAAAAACTTTCACATTATATTCTTAACACATGAACCTGGATTTTCCCGCATCTACTTTTTCCAGCTTTTATAATTAAATCTTAATCGGTAAATAAAACGAAAACTTGATTCGGATAAAAAGGAAGAAAGAAAAGAAAAAAAAAAATCTAAAAGTTTTTCAGAATTTATATTGCGCCCAACAGAATTGAGAAAACAGAATTATTTTCTTGGCAATGTTTCAAAAGGCTTGGAAAGCGAATCAAAAATTATATTTTAAATTTTTTAGCAAAAAGAGATAATGTGATTTCAAATTAAAAAAATTCCTTCTAACATTGAAACAATGGTGTATTCTTTCCTCTGTAGTTTTTGATTAAGCTGATTTACGTAAGACGTAACGTCTACCATGAAATAAAATTTTTAGACGAACTGATCTTTCATTAATTCTGGATGATAAACATCCTTTTCAAGTAGAAATGCTTTAATTTCTGTTAATAAGGACGTGAAACGTTTCCTCTTGATAACCAACGTACGTTGTTACGCAGCAACAGATCTGCGTATTCACTCTCCATTTCAACCAAAAATTCTTAAACTAGCTATGATTAAGAGCTTACTTTTAATGGAAGTGATAATCTTAATCAACAATACCATAACTTTGCAAATTTCTTCTGAAAATATCTGCGCACAAAGCGCATCTTGATGAATGATGTAAGGGTAAGTAATATATCGTAATTGATAAATAAGTCATTCTACTGAAATGAGTACAATGGCTCATTTATCAGTACATCAGTAAAAATCTTACTAGAATCAGTACAATGGCAATTTTAACTTAATGCACCAAATAACATAAAAAAATTTCGCGTCTAAATACCTGAATAGTTTTTAGACATTTCTAATTGGAAGTTTTTTCATATTGTATGCAACTCAGATATCGACTATGTATTTTGTGTTGCCTAAATGCAGTTGCTAGAAATATCTATGCTCCAGACACTGGAAGAAACTTTCAAATCAAAACTGTAGAAGCCAAAAATCCTGATATTTTGAAAGCAAACTTCATTTGTATGTTATTTTGCTCCTTATTCAAGTTAAAATTGCTATTAAATGGTATATTAATTCAAAGTCTTTCATTAGTTTAAATTTGGCATATGACAATTACAATGACAGCACAATTTGATGTGTAATCAGTACAATCAAAACGCTAAAACCGTACAAAAAATTTCCTAGGGATAATATTGGCGGATATGTTTTCAGTTGTTTTCATGCTTGTGTAAAATTTGACGGCCTTTGTGTTGTATTTTCAAGATTTTCTTGCTTTTACGTGCACACTCTTGCATGTGCTAGTTTGTGGAAAGCCACACTCAAGGAAAAAAAGACCCAAGGTTTGCTGACCACTGTCTTAAATGATTCATTTTGTTACATTTATTATAATTATTATTATTGTTGATGCAGATTTTACATGTTACTTACTTTCTGATAAAAGTATTGTTTTCAAAATGATGGAAGCCTGTGCTGTATGCAAAATTTCTGGTACGTTTTCTCCCGCCCTCTTGGCATGCCTTCGTGGTGTAGTGGTCAGCACACTCGACGCGTATTCGAAAGGTCCGTGGTTCGAGTCCCGGCGAAGGCACTGCTCATTTTTCTCATCTCCCACTTCCTCCCCCCAAAAAAACCTAATGTCTCTACAGTGGCGCCCGATTTAAAAAAGGGTAGTGGATGATGATTTGTCGCCCCCAGGATTTGGCGACTGTGTCCCCTAATCTCCAGTCGCCTTTTAAAGGGGGAGGATATAAGGTATTTCCCCCGTTTTCTTCGTGTAGTGGTCGGCCCGCACGTCGCGTATTCGAGAGGTCCGTGGTGCGAGTCCCGGCGAGGGCATTGCTCATTCTTCTCATCTGCTGCTTCCAAAAAAACCTAATGTCTCTACAGGGTCATCGTATCATCAAATATTGTAGGTGGACTTTCTGCAAAAATTGGAATTTCTTGTCACTTTTGTGGTGAACTGTCATCCACTCAAACCCCAACTATACTAGGTAAACAAACAAAACAAAACAAAACAAAAAAAAAAAAAAATCACGGAAATAAATTCCAGGTTTATTTATGCTATACGTGTTCTAGTTCAAGGACTATCAGGTGCAAAAATATTTTGAGCAATAACTTGTATGTCCTCACCTAATACACTCAAAGCTTACAACTCAATGAATAAACACATAAATGATGCTTCTTTCATGGTCTCTAGAAAAAGCATTTCTTTTGCTGTTAAAGAAGAAATTAAGTGTAATAATGATAATTCAGATTTAACTGTCAGTGGCGATGGTAACTGGAAGATGCGTGGCCTTACTTCTTTAGTTGGAGTGTGTATAGTATCTTCATTTTGCAGAGGTGACAATTATTCAAGGGGGGTGCAAGATTTCGAGAACATTCCAGTAAATGTCGCAAAAACCACTGTGGTTCTGTAGCAATGATGGAGGTTGTTAGGATGAAGCGAATATTTCATCGTTCCAGTGTTGTACATAATGTACGGTGTACACAGTATGCTGGTGATGGTGATGCGAAAATATTTACTGCTGTTTAGCTATCAGAACCTTACAGCAGAGATTTGGCTATTGGTAAAATTGAATATATATGACACATTCAGAAAAAGAATGGGCACTAGATCGTGAAAACGAAAGCAAGAAATGACAGGGAAGAAACTTAGTGACGGCAAAACTCTTAGTGGAAAAGGCCACCTTACGGATCATATATTAAACAACTAATTTCCAATTTATTATGGAAATTCCATTAGAAAACATTGCAATTTTGTAAAAGATATGCAAAAGGCAGTGTGGGCAATATTTTAACTTAAGCGTTCAACCAATGTGGGACCTACTAATATTTTTTGCCCAACAGGTTACGATTCGTAGTGTACATACCAAAAAGCGAGTGCGGGTGGAAATGTGAAATCGCACAAACGTAAAAATTCAATTCCACCACCTATAATGGATGCTATCAGATACATTTAAAGACCTTAGCATGTCATTATTACTAAAACCTTGCTTAGGAGGATATACACAAAGTCTAAATGAATCGTTGAATGCTTTGATTTGGAAATTGTGTCCTGAAAATTCCGGGTGTGGTTATAATATTGTGAAGACATCCGTGAATGAGGCAGTTGTTACATACAACGATGGACAAGCTGGGCGATTGCATACTGTGAATGCACTTGGATACCGAACTGGTGATAATGCAGTCAGGTTTGCTCACACTCATCAGCGTCGTATTCAGTCAGCCGATCAGTCACATCTCTACAATATATACTAGCAGAACAAGAAAACGTAACAGCTGTTGAAGCACAGGAAGGAATGATGTCTGCAGCTGGACAGTTTTAAACTTTACAGTTGTTTGAAAGAATATGTACTAAAAATTTTGAAACTTTAATCTTTAAAACCATTTTTCTCAAAATGGGGATTTTCATAACTGCGCGCACCCTTTAAAAATGTATTATAGCTGATTTAAAGGTACAGGGTAAATACATGATAATATTGCTGAAAAAAATGCACCTAACGTTTTCTTTGAAAAATTATTTTTTAAGTATTTCAATTTTTATATGATATTTCTGTTTTCTAAAATCTGATTGTGATGGTGTTAATATCCTTTGATATTTTAAAATTTAAATAGGTCAAGAATTAAACCTAATAATCTTTCATTACAAAATTGTAAAAATTATTAGCGTAACTAAATTTGTATTACTATTTGCGCGCAGTGCTTCGGTACAAATTCTAAATTTTCAGAAAACACAGTTTCTGTTTTCTTTATAAAACAAATTCCTACGCACTGTTAATAAAATAAATCAAGAAACATTATCATCTATGCATAAAGATATAACACGGAAAATTTCATATATTTATGAGCATAACAATCTGACTTATTAAAACTCGAAAATCAGCCAAAATTCTCATTTTTTGCATGGCGCAAAAGAGATGACTCCCATTAAATGAAAACAGTAACTCTTTTTTGAGATTTCAGTAATTAGAATAACAAATTACCTCAGTAGAGAGATAAAAGAGGTTATTCTTTCAACTGAAGGAACTTATGTTTTGCTTTGGTTACAGTATTTCGTAATTCTTAAGAATATAATGCAGAAGGATAACGAGAATTACATATTTTCATCTCTACATCAATTGTTAAACAGATAAAAGGAGAAGATAAACATGTCAAAGTAGGATGCCATTTTACTTGAAGTTTGATATAAAAACTGTTCAGCAGTTAAAACTGTAAACATCTAATGGCGCAGAATCGGATGAATGAGGTGAGTTGAGTTGAGTTGAGAGCAGAATCTGGACACCCGTGCGGCTTACTAAGACTATTCGGGTCTAGTCCAGGTACCGCAACTATCCGGGGCAACACCTCATGGGGCCTATAAGGGCATACATTGATCCTGTATACATGCTTACATAGTTCATAACATATGCTTATAGTTACATAGTTCATAATATATGCTTACATAGTTACAAAGGTCATAGTACATGCTTATATACAAGTAGTTCATAATACATAGATTTTTCATAATACTTGCTTACATAGTTCATACATATACATGCTTACATAGTACATAGTTCATACATATACATGCTTACATAGTACATAGTTCATACATATACATGCTTACATAGTACATAGTTGCTTACATAGTACATAATATATTGAGCCTGTTACATAATACGTACATAGTTCATAGTGGAGGAAAGGAGGTTCATGATGGAGAATCGGATGAATGTAGGAACGGTAGGAAATTCTGTCCTTAATTACATATATCTACCACCTTCGCAGTTTTCTTTCCTAGGCTCAAACGATAATATATGGCTTTATTTTATTTAATAGACAAACTTTTCATTATATCATTCATGCTTAATATAATGTGGTATTATTTTAAGTACCACTAAGACATATCATGGAACAATTCGTAATTCATAACGTAGACATAAAGAGCTACAAGAAACCGTCTGCGGCATTATACCTAATGCCATTTAGAGTTCAGTCATTAGCAATTACGTCCTTCAGACATGGAGGCTAAATATTCTGCTTTGACTTCTTATGAGCTGCCACTGATCGAGTTGCGATTAAATTCATATCGTGTGCTAGAGGAGCTTTTTATATCACCGTTAGCCTTTGCTTTTAGTCAGTATTTCCCCTAAATGCTGCATGTAATGCGTTACAACATTCATTCGAAAATTCTATTGCTAAACGCATGTCACCATGGATACCGCAAAACATTCAGCTCCAACAATGTTTTTTACCATGTTGCTGATAAAATTACTTCAAAAATAACCAATAAAATTTCGAATTTATCAGTGTTGAGAATGATATCATGAACATGCTATACAATATACACTTCCCGTTTCATGTATTTTTGTCACACATTCATGGTTTTACGGACTAAGTGTGTTTGACATTGAAATGAATAGACTAAAATGTTTTACACTCATAAAAACGAAAAATGAAAACTTATACTAGCTTTTTGAATGTTTAAAAAAGAAAGATATTTCCACAACACCGTTTTCATAGTAATGATGTTTATGTCTGACACGTATTAACAAGGCTATTGATATGTGACTAAAAAATAAATCAGTTTTAATTCAAAATCAAACAGTCTGCGAAACTCAGTTTATTATTAAAAAGCAAATCTAATTTCAAAGAAATATTATCCGTTAATGAACTTGGAATAATAGCTTATTTATGATTATAGCCGTAACTGAATTGAAGTATTTCGCTAAATAATATAACACAGCTTTCTGGATCAATAATCTGCATACTTGACATTCATTTAGATTTAGAAGATAAAACACAGGACTTCTAATTGTCAACTTGCAGTCTCCAAACATTGTATCGATCCCCAGTCCACTCGCTCAGGTTTATCGACATCCTGGATAGTTTCATCGAATCTTGGATGTCAATGTCATTCTCGCGCAGCGAAGTTTCATTTATCACTAACACTTGAAAGATGTGGTGTTGCGTTCAATTTGAGACGAACGTGACGTCTAAAACAAAGCGGGAAACTGTTTCTAATGCACTAGTCATAATTTCTTACATTTATTTGCCAAACCGTAACAATGCATTGAAGTATGTAACTTATGTAACAATCTGAAACATTTGAAAGCACCATAAACCGTTCTCTCTAGATCTTTCATATTCATCGCGCGTTGAAATTTAAAAATAACGTTTTAGTGGTGACATCCGAGAAATGAATAGCTGACTAAAAGCAGCCCATCGCGATTAGTTAACTAAATGCCGCCCAAACTCATAAGTGGTTAATGTTGACTGCTGTACCAAAGACCCCATGTTCAAATCCCGGAGAAGGTATGGATAAGATTGTCTCTGTCTTCATAGAAATTAACGGTGGCCGATTATTAGGTGCTACTACAATAAAATGACCACAGGTTTCGGCCTTAGTAGTGGCGAAAGCTTATGATGGCTAGTACCCGCATTAAAAAGAAAAAGAAGGTTAACTACGTTTTCGCAAGTTATCAGAGATTAGGGATTCGCGTAGCAACACTATTATTTTCACAGATTATTTCATCTTGAAATATTAAAAATTCATTTTGCCTTTATTGAAAAAATTTATTGTTTTATAACGTAATAAAATTGTAGCAACTGCATGAACGATTTTCTTTCAGAAGTTATTTCTGACTGCAACGGGCAAATATTTAAATACCCTTTACACTTAGTTGCGTGTGCAACAGTGTTTAATTTGAGTAACAAGCGAAATAAATGTGTTGTACTACATACGGACATGAAAATTAGAACAGATGAATTTAGAGAAATTTCGTACTCTTAATTCCTACAATCTTTCAATGTTGTTTTACCACCAAATTAGTGGATTTTAAAGCCATTAAATTACCCTATTGGAAAACTAAATATATCTGAACGCCTTTGCCATATTTGAGTAGTATAGATCTGTTAGAATAATGTGCAGATACCACTAAGGTATTTTGAAACAGGAAGCATACGAAATCAAACCAGCCTTCGCCTGGATACTTGCCAGAGTGTTCCCAATTTCTGGCTGGATGTGCTACCCACACACTTACACCATAAGAACACGTATGGGGTAAGGTAGAGTTTTTTTCATTCTTGTCCACTTAAGAGACGACTAGAGTGAAACACGAAACTCAATTGATTATTGGCTCCCACATTTTAGTTCTTCATGGAATACCCATCACTTTGAATCATGAAACGAGAAAAAATCAGCTGTGCTTTCGCCTTGATTTGATTTATGGATCTTCCAACTGCCAGCTGAAAGTTTACTTACAGTACAAAAGAATGAAAGGGAAGATTTAATCAATTGTTAATAAACAAATTTAACAAGTGTCAATGCTGTGAGATCTGTAACAAGTGTAGTGTGTCGAAGTTTAATTATTTTGAGTGAAAGATTTCTTATTGTTACTTACCCATTATATTTAATTACACGAATAAGAAAGAATAAGTTTTAATGAAATATCTAAAAACTATTAGCTGCAATTTCACTTCTTAATTAAAATTACCTTTCATTTAAGTTACTTTTCATTTTTAAGTCATTTATGATTTGAGGGCCGAGTGGATAAAATCTCTAAATACTCGTAGTTCGTTGCGGTTGTTCCGTAGTTCACGATTTTCTGGTTGCCGGTTGAATAGAATACATGAAAAGGGTTTCTTGTATTTCCACATATCTTACGTAAATACTACTATACTTTGCTATTTTAAAACCGACACTTCAAGGTTATAGATACCTTCCCGCCATTTGCGATCGCAGCGAGTATCGTCATCAATTGCAGAGGGAATTAGGAACTTTTAGCAAATTAGGCAATTTGACAGTTTTTGTCAATTTTCTTTCCGACTGTTATGAGTCGTGTTCTGAGGAGAGAAAATGGCTTCTTAAGTGCCCATTCTAAGACAATCTAAACCTGCACAATCGAGTCTAATTTGGATTTCTGTTTTGGGTACTTTTCTGTTATCGGGACCGGATTCAGGAATGTATGTACGTATGTATGCACGTGTATTTGTGCGTATATGCATGTATATACACACACATACATACGCAAGTGCTTCAAAAGGGATTAAATTATGTTGTTCTTATGTTCCGATTAATATTTTTATGCCTTTAGTTAATCTGCATGCAATAGTCGTAGAATTATCAACAATTTAAAATTATTAATATAATTTTAAATTGTTGATAATTAAATTAATTAATTAAGGCTGCGATTAAGCCTTAACGGAACAGTACATCTGAACTTTAGCAGAAGAATGAGTTAAGTCTGTTTTGTAGCTTCAAGGGTCTTTTTGCCGAGTGGGATAAAAAGTAAATTTTCAGTGTTTTGCACCGAAAAATCTGCCTTCTTGCCATTTGGCAAATTGCTTGTTTTTGCTTAGAAACTCTAATTTTAATTGTAAAATTTGTTTTTTTTTTTAACTGTCTTACCTTTTTCTATATTTTCCAATTTTTAATGAATATATTTTGAGTTTTATGGGTTTTTGCCTTGCCGCGAAGGCAGAACTGAATTAATTGAATGAGAGATTTATTTCTGCTGAAATTCGAGGATATAAGTTTAAATGAAATGCAGCAAAATCTGAGTAAAATTTAATAGGCTGTGCAATTAAATATGGTGTTCACATCAGATTTTTTGTTTAAACGCATACTGTAAAAGACGCAAAAGAGTAATGTCTTCTTAAATATGGTCTAATATAATACTCTGAGGCATAGAAATATTAATAAAATATTTCTTGAGGCAAAGATACTCAATAGAAGATAATATGCTCGTAAATAAATTTAGGTGTCAGCAATCACTGAGATGTGCGATGCATAAAAAATGATACAATTTGATTACTCGTTCATGTTAGCTAGAGCACAAAATGTATTTCTTAATCTTATCACACAGTTTTTGATTTATTAATTTTATGAAGCAAGATACGTTGAAAAAAATTTCGTTTTTTATATATTCAATTATCTTTGTAAGGCTAACTTAGCAAATTCATCAAAAATTAAATAAATAAGTAATTCAATGGATAAAATATAAAGCATCCTTACTAATTAAGACAACCGTCAACAACTCAAGTCAGCATTATTTATGCAAAATATTTTCTTCCCTACTTGCTCATTCGTTTCTTCATTAACGTTTTTTAATTATGGCATTAAGTTCCCAAGAGATGTCTCTCTAATTAATTAACGACTAGAATCATTGCCTTACATCTACTTTTTTCAGTTTCAGCGTCACAAAAAGAGGAAAGAACACTATCACAAAGTTACGTAAATATTTATTCATATTTCATTGCCTTACACTGATATTTTACTTATTTTGTATTAGTTATTTTTCATCTAGTATATAATTCTGTTATCATTTTTACTTCCTTGTACGAAGTGAAAAGGAAGTATTGTAATCGTGAAAAGTTTAACCCAATGTCAGTTATCACTTGAATCGAAGCGTGGTCAGACATCTTATTATCCATCCGCTCTAATAGATAATAGCGCTAATAGATAAGCAAAAGGAAAGAAAGCCAGCTAACGCCGGAATGACCACATTTGACGACTTGGGCGTGATACAAATGCATATCCCCGCCTACCTGTGGGCACACGAGGAACAACATTATACGCCTCAATGCATGGCGCTACGCCCTATAGTGGTCCCAACTCCGCCCACTAAGGCCGCATCTCCCAACGCAACAATAAACTACATCAACACACATAGTTCGTAACCACGTCCACAACACGGCTCAATCGCATAGTTTCGCATTGCATTAAAAATGCTGGGACGGGAGTGCTGACAGTTTGAGGTCCACTCAGACTTTTGCCGCATGAAACAGTTATGAATATCAGAAGCTATCTCGTAGGCGCACTTTTGTAATGCTACTAAGGTAACGGACTTAAAAAAAAAATGCTCCAAGTCTGACACTTAAGGTTATTCATCACCTTCATGGACACTGCGCCCTGTAGCACCGAACGTCTCATCTATGCTAATAGATGGTAACATGAGCAGTTGCAAAGGAAGTGAGCTAACGCAGGGGAGTCAACACAACAGAGCAAAAATAAGGTAATAATTGTGCCCTCAACCGAGATTTTAATGATGGGTCTTCAGATTGCGGCCCAGACGAGTTAACATAACGAGAATACACACGGGGAGATGCGCTAATTCCTTATAAATCTAAAATAAATGAAACATTTTTTTGCACTTCGGCCTGAAGTTATAAATTAAAATGTCAACCTAAGCTTAACATTCGTTTATTGTGGCCGGATAATGCAACTGGGTAAAAATTATTTACAAATAAATATCAATGTATAGGCTTTGAATCTGGTTGCTAGACTAATGCATCTTCTAAAGTAATTACATGCAAACTCAAAAGTAGAAACTCACCAACAAGTACATTCAAGTCCAGCTGGTAGAAGTTACACACGTTTGGCTCAAAGTTGCCATCCCCCGATCATTTAACTTAAATTTTTGTTTGTTATTTAAACTCACTTAATTTGCATTTCTGGTAGAGTTGACGCAAAGTAGAAATGTTGGAAAGAAATATTAATAATGCAAAGAGTATGTTAATTAAAATAATTTAACAAACCATGAAAACATTTCTTTCTGTCTTCTGCATTCTAAATATTTCAGAATAATCTAAAGCAAAATTTTTGCAGATTCCATTCAATTTGGACAAGGTGTAAAATATAATATTACCGTTGTAATTTTGTAGCTGCAACGCTAATATGCAACGATTCGACTCCTTTATGACTCTATAGATTTTTCCATATGCTGAAATACGGCAAAAGGAAAGCATGATAGAAAACAGATTTATAAGATTTTGTGTAGTGAAAATATGAAAAGGAGTTGAAGGAGCACATTTTTATTAAGAAAATAACATGAGTAAAATTAAACCAATTTAGTTATGTTATAAATCATTTTAAGGAATTATGCGAATTTTTATATTATTCCGTGTTATATTTATCTTACCAGTCAGACATGAATATATTTTTGAGAAAGTGGTTTTTATTATTCCTGCTTGAACGTAGACTATGAAAACTAAAATAAACTGTAAAAAACACTTTTGAATTAAAATCTTCAAAATGCTGTTTTTAATGATATGCAGATATTAATCATCACTGAAATATTTTATTATTTCTAGGCGTTTTCTTTTCGTTCTGTTATGCCAGAATTAAAATTAATTCTTTTTTTAATTTCAGAAACTTTACTTCATATTTAAAAGGAATTTATTATTGTGAGTAATCATTTCATATAAAATTTAAATATTAAAGTTTCAGGTATTAAAATTAGAAAAAGCACGAACAATATGTATTCTGGTTCGATAAAACGTTTTTTGCCCTTAATTAGAAATTAAATTATTACAAAATTTCAGATAGTAGAACATTATAATTAATTTATAGATTGTCAGTTAAACTTTATATTTCAATAAACATTTCGTTAAAAAATTAAAAACTTCTGAATTTTAAATTTAAATTCCTATTACATTTTCATAAATACATAATTAATAAAGATGTTATCTGATACTGCAAATCTTCCCCGAATGATACTCCAAGATCTTTTAGAATGAGATTTGTATAGCTTTGATGTCTTCACGTGAAACTTATGCCATTTATGAATCACCTTCGAGGGGGAAAAACATCGGTCAAGAGTTCATTTACTAAGTTCCTTACAGAGCTCTTGCTTACGATTACTGTTGAATGGCATAGCTTTCTTTAATATCGGAACCTATTTCGCAATGCGCAATTAGAGAAATTGTAACTTTGAATAACAATGTATTTCTCTAGAACAATATACAGAATCCATATAAATTTATCCTGGGTTTCAATAATAGCATTATAGGAATTTTTTCTGTCTTCATTTAAAATTTAGTCTCAATACTAACACAAACCTAAAGGGCTAATTCCCGTTATTCTTAAAGTCATGTAGAATTATGACTAATAACAGAATAGTTAGTAAGCAGATAAATTTAGTAAGGAAAAGCTAAAATTTTATTTGCCACTACTATGGGGGATATAATTTAAAATTAGACTTCAATGCAGCACCACAACTTGCAGAACCTGGCAAATAAATTTATTTCCAAAAACCAAGTTTTGTCTTCCTTATTTATAGTATTACTCTTTATAACGCGACACGGAAATTTTTATCTCCTGAGGAGAGAAATCGGTCTGTCACTTCGAAATGGATACATTTTTTATGAAAGTTTTTCTAGTCTAAGCATCATTTAATTATGTTTTAATTTCTTTGTGTTAAAAAATAAACCAAAGAAAACGTTAAATTCTTTATAAAATATTATGTTATTTGCAAAGGTTTGTTTGTAAAATGCTTTGAAATTCCAGATTTAAGTACACATTTTGTGCAGTTTTGGTATGGTATTTTCTTATATATTGGGCAAAGATGCACCTACTATGCTTTAATTGTGTATCTCGGTTTCCTCTACCGATCTGATGTAAGGTTTCAAGAAGAATGCCCTGCATAGCGATTTGAAAATAAATTTACCTTCACAATTTTTGCATTAAGACTAACTTATTATTATTATTAATTAATTATGCATTACTCTTCAGGAGTAAATCTAAGGAGCTGAACTAAAACAGTTGCAATCTATTAAAAAATAAGTAAATTACACAAAAATATGTTTAAACAATGCCAAAGAAAAAAAATGAAGGCACTTGTTTACTTTCACGCCTCTCGTTATTAAATTACATCTATTCATTGCCCAGCATTGGCAACACGCTTTCGCGTTGTCGTCCTTCAAATATGGTTGCTAGAAAATGTAAAAGTATTTAAAGTATTTACTTTCTTATGACACTTCTTAACTCAAAAATATACAAAAGAATTTAATGTAGAAAAAGGTACTGCAGTCTGTTTAAGGTACTCACAGTTTAAGGTAACAGCTCAAACTGCATTATTTAAATACTCTTTCAAAAATTAAAAAAAAAAATATTAAAAAAAATAAAATCTGAAAGCTTTCGGATTTTATATATACACGTTTCGAGACGCATACACGTTTCTAGAGCATTTGAACTAACGCCACTTTGGTGTAAAAATATTTAAAAACAGCATATCTGTAGAATTTCTGACACGTACTCTCACGCTGGAGATCAAAATATTTTATTCCTTACGGTATTGTCACTGCTTACTTTGAAATTGTTGAGATTTTTAATCAAAAATTCATTAAACGAGAAATTCGAACTTCCAGGAGCCCATGTTCAGATGGAGGACTATGTTATTCAAAATTTAATGGCTCTAGGTATCATTATTTTTTCACATTGTGTGAAATATACCTACATTCGTTTAGATTCTTCATTATTTAGCTTCTTTAAATATAATATAGGGCGATAATATTTGATGGCAACAACTTGAAAAGTGACACGGTCGTTTATAGTGATTTGACGCAAAATGCCGTTTCGGAACTAGTAGCTCTTCAGAGCTAACGCCCAGAAGGCTAAAATTTAAAAAAAAAATAAAAATTATAGTATTGAGAAGATCTCATCAATCTGCGCAATATATTTTTCATGTGCAGGTTTCAGTTAAATATCTAAAACAATTTATCAAACTAAGTATTTACGATGTGCTCACTGATTAAGAAATTAGTTTTCTAGAAGTTCAAAGTACAGAATATAAAATTTTGTATTTAATACAAACTGTTCAAAGTAGCAAGCGAAAAAGCAGAAAACGATTGCTATGACATTACTTCTTCATAATTTAACAGCAAACCTCCCCTCCCCCTAAAAAAGTATTTAAACCATAGAGTAAACTTTTTAATTTGTTTCCCTGGATCACTTGCGTACAGAGTTTGCAATAAATAGTTTTCTGAAGTGAAATGGCATTACTCTTTGTTTAAAAAAAACGCCGAATCTGCAATCAAAAAAGTAATTAATACCTGAAATAGGTTTTCTCCAATCTGTTTAATATATAAAACAAAATATAATCTAAAAGAAAGTAAAATAAAAATATCGGAATAATCAATGGTAATTTTAACTAGCATAAAATTCAAGTTTTGAAAGATGATGTTATCATTTTTTCTTGCTGTGTTCTTACATTATAGTCTTCCCACATTATTTTCTTGTATTTTTTTTTTTTTTTTTTTTTTTTAACTTTACGTACATGACTTGCATCAAATTACCGGTTGTAAAACATCAGTCAACATCCTACAAACTGGTTATTGAATGCTCTGTATGATGCATAACTCTAAACCTTTCATAAAAAGATTATTGTAAAAATTAAAAGGAAAAGATATCTTTTAAATATTTAAAAAAATATGATGTGTAAATATTTAAATTGTGTAAACATGCGATACATATAGAATTCAAATTCAAAACTGTTCACCAATGTTAAAGTTAAAAAATTTATAAATGATTTCTTACTCATATTTTCTTAAAAATGACTTTTATTAAAAATAATCTGAATAATATTTTTATAAAATTAATTATCCTTCTCTTTAATAAAATATTTTCACGTTGCTTAATTTCACTTTTCGAATTTGTATTTTTAAATTTCGGGTTTAATAAATCATTTTCAATGATTAATCTTCTGTGAAAATAATTTTTTGTGGAGGGAAAATTAATTTCATATTTTAATTTTCTTTACTTCCATACGTAACTCTGTTTTTAATGTTAGTGAAGCAATAAAAACATCTTTATAATTTTAGAGCCAAATAACTTCGAAACATATTTTATACAAACAACTGAAAACTGTGCAATGTATTTATTTTATAGTGAACGAAGTAAAATGCCAAAACTAAATTAATAGTAGCCATTCTGGGAAAATTGCCCCTTTGGGCTAAAAAAAGGCGCTCTTCAAAGGTTGCTCTTGATAAAATAATGCAATCGTTTTATTTTTAAATCATCATTTAGAAATCAAACGTTGACATTAATTATTATAAATTTCTCAAACTCTGTATCTGAAATATACTTAAAGGAAAAAAAAGTTTTCAAAAAATACTAGTTTTCCAGTTTTTGTACCTGAAATATGATCGAAGGAATTCCTTATTTAATATGTGAAGCATGTGTGGTAGTATGTAGGGGAAATAATATAATGCTGAAATTTTTATGCCTATTGGCTGTATTTATTTAAACCGTAAAATTTCATTCGGATTTTGTATGATGTGCTGAAGATCAACATATTCAAGAAAATGTTCTCTCAGCTTTTCTGGAATCGATCGATCGATTCGTTAGAATTCGGCACTTGAAATAATCTGAAAGTGTTTCTCCCACCGTGAAGTTTAAACAATCATACACATTTCAACGATTTGTTGTTCTCACGTAGGTATTAACTTACCTGAGAAGAAAAGTGAATATGTCATATCTATAATTTTTATTTTTGAAAATAAAAAGCAAGCTTCTAACGAGTCAGACATAGAATGCTAAAATTTTGCAGTTAACAGAAAGTGTAAGGAAAGGTGTCTTCCCTTTTTCGCGAAATCATCAAACTTCTTTACTTCCCTTCCACAAAGGGGTTACATAGTGGGGGGCCGAGTAGACCTTGACCTCTCCCGAAATGTAGGAAATCAAAAAATTTTTAGATTTAAGAAGAATAATTTTTAAAAGAAATAATTGGAAAATATTTGCGATCTCAGATGTTTGCATGAATGAAGCTAATATTGTATTTAAAAGGAATTATTATTTAATAAAAGTCAAAGAGAGAGATGTTCATACTTCGCGATGATTTTCGAAAGGAAGTAAAAGATTATTTTCTAAAGTTAAAAAAAATATTCTTCCAAAATTCTGCATAAAGGTAAGTTATAATAAAATCTTTCAGAATAAATATTCGTTATAAAACCACTTTGTTTCTACTAAAATGACGATTTCTTTGGTCTTAGTGGCGCTTTTGTAGCTTTTAATTCTTTCAGTTTATGCAAACCAATAAACTACATTTTCCTTATTTTTATTCTAAATTCGATACTGATAATCTTTACAAAGGGCTAAAGGTTTTTTTTCCTTTTAGTTCCAATAATGTCAAAAACATCCATATTAATTAATATAAGATGTGAAAATAACAGCTGTTATTGTAGCAGAATTACAAATGGAATGAAACTAAAGAGTTTGAGAGGAGTCTAAACTAAGACACGTCTTCAATCTAACGAAGACTAACTTCGTCTTCAATCTAACGAACGTCTAAGACACGTCTTCAATCTAACGAAATCGGAGAGTAGAGCTCACCAAACTCTCCGATTTCGTGGGAACAGGAATAATTTTGAAAAACGCGGAAAGAGAAATCGCGGAAACAGAACTAATTCGTAAGGAAATACATATGCCAATTCCTCATTTAAAAAATCATAATGCAGTGAAATCTCTTACTGCTCTATCTCCCTAAAACGCCCACCTCTGAATGTGATCAGTATTTCCTCCAAACCAAATATCAGAATTGAACGATAACATTCTAGGACGATCACTTCCATAGAAGACCAAATTTTTCTGTGTCCGTAAGTGGTAGTTTTAGAGAAGATTCACAATTAGTTGGTCAAAGAAGTTCAGAGATAAATCATTTTAGACTCGCAATAAAATCAACTTATATATTCAACAGCTTTCTTTTGTCGCATAAATGTACAAACGCTGACTAAGAAGTTTTAAGTATAAAACGATATTAAAAGCTGTTGGGAATGCGTCTGAACATGCAGTTGGAAAGCCAAGACCTTCAGCATTTGATTACAAAAAGCAGAAGCATTTGCAGTCAGTTACTTAAAGACAGACATTTAAGGGTTCTTACAACCCTATTTGAGGGAGGGTGGGTTCGTAACGCTTCTTATCAACAGTGCACCTCTTCAAGATCCATTTCTGTGCGGTGAGTGGGCGGCATTGCTTTACGCAGAGGAATCTGTGAGAGAGTCTTCCATCAATTCCATCAAGCTGCCGGTCGCTTCTCTATATACAAGATGGTCTGAGCAGATCTACGTGACACATCTAACTTATGCACATGCAGGTATGCAGAAAGGGGTAATAAAGTATGGCTTACAAAAGGGGGAAAATGAAAAGAAAAACTAATTAGTACTTAACGAGAACACTGAGTTAGACTAGTAAGATATCAAAGTATTGTCTCAATTGACTAGCATGCAGTTCTGTGCTCACTATACAAGAAACAAATCAAAAATTTTCCAAATAAATGTTTCTGACTTGAACTTAAATTATTGCTAAAATGTGAATACTATTGCATGTAAACAAGTAAAATTAGGTAATGTTCTTTTACATGATCAGTGCTATTAGCCACTAAAATTAATCTGTTTGTTACATCAATGAAAGATCTGGGATTTGAGGTGTTAAAGGCAGATTTTACTGATTGCGTACTCGTTAATGGATTTTTCAGTCCTCTGCAATCCAACTAGAAAACTTTCTAGCAAATTACAAATTTTCTATTTATATGATCAGTATAACACATCTGACAGCAAGGCTGAGGATAGTTTACGTAACTAATTTATTGTAAAAATCACCAATTTTGAGTTATTCAATTTAATTCTAATGCTGATACATTGTTGTTCACTACCACAAAGCGCATAAAATGATAGCTACTCAGCAATTAAAGGAATGGTGTTTTCATTCTTCGTCGCAACTTGATAAACAATTAAGAAACATTATTCTGAACAGTTACTTTCAAGCAACATTTGATAGCTGGAGACTAGTTAAAGGAAGGTTGTATTTAACATTATATAGCATTCTTTAAGTGGCGCTTTACTATGGTCAAATCGCAAGTACTACAAAGCGTTAAAAACCAATTTAAAAACATGGTTTGATAAAATGGAAATCAGTATTTTATTAATCTCAAGAGCTTGAATGCTAAATTTTGAGGCAAGAAACATTATTGTGTAGACGAAATTCCCTTCTTCCCGATATTCAGGCCTTAAATGATGATAGAAATATTTCAGAATCAAAATGTATTAGAAACCTAATCAAATGACCACGTATGTCTTTCGCACAAATGCCCTAGTTGTCCTAGAAGACAATGAACATCGTTTTGAGATTTGATTTCAGTTAACGAATGTTTGGATTTCAGAGTTTTTTAATTTACCGAATTAGGGTTATATGGGAATATTATGTCATCTTTAATGTTATTATGCAGGAAGATGCGGCTTCTTTCGAAAGCAGCAACTATACTTTCTAACTAGTTTAGATAGGATCGCATACAGTTCCCATAGATATGATCTGTACCCTCTAATTTAATCTTTTATTCAGGTTTTCATGAGTGAACCTTTTCCATGCTCATTCTTAATTAATAAGCATCAAGAATACTTTCCCTTTCATACGACATCTCGTTTTCAAACTGTAGATTCAAATGTAACCTCTGATTGAAATCTTTGAAATATGTTTGGGTGTGATATGTTTATTTCTACAAGAATAGCTTCACTTCAACTAAATCTTTAACAAAAGGTTATTTAGTTAAATGTCGGTCCGATGATGTATTGAATAGGTAAAACTCTATCTTACGTCTTGAAAAGACATGAAGACATGCAATAGTTAACAAATTAAAAATTTATTTCAATAGCTTTTGCATTATAAGCTTGCTGTAAACTTTAATGATTGGTACATAAAGCCAGTCATGCACTTATCCATAAAGATATTTATGAAGCAAGGAAAAATAAACGTTAACTAGTACAAACTGATGTATTCAACATATGTTAAGATTTGTCGATTCTCATGAGCAAGTGCATATTGAGAGCATAAATAGCTGCTTCGCGTTCATTAAATAGCGCCGGCAGCATAACAAATTGTTATTCTGCGGCCTTGTTTTCAGACGAATATTTGATTTCTAACTAGTAAACTTTTCAAAGCGCAGGTTTATTTCAGTTTTGACAACACAAACTACCACTGCATAGTAAATGATTTCGCCGACGTAAAGATTGGAGTTTAAAGTGAGCGAGATATTTGGCTTCAGGGTTTCAATGTTTAACTTAGAATTCTATGCAATCAGACATAGTCAACCAGAGGGGAATGATCGGTAAGATGTAACGGTTTAAGATTTATTCGTCACATATTTATTAAAGTAAACTGTTAATTTGAAAATAAATAGACATTTTAATTATTAGCGTAAATGAAATAGATGAAGATACTTATGAATCTGCTCAGAATATTCGATATAATATTTACTCATTTAGATTATTTTTAATCATCTGAATTTTTCCTAATCATACTTGCTAGTGGAATCCTTGGAAAGGCCAGCATGTGAAACTAACATCCTAAATGTTAGAAACACTTTGAACAATAAAAATTCGTTACACAGTTTTTGAATAATTTCGATAAAGAATAAAAATTGGCAAATGTTTTGGAATAAACATTTCTGGCCATAACTTATCGTCAGTTACTTTTATTCTTCTTTCAAAATGTTCTTTGTAAACAAGCTGTAGAATAAAGCATATGCTTTGAGCTTTCCGAATAGATATATTCCTATTTTATATTTCAAAAGCTGTGTAATGTATTTTATTAAAACTTCTAAGAATAAGGTGAGCAATTAATTAATCGGAAAGGGAAAACCCGACGATCATTACTTCTATATAAAAAAACTGGAAATGAATAGCAAACAAGGTACGTACACTTTGTAATGTTTCTTCAGTTTAATCTTTGGTAACAAGAGAAAATACGCCGACTTAAAAAATTTATTGCAAAGTCTACAAATGCAGTCTGTAGTAACGTAAATAAAGTAACAAACCAAGATACACAAATGCATTTTAGACTATAGACAATTTTATGCATTTTCCCTTTTTTATGCATTTTTAACTCTATATATTTTAAACCATAGATAACATTACACATTTTCCCTATTTTTATGCATTTTTTAACTTTTTGTATTTTACATTTTGGACAACTTTATGCATTTTTTCTGTTCGATGAATCTGGCAAAATTTTCACCACGGTTGTCTCCAAATGCAATCAGCTACAAGGTCTATCAATATATTTGCGAGGCAATGAGTATTTTAAATGTCAGAATTCTTAATTCGCATAAATTTCTAATTTATAATGAGGTCTTCAGTCTCATACTTATCATAATTAATTTGTAAAGTTCATTTCTAGATTTTGCTGATTCGAGAGTATTGAGTTTGAATCCTTACTACACTAGTATACAGTATTATTTTCGATCTTGAATATATTCCTGCACGGCGAGGTTCACGTGCGATTCCAGCATCATGTATGTGATACGCATTCTGTAATCATGCATGCGATAGGTTCTAATACTGTGAGGATCATGTATCTGCAGAAAATTGGATATTGAGATTAGTAATTATATATGCCATCATTTCATAGCCTTGATTTATTTATTTATTTATTTATTTTTTTTCAGGTACTTCGTTTTTAAATTTAGCCAACTTCCTTCGATCAATGACCGATATAAGACATTGTATATGATTTACTTGACATCGCTGTTCTTCTTTATGCAGACATGAATTCTGAGCTTTTTCAATGTTAAGCTAACAAATCTGATTGCTTAGAATATTCGACTTGGGAAATTATTCTGTTTCAGAGATATTACTATGACATTCTAACCTTTTAAATTTCATTAGAGAGTTTCATTTGGAGCTATTTGATTTTTACGCTTGCTAGTTAATGCCGGTAGCAATTAATACAGAAAATATGTTCATTTTGTTTTACACTTCTGTTCTTTTTTCGTAACATATATTTAATTTGCATAAATATGTTCTAAGCTGAATAGTCCATTAGTCTTCTAATGCGTCGTTTTATACTCAATCATTTCAAGCTCAATCACTTATCAATACAAACGGATTTACACGATGCTTCGCCAATAAATTTTGTAAAAATATTTCAAAATGTACTTAATGATTTATGCTTATGCATGTAAATATATTGACAGAAGTTAAAAATAGTCGTTGATAATGCACACAAAATTACACAGTCTTCATATACTACCGTCGAATGCTCTCTAGATATATATTTTATGTTTAATATGGTATATACATTTAAAATAAGCGGAAGAAATCCATATGATATCAAAATTAAAACTACATTCGTTCAACAGTAGTAAGAAAATTCAGCATACTTTATACACCGATTTTATACCAAATCATAAAAACATATTCAAATTGAATGAAAATATAAAAAAACGCAGAATATACTTAACTAGTTTAGCATATAGCTTACTATTATTGTTGATTTTTACTTGTAAATAATCAAAGTTGTTTTTTTCTCTTTTAACACATTTCATTGCAACTAATTTTGCTTATGTTAAAGTTTTCACGGAACCACAGTATTTAAGTAGCTTTTTAGCGTGCGTCCAAAAATCATCTTTTAATTTCCTTAATTTTGCAGCATAATGCGCAAAATGTTTGACCACATAGGTCTTTTATCGTTTGTTCTTTCTACTTTACTTTAAATTATGCATATATATATATATATATAAAGTGTATGATAAAATCGGTGTATAAAGTATGCTGAATTTACTTACTACTGTTGAACGAAAGTGGTTTTAATTTTGATATCATATGGATGTCTTCCGCTTATTTTAAATGTATATACAGACTGTAAAAAGTTCTGTATGCGTATATATGTGATGTACCAGCTTTAGTCGTAACTTAAATTATCAGACGATAAGTTTTTTTTTTAAAAAACAGGATCTATTTATTATTATTCAGGAGAAATAGCAGTTACAAAATCAGATATCCGGAGTAAATAAAAAGAATTACTAATAACTTTTTGTATGAAGTTTACTGCATCATGACATTTAAAAAAAAGCCCCCGAAATTCTTTTGCGAGTCCTTTTATAGCCTCTGGAAAGGCGGAGCTTCCAAGAAATGACGTCAGTCTCGTCAGCCAATCCAGTTTGCTTTAAATATTTCTATTCTACATTCTATAATTGTACGTGTAGAAAAGGCGGGAAAATTAACTTGACTACGGGGCTGTGGATTTAATTCCACGTACTTTCAAATAAGAGAAAGTCGCCATTAAAAATGAAAAAAACATACAGTTAGAAATTTAAGTGTATTCTTGACTCTGGAATTTTATTATTACATATATATATCTTCATATATATATATATATATATATATACATCTATATGGTTGCACACACACACATATATATGTAAGATATAACAAAATACTATGGCTATGTTAAGAAATACTTGGCAACCTCAAAATTACCTATTCTATATTTGGCGTTCTCCCAAATTCGAGATCATTCCAAATTACATAACACTCCTTGAAAAAGGTACAAAAACCTAAAATTAACCAATCACAGCTTAGCTTTACTTATGCATCTACATAGTATAAATACATACAATCGCAAGCAATTACGCGCCCCTCTTTTTTCCTGACTTCTGCCATGCAAACTTCTCCTCGCTGCTTATGCTTTCCTGCTTATGTCGTACTTTTAAAATTTTGATTTGACATGTATATGATATGACATGTATAAAAATAAAGATGGTAATTCTTCAATTCAGTTATGTTAACGCCTTCTTCATGCCTTCACCTACGTACTTAAAATATCAAATAATGTTTCAGTATCTCATAACTACTTGCACTCAAACAGTGCAGTCGCCTGCGTGTGCTACTGTATGTCGCATGGTATATGGTCTGCCTACTTTTCATTAAGCATTGTTATGTTTTTCACAAAGGGTCCAGCCATTGCAATGCAATGTAATGAATTAATAATCTTTTTAAAGTTTACAAGGTATTTCTCCACCTTACTAGCATGTCTTCGTGGTGTAAAGGTAAGCACACTCTACGTGTATTCGACAGGTTCGAGTCCCGGCAAAGGCATTGCTCATTTTTTATGTCTTCTCCTTCCTCCCCCCCCAAAAAAAAACGGCGTCCGAACTAAAAAAGGTTGTAGATGATGATTCTTCACCACCAGGATTTGGCGACTGGGTCCCCTAATCCCCAGTCGTCCTTTAAAAGGGGAAGTATATAAGGTATTTCTTCCGCCTTCTTAACATGCCTTCGTGGTGTAGTGGTCAGCACGCTCGGGGCATATTTGAGAGGCCCGTGGTTCGAGTCTCGCCTAGGGCATTGCTAATTTTTTTATCTCTCCTATTTTAAAAAAATACCTAATGTGTCTACAAGTTGATAAATTAATTCTTTGATTTTATTCTGACATACTATTTGTTTTTTGATATAATTTAATTTATCATCGACCTTGATTGTGTGGCATCAGTTGTACATTATGTAAAGATTTTGAATTTTAACATTTGGTTCCTTTCTGTTAACGGGCGCCAGTTAACGCCAAGCATAAACGTTGGTGCCCAGAAAAGCGAAATTTAGATTAATGAAGAGATCAGTGATCATGAGGAGAACAACTCACGCCGCGATCTATTTTCGCTTGAAAAACCTTAGTGAGTTTCAGTATCGCACGCAACATTGGCTTTACCCAGATTAAAAAACAAGCTTTGGAGCTATATTTGAAGCTTTGGTATACATATTAGGCGACTGGCGTCCCTTTAAAGGAAAAGTACCATTTTTGCAAAACTCTGAAATTCTTTCTGTAGTAAAAGTTCCTTCATATAAAAGGTATACTTTAGGAAGCCGCATTCCAAAACTAAATACGCTCATCTATTTTTAGTATACTTATACCTAATCCCCGAAAATTGTCATTGATGAAAGTTCTGATGTTATGAAACGAAACATTTTTGATTGAGTAATTCATTTATAAAAAGTACTTTCTGGCGGGCACAGTTTTTACTCAGAGACGAGTATACAAATTTAAGATCCGTATATTTCTGACTGAAATCCATCACGTAACCAAAATTTTATTCTCTTGAAGACTCACTTTTCAAGAAAGCGATAAGTTTATCGGCTAGTCATCTTTTGAACAAGTTGTTACTGGATATCAAACTCTGCAATCGTTTTGAAAAAGTGCGAGCAGCTCTTATTCCATTCCGCATAAAAACGATTCTGCTTAATTAAAGTTAAAATGGCAAAAGGATAAATAAATTAACTAAATTACGCATTTCACACAGTTAGTTAGTTAGTTTTCTTTATTAAAGTTTCCCTCAAGTGATAGTGTTTTTTTCCTAAGAATATTTTCCATTGAGTCATTAGAAGTTTTTAAACTAGGATAATTAATTTCCATTAAAAGTTGATTAACTTAAACCTAGATAAAAAAAATCATTATTCTGAAACACTTTGGGAAGAGCTGTGAGAATTAAGACGAATATTCTTATTAATTAGGAAAAAGTACATTCTTCAGAGGGTGATCACACTCAAAAGGGCATTTAAAAAATTTGAGCCGCAACAAAAATTTGTTTTTGGAGCTCCCTCGACTTTTGTGACATGCATATTTGACATTTTTCACTTATTACGAGAACCGGTATAGTCGATACGTAATCAGATTTTTTTTTTTTAAGAGAAACTTTTATTTATTGCGTTATAATTTTGGTGACATAGTTTGTTCTTTTTTCAACTTTCGAAAAAAAGTCGAACTTTTTTTTTTTACTTTGTACTCTTTATATACTTAACATAACATTGTCATCATACCAAAGCTATGGATCTGGAAAACTGTTCTTTGCTTGCGTAAAAGCGTTTCTAAAAGTTTGGTAACATTTTGGTACTGAGAAAAATCAAGTCGCTTTTCTGCTCAGTTCTTATATATTTATCCCATAGAAAACTCGTACTCATTTCTTTGATCATGATTAAAAAATAAAATATCATATAAAATGCATGTAACAAAATCTTCAAAATATGCCAAACCAGAAATGAGAATCAACAGGAAAAGTGAAGATAACGCGGAATATTTTGCATGGTGTCGGACGGTGTGTTAAATAGTTCTTACGGGCATTTCCAAGTGATATTTAAGATTTTTCGATAGGCATTTGCCAGTTGAGTAAACCCTACCGCTAAATGACGTCCAAATAATTATTTTGCAGTGGAGTACATGATATAGGGCTTACAAAGGATCATTTTTATTGCTGTTAATTACACTGACACTCTTAAGCATCTTTGAAAAATTTCCTTAGCCCCCTACAAAATTTCGAAATTTGTCCTACGTATATCTTTTAAAATCTTTCAAATTTTCTCACTACATACAATATGAATTTCAAATTTGAACGATAAATTCATTGTCTTTTGCCTGAAGACTGGCAGTTTGCCAGGTCGCATGTATGAACGTCTTGCAAACTGGCAAACAGCTCCCAGTTTTGAAGATTTTATGCCATATGAAAATTAATGTAGCTATAGTTACATGATGCAGAAAATGGCAAGAATGTAGTAGTGGTCACCAAACCGTAGATCGGGAGCCGCGGTAGTTTCAAGAGCTTGTATAAGTTTTTTTTTCTTTTAAGTTAATATTTAAAATTACTATAATAAATGTTTAGGTTTATAACAAATTCCACCTATAAGTAAAACCGGATATGAGATATTTCAAACGCCATAGGTTTAAAAATTTCTCAAATAGGCACACTTACTAAGAAGGAAAGCTATTTATAACATTATGATATTCAATAACATTATGTTATTCAATAACTTCAATTCAACTATATTCAATAACATAATGTTATTCGAAAACTTCAATTCAACAATATTTAATTGCATAAAGTTATTCAGTGACTTATAATAAAATAATGTTATTCAATAACTTGTAATTAAATAATGTTATTCAATAACATTATCATAATTAGTGAAAAAATAGAATTTACCAGAACATCAAAAAGAGACAACTTAAATGTTTTTATATTAGTGTATTATAAATTTATTATTATTTATTATTATCATTGAAAATATAAACTATTACAGTTTATATTATTATTGAAATATAAATGAATCGGCTGCGCTGAATATTATTTAGTGACATTATTTTGTGAATTAATCCTTCTTAGTGAACGCATACACCTTACAGCAATTCCACAATTTGTTGGGTTTAAAATTCAGTAATTGTGAGATTTATGAAGATTGGAACATATATTAATAGATTTGTACTGATTCAATTATCTAAAATTAATATAACCGTTGCGTTACCTTACACTCTATGTATGTCACCTGAATCCCTGCCACATCACCAGAAAATCTTGTAAAAATCTTCGAAAACTTTCATCTTTCTTTCATCCTTCTCTTTTTTTCAGAAACTTTCATTTTTTCTAAAAGCTACAGCGAAGTGATTGATCGCATCGTGGCATATACATTATCTGTAGCTCGATAGTCAGATGGCTAGAGTTTAATCAGATAACTGAGATTAAAAGCATTTTTTATCTTTGCAGAAAAAGTACTTGCGAAATAAAATTTTGATCTGCATATCTTTTAAACTTACTAAAGCAGTAAAACTTAACGAAATTACATATTCTAAATACCATGGAATTAAACTTAAGAACTGCGAATTTCATATCCGGTAAAATTGTGTGTACGTCCTTTCAGTTTTATTTAGAACCTTGAAAACCAGACATGTTTATAAGGAAAAACCTTCTTATTCTTATGCAATAAAGTACTGTAATTCATAAATAATACAATGTGTAGTAACGAAAACAAAATAAAATAAAAAAATTGAATAAAAGCTTGCAAAATCGAAATTATCCAGCTGTATCGTGAACTATAACGAAAGGAAATAGAAGATTATACAAATATATTATGAAACATTTGGAAGGTAATACCTTTCAAATTTGCATCGTAATTTCCTTACTAGAAAAGAAAATTGAATCCTATATTCTTCCGAAAAGTATCGCTTCAGCTGCAAAATTTGTACAGCCTTTTATGGCACAATAAAAGGAATCCAGTTTGGGTTTGAAAAGCGATTCGAACAAAAGCATTATTTTATTCTGCTTATTATTTGAATTTTCGTCATTCAATGCGAATTTGTTCCAAAACAGACATAGCAGAAACAGATTTGAATGAGAAATCGTTGGTAACTTCTTTCCAATGAATATGTTCTTTAAAATGCTAAAGTTATTTAAACTTATATTTAATGCTTTACTAGCTGCATGAATTTCTACCTTTATGTGGCCAGTTATCTAAATTTAAGAAGCACACGTGTAGTTCTTTAGCAAACTTAAAACTTCAAAGCAGCTGACCTTCTTACTAATTTTAATTTATTTTGGAGGTTTCTAAAGTCAACAAACTGGCTTTAGATAATTACAAATTTGCTTTTGGACCTTCCTGTAATCTCTAGCTTATGCACTGAGGGTTACAAATTTCGGACTGCATGAAAAGCTAATAAATTCTTGCCTGATGAGATTGGAAACTTTTTTTCTGTTTTAATCTATTTAATTCAATTTATTGCTGTTATTTGTGAATCTCTTTTTATCTCAACACATTCTTTTGGATGCTATCACCACTTCCTTGTAAATTTTGTCAGTATCCTCCAGGCGTCTGTTTACTCAGAGTGTTTCAAAATATCAGTCTGATTATGAAATCTCTAGAGTAATCACTTACACACAAGCCCATTGTTTGAAAGAATCCAATAATATACACTCTCTGATCATGATTACTTTGGTTCCGTGACATCTTTAAGTAAAATGCTACAAAATTTAAATTTATAACAGTATGTACGGTCTCAGTATGGAAAAATGTCAAGGAGTCAACTCTTCCAAACTCGAATAAGTCAGTAAAAATTTTCATTCTCATAACTATCCAAATTACCCATAATTAAAATGTTTAGAGACTTCTTAGAAAACGTTTACATAACATTAGCAAATAATGGCTTAAGTTATATAACAGTACCTAAGTGCTATATATTTCCAAACCGTGATTGTATTTATTGGAAATTTTCAACAGCCTGTAAAAATTGCATTGAAGTCTTAACAGATCGTATTATGACGTATGTATTTTTAGCACCCTGTCATCATACCTAACAACATTTAATATCCATTGCAAAATTCAGTTTTTCATGCTTTTTTATCGATTGAATTGTAGAACGGTCATTCCAACTCTTTCTTAAGATTATATTAAATATGTATTTAAAGAGGAATTTGCCTTTTCCAGAAGAATCTAATCTGATTTGTCACCATTTTATTGGCCGTTTATTTATACAACTATACACTTAAAATATTTTATATATTACTTCATAAACCCTTGCGAATAATATTATAATTTAACACTTATGTGTTGTTGTTGTGACTAATTTCACTTATCTGACCTGATCAGAACAAGACCACGAAATTCATCGCAGCAAGGACGACAAAATTACGTCTGTCTTTGGCAACCTCCTTGGACACCAAATAGGTGACAGTACGATTTTCCTCAGTTCCATCTTTTTTTAGAGACAGCACCCTGGAAGGTGAGTCCGTCCACCCCTCTTCCCTTACCAATCCACGCGACAGGACGTCCGGCTCGCCATATATTTAGAGTGCCCTCAAGTCGCACATGCACTATCCATTTACAAACATCCATGCCTTGTCCGAGATTCGAATGCGGGTACAGTAGTCAGAAGTGTCCCGTTTGAAATGCAATTTACACGCTGTCAACGTAAATAATTTCGATAGCATATAAAAAAATTCCTTGATTTTGAAAAAAAAAAAAAAAAAAAAAACATAATTATCTCTATTTTCGTTTACATTATTTAAGACTTCACTTTTTCGCCCACTATTTTTGCATCACTTGATAGATGCCTGCTCAAAAATTTCTCGCTTTTTTCACTGATAAGATAAAGGGCAGAGTTGAACCCAGTCCATCAGCTTGATTATTTTATGCTTTAAAGTGGATGGCGTTAAGAAATTTTGTAGCTCCGAAAGAGCTTATATAAATATATATTTTTATTAAAGTTCATATTTTTTCGCTCTCTCTGTAAAATTAAGAAATCTCAGTTCCGTAGTCTTAGCTTTGACGTGGCTCTATCTTCATTATTGAAATTCTTTTATGATAATGTAATAGATAATTTCAACATTCTTTTATTCATGTATTTAGCTTCTTTAATAAGAAGAGAATTCTAATATATTGCGTATACCTTGGGAAAGGAAATTTGTATTCACGTTTTGAATGGATATTATATAATTGAACTGTGTTTAACTTTCAGTAAACGCTCAGAGAGGTCAGAGAGCTCTCAACAGCTGAAAAATTAAATATTTCTCGTAGTAGCATATTATTAAAAGATAGGTTACTTTCATTAAATTAAGCAATTTTTTCGGGAAAAAATATTTTAAATAAGTATTAATTACGAACGGTTCATTATTGAAAAATCATTCTGGTAACATTTACGCAATTATCTTGCTTTCCTTACGACGGAATACCTTAAGCAAAATGTACATAGGGTGAACATCATTGACATTATTGTTAAAGGTCGTATGTGAAAAAAATGTCCATTTGTTTTAATGATATCCTCAACAGCAATTAATAACATTTATTACTTGCTGATTAATAATATTTGTTACTTGCTGCCCTATATGCAATGTAAGTTATAATAATTTAATGTAATAATTTCAGCCCACTCTTCTGCACCCTTCCTCAATACATTGCGTATAGGGCAGAAAAGTGGTCGTGAGTAGCAAGAGAGGTAAATGTATTGTAATTAAAGCCCTTATAGACTTATTTTGGTTTTGTATCTCCTAAAACATCGTATTATTGATACACAACCTATTGCAATATTAACAATAGATGTTCATTTTCATAAATTAGTGACACATGTAATAAATGTGTAATATTTAATATTTAATCTAACTTATATACAAAATACCTAATGATATTTCATTGCAAATTACTGCTTAAAAGTTGGTGAGTTGTCAGTCTGTTTATAATAAACTTACATATCAAAGATTGAGATTCAGTTGAAATTATTTTGTTATTTCTAATGCGATAGGATTAAAGACAAAATTTCACTAATTAAAAAATTTATTATTTTTCGACAATATTTGATGGCAGTCGGGTGACTTGCCTAAATGCGTAAAAAGGTATCAGCCTCTGAATGAGAAAATTGCTGAACACTAATAGTTCGACCCGAGATCAAATCTCGGCAACAGGCTAGTTTCATAGGAGTTATGAGATTTTTGTTCATGTATAATGCGAATGTGAGCCAGTTCGCTAGGATTGGATTGGATTATTTAATTATGGAAAAACATACGAGGGCTATCTGCCTAAAGTGAGGGATGCCTTCGTGGAGGACTTTCTAAGGGAAACTGGCTCGTATACACATTACACATAGGGAAAACCATGAAAACGGCCATGCAGCCAGCCCGTTCGCGGGATTCGAACCTCAGACCGAACTACCAGTGTTCAGCGTCTTTACCGCTCGGCCGCTGGTGTGCCCCAGTTCGTTAGGAAACGACCTTATCAAAGACATCCTTTTTCGTAGGCAGATAGCCACTTTGTTCTTTGCCATAATCCAATCTAATCTAACTAAAATGTTGAAATAACAAACTAAATGCCTTTAATAAGGTTTTTGGCCTTGTCATTTTTCTATTAATTACCTAATCACTGTAAAACGGATTAACTTAGGGTGACAGCAGAATTCAACTCGGACTCTGACCAACATAATTATTGTTCCAAACAGACGTCTATCTCGGAGCAAGCAATAACTAGTGACAAAGAAACTCTTCAGACAACATAAACTATAATTAATTTTCGCTAGCATTTCAATTTTTTTTTTTTTTTGAGCGAGCTCTATATTTTTATAACTTTGGTCTCTGAGTAAAAACACATGATGTCAGAAATGGAAAGCTAGCTCTCTTTTAGACATAATTACTAATAAAACTTAAAATAACTCTCACAAATATATTATGCACATAAAATAATATATAAGTTTTCAGATTTTAACACTCGCACAAAAGGTTTTGGTAAATTTTTCTGTTCCCCCTGAGCTGACTGTCTACTAGTTTGCTGTTGCACTAATTCTTGCTAACCCTGTATATTCTTCTATCTCTTCAGCTTTATTACTGAGCGTCGTTTTCTTCTCGCATCACATACTGTTGAATGACAAAATTTTTAAAAGCTGCATAGTAGCATATGTTTAGAATTCTCGATGCAGTGTTAAGTGAAGACATACATTTTTATATTCATTTCAGTCTTTTATCAGTTCATGATATCAATATTCAGTTGCTTTAGTAAGATGGTTAACAAACAATTTTTGTCTTTTTATTATTATAATTTTAAATATTTACTAAATACAACGTACTTCGCCCTTATGCGATATAAAATTCAATTCAACAGCAAAATTACAAAACATTTAAAACCAGCAGTATTTTAGAATTCTCAATAGAGTGTTAGAGGTTGACATACATATTTTTATATTCGATATACCGTTTCTTTAAAAATTAAGCTGCTCGCGTGGCCAGCATTCTGAAATTGTTATCATAAAAAAGGAAAAGTATATGATGATTTAAACGAATCCAGTTAGTGTAATTTCATGAAAATATTCAAAATTTCTAGAAAGACATTTCATGACTTTAATGCATGTTTATTGAAATAAGTTACATTAAAAAGGTCGAAAAAATGTTCATAAGAACTTTGGTTATTTTTTCGAAATCGTTTAGTTTAATATTCGATAATGTTCCAGATTACATTGGAAAGTATCTTAGGCTTTACTGAATGGCAGCACAGACGCGTTAAAAATAAAAGTATTTTATTTCCTGCCGCGGTAACACATCGTTTTCATATAGCCGAATTGGTTAATTAAAACTGAAAGATACATTTACATTTTTCCGAATGGCAACAGTCTCAGAGAGAAATGTTTAATTCCGCATAGTGTTGTCACTGCTCGCTTTCAAATCGCTCAGATTTTTAGTCATAATTCATTAAAGTTTTACAAAATATGAAATACAAAATTAGAAATTCAAAATTCAGGCTTCCAGGTGCACATGTCAGGTGGAGGTTCAAGTTATTCAAAATTTGATGACTCTAGGCACCGTCTTTTATAAACAGTACGAGGAACATGCATTCAGGCAGATTCTTTATTATTTAATGTTTTTAAGAGTAATACAGGGCGATAATATACGGTGGCAAAAAGTTGAAAAGTGATACGCCGTTTATAGTGAATTAATCGAAAATTCCATTTCGAGTCACTTTGCAATCGTCCCGACCGCAGTATTCATAATAGTTCCTTTTGAGCTAAAAAGAGCATGCATTATGCAAGAATATGTACATGCTCCTTTACCAATAATTTGTTTAAAACAATAAAAGAACTTCTCCTACAAAGATGGAAACAGTTACATCTCGAAAATCCAAGGATTTAAAATAAATAGTAGCATTATTAAAAATATTATTCTAGAACTAATAATACACTCAAAGAATTATATATGATAAACAGCATCGTTAAAGACTAAAAAATCTATAAACTAGCGGACGTAGCACAAATTCAGTTTCAAACTCTGGAGGCAAATGGAGAAAATTATTCATATTTTCTAAAGATAATTTCTTAATATTTTAACATTTGAATCCTTTGAATACTTTTAACAGTTTCCGATTAATCCGCGTTAGGCTTCCCATAATTTTTTTTTTTTTTTTTTTTTTTTTTATTATTCATTTTATCTGGGACAGAAAATATGTCTACATATTTGTTAGGCAATGTTTGAGCTAATATTACAAAAAATGCCAAAAATATATTTTATACATTCATGAAAGTTAGAAGCACACATTTTGAGTTCTCTGTCATCATAACTCTTACCGTGTCAAATTCTAGTCAAGTTAATCATTTTCACAAAGGTGTCATACGGAATAGTCATCATTTAAAAGATCCAATTTTCTAATAAATCATTACTATTGTTGCGTTCTACGGGTTTGTGGATTTGGAATAATTGACGATAACACTTGATGAAGAATCTAAATACAATTTCTTCGCCAGTAATACACATGAGAGTTCCAAAGACACGTTTAACGTTGTCGAAAATCTACGATAAACACGTTGAAACAATCAGCAACACAGCCTTCAGGCTACAACGGTGAAGACAGCTACACCGAAAAATACTCAAGTACAGCTCCCGACTCGGATCGGTCGCCTTCAAGCTAATCTCTGAACTCAAAACACTACTAATGAACTCAGCATACTACTGAATTCAAGGTATTACTCTATTCGCGTACATGCAGGATATATATATATATATATATATAGCTTTATCCTATCTTCCCTGCCTAACATTTCCGAGAAAAACCGCCAAGAATGCGTTCTAGAATGTTCTCGCTCCGTTTATGGCATATCGCCGATTTTGTCGCCAAATGGGCGATTTCTAGCGAAATCTGACAAACCTACCTTTCATGGTCACTTTATGACATCACTAACATAGCTATCTCACCGCAGCTGGTCATTGCGCAACACTATGCTGACGCCGTAAAGTTTAATACAATCACCTTCATATGATTAGTAAACAACGCGGAGAAGCTATCTCACCGCAGCTGGGCTTTACGCAGCACTATGTTTACGCCGTAAAGTTTAATATAATCACCTTCATATGATTAGTGAACAACAGCATCACGCTCCGTGACATAACATGCGTAAAACCAATTTGCAGGTGTTCAAAAGAAGAAACAGCTGTTGTAATTTTACAGCTACACAAAAGCACGTGATTTTATAAATGGGAAACAATTTACAACTGCCAAAAAGAAAACAAAAGAAAGATCAGTTAGTCCGACTTAAGCATCATCACAACCATCGAAAACAGTCAGAAAATTTGGAATTATTTTTCTTCGCAAGGCAAATAATCATTTACAATAAATGTAAGTGAAGTGATTTTAATATTAACTTATCTTATTTTAATAAAGATTGAATAATTAATAAAAAGTACAATATTGTTAGAATTTTTTTAATATTTGTATTTATTTGTTCATAGTGTGGATTTTATGCAATTTTACCTTGTTGTTAGTTCAAAGGGATTTGAGTCCCGAAAGACTATTACTTTCGTTTTGGCATTTTGCGTCGGACTCCCATAAATGTCAGTTCATTTTTCAAACTGTTACCGGCAAATATTAGAGTCCTGCATTATATTTGAAGAAATTAAATAATGAAAAATCTGCATACATGTATGCGTATTTCTCGCACAGTGATAAAACAACGGTATCTAGAGCCTTCCAATTTTGAATGACGTAATCCTACTGCAAATATGGGCATCGAAAATCCCAAATTTGAAATTTGGAATTTGTTTAATTATCGATTTCATGTTTTGTAAAACTTTACCGAATTTTTGAGTAACAAACTCAACGATTTAAAAGTGAGCAATGGCAACACTTTACGCGAAAAAAAAAAAAAAAAAAAAAAAAAAAAAAACTTTTGATCTCCAGCGCGTCGAACTGTGTATAGGAAATTCTAAAGATAGGCTCATTTTAAAATTATTTTGCAACATTGCTATTGAACTAAATTTTATAGTTTAAGTGCAATAATGAACTTAGCATACATGATATTTAATAACATGATATTTAATAAATAAAGGTAACACACAAAACGTTAAAAAATCGCTCCTTTGAACGTAATTTAAAATATGAAAAATTTCAGATTTTTTTTAAAATTCTTATTACCATTATTTTTAGTCCATCAACGGTAGGTCCCGAGAGGTAAACGTCGCTGAACATTGATAGTTCGGTCCGAGGTTCGAATCCCGCGAACGGGCTGGCTGCATGGGCGTTTTCGTGATTTTCCCCCATGTGTAACGTGTATACGAGCCAATGTGTAACGCGTATACGAGCCATTTTCCCTTAGAAAGTCCTCCCCGAAGGCATCCATCCCTTTAATCAGATAGCTCTCGTGTGCTTTGCCATAATTGAATAATCCAATCCAATCCAATCCACGAAGGCATCTCTCCTCTTAAGCAGATAGCCCTCGATGCTTTGTTATAATCACGGATGCCAAACCAATCACTATTTTTATATATTTGTATACTTATTTTTGGTATTTTGTGTTGCATTTTTTTAATTTAGTGTTTATTTAATTTTGAAATTTGTGGTACAAACATAAAGTGCAATATTATGAAATACTTCATGTTATATTATGTTGTATATGCTTTTAATTCCAATTGGATTGACATTCAAATTGTAATTATTAGCTTACGTAAAATTGGGGGTATGGGCAGATGTCCTTTTAAGCACGTGATATTTCGCGATTTCAGCCAAGAGTGGGACAGTCTGGAAGTTTCCGAAAAATGCCGTTTCGAAGCGATTTTCTCGGAACTTAAAAACATGAGTATCCTGTTTTTGAGTAACCTATACGAGTGGGTGTCATCTGAATGGTTCAAAAGTTCAGTTCAAGGTCCGCGAGTATATTGAGTTTCTGTTCGGTGATTATAGTTTTCGAATTCGCTACGAGAGCGATTTTGCTGATGTACGATATCTCTTTGGGGTTAAGCAGAAAATCAACAGATCAACATTTTCCCTCTTTTAGCTATTTTTAATTGTTTACCTCGTCTATAAATCTGCTGTTGTTTTGAATAAAGTTGTAAGTCTTTCTGTTCATCTAGCCTAGTTATTTAAAGAAATTGCTACGATCTCACAAGACAAAAAATACGCTTATTACCGGTATAATGTAAAACACAAATTTCAATAACAAACAAACAAATTTCGAGGAGCAACTATATCAGTTTCTTCTACAATAGAATAAAATCGCAGTTAAAATCCCTTAAAAATAGGCAATGACCTACGTCTGAAAATTTGCTGTCAAGTATGTCAGAAAATTTTGCATGTGAAGATAAGCAATACTTGTGTATTCATCTTATTACATCAGAATAAGCATTTTGCTATTTAGACTTTTTGATATAGCAGGATTATATAAAAAGTTCGGTTTTATATTTAAAAATCGCTCCCAGACGATAATAATTTTTTTTCATCTGCCCTCTCTCCAAGCTGAGTCTACCTTTATTAAATTTTAATTTTATTTTATGAAATTTTGAAACATTATCTGAAGTTTAGTACAAATAATTAAACAAATGCAGTCTGCATCTTCGTATTTAAATACGTTGTAAATGTATTTACAAAATCTGAAACGCTTGTAAATAATTTTAATATAAATTGTCTAAAATAACTTGCTTAAAGTTGTTTCATTAATATGTATAAGGAATAATTCAAGCCTTCGCAGTATTAATGTATAAAAGATGTTTTCCCAAAAGTTTGAGAAACAATAGCATTATTCCAAACAATTTCTGTCTAAAAAACCAGAAACATATAAACAACAAAGTGTAATCTATAATGAGAAAAAAAAAAAAAAAAAAAAAAAAAAAAACCCAAAAAATATTGAAAACGCCTGAAGAATAGAATTCAGTGAATTTAATGTGATGCAGCTATTGCACTTTTATGCAGCCCGAATTAGGACGAAGTCACATTAATTATTCCTTATCTGCTCACATGTGAGCAGAAAACATTTGATCATTGTCATGAAATGCTATATCTTTATTATGCTTTGCACAATACATTAGAGGTTTGTGCTATACATAATGTGTTAAAGGGGAATATAAATTTTGTTATTCAATTATTCCATTACTTTAGCAAATTACTGCAGTTTTTTTTCCCCAAAACTGCTTCATTCTTAGTATGAAAAATATAATAAAAATAATTTCATGGAATTAATATAAATTAAAATTAAAATTCCGTAAAGAAGTAATGAATTGTGGGGTTAAACGTGATATGGGTTAGTCTAAATAACATCTAACAGACGTGAAGAGAATTATAGCTATGCCTGAACTAACTACATGGGACATGCGACAGAGGACGTGGGCACTACCCTTCTACCAATACGGTTAATCGTATAGCGCCACGTCCATCTTTATCTAGATATCCATACGTAGTCATTGTGCTAATACGCTAAGACATAAACATACATACATATTTGGTACTTAATACTGTGTTAAAGCTACAGCTATTCTGTGGTGTTGGCAGTTGGTGCCAGGCACTGAATTACTATTCGTCTAAATGGCTGACTAAGTATGGCACAGGTCTGTGTCAAGGTCGGCCAGTTTATCCATTAAAAGCCCTAGTTTTCTAACCAAGTGCCTCTATTTTATCAAAAACTTACAGAAGGCTTGTCGATTGGTCGACGGAAGGTTGATGTGTAACCCTTCTGTAAGGGGACAGGAGGTCAGGTAAATGCTCCGGAGAGCCAGTCTGTGCACAGGCGTACTGGCTACTGTGACGTATTCCGTGTTTGTTAAAGCACTCGGGAAATGGTCCGTGACCCGTGATGTATCTAACCAATTGCATGGTTGTAAAAGTTTTTGTTGTGTCCACGTAGCTGTTATGGTAATGAGTCCGTCGGTCGCTATCGCTGAAAGGTTTCAAAAACCTTTTTGTTTGAAGAGAAATTAAAATATAAACGCATATTTGTGTTAACAATATCAGTCACGGCTCATAATGGTGTAACTGAACAGAAACGTCAGATCCAAGTTGAACGTCGTACAGTAGTCAAAGACTGCGCAATTAAATTTTACTCATAGCTGGCTCAATAATCCTAACCGGAGCTCAAAATCAAGGTGTCGGCAACGATGTAATGCAAATCCGAATAATCCGAGGCGCCCAGGTACAATGGTTAGTGGAGTCTACTGTGGTACCGAAAAACCCGAGTTTGAATCCCAGAGAGTGCATGGATGTTTTTAAATGCATGCGGTATGGGGGAGAACACTCTAAATATATGGCAAGCCGAAAGTCATGCAGTTCGGTGATATGGGAGAGACGGGTGGGAGACTCTCGGATCACACTCCGTGGCTGCTCTCCTTCAAAACGTGGGTGGCAGGAGAAACCCAACCTCCTTGAGGCTTTGGCAACCATTCTTCCATGAAATACATGAGCAAAATGACAACAACAACAACAGCAGAGCTAGCAGGAACTAAAGGTTTCATGCACGCGCATGCCAGAAACAAGCTCTGTCTTAAAATCCAGCGACCTTAATTGAAATATTAGCTATCGCATTTACATTCCGGTGAGGAATAAAAAAAGAAGAAGTTCAAGTACAGATCCAGATCATGATAACTGGTTAGTTTTAAATAATAATCTTAAAAATTCAAGAAATCGCGTAACACTGTGACAGTTATCTAACACTGTTCAATCAAGCTATTTATAATTTTTACTGAAAGTTACAGTATATATATATATATATGTATTTAACTACATTTGTTGCAAGCATAAATTTCTTTCTTCTGAAAAGAGACAGTACACATATTTCAGCTTTACTGACATAATATATTTGATTTGCAAATATAAAAGCAAGAATGCAAGTTTTAAAAATAATGACTATTACTTTTATCATTTTATGGCATATTTGTTTCCTGAAAGTTTCACATTTACAAATACAATGTTAAATAAATAAGTTAATTACTTTTGTTGCATGCATGCATTTTGTTGCATTGTTGCTTTTGTTGCATGCAAAAATGTTTTTTGCACGTACGTTACTTATTCATTATCAATCATAATTAACACTTCATGATATAACATCATTTCTGAACATAAAACATTATTTTACGTTCAAATATAGCGACTTTTATCACAGTATTAAATAAAAACTTTTCTTGCTTGAAATAATTGTTATTTTAAAATATTAGTATAGAAAACATTAGTTTCGAAGATAATTCAAAAGATAGCAAAGTTAAATTACTATCGAAATGGTAGTCTTGCACCCATACTTCCAGTTTTAGAAATGGGTTAACTATGGTACTTAAGTTATACATATACACATGAAAATTAAATTTAAAAAATAAATGCTTCTTTGGAGGAATTATTTTACCAGAAATCACATTAATAAGTTTTTTTTTAGATTATACGAATATTACTATTTGCAAACATGCACTTTAGATATCGGAATGTAATATACAAAAATTGCTTTTCGCTTTAAAAAGAAAAGCATTGGTTTCAAACTGCCACTCACAGAAATAATAATACCAAAATTCCCTTTTTAATTAAATTCAGTTTTATACGGCCCACAATATCGATATTTTTTTAATGAAAACAGCTTAAATAATAGAAACAGGAATTTCGTTTCAGGTCAAATTCTGCATACCAATGCAAACCAATACCAATGGTTAACTATGGTACTTACCGTTTAAAAGTTGAGATATAATTTATAACAAATCTTTCTAACAGATCTAAATGTCACAATTTTTAGGAAAGTGTGCCTCATCAGTAAAATTACCATAGTTTGGAAGGCTATCTTATTCGATTCATTTCTTAAATCAGAAATAGTACTCTACGTGCCACTATTAAAAAGTTATTTAAGCTGCAGAAATTTTTAAATAACTTTTTCTCACACAATGAATAATAAAGTATCATACGCATTTCATTTCATGAAAACATGTATTTAAGTTAATAAAAAATTTTGAATTTAAATATATTTTATAATTAACATTTAAATTAATAGAAAAAAATGCCTAGGAAAGGTTTCTGTTTAGGAAAATTTTTTATATTCATTAATTTAAAATTTATATTTTTTAACTCTGAAAGTATATTTTGTTTTACATAATTTTTAGTGCACAAAGAGATCCTAAAAAACGATATCAAAAGAATGTTTTCGCTAAGCTAAGCATTAGACATTATTTTTGTGAATAGTATTCGCTAATATAAATGCAATTCATTTTGAGCGAAAAGAACGCAAACGAAATATACAAATTTCATGCCAGAAATAAGAAAGTAGTTTATGCAGTGCATTATCCATTAATCAATAATTCAGGAATTAAAAATCATCTAAAACTTCAGAGTCACATATAGTAGTAACCGGAATATAAAATAGCAATGTGTTAAGCCATTCTGTATATTATAAAATGTAATCTAGATTTACTTATAAGATAACCTCACGCGTATGATCTCGTTGTTGTGACGGTGTTCTTCAAAACACAAAATTAAAAGATAAACATATCTTGAAGTGAAACTTAGTACGCATTTTTAAATGCTAAACTTAATACGTAAGCCGAATACGGTGTCAAAAATCTTATTTTCAGTAGAAAAAAATATTCGCATTCTATTTGAATAATTATGATATTTTGCTTACGACATCTTTGCCAATAAGGCAATAATTTTTCATCCAAGCATTTTTTCCTGTAATGTTGTCGCTGTTTCCCATCAGCTTCCCTTCAATATCTCAAATATGAGATTTTTCCTTTCATTATTTATAAAACAGTGTACCAGAATATCAATATATTTCAAATTTCCTATCCTCCATGCAAAATGAAATCAAGCTTACCTTTCTCGGAAGTAACTTTAGTGATTCCAGGCAAATTCAAGTCCAGGCAGCGGTGCTGCACGAGTGTCCATTTAAATCCTTCCGAGCACACCGCAAGCGATAAGAAAATAATATTCCGCACTCTCGAGACTTAGAGCGGATGGTGGAGATAAGAGCGCAGCGGATCCGTCAGAAAACGGGATGCGACTGAATCCGCGGAGGCCCAAGAGAAAGATGCAACGCGCCGCCGCCGCTTGGCCAATCGGTATGGTTGGGGGCGCCCCCTCATTCGATTCTTTCTTCCATCTATTCCTATTCCCCCTCCGTTTTGCTCCCCAAGGTCGTCGTTTGGACTTCGTGGAGTTATTGGAACGGGTCAGGAAAACTTGCCCACGTTGCGAAACAAAGTTCTGTTATTAAAACGATCCTTAAGCACCTTTTGATCCAATACCCCTAAGGTATAAACCCCGCAATTCATACCTGTTCCAGTCGTGTTGAAATCAGACATAAACCTCGCGCTGTAAGCTTGAAGATCTTAGCTTTAGTTCATTGAAAGGACCATTTTCGTTTTATTGCTCAATACTGAAAAGTGCCGGATCAAACATTCGAACTTATAAGGTACCATTTTTATTGGGTAATAATAATCAGGGTATGCTGTGTCATCAAAAGAGGATGTTATTATTTTGAAAGTATATTATTCAAAATACTTCGAAGTAATTCGAATGTAAAAGACTAAATATACGAAGAATACTTCCTAGTTACATCTGAATACCTTAGTAGATTCAGAGGTTCCTCAATCTATTTCACAATAAACTTCAGATATAGTATGTTCGTCCTGCGGTCTCAAATCGAATTCTAAACCTAACGCTCTAAATTCTAAATTCTTTGTATTATTAATATATTTGGTGGAGTCTTTAATGTCCTTTGAATCTTTCTTACAATCTTTCGTAGTTTTGGACCAGGCTTATGAAATTGTTACAATTTATCCAGTCCTAAACTATGGGGAATCACATTCCACCGAACATGCCTTTAGCAGAACGGACGCCTTTCTGAAACGTATTCATTTAATTTTACTGTAGAGTTATTAGGTTATTTTAAGCAAGAGTACATGAAAAATGAGCAACGCCCTCTCCGGGACTCGAACCCCGGACCTCTCGAATACTCGCCGAGTGTGCTGACCACTACACCACGAAGGCATGCTAAGAACGCGGGAGAAATACCTTATATACTCCCCCTTTTAAAGGGCAAATGGAGATTAGGAGACACAATCGCCAAATCTTGATAATGGAGAATCATCATCCATCACCTTTTTTAGTTCGGGCGCCACTGTACCTCCCGATATGCGCCAAATGGGATGACCACTACACCACGAAAGCATGCTAAGAAGACACGAGAAATACTTTATAGTACATTTACTTAATGTATAACTTTTCTGAACCTTGTTTACGTTATATTCGGAGAAAACCATGAAATTTGAAATTTCAGACTTTTAGAGAGATTTCAGTTCAGACCAGTTCAGTACTTAACATTCGTGTCCACGCAGGCTCTAATGGATACACATGTCTTAAAAAATGCCATATAATAATTAGATGAGGATATAAAAAATAGACAGTGTAAGTGGTTCATGATATAAATTTAAAAATGTTAAATGGTGCAAATGTTATAAATGGTAATTCTTGCTAAAATATTTCGTAGCTAAATATATTTATCTTTTGCCATATACGAAAAAAGGTTAAGCAAATCTGCAGCAAGTTTACGGAAAATAAATTACCGGGCTGCATAAAATTGCTTCAGGGCCGCATGCCATCCATATGCGCCTCCCTTCGTTGACTGTTTTTAAGTCTAATTCTTCGTAGCCTCATGCGTTTCAAAAGAATATACAGAACAGAGAGAATACTGGTTGGACATCTAACGACACAATATATGCGACCGACACAATATATTTCGCTTCTGCGTCTTTTCTTGGCAGCTGAATGGATGGCTGCATATAATGATTTCCTCATCTCATGCTCTAGTAACATAATCAAAACCGAAATAACTTGCAGATTCCTCCACGAAGCCATTATTTCCATGCAGGAAAACTCTGTTTTTTAAACGTAACTAAATAACAGTTAAAACATAAACTAGTTCTGTTAAAATATTATTTTTTTTGTAAAGTTCCTTTACTTTCATTAACCAGATATTTTATGTTTTTAATCTTTACTGTCACTTCTCCCTTCCGCTTTTCCAAAATTAATATTATTATCGCGAGCATTTATAGTGAGATTTTTAGATTGTAACTCGGAGAGTATTTTGCCTCTGGAGACTGCGTTGCTAGATTGATAAATAAAAATTTTAATCTTTGGCTTTGCATTATAATCGCCGAGATTGAATCTGCACGCCGGCTAGATAATTGAGACAACATCGCGTTAAATTGATTTGTGTAGCCCTCGGCTGTTGGATTACTTGAATTTAAATGTATAGTTGATTGTTCATTTCAGCTATCTTGCCACAGGTGGTTGGCTGATTAGTAAGTGCTGCCAGGTCTGCTTTCTGTTCTTCTTAGTTTTGAATAAAAGTATCTCTTACACCCTTGTCAAGTTTCAGTTGTTATTTTAGACTTGGAGACAAAGTCTTAATATTTGTCAAGAGTGGACACTTTGCATGATTAAAAAACATACCAGACTCTACATATTTATTAAATGCTGATCTCCGATTCAACTTCTATTAGTTAACATTTATCTTTATAAACTATTGCTAACATTCTGCAGCTCTTATTTCGGTGTTATTTTACCTTTAAATCGTCCATGAAAGCCGGTAAACGTTTCTTTAAATTTCTGTTTCAGTGTAAACTGGAAAAAGGATAGATATTTCCTGTTTCTACTAATGCAAAAGTATACAATTTCTCATCGTCCATTTTGGCACAAATGCATTATTAATATTTCAAAAGTCTACGTACATGTTTCGAAATCTCTTCTGAAGCAGCAATAAATGTGCAAAGTATTCGAAAAATATAATACTGTCTTAAAATTTTCTACGTTTCTTTAAAGATCGGGAAAAATATATTTTGCTGGAAGAGAATTTTTTTATTAAAGGAAGTGACATAGTTTATCGATATGCAGAAATACATATTTTTGAATATTTATGAAATCATTATATCGGATACAAATATTTGCTTTCAAAGTTCATCTTGTGAAATCACACGGAAATAAACATTATTATAAATCAGAAGAAACTTTATTTTCTATCATTGAAATTAATTTCCGTCCATTGATGTGTCTAAGTTTCTTAGTGATTTATTACCGACTTCATTTAGCAATGTTTTTTATTAAAATATGCTATTGCAGTATACTAACAAGATGATAAAATGTAACCTTTTAACATCATCCATTTTGGCACAAATGCATTATTAATATTTCAAAAGTCTAGATACATGTTTCAAAATCTCTTCTGAAGCAGCAATAAACTACACAAGGAAGCTCTAATTAATTGCCCACATGGAAAGCTCTAATTAATTTACCCTTTCTTACTCTACCAAAGATCGCTAAAAATATTCAGGCCTTCATTATGGGTATTTAGACCTAAATTAAGCTACCTATGTAACGGATCGTCTTATTCTTAATGTGTGTTCATATGGCATAGCGCTTAGCACATCCAGCTAATATATGGAAGACATTACCATTGATGATCGAACAGGCTCCTGAAAAGAAAGAGTCATGCCCAGATATCACTAATGCATGTCGTGGGAGTAGAAAAAGACTTCAAGTTCTCGGTGTAAAAAACTAAAAGATTTTGCTAACTTCAGTTATCAAAATGTGTTTACGACGAAAGCTAAGGAATTCATTCTTGCCTTCTCGCGTTCTTTCTTGAGGTTCGAGATATAATGTATAAAAGTAAGTCATGTAACGTTCAAAAGAAAAATGAAAGAGTTATAAGGTATTTCTCCCGCTTTCTTAGCGTGTCTTTGTGGTGTGGTGGTCTGCTCGCTGGCCGTGTATCCAGAGGTTCGCGATTCGATTCTCGGTGAAAGCGTTGCTCATTCTTCAAGTCTCTTGCTTCCAAATATCCTAATAGCTCTACAGAGTTATAAAGTCTTAACTTTCACAAAGAAAGGGAGAAAACTTTGAATGAAAAAGAGTGTCGGTCTTTCTGACATGTATGAAATCAAACCGACAAAAGCTTCCGGCTAAAAGCTTTAATTTCATCCAAGCTAAACTTCTCCGGGATGAGTTGCAACATTTGTTAAGAGTCAAACCAAAACGCATTGTAATCACCACAGAACAATTTATCATGTTGCAGGAAGGAAGGATGAAAATATCTTCAGATATCCACGGAAGCTTATTGGAAAGTCTTCGTCGTGAGGTAGAGGCGGTGATAGTAATGAATGGTTAAACTTGCAGCGTACTGATACTATTATAAGTTAATCACGTTCTAATGGTATCTAGTTATTAACTGCCACGTACCATCACTTCAGCGCAGTTCACAAACTGCGGTTAAACTGTCGCTGTGAGGATAAAATTGACGGATATGTTCTAATTTCATCACAAGAGGAAGATATAATGGTTTGCATAGAGGAGAATTAATTTTAAAATCATAAACTGAAATGTTGATGATAGTCAAATCTTAATAATTTAATAATTTTAAATTTCGCTTAAATAGTTTTTAGAGACATTAGATTATTATGAAACAGGAGACATGGAAAATTAGCAATGCCCTCATCAGGACTCGAACCTGGACCTCTCGAATTGGCGCAGAGTGTGGTAACCATTACACCACGAAGGCATGCTGGAATAAGAGAGAAAATCTTTTCACATTTGAATGTTTTTATGTTCTACATAACTCGTATGTGCAATTATGTATTTCCTTTGCTTTATTGACAGTATTCAATATTGGTATATTTGATGGATCGTGTTTCAGATTGAGAAAATACAAATTTATAACTTTTATGTGTTATATGGTAATCATAATTATGAGCGGTAATGCAATGTTTTACTTATTCCTCCAAACTTGACTGACAATGTAATGTTGTTAGAGCAAATAATTTTCTACTGTGATAAGAAAACCAAATCATCGTTATTTTTACAGCGCTATTATTTAAAATAAAATAATTTTGTTATTTAAAGTTAGGCAAGAGAATGGAACTTAGTCTGACGTAGATTTTGAGCAAAATTCTACTAATTTCGAGGGCAATCAAGAACAGATCCCTCTTACTCACGGACGTCTAAGATTTTTAATTCCTTGGGAATTCGCAGTTTCTCTTTTCAATACAGTCTGACCTATATCGGCCAATCAGAGTTTAAAAAGTATTAAACCTTCGTTTCAAGGAAGGTAAATCTTATATTCGAGATGAAGAAATAAATAAATTTTTGAAAGATAGTCATAGCTGGGCACTTAATCATAATTTCAGCTGCGAACGTTTTCCATAAAGCTTCTTTGTTGAACTAAATTTCTTTAAACTTTTCCCATTTAGAATTGTGAACAGTACCATGAAGGAATTATGCAAATTAAACTAAACTTGCAGGAAATGTAACGTGAGGTAAGACATGCAACTGATTAGAATTAAAAAGCAATTGCGCATGCGTAGAATGAGAATCGGCCGCATGTTCCAGGTATATAAAGGACTAAAATTGCGTTGAAATCTGTTTATCATCCCCTGTCTGCGGTAAACGTTTAATTAGTTCTCAGTATGCCTCGTCAACAGCGGAAAAGGCCGTACCGTCAGTATGCGCGAAGCTGGACTTTCGTATCGAGAAATCGCAGCTGGCACGCAGCGTAATGTCGCAACAGTGATGCCTGTTTGGAAAAAATGGACAGAGGAGAATCAAACAAGGCAAAATCCTGGCAGTGTGGTACGCAAAACCACAATGGTACAGGACGACAGACACCACACCGCATGACTGGGACGGATTGTACAACGTGTGTTAGCACAACAATGAAGCACGGCTACAAGTGTTGTATAGCTCCACGGTTCGTCGGCGTCTGTTGTAGCATGAACTGCGCGCCACGGTTCCTCTACGTTGGATCCCCCTGTCGCTGAATCACAAATGCCTCCGACTTCAATAATCAAGGCAATGCGTGGCGTGCCCTGTGGCAGTTTATTTTAGCATTCCTCGGACGAGTGCAAACTTGTTCCGAGAAACGTGCACTGCCACACAAAAGCTCTGACTGACACGGGGAAGGTCTGCTTCCACAGATTGTTATCCAGCGTCATACCGCACAAACGCCTGCAATCATGGTATGGGGAGCTATTTGATACAAATTTCGATTCCATCTAGTGCAAATCTCGGGCAACCTTAACAGTGATCTCTACATAAGAGAAGTTGAAGAGTCAGTGGTCCTGCCCATTCTTCGCATTTCAGACGCTGTATTTCAACAGGATTTTGCCTATTCCCATGTTTCTCAAACTGCACAAGCCTTCTTTAGGGCACAACAATTTTCACTTCTTCCATGGCCTGCTTTTTCCACGGATATGTCGTCCATTGAGTATGTATAGGAATTTATCGGTCAGCGACTCGCTCGTACAGCTAGTGGGGCACACACCAAGACTGAACTTTGGCGTCAAGTCGAAGCCATATGGAATGCCATTCCCCAGAATTACATTCAGAACCTGTATAATTCAATGCCACGACGTGTCCAGGCTCTCATCGCTTAGCGTGGCGGACACACAAAGTACTGATTCTGATGTTATTTAATTTTTTAGTCTTGTAAATTGGATCGTTTATTTGTACCACTACCTGTAATATGTGTAATATATTTCATTCATTGTCGACAATTCCTTCATGGTGTTGCATTTTTCATAAGCATTATTGTACCGTCATAGTTTTCCCCGTTTCTTTACCTATTTTCCTCAACAGACTACGTTAATTTTCTCTCTGCTTTACCTATAACTTTCGAAATAAAATGGTTGCCAGATTTCCTATCTTTTCAAAAACATTTTTCTCCTGATAAAGAAATAATTGTGTTTGATAGCTCTCCATCGATTGAGGCGTATTTAAAAATAATGCTCAAAACTAAGGCTTCGTCTCTTCCCAGTTTTAAATTTGAGTCTCTTTCAATTAGTTTTACTATATTTGCATGGCAATACAAAATATTTACTATTTTTGCATGGCAATACACATAGAATGTTTTGAAGCAAAAACATGTGTGCAATATCTCCAACACAGAATCTCAAAAAAGTATTATTTTTGTTTAGTTTAATTATTAAGTTTTGATGGATACTCACTGGGAATTAAAAAATATCGCATCAGTTATCAAATGTTTTTAAAACTCTTTCAAACATGTTACTGATAGAGGAAATTTATGGACAGTTTTACAGCAAGATAAAGAACAAAACGATCAAGCGAACATATTTAAAAAGATGTCAGATTTTTTTCTTTCCTAGGCAAGGAAAAAACTCTCTCCTATTGATGCATGAAGTGAACAAGTTTCTTCCAGACGACATAAAAAGGTTTCTACATCGACGACATTTCAGAAGAACTGTGGGTAAATGGATTATTTTGAAGTGTGGGTGTAGAAGCGAATCAAATCCGAAAGTAATAGCTCCTTTTGATTTCCTCGAAAATGTAGTGATTTCTCATTGGAAAGGAGATTTAAAAGGACTTCTCTCATCCACCTGTGGCCGAGTGGAGGAGATCGCCTAGCACTGGTAGATCAGCCAGGAACCTAATATCAGGAAATTGACTGGCTCCATGGGAAGTTTGTTAATTTACCCAAACATAAAGGAAATAACATCCAGTTTCCTTCAAAAAAGCATCCAGGAAAGCATCCTTTTCTCAGGTAGATAACTCTTGTATGTTTTATGTTAATCAATTAATCTAATTGTGAAAGGATTTAAGTTAATTAACCCAGTTATCTTATTATTTTCGCTAGCTGCATGGGCGTTTTCATGGTTTTCGCCATGTGTAACTTAGAAATCGCACCACAAAAGCATCCTTTCCCTTAGACAGGTAGCATAGGGAGGGGGTGCCTAAGGCATTCCTCCCCTTCGTGCACTTCGCGATGATGAATTGAAAACCAAACTTATCATTTTGGCTGCTTTACTTTCACCTCAAATTCATGAACTCACACCAGAATGCAAATTAGTTAAACTATAAATAATATGGGCAAAGTTCTTGAGTTTCGATACAGAGCACTTGCAAATGTAGGCTGACCGTCGCTTTGATTAGCTTTCTTGCTGATTGAATTTAATTCATCTGTTTTAGCTGTGGCTAACCATTTTTGCTTCGTAAACTTCATAGCCGAGCCGAAGTTTAGTACGACCTATAGATTCTGTGTTTCGCATTCAATTTAATTTCAGCTTGCTTTCTGAATTACTCGTATTTATTTAAGTCTGTTGCTATTTAGGTTTTGAGTTTATGCAATGTCAGTGGCATGCATAATAATAAATAGCTTTCATTCTGAACCTTTTCTTAAAGCTGTAATACCTTACTTAGTTCGAAGACAGACGAGACGATAAGTCGTCTGACAATCTCAAAGTTCATACTTGATAATATTTTATGTAAGCGGAAACATTAAAATCTAACCTAACAAAGGAGCTTGAGAATCCTTGCGAAGTACTGTTGTCATTCGGAAAGAAAAGAGTATGTAAAAGCAGAGTCAAAGATTTTCAGTATGGGCAACAATTTTAAAAATCCAGTTTATGTTCGGTTAATAATTACATAAATATATGTAATAACTAGGATTTGAAAGTTAAAATACAAAATTGTAATTCACATATTTTGGTATTTATAATTTCCTCGCATACAACATTGAGTAAGCGACATTTATGAAGTTCAAACAATTGTAAGAAACAAGTTAAATATAGCGTATAATTTCAGCGCCTTTTTAAGGTAGTATTTTCATGTGAAAATTAAACAATCGAACAACTCAAGAGTACTTCAAACAGAACCCAAACTGCAGCTTTTGATACAAAATGATGCAGTAAAGTAACGAAAATCAAATGAAAGATAATATATTAAAAATGTGCATAATTAGAAATGCGGCTGTGGCAGCATTATAGTTTTTGTTAGCCTTGGTAGCTTTCCTTCACGTTTAACACTTTCGGACCTGCTGGGGGCGTTTGCCACCTTCATATGTAGAGGTGTACTTTATCAGTAGTATGATATGACAAGCAGTAGTTTAGAACGAAGAATGAGATTTTTACAATTGGCTGCAGCAATCGCAGAAACTTTAGCATTTGTTGGATTCGCTGTCAACCCGCCATCAAGATGAGGTAAACAGCAATCGGGTACCCCTAATCCTAGGAATTCCCTCATTTCACCAAAACGTCAGCAACCTCACGTAAGCCATGACATGATGTAAAATATGACAACTTGAGATGTGACGTGTATAACGTAAGGTATGACGACACTGGACTCTGGCCATTACATAAAGATGGGAACGAACAGCGTTATAAACTGGAAACTTGAGGAAGACAGTTTCAGATTCGAGTGTGAAAATGCAACGTACCGCTAAACGTTAGTAACACTGTAATCTATGTTTATGCTTTATAAATTTTTTGCTTGAGACTTGATGGTGGCAATTGCTACGACATCCTAGTTTCAAGACATTTAACTAAGTACCCAAAACTAAATCTACGTATTAAATGTATGTTACTGAGGTACAACGAGGGAGATTACACTGATACATTCTGAAACAGTCTTCAATACTCTGACAAAGATTTAAGAGTTCTGAATACTTTTTTAAGAGTTTGCAAAATTTATTTAATTTTTAACAAGTTATTTTATGCCAGGAATCTTTACTGTCATTTTTCTTTTCCGCTTTTCCACCAGAATACAAAGTTTGCATGTATTTAACGCTTTCACAGTGAAGTGGATCAAAATGCCCGTGCATTCAGACGTCGGTAGATCGCCCAAATTTTTACCTGCGTCCGTTTTCTGCCTGGTGCTTTCTCCCATCGCGTTAATGCATGTCTCACTGGTTTCGGGAGTTGTTAAATGACATTTCAATCATTCTTTTGAGGCGACTAAATGTACCTGTCTTATTTAAATGCACCTTCCCTCTCCTTTGTTTTTGGACCAAAGTTTAGCTGTTGATTATCACAGCTGCAATCCTATCCTAAAGGAAAAGTGCACACAATGAGGGAAACGGCACAAATATCCCCAGGAGTAGTATTTGCTTCACTTAAGTATTTGCTTCACTTAAGTTGGTTAGCTTGAAGACTACGTTACTAGGTTTGCTATTCTAGATAAAAGTTTCTGTCTTCGGCGTGGCATTACATCTTCCCCATAGTCAAATGTACGCTGGTAAAGTCCGAGCAAGCTTCGCGGTTAAATTGCTCTCTGTAGTCTTTGGCTATTAGATAATTAACTTTACATTTGAATTTCTACTTTGAATTCTCGCCATAAATAGTAGCGGATTGGTAAGCACGAGATATGCCTTCTTTTCACCTATTTTAATTTAAAATAAAGGGTATTTTACACCTTTCGGAAGTCTATGTTGTATTTGAAATAGCGAAAGTCGCGTTGCATCTATCAAAGGTTTGGACACAGTTTACAGTAGCGAAAGACTATAATCCTCATAGGTTTTCCCATTTTGCCGGTTTACCGCCTACTGTTGCGATTAAAGCGACCACATAGCCTCCAGGTCCGAGATGCTTTATCTTATTTTTACGAGATTACTAAAAGTGTAGGAGGTATACTGATGCAAAAAAATTAGAAAATATCGCAGAAATTTCTCTTCAAAATACATCAAATGGATTTGGAGTTTTTGGTAAAGGTTTTATTATTAACAAGAGAATAACCTAAATTGTGATATCTCAGCTAGGTAAAAATTTATGATTAAAATTTGCCAAAGCTCTGCGAAAACGTATGTAAGGAGAGAAAAAAAGAATACGGATAGAGCACTTCATACTGAAATATTGACTGACCAGCGCATAGCTCAGATTTCAAGACCCTTGAACAGGTATAGAATTTTAAAGATTTCCATGAATTCAAGACTATCAAAAAAAATTCTTTTGGGAGACAAAAGAAAAACCCGAGATTAACTTCAGAAAGAAAGTATTAAATGTAATCAGCTTAACGCTAAAATAATTCCGTGTTTTGATTTCAAACGAAGCAAACCTATGTAATTTTGTAAAAAGATTAATTTTTCTTCTGTTCGTGCTAACATTTCTAAAATAAACAATGCACTTTTGTTCTAGGGAGATGAATTCACGTATTCGTTACTAAATAGTGTATATTTCGCATTATCTTTAAAACAATCGCTAAAAAAGGAAAAGCTGTTTTTATTTTATTTTCTTTCTTTTAATAATTGTGCATTACAGGCTTTAACATAGGCATAATTTTAATAGCGTTATATATAATATGCATAGTTTTAATGCGTTATTTTGTACGTCTTTGTATTTTTCATTAGTTTTTATTTCTATCATTTTTCTACTAAAAGTAATATGGGTACGACACAGCCGTGGTAAAAAGCGGTGGCAAATTTGAATTTTACCATGTTGGCTTGAGACCGACAATGACCCGAAAAGAAAAGAATATTGAAATTTTGATTCTGATGTACATTAATAACCTAAAATTGACGAACCCATCTACAGTACCAAAAAGGGAACGCGAAAACACACATGCACTTGTGAAACACATATTTATTCAGAACATTTTAGTAGAATTTTTGATACATATTATGACACAAGAGACCTAGATAACACCAGTTACATAACGATATTCGCAATTTCGTCGTAGAACAATAGGATATTGAAGGAAGTGAAATTTTAAAACACCGCAAAAGTCAGTAATTAAATTTCGACGTCATGCTTGCAGATTACTGTAGGAATTCGTACGAATGAAAAATGTACAACTATTTTTAAACATATGTACAAGCGCTGCTTGGTCGAGCTTGCTCGCAGGTATGAAAATAAGCTATTATATGAAGAAACACGAGGACCTGCTAAAAAAAAATGCATCGGCGTGGGACGAAGAAGAGTCAATGAAGTACTGCAGTACCTGTAGACGTTTTAATTTGCTACATAAATTGGGTGAGTAAGGCTAAGCTTGTCTTCTCGTAGGAACATAATATCAGGTAAATACACATTTATAAATTCCCGAAACTTATTGAATTTGCGGGACAAACCATTTGCATTCCATGCAAAAACACATAAAGATTGATATAAAAAACTATTCGTTATCAATATTGTTTAGTGAACTGAAAACGTTTACAAAAATTGAGAAAAGCGTGAAGAGTGTGTCGACAGAATTTTCTGTACCTGCAGCTCTGGTATTCTAGTTACAAATTTTCAACAATATAAAAAAGGGGTAAGCCGTTTTCAGTTCATCAACGAATTTCATAATATTTCTAAGAGCAACGAAAAACATGCCCAATATTGGCTCAGTGTTGATATCTCATTAGTATCATTTACATTTGTCGGAACATTACTTTTTACAATATTAGCATATGAGATACCAGGAGAAGCGGTAGATACGTTGATTTTAAGTCTAATTTGAGGTTGTATAACTTGTTCATTAGAGGTTTTAAAATTGTTTTCGAGGGGTTTGAAAGGGAATTCCGCACATTCATGATAATTTGTGGTATGTCTTGTTTGGCCCCAATTGCAACACTTCACTGTTTCTAATCTTTTAGCATTACAAATTTCCGACCTGTGCTGACAGGCACATTTCACACAACGGAGTGTCAATTTACACACTTCAGAAGCGTTATCGAAATGCTGACAATTGTGGCATTGTACCATTCCTCATTTCGCTTTATGCGACTCTACAGTAACATTAAAATACATAATACGTTTTACTTAGTATATCCATTCAACGCCCGTTTTTAATCTGCATCAGCTGAAGAATAGGCATTGGGAGCCTTAGATTTTAATTTGTACATCTGGGCCACCTCCTTGACTTTAAAACCTAAATTATTGATTTTTTTTTCAATCCCGTTCGTTGACAAATCAATCGGAAGGCTTTTAAAAAGCAACAACCTTAATCGGTCTTTCAAATTTTTGTGTGACGGCATAGTAATCAATTAAATTATCATCAAGATATATTATATTATCAAGTAATCAATTAAATTATCATCAAGATATATTATATTATCAAGTAATCAATTAAATTATCATCAAGATATATTATATTATCAAGTAATCAATTAAATTATCATCAAGATATATTATATTATCAAGTAATCAATTAAATTATCATCAAGATATATTATATTATCAAGTAATCAATTAAATTATCATCAAGATATATTATATTATCAAGTAATCAATTAAATTATCATCAAGATATATTATATTATCAAGTAATCAATTAAATTATCATCAAGATATATTATATTATCAAGTAATCAATTAAATTATCATCAAGATATATTATATTATCAAGTAATCAATTAAATTATCATCAAGATATATTATATTATCAAGTAATCAATTAAATTATCATCAAGATATATTATATTATCAAGTAATCAATTAAATTATCATCAAGATATATTATATTATCAAGTAATCAATTAAATTATCATCAAGATATATTATATTATCAAGTAATCAATTAAATTATCATCAAGATATATTATATTATCAAGTAATCAATTAAATTATCATCAAGATATATTATATTATCAAGTAATCAATTAAATTATCATCAAGATATATTATATTATCAAGTAATCAATTAAATTATCATCAAGATATATTATATTATCAAGTAATCAATTAAATTATCATCAAGATATATTATATTATCAAGTAATCAATTAAATTATCATCAAGATATATTATATTATCAAGTAATCAATTAAATTATCATCAAGATATATTATATTATCAAGTAATATTTCGATGGTCATCTTCATTTTTTGGAAAGACTTTTAGGAAGTCTTTATTTACACCAGGAGTAAAATTAGCATCTGTATAATTTTAAATATATTCAGAAAATGAGTATACTTAACAGCTGGCTGAACCATTATGGGCATTATTTTGGGTTGTTGAATGGATAAATTATTATCAGCTTACCCCGTCTGGGCATCCATGCTTTCAGTATGCGAATTTGCATTAGCATTATTATCACTGACATTATTAATAGAGAACTAACTAAATTTGTTAGTAGTGGATATATCGAAAATGACCCTTATGAACTTCATTTGTCTGGCCAGAATTTTCGGTAAATAAAACCATCTGCATCCTAAGAATCATTGATAGATCTTTCTATATATAACTTTTGAACCTTTATGATTTTTACCTAATCCGCTAGTGCTAGGTACGATAGATAAGTCAACTTTATCCAATGTATAGAATTATTCTTTTCAACATGTAGTGAACCACCAGGGGCCTTATTATTAACACATATATTTTCAAATAATTTAGAATTCACATAAGCACAAATAACTTTATCACTACCGGCTGTAAGTAACTCGCGCCTACCTTGATTTAGATTCTTTTTTGTTGTTGCTCGATTTCATAAAAACGTCTTTGTGTATTCAGTTGCTCCTGAGGCATGTGGGTATTCACTTACAAGCGAACATGTCCTTCACCCACGATGTCTTCAGCACGAAAAAAAAAAAAAAAAAAAAAAAAAAAAAAAGAGGGAAAGGGAATTGTTACTTACCAAACACCAGGGTGCTTGGGTACGAGATCCTACCCCTAATCGAATTAAACTGAAAGTTACGAATTAGATTATGACAATAACTTAAATCAATTATCTTAAATAATAATCAAATATTAATAATATTTAAATGAATTTAGAATACTATAAATGAAAGAAAGGGAAAACGAAAGCTAATGAGCTGGTGCATAATTCATAAGGTAAATACTAATCACCCAATGCCAGTAAGTAACAATATATTTACACAAAAGATAATATAAGAACAAATACAAATAGAAATAAAACACTAATGTGCAAATGCAACATGAAATTTACAATAAATTCAGAGATAATATGTTATGCATTTATTTTCTATCACAATGCTGCGGTTTAAAATTGTCATAAGCCTTTTTTTGTTAATCATACTATTGTAAATATAGTTGTAGATTCTGATTTTTTCATTTGAACATGGAATGTTCTGGCCAAGTGATAATAGTAGTATGGAGTTGTACAATATTCAGTTCCTCATAGATAACATTGTTTCGCACATAGCAAAGTGCGTTGAAATTTGACGTAGAACAGAGTTCTATGCTTTTTGTATCTGTTTTCTGTTTGTTAGATAAGAATAAATCCATGCTGGAAAGGCATAACATAGCATGGGATGTAAAATGGATTTATAAATGAGTAACTTGTAATCTACAGACAAAATGCTGTTTCGAGCAATTAAGAGGTAGAGTTCAGCTTTACGTACTTAATTCTGAATAATAACATGTATGTGTGGAGACCATGTAAGGGAATTTGTGAGGATCACCCCAACAGAAATGACTTTCTTAGCCCAGGGCAGAGTATTTCCATAAAACGAAAAATGTTCATCGATGGTTTTCTTCCTGTTGAACATTGCTGCGAAGGTTTTATCAACATTTAATTTGGACTTTCCTTTGTTTTATCCAAGTCTGTAGTGCTTGTATGTGGTTTTGAAGGTACTGAATGACATTGAAGGTACTGAATTAGAAATGCATTTTGTGCAGGGATCGTTGTATCATCATTGTACATTGTAAATGTGGTGCCCGGTGTGCAAGGAATTCTGTTCAGATAAAAGTTAAATAATACGGCTCCCACTAGGTACCTCTGTAGTACGCGTGATAAAATAGCCCAGCTGGTAGAATATGCGTTTGAAATGTGAACGATAAAGATAGGTAAAACTTATCTATGTGTTCAGTGTAATCTGGGAAGCCCAGATTGTGTATTTTGTAATTTAAATCATCTCTCCAAACGCGACTGAAGGCTTTGGCTATGTCGATAAATAGGCCTCCTGTGCATTTCTTGTTTTGTAGGTCTTCAGAAATATGTTTGAAATTTGATTAGATGTTACATATGATCATCAAAAACCCTATACAGCTGATGGGATGTAGATAAATTACTCCGAAAGCCAAAAGCCAAACTGCTGCAAGATGAAGGTGTCGTTTTCATCTACATGTTTCCTTATTCTCGCCAGGATCACTGCATCCATCAGTTGGGAGAAAAGAGCAGATGAAAAGATCAATAAAAAAACAGCAAGGCTAAAACACTACAGGGTTCCTCCTCTCCCCCCCCCGCCAAAAAAAGTTAAACTCAAATTTAGAATTTCGCAATTTAAAGAAATTCTGCTATAAATCATTTTGGGATAATAGAAAAAAGACAGTGAAACTTCGCAGTTTCAAAACGACGTTCGATGTACACTGCTCAAAAAAAAAAAAAAAAAAAAAAAAAAAAAAAAAAAAAAAAATGGGACAGTCCTATATCTCCCGATCTACTGGGCCGATTGACAAAATTCCAATTGCGTTCTTCATGTCTCGAAAGCGCGACTTAGGATATATATTAGATTTATATATAGCACTATTCTAACATAGGTATTTTGACACAAAATCGGACTTTTTCTGAAATAACATACCAATTTTTTTACATATTTCGATTCTACGACTCAAATTACTCCTAAATATGAAATTTTGTAAAATTTGGAGCGAAATTTACGGAGAAATTCACAAATTTATGTTGGCACTTTTTTGTCAGTTTGCGCCAAGAATACTTCACTTGGCGAACTTCTTAATATATGGCAACCTAGTTTCCTTTCCCGTGAGAGGAAAAAAAGTCACCATCGTTCCTTTTTTCCAAATAATATTCTTTATATTATATTTTTAATTATAACTTATTATTTTAAGTAATTTTTTCTTTTTCGAATTTCATTTTAATTGTTTAAGTTGCACTATTTTTTTTCGAATACTGTTTTAAAAATTTCTATTTACCTATTCGAACTGCGTAAATAAAGGTGCAGCGTTTATTTTTTTTCAAATAGTTTTCTTTATATATATTTTTCGTCATAGTTATTATTTTAGGTAATTTTTAAATTTTTATACTTTTATTTTAATTGTTTGTGTTGCATTGTCTCTTCAGATAATTGTTTTAAAATTTTCTATTTATTCCTTCGAACTCATTTTAAATATATTTATTAATATCAATTTTCCAGAAATTGATTTTATTTATTTGAACTGCGTTTCTTTCGGAAGAATACTTTGTAACCCAGACTACGATGAGTTTGAAAACTGCATACTATATTAAAAGAGAAAATACAGTAAAGCACAGTTTTACACGCCTTTCAATGTTCCGTTCAGAAAAGATATATATAAATAAGAGAGATGTATAACCGACATTTTAACTTAGGATGACTTGCATACACTGCTTTAAACAGTTTCATCATTGTGCCCATTGCTTCACACAATTTTATCCTACATCTGGTTTCTTAAAATGTTATTCATAAGATATTCTAGTCAAATATTTTATTTTTGAAATCGCAAGAATCAAATATCATAACATTGAAAAGTTTTAAATTAAAAAAAATACAAATACTAAATTTTACGAAAAAATTTATTTTTCTTCTCTTTTTCTTTAAGCATTCTGAAAAAATATTAAAAAGTATCCAACTTTTCGAAACATTTTGGTATTTCTGATAATCATTTTAAATAAAGTTATCGCCTTCCATTTCATAAAGCCCACAAACGGCCGAGCGGTAAAGACGCTGATCACTGGTATTTCGGTCCGAGGTTCGGATCCCGCGAACGGGCTGGTTGCATGGGTGTTTCCGTGGTTTTCCCGATGTGTAACGTGTATACGAACCAGTTTCCCTTAGAAAGTCCTCCACGAAGGCATCCCTCCCTTTAGGCAGATAGCCCTCGTGTCCTTTGCCATAATTAAATAATCCAATCCAATCCTTAATTAAATATAATTGATTTGTAACTTCTACTAGAACTGACGTTAAGAATTGAAGTGCAAATAAATAATATCGTGTGCAATCTTGATTAATATAAAATTAAAAATATTTGCACAGAAAAATATTTGCATTCAGACAGGAAGTTTTCTGAAATATTTGCAATTACTTTATAAGAAGGATTTATTAATAACCGTAATAATTACTTATTATATTACTGATGATTAGGAATCAGTTCTTGACAATTACATTCTAAATTAGAATTTTAAGAATTATTAGAATTTTAAATTAGAATAATGAAAATACGCTACGCACAAAAATACATTTTTTGATAAAAAATGAGTTGATTTTTTATGTTTTAAAACTTCTTGAATTCATTTAATAAACATCGTATCCTCGTTGTTAATTGAATTCAGAATGTTGGGTGTCGTTTATATAATTATTCTTACTTGTCCACGGAATCTGCTGACTTATCCAGCGATTAAGTAGCTGCAGATCATTTCTACATAACCATTGAACTTCCATTAATTCAGTCTCTAGAGGGTTGTATATTTATATCATAATTTGACTTTTATAAAAATGATTATTCTAAATCTTATGTTTCTATAAAAATATACTGCGCTTTAAAAATATGGATGATAGTACCAGCCGCTCTTTCAGCCACTTCAAAAGCATCAGTTTGTTTAGAAATATATTGTGCAGTTAATGTCATAAAATTCAAATAAACATCAAACGAAAATTGTCAGTTTTAGACAATTCGATTTAAACGAAGTAAAGTAGCAGACGATAAAGCGCCGAAGGTAAAAATTTACTCTTACAAAAATTTACTCTTATTTAAAAAAAAAAAAAAAAAAAAAAAAGATAGAGAGAAATTAAAAAAATATTAAAAAAATTATTTAAAAAAATAGCTTTTCATATAGTATTAATAAATATTTACTACGCATCATTGAGGGAAAAAATGTCATATAATTAATTCTCCGTAAAATTTTACTTGAAATTTAAGGTCAAAAATAGCTGTGGCAATACAGTGTAACAAAAATCCATAGACCACATTTGGCGTTATTATCGCTCAAAAAAAAAGATGCCAAATTTCAAAACGCGAAAATATGTAAATTTGTGTATGTCTTAGAAAATTTTGAATAAAAAAGTCTAATTTTTTGCAGATATGCTTAAAAATATACCTACTTTAAGATGATGGTAAAAATTTTATAGGTTATAATTCAAAATTTTTTTCGAAAAATTTATAAAAATTATTTAAAAATAGAAATTTAAAAAATAAAACACAAAAAATGGGTAAATTTTATTTGGAATGAACCTAAATTTCGAAATGTGAGAGAAAAAATCAAAAAAGTTTAATAAAAAAAGAGATATAAATAAATATTTGCCAAATTCAAGTAACATTGAGGAGCTAAAATTTTGAGAGCTAATATTTCAAAAACTACTCGTACGATTTTTACAAAACTTGGTATTTTGGCATTATTTGAGTCGTAGAATCGAAATATGAAAAAAATTGATATGTTATTTCAGAAAAAGTCCGATTTTGTGTCAAAATACCTATGTTAGAATAGTGCTATATATAAATCTAATATATATCCTAAGTCGCGCTTTCGAGACATGAAGAACGCAATTTGAATTTCGTGAATCGCCCCAGTAGAACGGGAGATATAGCACTGTCCTTTTTTTTTTTTTTTTTTTTTTTTCTTTTTTTTGAGCAATGTACCTTGATACAATTAAAAAAGAATTATAAAGCATGGGAGGTACATGCATTTTGCGCATCGAAGAGGTTAAATGAGTTTATAGAAATGCTCCCCTTTTTTCTTTGTTTCATACCATGTTATTTTGTATGAGTTCTTTTAAAAATTGTAATTTCTTATAAATTTACTTTATTTAAAATTATTACAATTTTTTAATATATATTGGTAAAGTTGATGTTATCTCCTTCCCCTACCACCAAACTACTCGAGAGAACTTTCGGCTGAACAGTATTTTAAATGCCCGCATGCTGCACAGATACTATACACTTACAAACATTCGTGTTTTCTCCAAGACTTGAACCCGGACTCATTAACCACTGTACCTATCAAAGCGGCCTACTTCATACGCAGGTAGTTTCTCGGCGGGCACTTGGAAACAATCAATTAGACTTCTTCAGCTGAATCGAAGAACGAATTTTCTAAATATGGCACTACTGTTTATAGAATCATTCTTACATCTGCTCGATTTTACCTTTTTATTTCTATTATTCTCTCCTTTAATGGTAAATTTCTTAGAGCGTTTTCTGCTAAGCTTTCAAAAAACAGTCGTTTTTAAAATGTAAACAACACTAATAAGGACGATATTCTAATGTAGTAAAGCTTGAAATAGGGAAAAAACATACTGCAATTTATTTTCAATGTCTGTCTCATATTTTACCATTGCGAGGAACATCAAACCATTTCAATAAGATGAACGTTTCTGACAGATAGCGTTTTACAAACCTAAACATTTTTTATCGGTTACTATGTTTCTCATAAAGCATATTTATCTTAATTGTCAGATTTATTTCATATTAAGTAAAAGGGTTTCATGAAATATTATTGCATTAGAAGCCACATTTCGATTTATTTTACAAAGAAAACCGAAAGCAACTCATTCAAATAAGTCTGATACATTATTTCATCGGAAAAAATATATCAGACCTTAGAAATAATCTTTTCTACGCTTTCCTAAATCTGGTATTATTTCCCAAGCGATTGCTCTATAATATAAAAGAAGACAGCCCGTGATGAAAATATTTATTGTGGCAGTCTTTTGCTACTTAAGGAAAGAAGTCATTAAATAAATGCGAAAATGTTTGAATTTTTTTCCCAATTTAAAGCGCAGCTTATATACTGAAAGCTTTGTAAAATTACTTCATTAAAATCTTTTGAGGAAGTCTAAGAATTTTGATTAGATGTTGCATATGATCATCAAAAAGTATTTTGAAGAATAACATTCTGGATGTTTGCTCGTGTCGGTATCGGTATGTAATCTCTAGTCCATAATGTTTTGAAATGTTATAGAGCATATCGGCTTATACGTTGAAGGTTTTATTTCACTTTGTTTACCATGCGATGAGTCAATTTAACTCTCGTAGGAAGGTTTTTCTACATATTGCTGTATATAATAAATAATACATAATATATATTTAAACTATATTTTGGACAGCTTTAGTAAAGAACTACCAACTTATGTGTACAAAATTTTGAAGTACAAATTAATAAAATATTAATAAACTTGAAATTAATTTGTTAACAGAAAATAAAATAATATTGATTAGCTCACACCTTTCTACATTTTTACAGACTTTTCTAAGTTCATCACATCACTATTCAGTTTTCTTAGCAAAAGGGCTTATACCCTTTACTAACTCAATAATTTACAATGCGTTAACTCGATGCTAACAAACTACGCCTCTGCTTGGGCGGTAACTGAAATCAAAGAATTAACTAAAGATTTGAAGATATATACAAGTCGTAGAACTAAATAAACTACAGTACTAAATAAAATACAGGGGTCAGCTAATTTCCGCTTCTTAAACCCGCGTCGGAACTAGTGGCAGCAAGTATAAATACAGTTTATACTACGAAAACCCGCAATAATTCTGGGAGCAGACCCTTGTGCAACAGAGCGGACGGCAATAGCCTAACTCTCTCTCCCTCTTTCCTAACTGAACCTCGGAATTTAAATTCTTTCTTCGAGGTAGAATTTGCATTTCTTCACGCGCGCTACCAAATTTAAATATTCTGGCATTCACAATTAGGGGAATGAAGGCTTTTAGGAAAGAATAACAAATTAAATAAAATTGGTTATTTAAAATAAATATAAATCACTAAATATTGTTCAATTTTTCAGTATTAACTTTGTTTACTATATAACACACTTCCCACTTACGTCACACAAAATTCAATTCAGTAACAAAACTACAAAATATTGAAAAACAACATAATTTTAGAATTTCCGTTAGAGCATCAGAAGTAGTCATACATACATATTTTTATATTCGCTATATTATTTTTTTAAAAACAAGCAGTCTGAAACAGTTATCATAAAAAAAGAAAAGCATACAATGATTTTATTGAATCAAGCTAGCGTAATGTGATAAAAATATGGAATATATCTGGTTAAGCAGCTCATAAATTTAATACATTTTTTGTTTAAATCAATCATATTATATTGAAAAGGAGGGAAAAAGTATTAAGAATTGAGATTACATAATAACCTTTCAGATTGAAAGTATTTCAGATTTTACTGAACGGCAACAATCTGGCACGTGAGAGATAAAGATATTTTATTTCTGGCAGTGGAAACACATTGCTTTCATAGAGCCGAAACTTGTTAATGTGAAAAAATATAACGAACTTACATTTTACCAAATGGCAACAATCCGGCGGGTTTGAAATAGTGTTTTATTCGGAACAGTATTTCCAATGATCGTTTTCGAGTCGGGGAGTTTCTTAATGCAAAATTTATTAAAGTTTCACAAAATATGAAATAAATAATAAAACAAATTCGAAGTTCAATATTCGGACTTCCAGGTGCACATGTTCGGTTGGAAGACTACGTTATTCAGAATTTAATTACTGCAGGTGCCGTCGTTTTTTTACAATTCGATGAATATACATACATACATGCAGATTTTTCATTATTTAATTTTTTAAAAATAATACAGGGTAATAACATTTGGTGGCATCATTTTGAAAAATGATACTCCGTTTAAAGTAAACCAACAGAAAAATCTATTTCTAGAATAACAGTAATGTTACAAATTGAAAATTTTTCAAATATTATTTTCCAACTGTCGATAGTTTGAATTAGTTTTTTCCAGTGTTAAAGGTAAACAATTTAAACAATATACTTAACTACTGTTTTGTTTCACATCAAACTACATAAGAAAATGATTTCCACAAGAACGTGTTTGCATTTATAAATTAAATTCATGCATTACTGAAGCTATTATCAATGCATTCCAAAAATCAAAGTCAATGCATTCCATAAGTTACAATCAAGTAAATACTAAGTGTATAAACATATATTCGCTTATATAGATAACATCAAGCTCTGAAACCCCGTGAAGCTCCAGAACGAATGTGCAAGAACGCTACTAGCATAATAGATCACAGCATATTAACACATTAACACCAAGTCGGGCTACATTACCTGGCAGCTTCTAGAGAGCGCCTTAACATGATTCACAGCCTCCCTCGGACGACTGTGCCGGCGGGGCGCCAACCCACCGAACAGCCCGCAGGGACTTAAACGCCATGTCAGTCACCTAAGAGCATAATAACACACTAAACGCCATGTCAGTCACCGATGACTGAAGCCATATTTTACGTTCAAGCATCCTCAGTCACCGGTGACTAGACTGACTTTCTTTGACTTCACCAGTGATTGACAGTATACTTTCCTCAAGTCGCACCAGTCACAGTTTACTGATGATTTACAATTTAAAAAATTATGTTCTTTTACAAAATCCTATGCAGATTTCCAGCCTCCAGTATACTGGTGAGTACTGGCTCATTTTATATATTTCATAGCATTTACATTTGAAATCTATTCAGCCAATCAGATGTCATCTCATGCATACGTGACAAACTAGTCATACCTTCTTCTACATCTGCGAATTTGTTTAATTGCAATCACACTATCTGAGGTGCCCGTATAGACAACTACTTTCGACAGCCGGAATACGTCATACGGAACAACAATAATTGCGGCAATCAGCGAAAGTTCGAGAAACATTTTGGAAGACGCATGCAGGTTTGAAGTTGAACAGGTTATGTCATTAATATGTTTTAACATTACATTAAAAAGCACACATCATTACAATGAATATTTGATTTAGGAAAAAAAAATGCAGTTTCTGCAATGATTTATTATTATCATTAAAAATAAGTGTACTTAAATGTAAGAAAGAAAATTAGTATTTAGTTTCACACATTTTTTATCAGAATTTTGTACAACAACATTTTGCTTGCAATGACAATATGACATCGATTTTCACGGAGACACTCAAAGACTTTATTTACATCATCAAAGACTGCAATATAAAAGTTTAGTTATACTATTGTTTCTGTTAAATCTATTATTCTGCGGTTGCTTCTAACTAGGCAATTTCTTTAAACGACACCATGATTTTTGAATGGCCTAGATTAAAACTGTTGTCCAGTGGCGTAGCTAGGGTGGAGCAAGGGGGGACATCCGTCCCCGGGCGCAGCATCCAAAGGGCGCCAAATTGATGACACACCTTTCAGAATGCAATGTTATCCATTCTTGAAACACAGAAAGGGGCGCAAAATCTTTAGGTGTCCCCGGGCCCTTAAAACCTTAGCTACGCCTCTGTTGTTGTCTGTTTATTCTAACAGCGCAATACTATTTTCCTGAAGTCACATTTTTGCACTTATTTAAAGATGACGAGGTACAAAGTTTTGATGAAATATGAAAGTGTGATCGTGTTGAAATATGTCATGAATCTCAGAGATTCCTCCTATACATAGTTTAATGTCATACATCTCCACAGCGTAACAGTAAAGTCCTTTGCTTTAGAATAGACACTTCATTTCGTTCCTAATAAAACTTCGCTCATAACCACGGCAACGACTGTTGCAGACAAAAAGATAGAATCCTGTAATTTGCTAAAATTCCCTGTGCGCAGTGATGATGAAAACACGATCGTATGAAGAAAAACGATCCTAAATGAGGGAAGGATATCTATGATGTTGAGATGCTTATTATAAAGTAGGAGAATATTACCAGATACCATTATGTGTTGTGTACGAAGAGGGCAAGTCTTCGTTAATTCTTCTTTTGATCATTTCATTCTATTTGTGTTCCGTCACTAAAATATGCAGATCATCTACATTCGTCACTCCAGATAAGATTATTTCCTTGTTTTTTGAACAATTAATATGCTTTCTAACCTATTCTAATTTCTTTTAAACATTTATACCTAAATCTTATCCTTAAATATGTTATGCTATTTCCTTCTAAAGTTTAAAACATATGGTTTTAATTCCTGTACCTTAGCATTTTGTTATTGCTGTTTTCTTAAATGTTTCTGCTCTATTTTCTTACCATTTTGTCCTAAGTGTTATTTTCTTCATGTGCAAAAATTGCTGTTGACTTTACACTAAGTAACTAGCCAAGGTTTTCAATAGGTGACTAGCCAAACTAGCAGAAAATGTTCAGTGCCCCTCACCATGACTCGAACTCTAGACTTTCTTTTTCCTACCACGAAGTGACGCATATGAAGGGAAAACAAGCTCACATTATACATATTTTGCGGCATTGCGACATCTGACTGGCTTTCCGTTTTAAGCTTAAGGAATACCCTGTGCTTCCGTAAGCCAGTTTTCTTTTCCTTTTCCAATTTTTATTTAGCAAAACCTTTTACGTATTAAACATAACTCGCGACGATAAACTACATTGTGATTTATGTGTAATGTAAGGTTTTTCGGTGATATATAATTTGTGCATTTTTACTTCCTTGTACGAAGTAAAAAGGAAGTATTATAATCGCGAAAAGTTTCAGGCAGCATATTTCAACCAAAATATCCATTTTGACCGCTATCGAATGCAATTTAATGATGTTTTTGCGTGATATCTGTATGTAAAGACAGAATAAAATACTCTTTTCCTTCAAAAAACTATAAAACTGCTTTAAAATTAATTCTGAAGAGAATTTTTCGTGGCGTCTGTACGAACGTATGTACGTACGTTCGTGCGTACGTACGTATCTCGCATAACTCAAAAACGAGTAGCCTCAGAACATTGAAATTTTGTATATAGGACTGCTATAACATGTAGATGTGCATCTTGTATTTTGGTTGTAATCGGCCGCACCAAACGTATATAAATATATTTATATATATATCCACTCTGTTACCCGGCTCAGTGATCTCAGTTTCTTTACTCTCATATGTTTGTAAATTGCACATTTTTTTCTTTAAAAATGATTGAATTACATTGTTTTTATCTTCCGGTTAAGGATTTTATGCCTTTAGTAAATCTGTGTGCAATATTTTTAGAATTATCAGCAATTTTAAAGTTGTTTAATTGTCGCTAAGCCTGTTTTTAATGGCGGCCATTGATGTTTACATTTGAAACAGGAGACTAGTGGATTTGTTGCCAATCTAGAGAAACATAGCTTCGCAACAACAAAGATAACGCATTCATTTATTATTGCCAATTAAATCATGATTAATTCTTTCTGGAATTTTTTCAAGGAAATAAGCGTTTGAAATTTACTTCGTAATTTTTAATATAGATATTTTGAGTTTTTATGTATTTTTGCCTTCTCGCGAAGTAAGAACAGAATTAATTAAATGAGAAATACTCAATCGTCTGTGAAAAACTGTTTCTTTTTTGTTTTATTTGCTTAATTTCTTTTATACATAGTTCTAGCTTTATTATAGTATTTGAACAGAACATGTGGCAACGATTAGATAATTCTTTAAATGATATACATTTTGTGCATTCTGAGTTATAATATGAACGAAATATAAATACTGTTAAGTAAACCTAGCGCCAGAGTGTCGCTATGGTAAACAAAGTGAATTTTAAAGAATGCATTTATTCTATTGTGGTTTATGCGCTGTCGGCGAAGTAGTTTTAATTCAATCTAATAAGTTTAAATAAAATGCAAGAAAAATTGCGTATTATTTAATATTCCGTACAAGGAAGTCATGTGGTGTACACATCAGATTTTTTTGAAAAAAATGAAGTTATAGGCAATCAAATTTTACAAACACAAATTTTACAAATAAATTTCAATGATTCGTTTTACTAAAATAGATAACTTACGTATCTTTCAGTTACTGAAGCAGCATTCTTCTTTAATACGAAATTTTAATGTCTGAAATTTTTATGATGTTTTAATTGTTAAACTATATTTTGGTTAATAAATAATATTAAAAGTGCGTATTTTGATACACATAAATAAAACAGTTGGTAAGAATACAAAACACAACAAAGGAAGTAGAAATGGATCATTTTGAAAATGTAGCTATGCCATTTAATTGTCATACAAATATATATAATCAAAGCACGTAGAAAGAAGTCAAGTTTGTTTTAGTTTGATTACGGCAAAGCACTCTATCGTTATTTGCCTTAAGGGAGGTGTGCCTTAGTGGAGAGCTTTCTAAAGGAAACTGGCTCCTATACACATTAGACAGTGAGAAGTTAAGTAGGATATAAACTGTTTAGAGCATTCAGACTAAGCGATACAGGATTCAAAATCGAATTTTAATGTGTTGTTGCAAAGTTAAATCTAATTAGCTATTCAACTATCACTTGGTATTACTTGTACCTGTATTCATATGAATTTTTGTATTTTGACGCTCCATACGTCTAAATGCCGGTGATGCAGACAAGAAATAAAAATTAACAAAAAGTTTATTGAATGCTACGGTTCATGTTACAATTACAATTTAACAGAACTAGGCATCCTACCTTACAGAGTTTCGAAATCCAAACATTTAAATAAAAATTTTAACTTTCGCCTCAAATACTGTAGTTTCTAACCTATGGGTTTAAAATATCAAATTACACACCACAATGCAGATTGACACATAGATAAACGTCTCAGGAGTGAAACGCTTTCTGGTGGGTTTTCAGAACTGCAAATTCAATTTCCAGATTTAATAATTATTTAAACTCAACCTAATTAACATTCTGATGATGACAAACAGAAGAAATGGTAGAAAAGAAATAATAAAAATAGTTTTTTTAATTAAAACACATCTTTCATTGTCTGTAAATAATGTAATGAATTTAGTTAAAATACACGAATATTGGACATACGTAAGTTTTAGGTGTTAAATAAACTTAAAGGTATTAATACTAAAATATGAAAATTGTTTTCCAACATTTATCTTAACAGTACAGTAACAACTTTAAATAATGCTAACACCTCCTAAACACCAAATTTCAAACAGTACTAACACAATGTTTAAACACAACATAAAGATTTTTCTCGAGAAACAAAATGTAAATTTCATTACATTCCTAGTTCTCATTTCGAGGAAATTGTAATAGTTGGAAATTAAATATACAGCGAATCATTTAATCTAAAGCGTTATCAGGTGCATTAAGGGTATTAATCAGAAACTACTGGAGAGGTATTTTTACAATGAGACTGTGTTTCTCGAGTTAAGCAAGTATTTTATTGCATTATTCAATCGAGAAACAGCCGCCTAATGATTTAAGTCGCAGGTTCTTAATGTATTGCATCTTGCTCGCTAATCAATTCTCTTATTTTAAGTTGTTTAATTAAAATTTTGGTTAATAAAGGGATTTTTCAAGAAACCTAGCTTTCCTCTTTAAAAGCACTTACCATGAAATATTTTAATTATCATGGCTTAATTAAATTATATCAGAAGGTAATGATGTGTAAAACCAAGAAGAAATGAAGTTTACCGAAAAACAGTCCAAAGCAGTTTTGCATTATGATGCGAAATTTTGATTTGAATGAATTTGAAATTGACCCTTATGACATGAAATAAAGTGTAAATTTTGTAATTTAGAGAGATGTAATAAAGTATAAAGCTGCAAATTTCCCTCTGCAGGCATATAAAAATTTGGTATCATGACCTGATTACTGCTACAGATAGCTTGACTTAGTATCGCAAATTATGAATGACACCAAAATCAGCATATAAATCTTCAAAAACTTCCTTTATAAAAAATATTCAAAGAAAGCGTTGGAAGCTCTTTAAAGAAAGCACTGCCTAAAGCTCTAGGCTGTTTTATTTGAGTTCTGTGTACAGCCCAGTTGGTATTTGAACCCATAACTACACTGTTGGCTAACTAAAATGCAACACCATGGAAAGCATGAGATATAAAATCCGTATTTACCGGACAAATAATATAACATATATGGGCAAATTAATTAATAATGCAGCTTCGTTCGACCTGCGTGGCATGAAGAAATGAGCATTTTACTTAATTAGACTGAATGAGGTTTAATTAGGCTTAATTATTTAATTTATTTAATGAGACTGTTAGTAACAGCTGTGACAACTCTTAACACTGAAAGAAAGTGGCATCGAATTGCGCTGGTGGTATGATAGTCCATGCTGTTTGTGTACGTTGTCAAAGTTCATCTGGCAAAGCCATTGCTGGTGAATACTAGGCCACTTGTTTTCCATTCATCAGCTAGACGTATCGAAAATGCAAGTAGGAAAAAGCAGATGGTAGGCAGTGTAGAATTATCCAACATTTACTGGCATGTGCGGCCTGAAATACGCTGTGCTTAAGGCTGTAAAGTTATCCTATCGGGCTTTGCTTGGAGTACAGCTGGTGCTCGAATCCAAATTCGCTTGCCAAAGCTACTTTAAGCTACAGAAGGCGACAACCAGCTTCAGCTTCGATAATTTCAAATTTGTGAGAGTTGTGAAGCAATTTCACCCACAACCTTGGTTTGACCTCATCTTGATCACGTATGCCTTCGTAGTCTAAGAAATCTGAGTTAATACTAAATGCTTATTTTTCTCCTCATTTAGCTTCTTTAAGAAATTATATGCGATTATAAAAATACTTTAAAGTGAGCTGAGGAAGAGATTTAAAAATATATTTATTGAGCGTTATTAAGTCCACAAGTGGCCGAATGATTAAAGTCCTAGCTGTTTAACTTGAGTTCGAGGTCGGTAAACGTGCTAGCTGCATAAATGTTTTCGTAACTTTTCCCAAGTATAGCATGAATATATGTCAGTATATTTTAGAAAGGCCTCCGCGAACGCAGTGCTTATGTGCTTTGTCGTATCCAAATAAAGAAAAGAAAGTTAACCTGCATTTTTAAGCACTCTGAAAAACTGAGCAAAAGGTTTTCACTATTATAAGAAATAATTTTTATAAGTTATGTTAAAATGGACTGAAATGGCAGTTAAAAGTGTTTATTTAATTTCAGAAATTGATCGAAGTGAATTTAAGCGAAGGATGATGGTCTTCTAGTGAACGGTTTGCCTGTATTAAAAATATCAGTTTTACTGTAATTTCTGCGACCTGCTATGTAAACACGTACATATCATTGTTAATTTTGATTTTTTGCGTAATTCTATGAAAGATAACTTTTGATGTAAGTGTAAATTAAACAAAGAGGTATTTATTCACTGCTGAAGTGATTTGGTGATTATATGTTCACCAGCTTCAGCTTCGATAATTTCAGCTGAAAACTGACAATTCCAAAATAAAATTTTAATTTTGATTATTTTAGTTAAATTGTGCAACAAAGTAGGTTGAGGATCTTAATTTTTAAGTTATTTGGAAGTTACAGCTCACTGTTTAACAGCAAAGATGTTTATGGCTTCAGCATCGTGCAGAAATGTACATTTCTGCACGATGCTGAAGCCATAAACATAAATGTACCAAAAATACAAGAAACATGTTAAAATATAATTTTTGTTTCGTATTCTTTTTACAGCTTGTTAGACTTGAATTCAAATCAAAGAAAAAAAGGGTATTAAATCGAGGTCAATAAAACTTATAAAAGAAAAATGACATAGTGCCTTTGCTACATCACATCTTACTGCAGTTACCATGATGAATTACTTTAAAGCCTTGCATGGAACACGATTTAAAATATGAGAAGTACACACAGAAAAGGAGCATTTCACCATCAAGAACGTTTATATGCGGAATATAATTAACGAAGTAACAACTTGGCTCCGTTATTGTAATAGAAACATTCTGGAAGTCATCTGGGTTTGAAAGGATTCTACCTATGCGTTTAGAAATTAAAATTAATAAAAGGATAATTCTTCAGTATTCCGTTGGGTATTTATGGCTCTGAAGTTAAATGGATTTCAAACAATGCATAGCATTGCCATTTCATGTACTTAAAGGCAAAACTTAATTGCTTCTTCTATTTCTATAAAATATATTGATTTTAATTAAAAAATGACTCTTTCATTTTGTACCTTGTTTCCTATTCTTCCAATATACATCCAAACTGAAATCAGATACATTAAAAGTTAGCAGAAATTTTCATGTATAATGAATGTGGAAGGCAACCTTCTGTACGGAATTTTCCGGCCGTAACGCTGAGAGGGTTAAGAAAAATGGTATAATAATTCACTGTTTCGAAATCCAATATTAATAATGATAAAACATGATTCGACTTATTGAGGCGAGATTAGCAAACCAATTACCTAATCCCAGAGATTTATAAATAAAAAACAGAAATATAAATTCAAGGCTCATACATCGTATATAAACCCCACGATTTTTAATTAATTGAGGTCTACCAGCGGCCGAGAGGTAAAAGTCGCCGAAAACTGATAGTCCCGTTCTTGGTTCGAAACGCGGCAAACGGGTTGGCTGCATGGTCGTTTTATCTATCTGCAACGTGTAGGCGACTCAGTTTCCTTTAGAAAGTCCTCCACGAAGGCATCTCTCTCCCTAGGCACATAGACCTCGAATGTTTTGCCATAATCAAATAATCAAAATTAAATCAATTGTAATTAATTAAACCAACGTGCGTTTTAATAACAATAATCTTCTCCATTGTGTTTTCGAATAATAATAAATCCATCTTTTATATCCGTAAGGAATCCGTTTACCTGGAGAAATTATTTTCTTAATGAAATGGCTGAATTTTCATTACGAGTTTTATATTTGAACTGTTCATGTTTTATCCTAACCCGTTCTACGAAAAAAATCAGAAATGATGTTGTCAAAGTAATATTTTTCCTACAAAATTAAAACTTTTTTGGTGCTTTACGTTTGCTGCTAAGAGAATATTTGAAAAGTTGTCTATCTTCATCTGCATATGCTTCACAATTCCAACTATTACGCCAACGGAATGGGTGCAATGTGTTCTTTGAGCTCAGCGAAAGACATCGAATTTGTCGCTGTGAAAATCCCCGCGTGGGGAAAATCCGGTTAATGACGTCGGAGATAATTGCGCTCGGTAAATCTCTTGCAATGAGGAAAATTCCATTCATGCCACGCCAAGATTCCGCTTATAATACTACTCTTATTAATTCGCCGGATTCTCAATACTTTTAGCAGTTTCTTGATTGAAATTTCTTTATTTTCCATTAGTCTTATTTACGTTAATGTATAATTCTAGTTACACAATACAATTAATTAACCATAATTGTTAGTGTTTAATAATACAATGGATTAATTGTTTATTTTCTGTCCGTATAATAAAATATTTAAATGGAAAAAAGCGAAACATACTAATTTGAAGTTTAAGAATGAGAACAAATGTATAAACTTACATCTCCGGATTACTTTTCTTCGTAGCGTGATGTTTTTCAGCTTGCTTTAGATGCATTTCGCTGTTTTTCCAGTAACTGTGATAGTAATGAACCTTATCATTGGTGCACAATACAACATTCTAATTGAAAAGAGAATTCTAATTATACAGCTTCTTAGATTAATAATATAAATACATTTAATGCGAAATCTTCCGTAAGATGACAATTACCGCTCCAGATGATTTTATTCTTCTGCATTAGTGATTCCCTTATATAGATTTTATTCAAAATCTTTATTCTGAAAAATAATGCCCCCCCCCCAATTGGGATAGTGATTAGCGATTGTAACTAGCTTACCGAAGGGCTAAGTTTTGAATCCCGAAAAACGCATAGATGCTTGTAAATGTATAGTATCTGTGGTGCATAGGGGCACTCATAATATGCGGCGAGCCGAAAGTCCTCTCGAGAGGTTGGTAGTAAGGGAGGAAGGGTGGGAGACCCTCGGACCTGTAGGCTTGCTCTGATTTCAGACAAGAGAGACGATTCACAGCAACAACAACAAATACTGGGTATTTTCAGAGATAGCCTTCTAAGAAGATAATTGCCACTATAATTATCACTCCTTATTGAAAAGACATTAAAATGTAAAGTTCATCAGGAATGTCAAAATCTCTGCAAAACCCAAAATCTGCAATTTCTTATGTGATGTCCAAACAGATATCAGTCATATATATGACCTGAGATTATTTAGGGCTATCTAATAACTATTTAGGAAGGATTTTTGAATGACCTTTTGAATAATGTTCACTTATACTTAAATTACTCTTAATTACTTAAATTACTGGTTTCCAAAAGTTAAGAACGCAATGCTAATTAGCAGCATAGCTGAAAATTGTTGCGGATGAAGATAGTATTATGCAAAGATCATAAAGTTACAACCAGTCACGATTGACTGTTTGAATATTCTTTAGGCAGTCGATGAAGAGTCTGAGGAGGTTCATTTAAATCCTCGAAATCTTTATAACTTAACAATGCGACAAAGTAATAACCTTGTGTCTCGCGTATTTTAACCAAGGTTCTGTCGATTTCGAGGGCGCCAGGTACGGGTCTGTCTTCATCAGGAGTAAAGAAATTCTGCAATGAAGGGAGGAGGCACAAACGGAAAAAAGCAAACTAAAGCGAGCGAAAACATAGCGCCATCTGTACGCAGAAATTGTAACAATGTAAAAAATTAAATTAATAAAAATTTAGAAACTCTAGGCGCGACCGCGTTGGCATTAATCGCATTTTTGTATTAACGTTGCGAATATATAAGGCATGGAGAAACAAGAAGGGGAAATTACTCGATAAGTATATAAATATTGACGTGGGTTGTATGTATAAAGGGCTAAAATATGACTTAAGAAAGAACTTTCTGCTTCCTCACTACATGCCTCTGTGATGTAATTGGTAGCACGCTCGGCTGGCAGCTAAGAGATTGGAAGTTCGGATCCCAAAAAGAGCATAGCTGATTTATCACTTCTCTCGCTTCACTCTGAATAGATGTGCAGAATAGGAGGAAGCATTCCATGCTTCATACTGTATTAATAAGATCTTGTGTCGTTAATAATAGATTTGTACTGGTAATATGACAATAAAAACAGCTACTTCTTATAAATGCCTTTTTCCCATTTAAAAAAAACAGAACACCTTTCTGAAAAGTTGTGGCATTTTTAAGACAATTTCAAAAGTATGCTAGATCTAAGTTATGTAGAATTTCACATTTCATGAGTAATATTGTTTTACAGAACAGGATTATTAATATCAAGTTTGAGAGACCCTAAAAAGCGTCGTTCATTTAACTATACGCAAACCTATTGTTGTTTTGTCATATACGAAATGAAATAGGAATCTTTTGGGATTTATAATGCGACCAAAATGTGTATGTACAGTGTTTTCTTAATATCAGTATATCGAAATTGATGAAATGGCTGCTGTATCACAATATTTGTCAATACGATAATTTTGTTAAAGATGTTACGTTAGAAGCAAGTGTACCCGCAAATCAGTTTAGTCCCTTTAGATAACATTGTCACTGTCTTGGATGTGGTAATAATATATGTTCAAAAGCAGGTATGGTAAGAAACTGACATGTTTCCTTCAACACATCTAACAGAATAAATGTAAGCAATGGATCGACTGCTAAATTTCTCATTTAGCTCCAAAATTATAGCCATTTGTAATGGTATCAATCATTTGAATAACCTCGTGTGCAATAAAAATTTGTCATTTTAGTTAGCCTACTTCAGATTAGAGATATTAGTCCATTATTTTCTATCAAATATTACAAAGGACACATGCAGTGCTTATTCAAAAGGAACAGGCTTAAAAGTAAGAAAAAAAATCTTCTTTAAACTCATATAATAGTTGCAAAAGATATACCCATAAAATCTCAACCGCAGAAGACGGTGAAAAACCCTGTTAACCAGAATATTTACTGAAAACGAAACAGCCGAGCGTCAGCCGATCTAACTCGTCAATGAGTGCAACGTAGATGAAAGCCTCTTTCTCGAGTGTTTTCGGATTACCATAAATTGTGAATGGTTTGTACTGCAGCGGAAAGATTTTATCTCCGGATGTGGGATGGCACGGGAAGGAGAGAAGTGTTTGTTTTGGGGCAGATTAATCTTTACTCTCAGAGTTTCTTTTCAGGGCGGAGAAAGAGGATAATGAAATATTGTGGCAGACAAGGAAATACACAATTTCTTTATGTTGTTTCATTCACTTCCGATAATTCCTTAACGTGTTCTCGTAGTGATAATTTTGTTCAAGCATCTTGAATTAGCTTAACTGCAAGCATCCTCTCCTCCACTCCAAAAATATTAATTTAAAAAAGAGGACGAAGACTGGTAAGCAGACAACAGAAAACATTTCTCCCGGCAGAAAGATGAATCTCCAACTGTGTTAGTTTTCCCAATGGTCGATGCGATGAATAAATCCTCCGTTAGAAAAACTAACAAATGAAATAAAATATACCGAAAAGTAACAGCAACGAATTATAGCTATAGGTAATAAGAACTTGAGATATGGAAAATTTTTTAAAATGCAATGAAATATGAAATCTAGAACATAATAAGCAGATTTTCTTTCATACTTTAAAGACTGTTAGGAGCATTTTGCAAAAAGCTTTCTCAAAACTATGCAACATTATGAACAAAGGCATTTATCAGCTTCCATCTTCAATAACGGAAATCAGCTTCCATCTTCAGTAACGGAAATCAGCGTCCATCTTCAATAACGGAACTAGGTAGGTAGATCCAAAATTTTCGAACCTTCACGTCGTCTGACAATAAATTTTTCTGGCGGACGTAAGGTGGCAGTACTAAATGAATTACTGTATACCTTGGGTTATCTGCGTTCTCTTTTTTTTTGGCTCTTTGTTGAATGAAGTAATGTGTTAAGTTGCTCTAAATTGTCTAAAGTATGTTCTCTGATTAAATGTTTGACTAAAGACACCTTAATTCAAAAGAAATTAAACAACGTTTTGATCATGTGTACGAGGATTCGTAACCTTGTTGACCTACAGTGAAAGAAAGTGTAAGATAGTTTTCCATGGACTGAGAACTCCTGGGAGATTATTTTTGTGAAGATCGACCTTTGGAGGCATTAACAACAGAAATGTTGTTTCTGTCAGGAAAGAAATACTGAATGATAAGAAATCAAGTAAATAACAGAAAGATTGGATTTATCTAAAATAACTGTTTTGCGCATTTTATATTGTTGCGTGCGTACGGGTTCGTTATGAAATGAATGCACAAGTCCGATGAAAAATGAACAAAAATTTATTATTATCACAACAAAAATGCTTAAATCTTCTCAAATTATCATGCAGTATTACAATATCTCACAGTAGTTATCTTTTAACTACTCAAATGTCCAATAGAACGTAATTCAAAACAGCTAAAGAACGCTAATCCGCGAATTCGCTACAATCAACAAGAGCAGTTTTCTAAACAACAACAAACTAAGCAACTACTACGAACTGAGATGTTTTCCTTCTTTTATAAGATTTTAAAAATCACGCGCTAGAATTTTCCAGTACTTTCTCGAAATCAAAAAGAGATATTCATTTATTTAATGCACGCGCTCTTGTATTTTCAATTTTCCGGCTTAGCTTTGTTTAATATTCGTCAGTAGAGGTAAAATGACAGTTCTGGCTCGGGATCTTAGGGATCTGGAGTTGAGGTAGCTCCCGAGAAGGAAGGCTCAGCCGTGGAAGGGACGCTTATCTGAAAATGGGGACAGGGAGCCTTATCAGGAAGTGGATGCGAGTAGAGTTGTTGCTACGTCACAGAAAAAGGACGTGTGCTTAGATTATTTTCTTTTTTAATTTGGTGATTTAGGTATTTAGTAGTTATATGATAATTTGTAAACTTGCTTATTTATATTGAGTTCTTAAAAACGTATATCAAGTAGGTGTTTTAAGTGACTGATACAGTTATTTTCTAGAAACAGATATAAAATAAAATGTTTCCTTCACAGTCTTTGGAAAATAATTATTTTCTTACTTGTATTTATTCTATGACTGAATATCTGCAAAATTGCTACATGTCATCACAATTTAATAAGAGATTATATTTTACTGATTTATCGGAGGTGATTTCCCTTCGTTAATAAATTTTTAGCCTTAGTGTTTTTCTTCGTATTCCAACTGTTTTACTACGTATATGATGATTATCTCCTAGTTACCCTGAACGAGGATTATTTTCGAATTTAATGATTGAATGATCCTATACACTCAGAATTTTACCTTATTTCTTAAATCTTCTGTTCATAATATCACATATACTTTCCGTAATCTTCATTGCATTACTCATTCTTATTCCTAAATTCATTTTACCCAGAGTTTTTTCAGACTTGTTAACCAATACTTTTAACTTATCCGTTATATTTTATGAGTGTAATTACTAAAACACGCATTTTCGTGTATTATATTATTCAATGTTAGATGTAATTTTTAACTTTTTCGTTCTTTTCAACGTTAGCGATCTTCAACATATTCTGTATTTTAACTTATTTCATACATTTTCTAATCATATAGATGACTTGTATTTAATTTTAGATGTAACATAACATTTCTAGCTTTTTTTGTACATTTTAACCTTCACACTATTTAATATACTTAAAGTTTTAACCAGTTTATATTTTCACACTGTATACATGACTTTTACTTGATTTCTCTCATACATTTTAACCTCCATGATTTCCAATATAGTCCTAATTTTAACATAATTCCTGCATTTTCATATCATATACCTGACGTTTATTTAATTTTATGTGTAAATTTTAAATTATTTTCTATTTTTTCACGTTTTTAGTTTCCAACATACTCTGAGTTTTAACTAATTTGCTATATTTTCACACTACGTACATGACTTTTACTTCATTTCTCTCATACATTTTAACCTTCATAATTTCCAATATAGTCCTAATTTTAACCTAATTGCTATATTTTCACATGATATACCTGACTTTTATTTAATTTTAGGTGTACATTTTAACTTCTTTTCTATATTTTAATGTTTTTAGTTTCCAATATACTCTGAATTTTAACTAATTTGCTATATTTATACATGACTTTCATTTAATTTATAGCTACTTTCATACGTTTTAAACTTCGTAATTTCAAATATACTTTACATTTTAGTTTAATTCCTATATTTTCTGACCATATATATGAGCTTTATTTCATTTTCGATGCAATTTTTTTCATACATTTTAAACCTTCGTAAATTTTAAATTTTAAACTTTAATTTTAAACTTGCTTATTACATTTTTTCTACCATATACCTAACTTATTTAATTCTAGATGTAAATTTTAACTCCTTTTCTGTTTTTTTTTTTTTTTTTTTATTGTTTTTAGTTTCCAACATACTAAGAATTTTAACTAATTTCTTATATTTTCACATGACTTTCATATGTTTTTGCACTTCTAATTTCAAACAGGCTCTTAATTTTAGCTTAATTCCTCTATTTTCTTGCCATGTATATGAGCTTTATTCAATTTTAGATATTATTTTTAACATGTTTCGTACATTTTATACCTTCGTAATTTTTAAAGTACTCTAATTTTGAACTTGTTTATTACATTTTCCTACCATACGTATGAACTTTAGTTAATTTCAGATGTAATTTTCATAATTTTCTGGCACTGGGTTTCTTTCTAGTTTCCAACATACTCTAAAGTTTAACTCTGTTTTATAATTTTTGATTGTAATTGCGCTTGTGATTTTACTATTTCAGCTAAATTAACACGCTTAAATTTCTTAAACATAGAGATTGATTTCAATTAAGCATTTTATTTTACAACCTTTAACTGTTATTCATATCCAATTCGTTGAATAGCCCTTACTTAGTCCATATTTTATAGTACTATTTTAATTTGCCAATTCTACAATTTATCATTCTGTAGTACTCTTACCATGACTTATCTTACTACTTTACTTCATTATTAACTTCATTCGCATTTTCAAATTTCCTGCGTATTCAGGCATTTCCTTTTAATTCTTAATACCCTTTATATCTGAATATATGTTTTTAAGCTCTTCAGTGTTACCAATGTTCAGTTTTGAATCTTGATTATCATTAAGCTAGTTTGATAGATTCCGAATTTTTAGAATGAAATCTCAACTTTCATCCATAATTTTAGACCCATATTCATTCTTTCATGTATTCGTACAAAATTCTTTCTTATTATTTTTAACGCTCAGTGCCTCTTAATTCAGTAATTTGTACTAATTGAATGCATTCTACATCACTTTAAATGTTTCGACTATGCAAATTTTCATTTTATTACATTTTCCTACACTAAGTATGGATATTTCTGCCTTCATGAATGATTTTCATGTGAAATTGACGATTATTTAGGTTACATATCCAAAAGAAAGTCCTAATATATTTCCAGTTTTGAATAAGAAATGAAGGACAATCGATTTTACCCATTGGCTACAATTTCATCTCTTGAAAGTTTGTTTTATTGGTATACATTTATTTCTAACACATAGTGTTAACACATTTTTTTTTTTTTTTGTAACTTAGTCCAGTTCCAACTTAATTTCCCTAGACAATATCATATATAGTCTATTTTGTTAATTTCTTAGACTGAAATGTTCTTTTCGCAAATGTCAGTTTGCATTAATTTATTTACCAATTTATTTTCTTATGAATGAAATCTTGTAAAACACTACCATACCTTTACACAACATATATCATTATCAATATACCTATATTTACAGAAGGAACCAAAGAGAGAAAGAGTAAGAGACATTTTACGCAAATCTCCACTATAATTTCGAATAGTTTAACCTTCTTCATCACAAATACAGAACTTTCTTCGTACAATACGTATCATAGTTAAACATGCCTTACTAATACACATTTGATGAGGAATAACGCCTTTTCAATTCAAAATTACACCCAAATAAGTGTTATGTTTTCTTATAATTGTACATATATGTTTGCATTGTAAGAACTTTCTATCCATTTTTGAGAACTGTAATTTGCTAAATATTACCTCTTTCTGAGAGAAAAACTCCAAACACCATATAAATCATTTAACTTTTCCTGTAGTATTACCACACTAGAGAATAACTATCTTAGAACTATTTTCTTAATATTAAGAACTAAATATGAAATAGCATTTTTCACTGTAGAATATTTAAGGTTTTACCTAAATGAGGATATAAACTTTACCGAATTTAAGTTATTTATCCAGAATTCCCAACAAATGTTTAGAAAATGTGTTGATAGAAAGCAATATATTTACCTATATTTACCTAAGGTCATAACTAAGGCTATAACAGATTTGTATCAGCTCCAGATTTACTATCAGTGAGAAAAACCTGAAGTTCACTTTATCTACCCTTGTCAGTATACACAAAAATGTCATGAATCATTCTGTAGTACAATTAGCATTTTACATACATTTAATACTAAATAATTTTAATTAACTTTCAATTAGGATTTTTAAAAGAAAAGCATATTTATGCGACATATTATTAAATTACTCCCAAGCGTTGTTGAGGAAAATGCAATTAAATGTCCACATACACATTAAAAAAATCCTACTCATTAGGAACAGTAAAATCTTACCAATACTTTAAACGAAATGTAAAATATTGTAATGCATTAATATAAAACCTCAGTAACAAATCATTTCCTATAAGCTGTATACGATTAAAAAGACTTTTCTTATAACTTACCAACTTTTAAGAAGTAAGAGTAAGGTAATGAACAACGTTTTTAGAAATTTTCCTTTATTTTCTAAATCTACCCTTTTGTAGTAACGAGAAAATTCAGTCATACTCCTATTTTATTTTTATATAGGCATGCGCATTTCTTCTAACAGACACAAATCTGAAAATATATCACTTTTTCAAAGATTTAGCTTTAGACTTACTTTCATCGCAGAAGGAAAATAATTTTACTTAAAAAACAGCATATCTTCTACTCAAAGAACTTGAAACAATCACGATCACATCTATATGTAGCATTCAGTGATTTAGTTTGAAACCAAATTTTGATATTGTTTAATCATTCAAGCAACAATTTTCATCTTCAAGTTAAATTTTATACGACTGAAACAGATTTTTCAATGGCTTTCATGCTCACATTGTGTAAAAGACTTCTAGTTTTGACTATTTTAATTTCTAATATTGAGAAATACATTGATTATTTTCAGAAAACGTCATTTCACAATCATACTTTACCACTCTGAAACTTTTGAATAACACTTTCTACCATAACGACAACCAGATACTACATTATTTTTTTACAAAAACATGAATATTTTTTTTTTCTAAATCCTCTTCTAGAAATACTAATAAATTCTGCTATAGAAAGAAGATTCAATTCCTATTATAACTCTATATACTATTTCCAAAGAGAAAAGACACTCTAGATGATAACATATCACCCATTAATTTTTAAAAATTTAGAACAATTTCAATAAGGCAAATTATCTACAGAGTTTCCAAATACGGATATATTTCTGAAAGAAACTGCCTAACATACCGCTCATTTACTTCTAAACCATTTAAGTAAAACCAATCAATTCATAAAATATTTGAATTTTCCATAAGGTTTAGTACATCTATACAGTTATTTAATTCATGAACTACTAAATTTTAAAAATAATAAGAGTGAAAACATCACTATTTCAGAATTTAGGAAGAGATCTTCAATAATGAGAGTGAACATATACCGAGCTTCATACAAAATTTTTATCGTTTCATACCAAACATTTCACTATTTCGTAGATTCTAATAACATAGCCCAATCGTTTTCAAAGAATATATATCATTTCACATTAATTAGAGAGTGCCATACGAGTTTAATTGCAGGTGCTTACTGAATGACACTAAAAATTTCAAGGAAAAAATCAAATATTTTTCATCTTTCATGAAAATCTGTGAATAACAATAATATTTCATAAGAGCTAGAAGACTTAGTGCATTGAAACAGTATCAAAAATAGAAAACTATTTTAGATATTCTTATGTAAAGTTATATCCGAAGTTATACCAATTCAGTAGAACTTGAAGACCAACCGAATGTACTACATGATTTTACACATTTCTCGTATTTTTTCCCGAAAATAGAAGTTTATATTTTTCATACGCAAACTATTACAACGAATTAATGACATTTTATACTGCACAAATCTATTTTAAGTTCCATATTCGAAGCACAGCATCCATAAATTTCACATAATACTACAGTTACACAATACAAATTATAAGAAAAGCTGAATAATCTATATTACATACAGAACAGAGACTACAATACTCAAGGACCTACTTAAAGAATACTTGAAACTTTTCAAAATTTTATATAATTCTATGCATATTTCATATATTAAGCACATTTCACGTTTTTAGAAATGTAGCATCACGCTTCCCAAGACAATGGCCAATGTATCCAACCTTATGAAAGTGAATCATCTAAAATAAGAAGGGGTAGTTTTATTATCTTCAACCGGTTAACAAGTGATTAGGAAAATGACCACTTCTTTTATTATCTTCAACTACTTTTTTATTATCTTCAACCGGTAAACAAGTGATTAGGAAAGTGACGCCTTTTAAACTACCACTACTAGGATATGTAACATATCCTAAACATATCCTAGTAGTGGTAGTTTAAAAGGCGTCACTTTCCTAATCACTTGTTTACCGGTTGAAGATAATAAAAAAGTAGTTGAAGATAATAAAAGAAGTGGTCATTTTCCTAATCACTTGTTAACCGGTTGAAGATAATAAAACTACCCCTTCTTATTTTAGATGATTCACTTTCATAAGGTTGGATACATTGGCCATTGTCTTGGGAAGCGTGATGCTACATTTCTAAAAACGTGAAATGTGCTTAATATATGAAATATGCATAGAATTATATAAAATTTTGAAAAGTTTCAAGTATTCTTTAAGTAGGTCCTTGAGTATTGTAGTCTCTGTTCTGTATGTAATATAGATTATTTAGCTTTTCTTATAATTTGTATTGTGTAACTGTAGTATTATGTGAAATTTATGGATGCTGTGCTTCGAATATGGAACTTAAAATAGATTTGTGCAGTATAAAATGTCATTAATTCGTTGTAATAGTTTGCGTATGAAAAATATAAACTTCTATTTTCGGGAAAAAATACGAGAGATGTGTAAAATCATGTAGTACATTCGGTTGGTCTTCAAGTTCTACTGAATTGGTATAACTTCGGATATAACTTTACATAAGAATATCTAAAATAGTTTTCTATTTTTGATACTGTTTCAATGCACTAAGTCTTCTAGCTCTTATGAAATATTATTGTTATTCACAGATTTTCATGAAAGATGAAAAATATTTGATTTTTTCCTTGAAATTTTTAGTGTCATTCAGTAAGCACCTGCAATTAAACTCGTATGGCACTCTCTAATTAATGTGAAATGATATATATTCTTTGAAAACGATTGGGCTATGTTATTAGAATCTACGAAATAGTGAAATGTTTGGTATGAAACGATAAAAATTTTGTATGAAGCTCGGTATATGTTCACTCTCATTATTGAAGATCTCTTCCTAAATTCTGAAATAGTGATGTTTTCACTCTTATTATTTTTAAAATTTAGTAGTTCATGAATTAAATAACTGTATAGATGTACTAAACCTTATGGAAAATTCAAATATTTTATGAATTGATTGGTTTTACTTAAATGGTTTAGAAGTAAATGAGCGGTATGTTAGGCAGTTTCTTTCAGAAATATATCCGTATTTGGAAACTCTGTAGATAATTTGCCTTATTGAAATTGTTCTAAATTTTTAAAAATTAATGGGTGATATGTTATCATCTAGAGTGTCTTTTCTCTTTGGAAATAGTATATAGAGTTATAATAGGAATTGAATCTTCTTTCTATAGCAGAATTTATTAGTATTTCTAGAAGAGGATTTAGAAAAAAAAAATATTCATGTTTTTGTAAAAAAATAATGTAGTATCTGGTTGTCGTTATGGTAGAAAGTGTTATTCAAAAGTTTCAGAGTGGTAAAGTATGATTGTGAAATGACGTTTTCTGAAAATAATCAATGTATTTCTCAATATTAGAAATTAAAATAGTCAAAACTAGAAGTCTTTTACACAATGTGAGCATGAAAGCCATTGAAAAATCTGTTTCAGTCGTATAAAATTTAACTCGAAGATGAAAATTGTTGCTTGAATGATTAAACAATATCAAAATTTGGTTTCAAACTAAATCACTGAGTGCTACATATAGATGTGATCGTGATTGTTTCAAGTTCTTTGAGTAGAAGATATGCTGTTTTTTAAGTAAAATTATTTTCCTTCTGCGATGAAAGTAAGTCTAAAGCTAAATCTTTGAAAAAGTGATATATTTTCAGATTTGTGTCTGTTAGAAGAAATGCGCATGCCTATATAAAAATAAAATAGGAGTATGACTGAATTTTCTCGTTACTACAAAAGGGTAGATTTAGAAAATAAAGGAAAATTTCTAAAAACGTTGTTCATTACCTTACTCTTACTTCTTAAAAGTTGGTAAGTTATAAGAAAAGTCTTTTTAATCGTATACAGCTTATAGGAAATGATTTGTTACTGAGGTTTTATATTAATGCATTACAATATTTTACATTTCGTTTAAAGTATTGGTAAGATTTTACTGTTCCTAATGAGTAGGATTTTCTTAATGTGTATGTGGACATTTAATTGCATTTTCCTCAACAACGCTTGGGAGTAATTTAATAATATGTCGCATAAATATGCTTTTCTTTTAAAAATCCTAATTGAAAGTTAATTAAAATTATTTAGTATTAAATGTATGTAAAATGCTAATTGTACTACAGAATGATTCATGACATTTTTGTGTATACTGACAAGGGTAGATAAAGTGAACTTCAGGTTTTTCTCACTGATAGTAAATCTGGAGCCGATACAAATCTGTTATAGCCTTAGTTATGACCTTAGGTAAATATAGGTAAATATATTGCTTTCTATCAACACATTTTCTAAACATTTGTTGGGAATTCTGGATAAATAACTTAAATTCGGTAAAGTTTATATCCTCATTTAGGTAAAACCTTAAATATTCTACAGTGAAAAATGCTATTTCATATTTAGTTCTTAATATTAAGAAAATAGTTCTAAGATAGTTATTCTCTAGTGTGGTAATACTACAGGAAAAGTTAAATGATTTATATGGTGTTTGGAGTTTTTCTCTCAGAAAGAGGTAATATTTAGCAAATTACAGTTCTCAAAAATGGATAGAAAGTTCTTACAATGCAAACATATATGTACAATTATAAGAAAACATAACACTTATTTGGGTGTAATTTTGAATTGAAAAGGCGTTATTCCTCATCAAATGTGTATTAGTAAGGCATGTTTAAGTATGATACGTATTGTACGAAGAAAGTTCTGTATTTGTGATGAAGAAGGTTAAACTATTCGAAATTATAGTGGAGATTTGCGTAAAATGTCTCTTACTCTTTCTCTCTTTGGTTCCTTCTGTAAATATAGGTATATTGATAATGATATATGTTGTGTAAAGGTATGGTAGTGTTTTACAAGATTTCATTCATAAGAAAATAAATTGGTAAATAAATTAATGCAAACTGACATTTGCGAAAAGAACATTTTAGTCTAAGAAATTAAAAAAATAGACTATATATGATATTGTCTAGGGAAATTATATTTGGAACTGGACTAAGTTAAAAAAAAAAATGTGTTAACACTATGTGTTAGAAATAAATGTATACCAATAAAACAAACTTTCAAGAGATGAAATTGTAGCCAATGGGTAAAATCGATTGTCCTTCATTTCTTATTCAAAACTGGAAATATATTAGGACTTTCCTTTGGATATGTAACCTAAATAATCGTCAATTTCACATGAAAATCATTCATGAAGGCAGAAATATCCATACTTAGTGTAGGAAAATGTAATAAAATGAAAATTTGCATAGTCGAAACATTTAAAGTGATGTAGAATGCATTCAATTAGTACAAATTACTGAATAAAGAGGTACTGAGTGTTAAAAATAATAAGAAAGAATTTTGTACGAATACATGAAAGAATGAATCTGGGTCTAAAATTATGGATGAAAGTTGAGATTTCATTCTAAAAATTCGGAATCTATCAAACTAGCTTAATGATAATCAAGATTCAAAACTGAACATTGGTAACACTGAAGAGCTTAAAAACATATATTCAGATATAAAGGGTATTAAGAATTAAAAGGAAATGCCTGAATACGCAGGAAATTTGAAAATGCGAATGAAGTTAATAATGAAGTAAAGTAGTAGGATAAGTCATGGTAAGAGTACTACAGAATGATAAATTGTAGAATTGGCAAATTAAAATAGTACTATAAAATATGGACTAAGTAAGGGCTATTCAACGAATTGGATATGAATAACAGTTAAAGGTTGTAAAATAAAATGCTTAATTGAAATCAATCTCTATGTTTAAGAAATTTAAGCGTGTTAATTTAGCTGAAATAGTAAAATCACAAGCGCAATTACAATCAAAAATTATAAAACAGAGTTAAACTTTAGAGTATGTTGGAAACTAGAAAGAAACCCAGTGCCAGAAAATTATGAAAATTACATCTGAAATTAACTAAAGTTCATACGTATGGTAGGAAAATGTAATAAACAAGTTCAAAATTAGAGTACTTTAAAAATTACGAAGGTATAAAATGTACGAAACATGTTAAAAATAATATCTAAAATTGAATAAAGCTCATATACATGGCAAGAAAATAGAGGAATTAAGCTAAACTTAAGAGCCTGTTTGAAATTAGAAGTGCAAAAACATATGAAAGTCATGTGAAAATATAAGAAATTAGTTAAAATTCTTAGTATGTTGGAAACTAAAAACAATAAAAAAAAAAAAAAACAGAAAAGGAGTTAAAATTTACATCTAGAATTAAATAAGTTAGGTATATGGTAGAAAAAATGTAATAAGCAAGTTTAAAATTAAAGTTTAAAATTTAAAATTTACGAAGGTTTAAAATGTATGAAAAAAATTGCATCGAAAATGAAATAAAGCTCATATATATGGTCAGAAAATATAGGAATTAAACTAAAATGTAAAGTATATTTGAAATTACGAAGTTTAAAACGTATGAAAGTAGCTATAAATTAAATGAAAGTCATGTATAAATATAGCAAATTAGTTAAAATTCAGAGTATATTGGAAACTAAAAACATTAAAATATAGAAAAGAAGTTAAAATGTACACCTAAAATTAAATAAAAGTCAGGTATATCATGTGAAAATATAGCAATTAGGTTAAAATTAGGACTATATTGGAAATTATGAAGGTTAAAATGTATGAGAGAAATGAAGTAAAAGTCATGTACGTAGTGTGAAAATATAGCAAATTAGTTAAAACTCAGAGTATGTTGGAAACTAAAAACGTGAAAAAATAGAAAATAATTTAAAATTTACACATAAAATTAAATAAACGTCAGGTATATGATATGAAAATGCAGGAATTATGTTAAAATTAGGACTATATTGGAAATCATGGAGGTTAAAATGTATGAGAGAAATCAAGTAAAAGTCATGTATACAGTGTGAAAATATAAACTGGTTAAAACTTTAAGTATATTAAATAGTGTGAAGGTTAAAATGTACAAAAAAAGCTAGAAATGTTATGTTACATCTAAAATTAAATACAAGTCATCTATATGATTAGAAAATGTATGAAATAAGTTAAAATACAGAATATGTTGAAGATCGCTAACGTTGAAAAGAACGAAAAAGTTAAAAATTACATCTAACATTGAATAATATAATACACGAAAATGCGTGTTTTAGTAATTACACTCATAAAATATAACGGATAAGTTAAAAGTATTGGTTAACAAGTCTGAAAAAACTCTGGGTAAAATGAATTTAGGAATAAGAATGAGTAATGCAATGAAGATTACGGAAAGTATATGTGATATTATGAACAGAAGATTTAAGAAATAAGGTAAAATTCTGAGTGTATAGGATCATTCAATCATTAAATTCGAAAATAATCCTCGTTCAGGGTAACTAGGAGATAATCATCATATACGTAGTAAAACAGTTGGAATACGAAGAAAAACACTAAGGCTAAAAATTTATTAACGAAGGGAAATCACCTCCGATAAATCAGTAAAATATAATCTCTTATTAAATTGTGATGACATGTAGCAATTTTGCAGATATTCAGTCATAGAATAAATACAAGTAAGAAAATAATTATTTTCCAAAGACTGTGAAGGAAACATTTTATTTTATATCTGTTTCTAGAAAATAACTGTATCAGTCACTTAAAACACCTACTTGATATACGTTTTTAAGAACTCAATATAAATAAGCAAGTTTACAAATTATCATATAACTACTAAATACCTAAATCACCAAATTAAAAAAGAAAATAATCTAAGCACACGTATTTTTCTGTGACGTAGCAACAACTGTACTCGCATCCACTTCCTGATAAGGCTCCCTGTCCCCATTTTCAGATAAGCGTCCCTTCCACGGCTGAGCCTTCCTTCTCGGGAGCTCCCTCAACTCCAGATCCCTAAGATCCCGAGCCAGAACTGTCATTTTGCCTCTACTTTCGACACGCGCTGCACTGCGCGAGAAATAAAACCATTTAGTTTATAATTGAACTAACATTAGCTTTTTAAATACCAAATTCGTAACACTGCCCCCTTCCCAAGGACTGCACGTCCCGGGCAGTACAATCCCTGGACAGGAAGCCAAAATTACAACTGGGGCGTAAATGCATTAATAAGCATTACATTACAATAATAAACAACATGAAAAATAAATGCAATAGATAACTTAAACAAATGCTATCAAATACAAATCAAATACTAAATGCAAATCAAATACTAAATACAAATCAAATCAAATACACATTTAAAAACAAAAAGGACCATGGTCTTACACTATTTACAATTATTTACATTAGGTACTATGGCCATAGTAATGAGCTAACCTGTCGTAATGAACGACTTTAGGTTTAGAGTTCGAAGACTTACGAATCCGAACCACGACGTCATTCAGCCTGTTTAGGGCTGTGTACGGGCCATCCCAAGGTGACTGTAATTTCGGACAAAGTCCTTTCCGTCAAGTCGGATTCCACAAACACAGCTTGTCTCCTTCGTGGAATTGATGTTCAGTAGCTCTTGTGTCGTATCGGGTCTTCATCTTCTCCGTCGCCAAGTTGACTCGCTCTCGTGCAAAGTTGTGCATCACTTCAAACCGGGCCTGGAGATCTTGAATATATTCCTTAGACGATGAAGGAGCATCCGGAGGGCGGCCAAACAATAGATCACAAGGCAGACGAAGATCACGACCGAAGAGCATTTGTGATGGAGAATAGCCGGTAGTCTCGTGGACAGACTGCGGTAAGCCAGTAAAAAGAATGGTAATTTCTTGTCTCAGTCCTGTTGGTTTCTGGAAACCACTAATGAGAGATTATTAAGAATGGTTCGATTGAACCTCTTTACCATGCCGTCCGACTGGGGATGCAATGGCGTCGTTTGAGTTTTGTCAATGCCGAGTAGTTTGCATACTTCTTTGATTACTGCCGAGGCAAAATTCCTTCCCTGATCGGAATGGAACTGAAGAGGCACTCCGAACCTGGAAATCCAGTGCTGTATCATTACCTCAGCTACTGTGACAGCCTCCTGATCAGGAACAGGGTACGCTTCAGGCCACTTGGTGAAGTAATCAATGACAACGAGTATGTATTTGTTGCCATCAGCAGTTCGTGGCAGAGGTCCCGAGATGTCAAAGGCGATACGTTCAAAAGGCGCCCCTACGTTGTAACGTTGCAGCTTGCCTCGGCTACGTTTTCTCGGTCCTTTTCTACCTGCACAGGCATCGCAAGATCGGCACCACTTTTGCACGTCATTCTTTGCATTATTCCAGGAAAAGCGCTTACGAACTCTCTGTAAGGTCTTCATTATTCCAAAGTGACCTCCCGTAGGGCTGTTATGTAGTTCTTTAAGGACATCAGGAATGCGGGATCATGGAAATATCAGCTGCCATCGGAACGTCTTCCCATCATCCGATTCGAATTTCCGGTATAAGACGCCGTTTCGAATGTGAAGTGAATCCCAGAGTGCCCAATACTGTTTGGTTGTAGGACTACAGATAGAAATGTCCTGCCAGTTAGGTTTTCTGGTTGATGACTCCATTAAATCAATTATGGGTTTAGTGTCGCGGTCTTCCATGTGGTCTTTCCTGGCTTCATCATCATTCAACGGTTCTCGATCAGCCGATGTTGATGTTGTAATTTGTCTTGCGACCGGAGTCAGCAGCTCGTATTTCGCTTCCACCCTGGAACAATATCGGCAGCATTCTTGGCAAGGTCTTCTAGAGAGGGCGTCGGCGTTTCCGTGTAATGATCCCTTACGATGACGGATAGTGATGTCATATTCTTGGAGTCTCTGTATCCACCTGGCTATTTGACCCTCAGGATTCTTGAAATTTAAAAGCCAGGTCAATGATGCATGATCGGTGCGGAGCAGGAATTTTCTGCCGTATAGATAGTGATGGAACTGTTCTACAGCTTTAACTATGGCGAGCAACACTTTCCTGGTGACACAATAATTCCTCTCCGGTTTAGACAGACACTTGCTCCAGTACACCACAGCACGTTCTTGGCCGTCTATTTCTTGGGACAAAACAGCACCGACACTTTCATTGCTCGCGTCGGTGTCGAGAATAAATGGTCGGTCGAGCTGAGGATACGTCAGGATTGGAGCAGATGTTAAAGCCTCCTTTAAGTTGTTAAATGCATCCTCGCATTCTTTTGTCCACAAGAATCTTTGCTTGCTCTCTGTCAGCTTGTGAAGGGGTCTTGCGATGGAAGAAAAGTCCTTCACGAATCACCTATAGTAGGTGCAAAGCCCTAGGAAGCTTCTCAGCTGTTGGACATTTTCGGGACTTTTCGAGGATTTAACCGCTGATACCTTTTCAGGATCCTTGCGCACACCTTCTGCAGAGATGACATGTTCCAGGTAAGTCACTTCCTTTCAGAACAATTTGCATTTAGCGGGACTCAGCTTCAGATTGGCTTCTTTCAGTTTCTGAAGCACCTTCCTAAGATTTTCTAAATGTTCTTCAAAACTTTTTCCGGCGATGATGATGTCGTCCAGGTATATCAGGCAAGCTTCGTAGGAAAGGCCTTTCAAAACAGTCTCCATAAGACCTTCGAATGTTGCCGGCGCATTACACATTCCAAACGGCATCACCTTGAATTGCCAGAGCCCTTGTCCCGTAGTAAATGCCGTCTTTTCTCGGTCTTCAGGCTGTATTTCTACCTGCCAATACCCACTCTTTAAATCAAGTGTTGAGAACCACTTGCTCCCAGAGAGAGTGTCTAGAATGTCGTCAATTCTAGGAAGAGGGTAACTGTCTTTCTTCGTAACCTCATTCAACCGGCGATAGTCGACGCAAAATCTTGTTGAGCCGTCTTTCTTTCTGACTAGAACGATGGGAGATGCCCATGGACTTACTGAAGGCTCGGTGACATCGCCTTCTTCCATATCTTTTAACAGTGTTCGCAGCTCTTCCTGTTTAGCAAACGGTAGACGTCTTGGATGTTGCTTGCTCGGGGGACGATCGCCGGTATCGATTCTATGTTTTGTCAAACTAGCTCGACCGACGTAGGAAGACGAGCGGGAGAAAACAACTTGAAGATCTTTAATGACGCGATCGGCAGCATTCCTCTCTTTATCGTTTAATTGCGCATTCTGTAGTAACTCCGATGTAATGCTCTCTGAGGACACGGACTCTTGGATGTTACTCTTTCTTTCAACGCTGGTTACTGGAGTACATGCTGCAACCACTTCTCCTTTCTTAATAACTCTCACCTTCTCAGTTACATTGGCGACTCTTACCGGGATAACCGTTCTGCATAGGTCGACGAGTGTTGAGGCTACTAGTACTCATTTTGGTCTATTACAGTTATTGGGATATTCTATGATGCCGTAGCGGAAATTTCTGTTTTCGGCTATGGATGCAGGAAGTAAATTTCTGTTCTTGCCGGTATTGTGATATTGTCTTGTGCTATGATTTTATGAACAGATTTAACTTCTTCATCATTAACTCCAAATAACGCTATGTCCTCAGATGTAGAATGCAATTCGTTATTTTTAAAGTCCAAGGAAAAATTGTATTTCCTTAGAAAGTCCAATCCGAGTATGCAAGAATCAGTGATCTCTGCTACATATGCCGTGTGATGGTAAGCGGCACTTCCAAACGTGATGTTAACATTTACTTTTCCTTCGATGTCGATCTTCTCACCGGACACAGTCTGCAGGGTAACGCAGGGCGACGTCCAGGTAAGTTTGCTTCCCAGTTGTTCAGACAAATCTTTTCGGATGATGGTAACGTTGGCTCCTGTATCTATCGTCATATTGCAGGGAACTCCATTAATATGTCCTATTATAAAAAGTCCATTACTGCCGCCTCTCACTGCAGAAATCTGAAGCGCTTTAAACTGGGGCTTTTCATTATCTGGCAACCTCCGCTCCGCGAGATGGCCTCTAATTAGTTTCCCTGCTGTTTGTTAGGAGCGGTCTTAACATCAGTACCCTGGGGTGTTCTGCAGTTTCGTCCTATGTGTCCTTCAGCACCGCAGTTCCAGCACTTTACGGTCTGTTTCTTGTCACCAATATTCCGTCTCAAGGCGTTAAGTTGTCTAGTTAAATCGTCTAAACGAGCAGTGACTTGATCCCCTGGCTCCTGGACTTGAGCAGCTCTGACTGGATGGCGGTCTTGACGGGTGGCTTGCTGGGCTGCCTCGAATTTCATGGCATACACTAAAGCGCTTTTCAGATCTTTAACATCCGCCATTCGCAGTGCTTTCTGTATTTCAGGGTCCCGGATGCCATCGATGAAATATTGCAGGGACAGGATTTCCCTTGTTTCTGTCGGGCACTCCGAAAAGGCGTGATGTGACAGCCTTTCAACATCCGTGGCGAGCTCCTGAAGTGTTTCGGTGAGCTTCTGTTGACGGGATTTTAATTGGAGCCTGCTGTAGTCTTTTAAACATTTCTCCCCGAAGCGCAGCTCCAAGGCGCCGGACAGAGCTTCGAAATCTAACCTTTTGTTTTCGGGAAGAGTCTGAAGGATATCCGCTGCGTCGGCTCTTAAAGAAGCGGCGAGATGACAGGCCTTAGCTTGGGAATCCCATCCATTCGCATCTGCCACGATAGAAAATTGTGTCTTATACACCTGCCAAGAGGTCGTCCCATCCTATGTCGATAGCTTCAGAGAGGGACGAGCAAGCATGGGCTGAAATTTTAAACCATCCGAAGTGCTCCCTGCCGTCGCTACGAGTTTCTTTAAAGTGTCAACTTCTTTGGCTACGACAGCAGAAACTCTGTCTTCGATTTGTTGTTCAATATGTCCTTGGACGGCAAAAACTCTGTCTTCGATTTGTTGTTCAATATGTACTTGGACGGCAGAAACTCTTTCTTCAATTTGTTGTTGGAAGGCCGAAACTCTTCCTTCGACTCGTCGCTCCACAGCCGACACTCTATTGTCTATTTCATCTTTGACAGAAGAAACCTTTTCTTTAATTTGCCCGACTTTATTTTCGACAGCTCCTATTCTGTCTTCCATAGCCTCAAATTTACTTTCTATTACGCAGTTTATTTCTCTTTTCATTTCGTCTTGAGCTGCTTCAATCTTTACTTTTACAGCTTTTATGTCTTCTTTAAAAGTTACTTGACCAGCTTCCAACTTTTCGTGAACGGCTTCCATTTCCTTTTTAACGGATCTCATCTCTCCTTTAACGGAATCTTGGCCCAATTTCATTTCTTCCTTAATTTCTTCTTTAAATGAGGCAAAGGCTGATATTAACTGCTTTAATTGCTCTTCCATCGCTCTTGTTATTGGCATTCAAATCCCACTTCTGACACCAAAAATTGTTGCGTGCGTACGGGTTCGTTATGAAATGAATGCACAAGTCAATGAAAAATGAACAAAAATTTATTATTATCACAACAAAAATGCTTAAATTTTCTCAAATTATCATGCAGTATTACAATATCTCACAGTAGTTATCTTTTAACTACTCACATTTCCAATAGAACGTAATTCAAAACAGCTAAAGAACGCTAATCCGCGAATTCGCTACAATCAACAACAGAAGTTTTCTAAACAACAAACTAAGCAACTACTACGAACTGAGATGTTTTCCTCCTTTTATAAGATTTTAAAAATCACGCGCTAGAATTTTCCAGTACTTTCTTGAAATCAAAAAGAGATATCTATTTATTTAATGCACGCGCTCTTGTATTTTCAATTTTCCGGCTTAGCTTTCTTTTAATTTTCGTCACGCGCTGCACTGCGCGAGAAATAAAACCATTTAGTTTATAACTGAACTAACATTAGCTTTCTAAATACCAAATTCGTAACAATATGAACACTTTGACAGTAATAAAGTTCTCTGCAAGTGGGCATCCCAATTCCTTTCAACAATTCATAAAGAGCAACTTATCATTTGCTGTGAGCAGTTATTGTGAGCCTCCACGTAGACAATTCATTTCGAATTCGAGTTGACCATGGCACCTTTCTGAGTTTTCGGACTATTCCGAAGGGAAATTATTGTGCAACTAGTAAGTAACATGTCAAGTTAGCAACTAGAAGATGCTTGGATTGAATCTCAACGAGTGTGCAGATTATTTTTTTCTATTTCTGATCCGAATAAAATTTAAAACGCATTCTACATTGCTGGAAGAATTAAAATGCTACAGTTGATAATTCCTCATCATTTGCATTTACTCGAACTGGGTCTCGTGCCTTTTCACTGTTGCTTAATTGGGGCAGAATGAAAGTAATTATCCGATTTCTTCTCTTCGTAGAAAACAACTAATATTCTCTACATTTTTACCAATTTATTTGTATAATTGTTATTAAAGATCATATCATTATTAAAAACAAATTTTCAAGACTAATAAGTTTCCTGATTTTTTTATCTTTATTTCTTATTAACAGGCCGAAACATTACATTCATGCTTATGATATATCAAAAATATTTTCGTGTAATATACGTTTTCCAGAAAAATCAGAGATTTTCCTTTTGACTTATGAATGCAATACCACCTGCACATGCAAGCATCTTTCACCCTTCCAACTACTACACTTTAATGAGTCTGAATCCAATAATCTTTGGATAATACAGCCTTGATTATAGGATTCAAAGGAGTTATGATGACCATAGCTTAAAAGTCAAGCGAAAATTTGGCAAGTATAAAAATGTAAGAAGCTTTGCAAGTCCGAAGTCATTTCTACAGAAGTAAATACGAAGTTAATTGTGGCATGTCTGATCTTACAGCAATGACAAAATCTAACGTTTTGTTCCTTAAAGTATTATATGTATGAATTAAGGATTATTAATTTAATCCATTGTACTTTCAGAGAAGATTCAGCCATCCCTCTCTATATATAGCACGCCCTTTCTTCAGTTGCTCTAACAACAAAATCTGAGCTATTGTGGTTACAATGTTTATTGACGTTTTGATATTTTGAGAATGCAATTTTTATATTTTATTTTCTTACATACATTCAAGTACACAGAAAAACTTGAGAATGTCTAACTGAACTACAACATACAAGAACATATCAGAACTATGATAATACCAGTATGATTGAAAAGTCCTGTTTCGCTTCGGCTATGAGATTCCTTCTACTCACTTGCAATTAAACATTAACGTGAGAATTGTTTGCATACACACAAAGGTTTAAACCTAAAACATAAATTACGTTCTAGCCAGCCATACAATTATACAACCCGCCAAATACCTGCAAGAAACATTTTGTACGTAATAGCATATAGCATTCGAAATTCGAATGGACGATAATGTCCATGCTGTTGTGGACTATTATCTATAGACTGTATATATTAACCGTTATCTATATTCAAAAGCTTTAGGTACTAAGGTAATAAGGTATTCTCCCTGGGTAATAAGATATAAGAACTCGAAGGGCTTAAAATTATTTTTGGGATAATATCCATTTAACTAAGATCTAATTGCTAACAATTTAAATTACATATATTGATTCTGTACCTCAAGATTCTGTACCTGTATTAAGATCTCATTGGAAGTGCAGTTAAGGCTGCTGGCTGCATGTGCTCGTTCCTGGTTTCCATATATGTAATGTGATTAAGACTCATTTTCACTTTAGAAAGTGCTCCACGAAAGCAACCTGAAACTTGACTTTATGCAATTAGCCCTCGTATGCTCTTCCATAATGAATCAAACCAAAACAAATCTCTACATAAATTAAATATATACTACACTGACAAAATGATGATTCCATGACGGAGGTCGCCAAATTAGTACAGGAATATAACTGATATTCTAAGCAATCGTTATGAAAATCTACATTCACAACCTAGAGGTTAGCTTAGATTTTGAGGATTAGTAAAGTTAGTTAATCTTCATAGTCCTCCTTTTAACATATAAATTTATTTAAATGTATAACGCTAATTTTTATATTTGCTTTAATAGGTAATTAATTTAATTTACATAATAAATTAATAGTATTCAACTAATAAATTTTGTCAATAATTGTAATTAACAAAACCCATTTCTATATCAGTATTTTGCGGATCTCGATGCAGAATCGTTTGTGTTTCTAAAGTATTGATACATTTTAACATACTCTTAGAACACAAACTTCTAATTAAAGGAATAAATAACTCTTTTAAACTTCCATGCAATTACATACAAGATTCCGGCTAATGCAATTGTAGAGGATGAAATCTTCTTGACAATTCGTACGATTTAATTTAAGCTTCGGATCAATGGCAAATTGAACAGACAAGTGTTCTTTATTCTGTCTTTCGAAGAAACCCTTTAATTCGTTTTAAGTGCAGGCTTCTAATTCACATTTCACAACCCTTCTAATTTTAAGGAGAATCGTGCAATTAACCGTACGATAAAATACTGAAGACATTAAATCTAACTTAGATCGGTGCGGAAGTCATTATAAAGTGGTACTGTAATTAGTTGATTTTAATGTATGACTATAATTTCCAGTTAATTGATTTTACGCTAGGGCAGAATATGTTACGTAAAAAAGAAAATTATTTTCAAACTTTGAGTAAAAAAGAGGAATTCCGAAATATTTCAATGACCTTGTAATTAAAATATTTATGAGAGTAATATTATTACACATTTTACCTTTTGAAAGAAGCTATGCTGTTTAAACTTGTAACGATTATTAAGATATTCGCAGCGGCAGACAAAACAAAACAAAGAGTAAACTGCGCCCACGCCGGTATTCGAAGCATGAATTTTGCAGCTGCTTACAAGAGCAAGAATGGGAGAATATGCAATTTTCTTACATTTCCCCCTCACAAAGAACAGACATGAGACTGACCAAATCCAGGTTGATAACGAATTACATCGCCCACCGCGTTGTTTCCACTTCAAAGAAAGATTTTTCGAATTGGAAAATATGAGAAATCAACGTTGTCCTCACCAGAGTTCGAATTATAAATCTTTCACTTGCTAGTTGACCACTCTAACTACTTAACCGCAGATACTGCCACAGATTGTATATATTATCTTCATAACAACAGTTATTCCTAGTTCGGCATGTTAATTAATTGTAGATGCTGTTAGTTTGGCATAGTAACAACCTTAGCCACAAATACTGCTAGTTCGACGTGCAAACTATTTTTAACTAAAGATATTTTATTTCGGCAAACTGCCTTTTTTTAATGATGAGGACAAACATGAAGAAATGCAGTAACGTTTTGCACGATTTGCAAAAAATAATTTGCCATAGGAAATATAACGCAAGCCGTTGGTAATAGGTGCTGAATAAAATCTTGCGTTTAACATCGAAATTATAAATATACTTATTAATATATTAAAGTTCACCAATTATGATAAATTCGCGCTTCTTATTAATAAAAGGCGATAAGTAAACATTTCTAAAATGGGCATTTTTAGGAATTTATATTATACTTTTTAGGAATTTATATGAACGCAAAGAAATCACATGTACGTATACTTACAGATTTCTTTTATTTATTATGATTTTTTTATTATCGTATAATGCGATATTTTGACATCCTTAAATTGTCTCTCCGCGTTTTAACAGCTGTTGTGAAATGTCAGTATTATGTTAACTAAGTCATATTTCATATTTAGAAGAAAGAGAACTATTTAGTTTTATGGCATTCACATAGGATGGATCATCATGCATGCTGCTTCTCACTCTCAGCTTTTAACAAATTTCTTGTAAAGCAGTGGTAAGAATTGCTATAGAGATCTCTACATCAGAAATCCTGTTATCATGGATCTATTTAAACCGACCACACGTTACTGTCATCTAACATCTCTGACAGTTGAAAAACAGCTGGCATGCATTTCGATGTCCATAAAGAAATAATATTCTAGTTCATCTTAGTTTTTCTTTAAGTAGTGCTTCATAATGATGTTATACCAAATTAAGCTTTAAATATCAGGTTTTATTTTTATTATTCTTTAGTATAAATTCGTATTCTTGCTTACGTATTTTGTAGTCTTTTAATATAACAATAGCATTATATTAAGGGCTTCATAATACGGAACCTACTTAATGACCCTTATCGCAGGATACTTTCTTATCATAATATATTATTTAAAAAAGTAATTTCAGGTTTACGCTCAAATCAAACGCTATACTTTTTCAAGAATTTGTGTGCAAAATGTGGTGGGTGTTTAGGAATAAATTCTGTATTCATGGACAAACATCAAGATCCCTGCGGTAGTAATTTAGATTTTCAAATCCTTGTGTAAGGAATCTGAATGTTGTTAGAAAAGATTTTTCAGATGGAACACTAACTCAAAAACCAAAGGCAGATTATATATACACTAGGTTCAAATTATGGGGAATGTATTTCGTACGAAAAATAGTTATGTTCTTAAACTGTACATTTAAAAATATAACACTGATTCATAAAAATAATGTGAGCCCTCATATATAGTATATAGAAAAGATTTACCAAAGTCGGGTTTCCTTTATATTATTGAAGCTGTATGAATTTTGTATTGTATGTATAGTGTCTTTTGTTTGTTAATACTGTTCTAATTTTGTACGTTTTTTTCCCAGCTTTCATTTTTATTGTTGATATTATGTGAATATTGTATTATGAATACGTTTAGTGAATAATAACATTAAAAATGTAAATGTAACATGAAAAGAGTCAAGTGTGAAGATTCACCAGAAAAATAAGTTTACAGGCAAGTCCATTTAACAGAGATAAATGTCTATCTTGCTAAGTTGACAAGGTAGCGCCAAGCTGGCGGTGGTTTTTGGATCCTTGTATAACTACAACCGGTCTGATCTCTACAAGTAACTGTAACCATATCCGGCCTTCTGTAACTGTAACTATGTATGCTTTCCAGAAATTTCAAGAAATCGAAGGTATCTGTACGAGTGCACGAGTTTGTGATATTTTCAGAATTGCAAAATGTTTCCTTTGAGAAAATAAATTTTATCAAGCCATCATCAGTTCTATGCATTCAATCCATTAAGAACTCTTATGCAAACAACAACATGTATGTGCTAAATATAGTTTTAAAAAGACTAAAATTATAAAAATACCCATGTATTTTTTAAATTACGGTCGACAGTAATAACTTCTACTTGCGTAGATGCTTTTATTAGCGTAAGGGGCAGCATACAGCCTGTGAGCCATAAGTTGGTAGTCAGTGGATAAGAGTAGTGCTGACCTGTGAGAGTGGTGGTTCACATGAATAATAATATATAAACAATTCCGGGGTACAAGTTCATATAGTCTTCAGTCGCTGTTCCATGGAACGGTGGAGCTCAGTGTAATCTCTCTACATTTAGTCAAAATCAAAATACAAAAAAGTTTTCAAATATCTCCTAAACTTCAAAATTGTATCTTGGAAATAACGAATAAAATTATATCTTGAATTTCTATACTTATCAATCTTTAAAACAACTTGAAATCGATCCTTTTTAGGAATAAAATTATATCGACGCAACATGTATTCAATATGGGTAAAATTTCAGTGTATTCTTAAAAAGTTACTTTTCTGAGAATTTTAAAGTTCTCCCTTACAAATTATAAGTTTAAGGTTACTCTGAGCCTTCAAAATTTATTTCGAGTTTTTGCTTATCAAACTTTATAAATTTTCTAAAAAATGAATTTTTTAATGCTTACGAAAGTAACTTATGTAAATTTCTGCCTAGACACTTTCCTTTGTAATGTTTACTGCATTTTATCATAAGAAAAATTACATAGAAATGTAGTATATTCAGGTAATAATTATATGATTGTTATATTATCACACTTACAGGTTTCAGCTAAGGCAGATTTTGCATTCTATAAGCATTTCTCTGATAATAAGACATTATTTAAGGATACGTAACTATTGGACAACGATTTTTAGATTATTATAGTTTAGTTACAGTATAGAAATCCTTTACCAAATTGCTCATCGATTACACGAAACCACGGCTGATTTTGTATTCTTATTCATATTTACATTTGGTATAATCTGTGAATAGTTCCCTAGTCTAAGCTTACAAATGTTCATTGAAATTCACAGGGGGATCAAATTACTAAGCGAAATTTCCCTAAACTCAAATCACCTGGAACCTAATTACCTCGGAGCAAATTACATACTTGGATCCAAAACATCTAGAGCCCAATTACCGATGACATTTACGTTGGAAATGCAATAACTTCTAATCTTCGCATGCTTAATGCGATACTCATACTAAGCTGGATGTAAGCCATTCCCATAATTCTTATATTGGATGAATAATATTTTTCGCATTTTGTATTTTTGTTATCTGTTACATTGTTTACTTTTATTGTGCATTTCTAGAGAGCAGTTTAAGTAAGAATTAAAGTGTATACTCTGAAATATATAATACTCTGAAAATTTTGCTTAGTCTAATACATACTCTACGAAATGTAATAAAACATAAGAATGATAATTAAATTATTCCAGTTTATATAAAAGTAAAGATAGATGTTCCCTTATTGAAAATACCTCTAAGGTTAAAGGACTTATATAGCTAATAACCGTATTTTTAATCTCTGTCTTTCCCAAGTCAAGAAATATGCCCACGCTATCGATACTGAAATTACCAACTCCAAATTTCAGACCGAGTGTTAAAGGTACAAATCCGCTGTAATCCATGAAAATTTGTACTTATCTTCCTTATGCGGAATAAAGGCACATAAAATATCAAAGCAGAAAGTCCTCTTGAAGAGTTAATAGCACGACAGAAGGAGTAAAATTCTTAAGCCACTAAGGTATGAGGTGTAAAATTCTTAAGCCTTGATTGTATTGCATCTTTGCGTTTTAGGAGGAATTCTACCAATAGACCTGAATGTACAAAGGAAGACTGCCATAGTGAAGTTGAAGAAACATGTAACACTATGGAATAAGACGCAGATGTCGTTGGAATACAAGAAATACACTTGCATCCATCTTGCCACCCTTCTGAGTTTGACATAATTGTTGACTGCAGTTATCCCACCGCACTCCAAAGCAAATGATGGTTATAATGACTGTTAAAAAGGAGCAGCAGGAACAGAAACCGATGTGTAATGAATGACGATCAAGTCCAAACCTGGGTAAAGAAGCTTCAATCCAGTAATTTAGCGTTTCAGGCTGGATTCGCATTCTTAAAAGAAGCTCTGAGTTTATTCTTAGTAATGGCAAGTACAAAGTGATTTACACAAATTCTTTCTCAAGTCTGAAGGCCATTTAGGTTTGGTGCAGCAGTCACCCACTGTTTAAAGCAATTAAAAATCAGCTGATTTTGCTTCTGAGAAGTCTGAGAACAAAGGTTCAATAGATATTGGTCACACAGTGGGGTCTTGGGCAATTAAACAGTCGAGAAGACTGTGAACAGCAGAGTTAAGGAGAGACATTGAACCGTTCACTGAATCTACGCTGCCTCATATCTTAAAGTCACACTCAACACTGAATTTTCTAATCAATGTCAAAACTATTGGAACATTTCCCATTACAAGCGGAAGTTTCCACATCCCGTTTCCTAATGCCTCAATTAGTGTCTGTCCGCAGTTTTCTCAATACCTAAAAGGGGCACAGCCCATATATTTCCTTCTTGCATTGTTTGAACTCAGAAATAGTGACCTTTGCATCTGTGGTAGCATTGGTGAAACTGATCACTATTTGTTCGATTGAGCATATACAAATAACTATCATTTTAAAAGACTCTATATAATCCACAAACAAATATGAGTCAAGAACACCAACAAAAATAAATATGAGCTCAATCGCAAGTCAGTCATTGTCAGCTATACCCTTACAAAGACATTGCACTGGGATTAGTAAGACTATAGCTGACAATTTCGAATAGTTTTCTACTACTTCCTTCCCTCCTTTCCCCAAATTAGGTATATACATTCGCATTTTCTTACGTATTTTCCCTCTTTGTATCGAGAATTTCTGTCCCTTTACATTCATTTTATATCCTTCCGCTTTAGTATATCTCTCTATTACATAATTTACATAATTTTATAATTTTTCACTTACGCAATAATCTAAAGCTTTGTTTTATGAATTGTCTCGTTAAATGTGTTTCTTCTATTAATGTTTTGCTGACGAATTATATTCATATGGAAATATTTGTGTAAATACGATCATGTGAACATTTCATGACGGCGATAGTATATCTGTGTATATTGTATTGAATATTTTCTTTATTTCCGCCCATGTGGATAATGTAATGCACATAATTAAGTTGTTAGTGCACACTGCATGTTCTCCTTCTTTTCTAGACCTCTTACCATACCTGGCCGACAAGTTTCCATTTTTAGATACACATATTTGGTTTGCATCTCTAGGGCAGACCTGGCGGATATGTCCCAAGCATAAAGTTATAAGATATTCACGATAATGGGGCTTTCGGCCGAATAAATATACCCAGTGGATTGCTGCTCATTATTGGTGAAAACGAAAAATGGCCTAATGGTTTAAGATCTCTAACGCTAAATACTGGTAGTTCCAGCCGGTTTAATTCACAGAGAATGGACTCCCTGTATGTGCGTTTTCGTGGTTTATCCGAAGCGAAACATGAGTACAAAAGAGTTTTCCTGAAAAGATTTCCCCGAACGCCTTTCTTTCCTTCTTTACGCTGTAAGGATCTTAAGTTTTACTACTTAGGATCTTAGGTTTTACGTTTATTTTATTTTAAATCTTTACTATCACTTCTTATTTTCTACTTCCAGCCAGAATTAAAAGCTTTAACTTATTTATGCAAATTTGTCTTGCGAACGCCAAGTACTTAAGTTGTGGCATTTTGCCAAGCGAGAGAGAGAGGAAGGAGTTAGTAGAAGCAGGCCGCTTGCCTTAGCAGTTTTACTCGGGTGCTGGTTGCCTTCTAGGCCAGAGGTTTAATCCTCTTGATAATTTTATACGTATCGTAGTGTTCACAGTTCTCTGTACTATATACGGCTTTTCTGTTAATATACGGCAATCTTCGAGTAGACACTTGTTTATTAATCCAAAGTTAGTTTAGTTAGAATTTAGTTAATATTTTTATATTCTTACGTTCAGACCACAAGTGGTTGGTCTCTGTATTCCGAAGTCCGAAAATCATTGTAAAGAGAGAAAAATAAAGGGTTTCGCATACCCTTCCTGTGTATCTTGTCTACTTCCCACATTTATTGAACATAGCTTTAGTAAGCTCCCTGTTCCGAGTCAGGTCATTTAAATGTTCCCCAATCAAGCAAGGAGGAACACTGTACCTGATAGTGGAGCCCGACGAAGAAGAAAAACCATGGCCGAGTTTCAAGAAAAACCTGTGCTGCCTGCAAAAGCGGCTCAGAATCCAGAAATGCCAGTTGCCGCCCTGGAAGGATTTGGTTACATCGTCCAGACCATGCGCGCATCGATGAAACCAGAAGCAATATTTAATGGAAACTCACCGGTAACCAGTGTTTTGGAAAAATTGGAGGACCACTTCATGATGTATCCCGTGCACGAGTTCCAGAAAGTCACCTTAGCTAAAAGCGCTTTGAGGGACCAAGCGCTTAATTGGTTCAAATGTATAGGCAGAAGTCTCTTGGGTCAAGCGGGAAGTCCCACCTATACTTACGAAAATTTCAAGACTGCCCTAGTAAAAGCCTTCCCTGTCGTAAGGGATCGTGCGAAATTAGAAACGGAACTTTTCAGCATATATCAGCAACGAATCGAAAATCTCTTCACCTTTATTTTAAGAAAAATTCATGTCTTCAAACTCTTGTATGGAAACCGTCCGGATCCTGAGATAATTCAAGTGATTTTGCCGAGGTTCCTTTCCCAAGTACAAAACTTTATTGAATTCAGGAATCCGACTACACTGGAAAAGTTATTTGAGATAGCAATCCAGTTTGAAAGTAGAAGAACGGCGGACATTGAAAGAAGACGCCAATCTGAGCAACGAAACCAATTTGGTGCGCCAGACCACAGCAAAGTCAAGCACACGTCTACGGAAGCAAAGCGAATCAGTGGGTAAGGAAACCCGAGCATCCAAAAACGGCCGGCGAACGTCGACAGTTCAATAGCAATCCAGGAAAAAAGTCTGAAGGGCAGTGGAAAAAGAAGGAAAGCATGGAAAGGGAAAAACAAGATTTAAACTAAATCGGATTTCTGCTGACGGGAGGGTGCGTAAATCCGAAGGCCAAGAAAACCCCTCTTCCTTCAAGTTAAATACAGTGATGGTGAAAAATTTGACTCTTCCAAAGATTGAAGTGTTGGTGAATAACATCCCAGCCACCGCACTCCTGGATACAGGCGCGCAGTGTTCCTGTGTGGCAGAAGATTTTTTTAGGAAGTATTTTCGGAAATACCGCAAATATAATTCGGATAATACGACAGTGTTAGCTGCGCAGGGAGAAAGATGTAAGTGCATAGGAAAAATTACCGCTATACGTTCGTATCGAGGACGAACAAGTAAAAATTATGTTTTTTATAGTAAAGAATCTGCAAGCACATATTATCTTAGGAATAGATTTTCTTTCAGAGGCAGAAGCAACACTGGATTTTAACGAAGCATCAATTAAGCTGAAGATGAAACCAGTTCGAGAAGAGAAAACAGAACCACCAATGTTAAACCTTGAACACCTGCCTAAGGAAGAGCAACAAAAAATCCGACAAGTGGTAAGTGAATTTGCTTCGTTATTTAGTGATATTCCACGATTAACTCAAGTTACTAACCATAGTATCGACACCGGAGATTCACTGCCAGTTCGCCACAAACCTACCGGTATGATAAGAATAAAGAAAAAATTATAGAGTGGCACATTAGAGATATGTTACGTAAAATGATCATAACGCCCATCTCAAGTAGTTATGCTAGTCCGGTGGTTTTATGTAAGAAAAACAATGACTATCCAGTAACACATCCAAAAAGGTGACGTTTTGCGATTGACTATCGTAAATTAAACTCCTTGACTAAATATCCGGTATATCCGTTACCTATTATTGAAGAAATTCTAAGGAATATAACGTCTACCAAATACATGACGACTGGTTATTTTCAAATAGGGGTTAGACCGGAAGACGTGCCTAAGACTGCTTTTATAACCAAGTCTGGCACTTATGCATTCCTGCGTATGCCGTTTGGCCTTTCAGGGGCACCGGCAACATTTCAGCGATGTATGGACATTGTCCTAAGGCCTGTTCTTGGAAAGTCCACATTTATCTATTTAGACGATAGCATTATTACTAGTGATAATCTGGACCAACATGTACAGGATTTAAGACAGGTGTTTTCATTATTAAATGAGGCCGGTCTAAAAGTTAATGTCGAAAAGTGCAAATTTGCAGCCCCTGAATTAAAATACTTAGGTTACAAAATATCTCAGAAAGGAATCGAGACAGACGAATCAAAAATAATCGCTGTGCAAAAGTATCCGCCGCCAAATACGGCGAAGAAGCTCTCTTCTTTTCTAGGACTTTGTTCATATTATAGGTCCTTTATAAAAGATTTTGCAGCTATTGCTGAACCATTGTTAAAATTAAAAAGGAAAGAGGCAAGATTCTCTTGGACGGCCAATAGTGCTTTCGAAAAATTAAAGCAAGCATTAACGGAAGCCCCGGTTTTGAAATTTCCTGAAAAGGATGAAAATTTAGAAATTTCAGCGGATGCTTCGGATTATGCGGTAGGAGCGGTACTTTCGCAAAATCAGCAGCCCGTGGCATTTTTTAGCATTCTTTAAATCAAACACAAAGAAATTATTCCGCGACCGAGAGAGAGGCACTTGCAGTTCTGTTAGCAGTGCAAAAGTTCCGAGTCTATTTTTTTAAGGGCGCCAATAACAGTGTATTCTGATCATGCGGCGGTAACTAGATTGTACTCAGGGAAAAACTTATCCCCAAGGTTAATAAGATGGGCACTCAAGTTACAAGAGTATAAATTGTTAATCAAGCACACCCCCGGAAAGGAAAATATCGTAGTAGATGCCCTATCCAGAATAAAAATAGATGAAGAAGGTAATACTGTAAAGGTGGCAATGCTCACAGCATCTACAATAAATTCCCGAGAAACTGTAATAACCGAACTGGGCAAGGATCCTGAGTTTGGAAACATTTATGAGTATTTAAAGGATCCTGAAAATTTTAGCCACCAAGATATTGTGGCGATAAGAAATAGGGCGGCCCATTACGAACTAATAGATGGTCTATTATTTTATACAAAAACTACAAATTCCAACAACGAATTTCGACCTGTTATCCCAGCTAGTCTTAGATTAAATATCCTGCAGGAGTTACACGACAGCCCATTAGCTTCTCATGCTGGTATTCGAAAAACTATCCAACGCGTACGCGAGGCAGTTTTTTTTCCTGAACTGCAAAAGTTAACAAGGGCGTATGTCCAGTCCTGCCCAACATGTCAAGCAGTTAATTATATTAATTTCCGCCCGGCCGGGTTTCTAAAAAGTATTAAATCCGAATTTCCAAATGAAATAACTGGGATCGATTTATTGGGCCCTTTCCCAAAAAGTCAGTTAAATAAAAGTCGCTATCTCCTTGTTATGGTTGATCATTTTAGTAAGTGGACCGAAATTGTTCCCTTAAAACGAGCCTCCGCGAAATTAGTTACTGATTCTATTTTAAATAAATATATTTTAAAATACGGGGCGCCACTAAAAGTTATATCGGATAATGGTCCTCAATTTGTAAGTAATATATTTGAAGACATGTGCCAAAAACTGGGCATACGTCATTTAAAAATGGTCCCGTATCGGCCGCAATCAAATATAGCGGAACGGGTCAATACAAATATAGTGAAAGTTATCCGTAATTATATTAAAAATTTTCATAAAAGCTGGGATAACTATGTCAATGAATTAGCTTTCGCCCTTAGGACAGCAAAACATGATACAACGGGCAAAACTCCTGCTGAGTTATTTTTAGGCAGAAAGATTATAACGCCGTTAGATAAATTATTTTATGTTCAACAAAGAGCCCAGAATTTAAAATGGGTGATATAGAAAAATTAATTAAAGAAGCAAAAAAGAACACTGAAGTAGCACAGAGAAACCAAAAACTTTATTACGATTTGAAACGACGGGGAGTAACTTATAAAGTAGGAGATGAAGTATTAAAAATTAAGCATTCACTTTCTTCAGCACCAGAAGATTAAACCGCCAAATTTTTTCCACAATTTTAAGGACCATATGTCATAGAAAAATGACTCACGCTGTGGTGGTGTTAAAATCCAGGAATGGTGAAACATGCTCCGCAAACATTGACCAGATAAAACCCTACTATGACCGTAATAAAATGCAAATATTTAAAGATCTTTTGCAGGATCCGGCACGGCAGGCACGGCAGGCACTGTAGGCACAAGCTCCAGAGGTGGAACAGCGACAAGCACAAGGGCAAGCCATTAGGAGGCAGGAGCAATTGAAAAGAAAGTTTCCCGTTTGGAAAATTGAAGGTAACAAGAAAAGAGAGCGCACGACCACCCCCAGTATGAAGAAGGGAGAAGTACGACGAATGCAAAGAGAACCAGGAGAAATAACGGCAACTATAACCCGGCTCCCAAACGGAAGATCTACCCATCGGACAGGACTCTACGCAGCAAATGTCGACGAATTGCGGAAGGAACACCAGCGGCGGAGGCAAAGATACAAGGAAAATTTGAACGGCCAGCAACGTGATCCAAGCAGGAACGAGAGAGAAGTGTCCCGTTTCCGCCAAGACCAGCTGCCGTCAAACGGACAAGACCACAGGCAGAGGCGAAAAAGAAGGTCTTCAAGGGTGACCGAACTGGAGCGAAAAGAAAGCTCATAGAGGAAGGAACTGAAGGGCGAGCCCGCACAAGAAGGAAGGTAAACCAAACGCTAATCTTTGCTACCTTCCAGGACTGGGCAGAAAAAAGAATGTCCGAATATCACAAAGAAAAGTAAAATTTTATGTTACTTTGCAACCTTAAGTTAATTTTTCATTCTTACTGCAAGTGGCAGAATTAAAGACGTTTTACCTCATGTGAGGTCTATCTTTATCGCCAAAAAGACGAGAAATGAGTGTTTACCTATTTTGGTATTATGTTTTGCAATTACTCGCGAGTAAAACTAAAATTAATATATAATAGGAATGTGTAAATACTTGAATATTGTAAAAGTTATTGTATAAATTTTATTTAAAACATTCTGGCAAGAAAGAAGTTTTAGTCTGAAAGACTTTTGAAATGTAGTATTTCAATGTAGAAGAATTGGCACTTGCTCTGAAAAGAATAGAAGTTAAGAATGTACTACTAATGTATGTTTTAAAATGCGTAAAATTAACGGCATGTTAATATGTCCTTATATACAATGTGAACTGTTATTTTAAAAGTTAAGAAATACTGAGATATGTTAAAAGTGAAAGTAATGCCAAAAATTTTAACTTATTGGTGTGACTGTAAAAAGAGCAAATTATTGTGAATATGTGTTAAAGGTTGAATGAATGTAGTTAGGCTCTCTGACGCTACACTTCAGAGTTAGCCAATTTCAGAATAGTACATCAGGGCTTAGAGATGAATATAAGGTGTGTTATGAGGTCTTGTTATGTTGAATTTTAACACGTTACTGTTTTGATTGCAGGCGGTAGTGTTGAACACTTGTACATAGACACGCTCGTGTTTGGTGTTTTCCTTTACAACACATGTCAGAGAGCACGGGGAGATAATTAAATAACGTCATGAATGAAATAAGAATGTTAAAAGAGAAATATAAGTGTTCATGTTACTTGCCATTTAATTGTGTAACATTTCATTAAACTAGTTTTCCTTCCAGATCTCTGGAAGGAACCAGGTTTCAACTGAGAAACTCCTGTTTAGATGCAGTACAGATGAAAAGTAATTGTCCATGGAATTGATAATGTAAAAAACGAATTTTTTTTTAAATTTATAGTTTCTAGTGAGAACTGTTTGTAAAAGATTGGCCTCGCGTTAGATTCTAGAGCTAAAAGTTTTCAACAAGGTCGTTTTAGACCTCAGTTTCAAACTAATTAACTCTGGCGGGAAGTATGTAAGGATCTTAAGTTTTACTAACGTTTATTTTATTTTAAATCTTTATTATCACTTCTTATTTTCTACTTCCGGCCAGAATTAATTTGTCTTGCGAACGGCAAGTACTTAAGTTGTGGCTTTTTGCCAAGCGAGAGAGAGAGGAAGGAATTAGTAGAAGCAGGCCGCTTGCCTTAGCAGTTTTACTCGGTTGCTGGTTGCCTTCTAGGCCAGAGGTTTAATCCTCTTGATAATTTTAAACGTATCGTAGTGTTAACAGTTCTCTGTACTACATACGGCCTTTCTGTTTGTATACGGCCAATCTTCGAGTAGACACTTGTTTAGTAATCCAAAGTTAGTTTAGTTAGAATTTAGTTAATATTTTTATATTCTTCCGTTCAGACGGCAAGTGGTTGGTCCCTGTATTCCGAAGTCCGGAAATCATTGTAAAGAGAGAAAAATAAAGGGTTTCGTATACCCTTCCTGTGTATCTTGTCTACTTCCCACATTTATTGAACATAGCTTTAGTAAGCTCCCTGTTCCGAGTCAGGTCATTTAAATGTTCCCCAAACAAGTAAGGAGGAACACTGAACCTGATAACGCAAACAGGCCATCCCTTCTTTGTAGTATCCAAACCTACTTAGTCTTCTTTTGAGTATATGTTTATTTTGAATTTGAACTCTAATTATAATGCATTTTGTGTTTTGATTTGCATTTTATGCTTTGTAGTACGCATTTTTTTGTATGTGGCTTATTCAACATTTAAACAACTGATTTTATTGTCCTAATTATGCATCTGAGGTAACCTTTTCTACAATCTAATATTTTAATGCTTGATTTTGCTCTCTGTTCTGATCACTTAAGGTTATTAAAGGTTATATAGAAGAACCTTATTCCATGAACTTCTCGTGTTCAGTGAAATAACGTCACACAAGGAGGAATAGTCATAGAGTAGTATATTTATAAACCCAGAACTAGCTTGACAAAATGCAAACTGTGCTGGACTATGCCTCAGAACTACTATCTCTGAAATCGTACAGCTTATGAGTTGTTGCTATCTGAAGCGGCTAACAAGAGTAATGAAGAATGGGAAAATGATGACTCATCATTGGGCCTTACGTCCAATGTAGGTCATTGATGCTCCTGACAGCCGAAGAAAGAGCATTAATGGAAACGGCCACAAGATAACAGTCCAACAAATCATTGATAAGTTTAATATGGGCGAGATCGGAAATATTTCATAACATAGTGTTCATAGAACTCTGTGCATGGATCTGCATAGCCATAGACTAGTTGGGCTGCAATGCTATCTATACTTGATGAAAAGTACCTCATGAGCATAAAATAATATACGCTTAGCTGTAGTGCTTAGAAAAATGTCGGCGGGTCCCACAAATTCACCTTCTTGGTGCATCAATAGAAACTTTTACAAATATAAGCTGATTATCGTAGGAACTACGGCAGCTGGGTGCATTACGTGACAGATGAAAACCAGAGGAAGAGATATGAGACCAAAGGTGGCATTTCTATTAGAAATTTTACTGCATATCATTACAGTAAAATAATCCTTGACAATTATCTATATCTGAATGTTGTTTGGAATAAAGTTCACTTATTCATACCAAGTACGTTCCCTACTAGTAACTGCCATTACCAAGAGACAACTTTCCATATCTGACAGCTAAGGAACATGACAAGGATTTTTTAATTTTATTTCTTTATTTTAAAACTTTAAGTATATACGGATGTGCACTGAACAGAACATCTGGAAATAGAATGGAGGAGTAGGCTCACTTGATATCGCCACTGCCCCTTTAAATGTGCTTCACAGGGGCCACTTGCAGTGAAGCTTTACCCGAGGACTAGGACAAGTATGTCTCATGTATGTTTGCTGTATTAAATACAGCTCTAAGATATTTAGTTTACTGTGGAGATTTAAAATTTGCAACTTAATACAGAACAATATGGCAGACCCTGTTGATTTGTTTTTCTGTTCCTTGGTGATTGAATTGTTTGCTAAATGACTTCAAAACATAAGAAAATAGCTTCCATATACCACATAAGTACGTTAAGCTGTTACTACCACATAAGCAAATTTACCCAACGCCTCTTCAACAAATCGGCCACTTGGAGGTGGTCTTTGTAGCGAGCAAAAATGTAGAATAAGAATTCTCCAACAGGAGAATTGTTGCTTGAGAATTTCCTAGTTTCAAGGGGGGGGGTATGGTCAGACTTTTATTTATCTGTTAAGCACTTAGTATTAGGTTATCAATATTTTCCATATTTTCTCCTGCTATTTATATTATCTTAATTTATAAAACACATTCTAGTTTTGTAAAGGAGAAGGGAGAGTGATCATCTAGTAGTGGTGAAAGGGGTACATAAAGTTAAAAATATTGAGAACAAGAGAGGCAGAGTACCCTTTAATATGCTAAAGAGAGAGCTAATGGGTTGGCCTTTTAATTTAGGGAAGGTGGTCGTAATGCAATGGCTACGGGTTATGTATATTTCTTTACACCTATGTGTGGATAATATGTGCGGCAGAGAAACGGGCGATTTTGAAACCTCCGCCAGTGATACAAATTTATTCACAGCGATAAAGTAATAAATGATGAATTTACAATGCTTGCAATTTATAAGCAATGCTCCTGAACAACATATTGCACAAGCACGTCACAATACAAAATGTTCATCACTTGAAAATGACATCACATAGGTGGCCCCCATTTTCCTTCGGACATATTCCAAGTCTTTTACGGTAGTTGTTTCAGCCACCAGAGCTCTCTGCCTGTCTGTTAGATATTATTTCGCAATGCGCAGATTGTATGCGTAGTTCGCATTTTGTTCTTGCATTCTTAAAACCGATCATTGTAACTCTGTCGTTTTTACTTTGTGCTGTGTTGTGTTCGAAAGTTAAAACCGCCGAATAAAGGTTAAATTTACAGTCCACTCGCATTGATGTATTCTTAGGTTTATTAAAAGTTAAGATACCGCTTCGCTACATTATTTGGTCGTCATACGCCGGAGCTTCGAGAAAAACCCGCGCTTGTGAATAAGAATTCTACGTGTCCGTAATGGAGTTGATAATGCAATTTCGGTTTAGAATTCTCAAGACTTACGGAATGCATACAATGTTCGAGGTGAGTGAAATAGCTAACGCATTTTAATTGCATTTGAGATTTCCTTATTGCTACTATTGTTGTGTTTAAAGCATTAGTAAAATCGAGAATTTAGAATATTTTCAAAATGTCAGATATAGAAAAAAAAACGAAAGAAAATTTTGAAAACACAGTTAACTAAATTCATTGAGAGAATAGATTATGATAACTTAGATAATGCTGAAGCTGAATTAATCTTAGAAAAATGTAAAATTTTTAAGGAAGATTTTAAATCTCTATTTAGAGAAATTTATACAAATTGTGATGATGAAAAGATAGACACTTTCGTTGACGAAGAACAGTCGATTTTAGAGAAAATTGAGGAGGTTCACTTAAAAATTATTCGTAAGTTAAAGATTTACAAGGTAGTAAATGCAAATGGCGACAAACCTGTCGTACCTGAATCAATCTCTGAAAGTTTAAAGTTACCAAAATTATCTTTACCCACATTTAGCGGAAATTTAACTGAATGGATAACATTTAAAGATTTATTTAACGCTAGTGTTCGCAACAATCCAAATCTTTCTGGAGCTCAAAAATTACAATATTTAAAGAGTTCTTTGAAAAATGATGCTTATCGCATTATTCAGTCAATTCCCATAGCTGATCAAAATTTCAGTATTGCTTGGAATTTACTAGAAGAGAGATTTTCTAATAAGAGAGAACAGATATTTGCTTTTATTAAAAGAATTCTTAACGTTTCACAATTACAAACGGAATCTGCATCCTCGATATTAAGTTTAGTAGATAACGTAAACGAAATAACTCGCTCATTGGAAATATTAGATCAAAGGATAGATAATTTCAGTGATACTTTGTTGTTGTATATTATTTTGCAAAAACTTGACGTTTCGACAAAGTTGTGGTGGGAGCGTCAATTAAAAAAAGATGAAATACCAAAGTTGAATGACTTGATAGAATTTTTGAAGAATTACGCTAGAACATTACAGAACAGTAAACCTTTAGTTAGTAAAACGCATAAATCAGATAAACCAGTGTATAATAGGGTTACTTCTCTGATTTCTAATTCTACCTGCTTATTTTGTAAAGAAGATCATTTTTTATACAGGTGTTCTAATTTTTTAAATTTACCAGTGCAAAAACGAATAGAGTTTGTTAAGACTAATAAACTTTGTTTTAATTGCTTGTCTAATGTCCATAAAGTTAAAATGTGTAAGAGTGCAAACACCTGCAAGCATTGTTTTAAGCATCATCATAGCATTTTGCATTTAGAAAATAATTTCAAACCAAAAAATGCATCTAGATTCCCTTCACCGGAAGCACAAGTGTTTGTTCCGAAATCGCAAATTAAACCAGAAAACAACTTGAGTGAGGTTTCTCCAACTGTTTGTGCAAACAACTATGAAAATAAACATTTTGGAGCTCATGCTAATGGTAAACGTAGTCATGTACTTTTGTGTACTGCTTTAATTAAGGTTCAAAACTCAAACCAGGAATTCATAAATTGTAGATGTTTACTAGATTCAGGTAGTGAAAAATCATTCATTCGTCGGAAAACAGCTATCAATTTAGGATTGAGCATAAAGGATTCGAAGATATTAGTGTCATGCTTAGGTACTTTCAATACAACTACTACTGGAGAAGTTGACTTGTTGTTTACACCTCATTTTAATACTAATTACAGAATTTCAACATCCGCTTACATAATAGACAAAATTACAGGAAACATTCCAAGTGTAACTTTACCTTTGAATTTATATGAAAATTTCCAGGATTTAACTTTAGCAGATCCTACATTTCATGAATCGGGAGAAATTGATATTTTACTTGGAGTTAATGTATTCCTTACTTTAATAAATGGCGAGGTAATTAAAAGGGGCAAAAATCTTCCATTTGCATGTTGTTCTAAGTTAGGATGGATAATTGCTGGAACTACACATTTTGAATTCCCAAACCGTAAGCAGGTTTCAGTCAATACGCTAAACGTAAACACGGAGGAATTAGTTAAATCATTTTGGGATTTGGAACAAATTCCCACATCGAAACCTTTAACTAAAGAGGAAAGATTGTGTGAAAATCATTTCGTGGAAAATCACGTGCGTAGTGAAAAGGGTCGTTACTCAGTAAAACTGCCATTCAAGCCTAAAAGAAATGAGTTGGGTAATTCCAGACCATCAGCCTTTCGCAAGTTTCTTAGTCTGGAACAAAAATTAATAAAAACTCCTGAAGTATATCAACAGTATAAAGACTTCATGTCCGAATATTTATCACTTGGACACATGGAAGAATTATCCGATGATAATCCAGATAAAGTAAATTTTCATTATTATATACCTCATCATCACGTGCTAAAAGAATCCAGTCTTACCACAAAATTACGCGTCGTTTTCAATGCTAGTGCCAAAACTACATCAGGGATATCGCTTAATGACACGCTAATGAATGGTCCCAAGGTACAAGACGACTTATTTACTATTCTTTTGAGGTTTAGATGCTATCCCATAGCCATTACTAGTGACTTATTGAAAATGTATCGACAAGTTCAAATTCATGATGAAGATCGCGATTACCAAAAGATATTTTGGAGAGATGATCCATCGAAGCCGATTAAAACTTACAGGTTGTGCACAGTTACGTACGGCACTACTTCCGCTTCATACCTGGCTACTCGCGTACTCAAACAACTAACAATTGACGAAGGAACTAAATTCCCAAAGGCAGCTGAAATAATATTACACAATTGTTATATTGATGATGTCCTATTTGGTTCAGACACAGTAGAAAACGCAGTAGAGTTAATTTCCCAACTGAGTGAACTTTTACAAAAAGGTGGCTTTCAATTGCATAAATGGTGTACTAATGATCGCTCGATTTTGGAAACTGCTTTGAGTGCTCGGAACTCAAATTCTTCATGTGCAGTAGTTGATACTAAATCAATAAAATTATTGGGTTTGGAGTGGTATCCAACGCAAGACGAGTTTACTTGCCACTTTGGAAATTTCGAAAACAGAGAGTGTTCTACTAAAAGAATAATTTTATCTTCTATTTCGAAAATCTTTGATCCACTTGGTTGGTTAGCACCTTTTATAGTTGCAGCAAAAATCTTGCTTCGAGACATATGGAAATTACAAATCTCGTGGGATGATCCCTTGCCAGATGAAATCAATCAAAGATGGAAAATCTATTGTGAAGATATCGCAAATCTTGAATGCATTCATATTCCTAGGAGAGTATTATTGCCCAAATCTACAAATGTAGAACTTCATTGTTTCTGTGACGCATCAGAGAAAGCTTACGCCGCAGTGATTTATTTAAAGTCTTCAAATCATTCTTCAATTTCGGTGCAGCTACTAACATCAAAAACTCGCGTAGCTCCCCTGAAAGTAATCTCTATTCCTCGTTTAGAACTCTGCTCTGCAGTTCTATTAGTGCATTTGGTTCAAGCTGTGCAGAATTCATTGCAAATTCATGTTGACAGTATTTACGCATGGAGTGATTCAATGATAGTTTTGTCCTGGATACAATCAGAACCAACACGCTGGCAAACATTTGTAGCCAACCGCGTTTCAGAAATTCAATCAGTCTTACCTTCATCGCATTGGAATCACATAAAAGGAAAGGAGAATACAGCTGATTGCGCATCAAGAGGTCTTTTGCCTTCAGAGCTTTCTACTCATGACTTGTGGTGGACAGGTCCTCAGTGGCTTAATTCAAATAATATTCCATTCTCTATCAACTTACCATTTTCAGAAGAGTCTTTTAGGGAACAACGGAAAAATATTTCTTGTTCAATTGGAACAGTCGCTTCGCAAATTCCAGTCCTTAATGAAGTTTCATCATTTTTGAAACTTAAAAGAATCATCGCATGGTGTTTTCGGTTTGCGAATAATTCAGCTAAATCTACCGCAACAAGACTTAAGGGTTACCTTAAAACCGAAGAATTGCAATACGCTAGAAATGCAATTGTTAGAGTAGTTCAAATGGATGAGTTTTTTAATGAATATAATCTTCTGAAAAAGAATCAACCGTTAAACTCAAATAGTAAGATCCTTTCTTTGAACCCGTTTATCGATAAGAATGGACTTATACGCGTTGGAGGAAGATTAAGACAATCCAACATCGCGCAGGACAGAAAATATCCTATTTTGTTGCCCAAGAAACATCACATAACACAGATTATAGTGAATCATTTTCATATATTCCATCTTCATGCAGGCCCCCTGCTATTGCTATCAGTAATTAGAAGAGAATATTGGATAATCCACGCTAGGTCAGTTGTAAGACAACAGATTTGGAAATGTGTGAAATGTCATCGTGTACGAGCTAAAACATCTACCCAGATAATGTCTGATTTACCATCGTCTAGAGTCGTTCCGTCAAAGGTTTTCTCCAAAGTTGGAATTGACTACGCCGGGCCATTTCAAGTGAAGCCCAGGCAAGGTCGAGGAGTAAAACCAATGAAATGCTACATTTGTGTATTCGTGTGTTTTACTACAAGAGCTATACATATTGAATTAGTAGGTAATCTTACATCAGAATCATTTATTGCCGCTTTAATGCGCTTTGTGTCTCGAAGAGGAAAACCAGGAACTTTTTCCTAGCTCAGATAATATTGTGCGTATCGTGAAGATCAAAACCGCTAACGGAGTTTTCAAAAGGCCAATTCACAAACTTAGTGTTTTGCCTATCAATGATTAAGTTTTTTTCCTAAAGCATTATAACTTTGTACTTTGCTTTAGCTATATAAGTTCCTGAATTGTATCAAGGCTTCTGTGCATCTGTTTTGAGAACAATTTAGTTTCATTGCATAATTACATATTATGTTTTCTTGTGAATATTTTGATGATACATTTTTGCATAATTTAATATTGTTATGATAATTTCATTTTGTAAAAGCTATTTATTTTGAAACGATGTTTCAACGCCGGGCGGAATGTTTCAGCCACCAGAGCTCTCTGCCTGTCTGTTAGATATTATTTCGCAATGCGCAGATTGTATGCGTAGTTCGCATTTTGTTCTTGCATTCTTAAAACCGATCATTGTAACTCTGTCGTTTTTACTTTGTGCTGTGTTGTGTTCGAAAGTTAAAACCGCCGAATAAAGGTTAAATTTACAGTCCACTCGCATTGATGTATTCTTAGGTTTATTAATTTAAAGTTAAGATACCGCTTCGCTACAGTAGTTAGACATCCCATCTTGCAGGATCCCTGGAATTCGATTAACTTCAGGCTGAATTCGATTCTTCAGTTCCTTGATGGTGTGTGGTGGGTCATACCAGAAGGTCTCAGAGACCCCCAAAGGAAAAAATTACACGCTAAGAGGTCCGGGGACCTTGGAAGCTAGAAAATGTCTTCGTTCTTAAGATGGGATGACCACGAAATATGTTCTGTAGCGAGTTAATGGATATCCGCGAGGTATGGTATGTGTCCCCGTCTCGTTAGAAGAAAGACTCATTTCCATTTTCCTCCATGATTCTTTCTGAGCTCTTCGAATACTGTCGACAGTGCCAAGACTCCAGAAGTCAGTAACTTCATGAAATTCATATTGATAGAATTGAGAGGGTATAGAGTATCGAAATTGATGCTCAGTATTAAAAGTATTCGGAATAAATAAAATAATAATTCTTTAAAAGTATGTGCTTTTTTTAGCTTTTTACTAGTCATAAATTAAGAAGGATTAATTTGTATAAAAACATAAAATAGCCATTTTGCAGATGCAACAAACGCTAATGTCGAATTTATTTTACAATAACAAAAAAGTTATACAAAATAAAAGACGAATAAGACACACGAAAGAATTTATTTTATCACGCAAACATCCGAATATATCTAAGCATTATTTGATGGGAGGGAAAAAATAAATAAAACATCGAAGCTTGGAAATTATTTTCCTGCCTGTTCCTGAATCTGGTATTATTTCCCATGTGGCTGTTTGTAATATAACAGGAAAAACCACGTGATGAAAATATTTATTGTGGCAGTTGTCCGCTTCTGAGGGAAATGTCTTTAAATCAATAAAAAAGCATTTACTATGTTCCAAATTTGAAACTATAAAATTTTATAAACTGTACTGTAAAATTTCATAAAACCCTTTTCATTAAAATCTTAAAAAAATCCAAACGTCTGAATTAGATGCTGCATAAAATGATAAAAGTGCATTTTGAATAATACAAATTTAGTAGTTGTTTCATATATGCATCAATACGTTATTTGTAATCCAGGCTATTTTGAAATATTATATAATATATATTCTTATATCTGTGAAAGTGTTTTTTGTATTTTATATTGTAAACCTTATGATAAAGAAGCTCCAACGATCATAGAAATGTTTGTAAGGTTTTATTTTCATTAACTAGTTTCCTTATTATTTTGACTTTCTATGAATTCTTTAGTTAACCTCCCACAAAAGCGAAAATTTAGTAAAGGGTAAAGAAGCTCCCAGGTCAAGAATTTCTCAAAAAGCGTTTAGAAGAATAGACTGGCCGTCAGTCTGCTTTAGAGGTTTTGCTATTGCACTTTAGCTTACGGATAAAAGGTTTCTTTAACTACGATTTCTTCGTGAGCACTTGACAGGGATGAGTCACGAGACTTGCTAGACTAGACGTGCTAGTTTTGTACTTAGAGCTTCGATTTAATTTGAACATACGTGCATCTACTTGCAAGCTAGTGGAGCTTTTGTTCTTTCAAATTTTCCGTTTGTGTAATAGAAATGTCTATGCATTAAGAAATAGTTTTAAGTTACACTTTTAACTTGCTTTTTGTTACTTCTAGTTAGAAGGCAAGCAGGACGGAAAGGTCATATGACAGTCGTTTACGGTTACATTGGGTACCCGGTATTTTAAATTAGTGCAAAAGTATTACTTTACATTTAGGAAATATAACCGGTAGATTTGTATTATACATAAAAGAATCCCAACCGGTATAGTAATTACCATCGCTGACTGCCGTAACGAAGGTCCAGGGTTCGAATCCCAGAGAAGGCAGGGATGTTTGTAAATTTATAGTGTCCGAGCAGCACTGGAGCACTCTAAAATTTTGGCGAGCCGAAAGTTCTCTCGAGAGGTTGTGTCGCTAAAGAGGTGAAGGAAACCCTCAGACCCGTCCCCTGGGCTGCTCTCCATCAAAACTGGGGTGGGGGCTGAACTGAGCTAAATTGCTTTGACACGTGTATGGAGCTCAAGGCTGTTGCCAACGGCAGGCGAAATCTTGCGCTCCTTGCCACAAGGAATTTCATGGGCTTGGGGCTGACTGTCGATCGGACAAGTGAGCATTAGTAACAACAAACAGCAACAAAGAACGCTACATGCATTTAGAGAAAACTGATAATTATTCTTTGCTATATTTTCTATTCTGAATTATATGAAATGAAATAAAAATAAGGTAGCTTGTACTTTGCTAACATTTTCCTTACACGATTTCGGTTTTACGAGAAAACTAAATTAGTACCAAATTTCGTTAACCGAAAGAAAGTCGTTTTTAAGAAAAATGGGGAAAAGCGAAAAAAATATTTAGGAGAGATTTTACAGAGATATTAAATAGCTTTAAGATTGAAATTCACAGCACTATAACTAATGTTCGAAACAAATACTTATTTCTTATATGCTTTATCCAGTTTCTCGTTCTCTGAACAGTATTTTGCATCCTTATTTCTAACCTAAGAGGGCCTGTTTTACAGTTAACTCTATATTATTAGTACCATAGGTGCTATTACTTTCGATCCTCAGTGATGCTAAATAAATAAAGTTAAAAGTAAATTATCTGTAATGCCGGATATTTTGAAATATTATGTAATATACCTTCTTATATTTTTAAATATATCCTCTTAGACCTGCTAAATAAAGTTTAAAAAAAACTTTATTAAAAGACAAAAAAAAAAAAAAAAAAGTTGCGAAAGACATCCCACTAAATGATGTCTCGACCGAATCACTTTCCAAATGTTGCCATCCAGTGTTATCACTATGTGTTAATCTTAAAAATATAATGCAGTGAATGTAAAAAAACGTATAATTTCCATGGGTAATATCTTAGAAATAATATAAAAATATATAAAAAAAAAAGAATGTATGGCAACTCTACCTGAAATTCGAGAGCTAATTTTAAATATTTTGGGATTTTTTCTGTTAAGTTTATGTGGCGTAAATGCGAAGAAAAGGATAAAATGATGCTTAATAAATGAAGTAAAATAATAATAATAATAAACAAAAACAGAAAAGTTGCGAATGACATCCTACAAAGTGTTGCATCATTCTCTCGTTCGGAGAAGGAATTGAGTAATCATGTCTCTCTTTCAACTGGGGGAGTGAATGGAGAGGAATCACGTGACTTCTCCTGAGAGCAGTTTTTGACTCTTATTTTTTATCTGGATTTTATTTACGAAAATGTATTTTCTATTTTATGGTGGGGCAACGAAAGAAGCCAGAATGACAATTGGTATCTGCAAAAGATGGGTGCAATGTGATTGGTGCAACTGGAATAATGTATATGTTGTCCGGCATTCGTAACAAATCTGTTGTTTATTTTGTTGAAATTTAAAGTGCGATGTTTTGGAACTCTAACCTCGTAAAGAAATTAAAAGTATCGGGTTATATACTACTACTTAGAACTTTTTAATCATTTACTCAGGACACGGGAAATTAAAATTTGCATGTAAAGTTGGGTTTCAAGAAAACTGAACATTGATTTAGTGAATTGAGAAAAGACCGAAAAATAAGAGAAATTAATAGCAACACTTAACACTGCATTGGGAATGTTAAACAAATGCTGCTTTTAAAACGTTTGTGATTTTGTAATTGAATTTAATGTAGCGTATATAGGATGAAAACGATGTTTAGTAATAAAGTTAAAAAGATAAAAAAAAGTATTATTAGCTGAAATGAGTCCAAGAGCAAACTGGTAAACTGCGAGCTCATTGGAAGCACAGAAAGCCTTTATAAACCCTCTTAAAAGTCTGAAAACTTTCAGATTTTCGTTTTTTTCTTTTCTTTTTTTTTTTTTTTTTTCTTTTTTTTTTTAAATTTCAAATAATTGTCAAATGCAGAACTTAAATTTCGATCAGGAATGTACTAAAATATATATTCATCGTTTTAGCGTTTTAGCTTAACTTGATAAGACCAATGTAAATATAAGGCTCTCTCAGTCAACCAGCGACTCACTCATTTCAACCAATCAATAAAACTTGTTCGAAATATTAAGTTTCTTTATTTTATTCCACCGACAGAGCAGCTGATGAACGTGGAGATGATGCTTATCAGCCTGTTTAAGACCGAAAAGTCAGTCATCTGCTAGCGATTCTTATTTTGTTCGCAAGTCCGGATGAATGGAGCTATCTTAACAGCAAAGAGCAAAGTACATTGAAAGGAGTGAAGTTAGCCGTGCGGCTAAAGCAGTTTGCTTTGATTGTGCAACTGTTAGGGTGAAGAGGGCAATACATGTGCTGTTCTTATGGTTTTAGTTTAAAACCTGTGCTGTCTTTTTGTGTATTCTCAAAATACTACACTGTCGCAAACATACTCTTATACTCGTTTCAAAAAGATATATGGCAATAAACTACTGCACATATACGACTAAAATAATACTGCACAATATCTAATACAATTCATAACATAAGTACTTAAAAATATTGTGCAGTGCCAAAATATTGGTGCACCAGTACGAGTTCATACATATAGCGGTATGATAAAATTATAATATTATGATACAATATTATATTCCAATACTAATGCCCTTTGCAAATCTGTTGTACATATTTTACTACTATGCGGAATTTACATCGGAGATAGAAGTTCAAGCAGTACTTGAAGAGACATCTATTGTCCTGTTATACCATTATCTTGAAATAATACGCACATTATGCATTTTCAAGTTCATGGCATTTCCTTTTACTGCCCTTAAATATGGCAGGATGACGCCTAGTTATTTATATCGACTGGAGATTCCAAAAGATATTTTGCATTCCTGAATACGTCTGAGCTCGTATTTATTGCAACAGATGTTATTTGCCCATACATATTTCTTTTCAGCTGACGGAATGTGGAGATGATAACCACTTGTTTATAGGCAGTCAAAAATATAATGATCATGGTCTCTAACCTCTCCACATCTGAACTGCTCATTGTCCCGAAAGCCAGAACAAAGAAATAGTTTATATATGAGCTATATTCCGTCAGGAATGGTGTTACGTCAGAAATACCACTGAGTAATTTATCTGTGATCTTGTGAAGGTAATTATATAATCTCCTCACAGTGCCGTTGTTAGCCCAGGAACTTCGCCACTGATCCATCAAGAGGACCCTAGTGGTCGTTTTTGTGTCCAACTTTGGTCATTGTATGTACAGTATTCGCGCGACTTCGTCTGCGTTTTCATTGCTGTGTACTCCAGTGTATGCACGGATCCATTGTAACTTTGGTCTGATATTTGCCGGCAAGGAGAGCAGCATTCTCTGAATCTCCTTACTAAGGTGTTCCAATTTTTCCAATCCCGTACAGAATGCAGACTTGACGCGAAGACAGAATATATAGTTAATTCGTGACTAAATAGAATGCTGTAGTAAACTGCTGTTCTAAGTGATCTAACCTCAGCCTGGAACACTGTATTGACAGAATTTAGTTTTCGTGCCCAGGTTGCAGACTCTCTTTTACACAGACTCTGAGAATTCGAGGTATCATGCAAATAATGATTAGGGAATTGGCTAAATAACCCCCACATCAAAGTAATAGTCGAATTTATATGTATAAAAATTACAATAGTAAACTAAGAGAAATGTTTAAGCAAAACCTGGTACCATATGACAAAACCAAAAGAAAAAAACTTGTAAAACCAGGCAGCCAATCCAAACCAGAAAATATTAAATGCATTCTGGTGTGAGGCAATCAACACAAAAAGTTTCGAAAATTATGATGCAGCTCCTGACATATGACAGAACAAAAATATGCCAAATTTAATGAAATTAAATATTTATAAATGCATACAATTTGATCCCATGTGAAACGGATAAAAGTATACATATGAACAACAAAATATAAATATACACTAAGGCATTGTCAAAATATTAATTGGTATTTAAAAATAAAATAGCTAGTACTATATAAATAAAATGCATGACGGAGAATGCCAACATGGAGAGGCCGCTCTGTAGAAGAAAGATTAAGAATGCTGCACACGATATAATCTGTAATGGATTACTTATTGAGTTGGAACCCGAGGCGGGGTGCGGTATGCCCCGTGATGCTACAGCATATGTGCTACAACAGTAGTGCGACGGAACAAAATCTGAAACTTCAGAGGCGAAGTTTCGGTGCTCCGTCCATTTTACTTGTCCCTGTCGTCAGATGAAAAGATATAAATATTAATGCTAATTTTTATCTCTACTTGTAATTGTTCTGTGTGTGAAACAACATATAACGAAGACAGATGACAGGTGAGAGCAGGTCCAGACACCCGGGCGGCTTGCATAGACTAATCGAGCATCGTCCGGATCCATCAGCTACCTAAAGCTATACTCCGAAATCAAGACATTACAGGATTATACAAGGACAAAGTATCAGATCTTTCTGCATGCGTTTCATAATGTAGAATACGCAAAATACAGGAAACAGATCTGAAGACACTATACATTCCATATTAACTTTTGATGGGATCACATTATTTTAAAAGCTCATTGTTGCAAAAATTTTACTTTACCCTGAAAACATACCAAAACTAATTTTCTAAATAAACATTCTCATGACTAACTTTGTAAATAAACATTCTCATAACTAATTTTGTAAATAAACATTCTCATGACTCAGTTTGTAAATAAACATTCTCATGACTAACTTTGTAAATAAACATTCTCATGACTCATTTTTGTAAATAAACATTCTCATGACTGACTTTGTAAATAAACATTCTCATGACTCATTTTGTAAATAAACATTCTCATGACTAACTTTGTAAATAAACATTCTCATAACTAATTTTGTAAATAAACATTCTCATGACTCAGTTTGTAAATAAACATTCTCATGACTAACTTTGTAAATAAACATTCTCATGACTGACTTTGTAAATAAACATTCTCATGACTCATTTTGTAAATAAACATTCTCATGACTAACTTTGTAAATAAACATTCTCATAACTAATTTTGTAAATAAACATTCTCATGACTCATTTTGTAAATAAACATTCTCATGACTAACTTTGTAAATAAACATTCTCATGACTCATTTTGTAAATAAACATTCTCATGACTAACTTTGTAAATAAACATTCTCATGACTAACTTTGTAAATATACATTCTCATGACTAACTTTGTAAATAAACATTCTCATGACTAACTTTGTAAATAAACGTCCTCATTCATGTAACGAAGACAGCTTGTTGCATATTTTCCATGCCATTCGACTAGAGAGCCTGTGTTCTGGCAAGATCCTAAGCATATAAAATGTGGAAGGGCGAGGGAGCCTAAAAATATATCTTTAAATATTTTATTCTTGTAATTTTTTGCTTTTTATAAATTTTGTTGTAATATAGGGAGAAACATTCTTGCACTATTATTCCACTGAATCATCACATAAGAAAAAAAGAATTTGAGAAAAGAACGTTTAATTTCTGCGTTGTCCAATTATTATTAAAAAAATTAAAAGACCCAAACGAAATAGATTTCCTCAAACATAGAATGGAATTTATATATTCAATTTGTATTCGTCAGACTTTCCGTTTTTCACATACACACATGCATGAGTCTTCATATCATATCACACAAACTGAAGATTTCGATAGACAATTTAAACTTGGTTGATAATTCATCTCATTTTGAAAAGATAAATTGGGCTAATTTTTTAAACAATTTAACTGTTATAAAAAAATCTATTAAATAACGTACATTTGATTTAAAAAAGAATTAATTTCGACACATAATTTCATAAATAATTTTATACTCCTATTCCTCTAAAAATAAGAAAGCGAAACGTCTCATCTCTTGCGGCAGCCGAAAATTAGACCTCTTAGACTAAGCAAATATAAATTATAATACCGTTTTCGAAATGCGCACTTTCGAAAACTTGCCATTTGTTTGTGCTGAGTGGCTCCGGAGAGGTTTTTCCTGATTTCAGAGAAACGGACTGAAAAAAAAGTTTGCTTTTTTGATGCAAGAGAATGTATCTCAAGCTGCTACAAAAACGAGCTGGAGTTAGCATCATCCCTAAAGAACTCAGCTGCAAAAAATTCAGAAATCCGAGAGAAACATTTCTCAACAAAAGATATCCGCAGTCGCATTAAGCATACCTTTAGAGAAGAACAGCAAAAAGCGGAGAATTCATACTCTGCTTTAATCCTACGCAAACGAGCCATCAAAAGGTTCGTCCTCCGACCCAGCAGCTAAATTATTTTATCTGAAAGTTCAAAGTTTACCGTGTTGAAAAAGGATTTTTGAAGATTTGCTATTTAGGTATTCCTTTTATTTTTTCAAATCTAACATGCACAAGAGCACACTCAAAATCAATAACGGTTTTAGGTACAATCAATTTTTCAAATAATATTTGCAGGTAAAAGACAAACTTTAAATTTAAATAAATTGTTTAAAAAGAAATGAAATCAGAACCATACAAAATCTACTAAAGTTCTGTTTATATTCATTATTAGTAGGAACGTTAAAACTAGACTGTGACCTCGAAAAGAATCGAAAGCTGATTGCGTGCACTATTATTGTACTATAAAGACATATAGGTGAAGCGTCTTTTATTACATTTTTCTGTCCATCTTAGGGTGACTTCGTTAACACCTATTCAGTCAACTCTAGGTAGTGACCAGCCGTCCTTTCCCGCGTTTAGTTCGTACACCCGTTTTTAATTTCTTTTTAGGCCGTCATTATAAATTCATTAGGTTTTTTTAAACATGAATTCCTGAAATATCAAATCTGCAATCGCTGGGTATTAAAACTGGTTTAGGCCGAAAATATCGCGGACAAAATCGTTGTAAAAAAATAACGCAAGGGGAATCAATCAGCATATAAGAAGAAAACATTGCACCGCGGTATAAATCATCGTCGAGATAAATAAAGGTGTTCTAAATCTGCAGAGTTTTAAAGCATCGTCATTAAAAGTTTTAAATGCATGCTTGGACTACTAATTCCGCTTTTTAAAAATATGTACTACTAATTCGACTTCAAAAAGAAATTATTACTAATCCAACTTTGCACCACAAGATTTATTAAAATTAGCTATATAATTTTAAAAATCTAACAACTTCTATATGTAGAATTAATTTTTAGCTAATGCCTATTTTGAAAGCTTTTCGATTTTTTAGTAAATGTTTTTAGTTAATTCAAAAATGCAAATATAGAGGTAAAAGTATTCCTGTTTCCTTCTCGCGTTCACGAATCATTTTGCAAACGTATTTAAAGCCGTTAAAGTCTACAAACACATGTCTGCAAAGATTTGTAAGCACTTTATTTCTTAGCACGATCTTTTCCACGAAGATGTTTCAAAACTGCGAAGCATTTTAACCGCTTTATTTTCTAAGACGATGCTTTTTATCACAGTGTTTGTTTTCAAGCTGTAATGTTTTCTTCTTGATCTCTGTTCTCTCGGGATTTGTCCCTTTCTGTTATTCTTTTCGTAACGTTTTCGTCTGCGATTTTTTTGCCGCGACGTTTTCACCTGTATCCTTCAAACTGAGATTTCCAGCTGCTATTTGAATCTGCTGTTGCTATATTCAGAAGGAGTTGCTACATTCGGAAGGATGCACAGGAAGAATAATGCCTTGTGATACTACGAGTATAACTTACCGATCTTAAATAAAAGTTGCGACAATTTAGTTATTGTTTAAACAGTTTGGATTTTTAATTTGCATCTTTTCTATTCCATCTGACTTGCTCACGCAGCTCATTCTCTCTAGATGGATATGTAAATTTCTGAGACGAGCATAGGAAGTTATGTGCAACCGCAGAGTTACCTGATATCTCATGTCTGAGCTTGTCTGAAGTTGGCTGCTACCTGAAGAACGTCAGTCCGATTCTGGGCCTACGTCCTGCGCAGCAAGCTGGAGGTTGCAGCCATGAAAAATTAGCAGTTAGTAATTATTAATGTTTAAATTCTAGCCAATGTAGCTGATTCCAGGGAAGTGCTGTGCAAAACAGTAAACTGCGGTTAGAAGCTTAGCTCTTTACATTTAGAATTGTTCCTCTTACAGTATGACTGAAGTGTAAATTTTAGCACAATCAGGTGGATTGTTATCTGTATTTTTATGGTAATTCTCAGTTGAATTTTATTGTGTTCTTGTCTGTATGAACCTGTAAATATCATTTCTATCACAGTAAAGGAAACACAATGGCACCTAGATGAAAATATAAAGAATATATCATGATTCTTTCAAAATATAAGGAATATTTCACCTAGATGAAAATCTAAAGTGAATAAACTCACTTTCACTCACTTTTCAAATCTCACAGACAAGGTCACAAGGAAATATTTTTTTAATGTCTCTTTACATAATTATATTACTGATAACCAGTTTAAAGAATAGTTAGTAGTTCGTATCGTAATCAGTTTTTTATGCTTATTATTTATCCAAGCAAAGACGTTTTCGATATATTTTTTTCTTGCGTAAATAGCCTAATAAATTTATTGAAATATAAATGCCTAATTAGAGTTTTTAGCGCATAGCAAATTTTTTAACTTATTACTTTATAAGGTATTTCTCCTGCCTTGGCATGCCTTCGTGGTGTGGTGGTCTGTACGCTGGGCGCGTATTCCAGAGTTCCGTGGTTCGTTTCCCGAAGAACGCGTTGTTCATTTCCCATCTTTCCTGCTTCCAAAAAAATACCTAATGTCTCAACTTAATATTTACATTATTACATTATTAATATTTACGTTATTACAACTTAATATTTTAACTTCGTAATCAATAATGCAATATATTTGGTAGCATTATTAGCACTTGCATAAGTTCCAGAGTTTGTTTATTCTACCACTAATCATGTTATTTCTAAGAAAATTCTATTCATTGCATACAATATTACTTCTTCATACAAAGCAAATAATCTCAACTTATGCGTCCTTTCGATCACATGAATTTCCTAGCTATCTTTCAGTGTATCTACAAGTTCCCAGTTTTGGAAGAAAGACGCAATTTCTCAAAAATAGCGTCAGATTGGTAAGAAGCTGTGTAAAGTTAATTAAAAAAAATTATTTACTTTTACGTAACAAAAATAAAACCAAAAACATTAGAAGCAATTTGATGTATGTAAGCATGAAAAGAACTTGCTCATTAATTACTTGCGGATAACATACAAATACAACTTTCCTTTTCAAAAAAAAAAAAAGAAACACAATTTTTTTTCTAACCAAATACTCGGGTTATTTGTATGTGATTATGGCAAAGCCACAAGGGCTATCTGCCTAAAGGGAGGGATGCCTTCGTGGAGGGTTTTCTAAGGGAAACTGGCTCGTATACACGTTACACATGGGGGAAACCACGAAAACGCCCATGCAAGCAGCCCGTTTGCGGGATTCGAACCTCGTACCGAACTACCAGTGTTCAGCGACCTTACCGCTCGGCCGTTGGTTGGCCAAACATTCGGTTCAAAAAAGAGTTAAAATATTCTTATGACGCCAGTTTTTTTCCGCCCACCTTTGTTTAGTAACGACTAGGTAAAATGTTCAATATTTTGCATATAATATGCATAAATAGAAGAAATTGCTACGTACGGTTGATTAACACATTATTTCTCATGTTAAAATCTTTCCTGCTCTTCTGTTGCTTTGTGTACTCCAACAGAATATGCAAATGGAGTGAGTTTCATATAGAAAGGAGTTCAAGACTTTGGAGAGTATTTGGCAACATCCGATTGCTCATATGAAAGCTCCTTATTAACCGCTTCAGCGCTGTTGCTACCAGCTGACGCGTCTATTTGTAATGGTAGCTAGTTGGTTAGGCTTTAAATTCAGATGATGACCTGTAAATATCTTGAATTATAGTATCTGAACAGTCAAAAGTAGTGAAAGTTAATTCTGTTAATAGACTCAGTTTAATTTCCATTTGAAATTCAAATAAATCTCTTGCTTTAGGGATCTCCTAACTTTTATATTTTTTGAACAATCTAGATTATCGGTGAGGTGACGGGCTTTTTTATTTTTTGATGTTAAGTTCATAGAATGACATAATTAATAATATACAGAATGTACAAAAATGGATTTTAAAATTATAATTTGAAGCTATAAAAACTAATGATTATATTCTTGTGCAAAATATATAATTACTAAATAGAACAAACAACATTTTGAAATCTTTGGCACTGCATTTCACCGGCCATTGCTTCATAATTAGGAGAATATGGTAATATTCCTGCTCGTAAACGATAATCAATGTGTTCATCTTTAGTCGAAATTTGTGTTTTGAGTTTGTACACTCATCGTTGAAAACAATTACATTTGGCATTTTAAAATTTTGAACAAATAACCTTGTCAACGGGATGCCGATACCACACCTTCAAACTGACACGATCCCTAGCAAACCGGGATGTCTGCTAAGCCCATTTAAAATTATTAATAAATTTCTCTAACCCCTCTAATTAATTAGTAATTGTAATAAAATTTACATAACATTTTATTAAAAACTTAAATAATTATTTTATCGGCGCTGAACAGCAGCGTACATATGTAAAACCATTGGCGGGGACAAAGTAATCCGCAGGGATAATTTTGGGGACGCTTAACTTAGTTAATTTATAATATATTCATTCCTGTATTTACTTTGTTAAAAGGTAGGAAGTATCGGTAATTCGTCTAATAGTCTAGAACAGCGATTCTCAACAGGTGGTACGAGTACCATTGGTGGTACACAAGAGAAAAATAGATGGTACGCAAAGAAACAAAGAACGAGTATTTTTAACAATTAAATTCAAAAATTTCCTGAAGAAGAAGAACAATTGAAAGAAATTTCCTGTGATCGAACTCTAACTGAAGATTTCAAAAATAGCACACTTGTTAGCTTTCCATTGAACCGAAAAGAAGAATTTAAAGGCATTTCAAATAAAGCTAATGCCTTCGTGTAAGATTCTCTTAAAAAATGTCTCATGTTCATGTTTTATAAGGAAAAAAAACGAAAAATCCTATTCGGCCAGACCTTCCACAATTATTTCGAAGCCGGACCGGGTTCAACAACCTTACTGACTTAACCACTTCTAGACTGATTAATTCAAGAAAATAAACATACTGTAAAGAAAGTTAGTAACACAGCATGTTAACACAATTGCGAAACCAAAATGCAAGATCGTTTAGAAGCACCACAAGACAAGAAAGGTGCGAAAATAAAGAATAATAAAAGTATTTAATAAATGTCTAATAGTGAAGCCATAAGGAATCATGGCTATCCATTAATGTAAACATACATATCTGCATGAATACATTCGGCCATTCTCAAATCAAACGTAAGCCCACACATAAGCGCCTTCAAACCCAGTTTCTACTTACTGAAACAACGTTATTCTCTAAAATAAATTCTATGTAAAACGATTCAGTGGGCTATCATTTGGAATATTCAAAATACACACAGCAAGAGTGTACAAAAGCCAGATATTGGAGTGCAACGAATCTACCGACTTAATGCGTCCGTTTCACGAACCCGGGTTTCGTATTATTACAATTAAGAAATCTTCGGGATCTGTGCTGAATTGCGCGCATATTTCGACAAATCGTGTGTGTCACTTAGCAACTATGATGAAGATCTGCTATGAAATTTAACAAACAGGTTGCACAACCTCGGAGGGAAAGAGAGGTTCCTTAAATTCCTTTCTTCTGTGATAATTAACTACGGTGAGTTCTGAGAATAGTTATAATCTGGAGACATAATTCATGAAGATGGCGAAAAGCAATTTTCTATCTGGTAATTTGTTTTGTCTTGGTATTGGCGACACACTTCGGTAAGGAATTTAATATTAATGATAGAAGTGTAAAAAGTGCTAAATCTTCAGCAGGTACGGTAAAATAAAAATATATATGTTTAAATTCTATTGCAGACTAATAATAAATAAATTTTGCTGAAAATAAAAACCTAAAATTTTAAATGTAGCATTAAAAAGAATTTCAAAAAGAGTTCTCAAACTTAAACAATAAACAGACTAAAACAAATTCTATAAAATAATTCTAAATGAAATGTTTAACATATCCTTATAAATTAACTTATTGCCATTACATCTGATCGATATTTTCCCAAGTTGTTGCCTTCAAATAAGAACGGCAGACGAATTTTGCGGAAACTACTCCGATATAATTTTGCGAAAAGTAGAGCTTTTTAAATATAAATTTACTCGATAATCGTCAATGGGTGAACAACATAACTTACGTCCGCAACAACATACACAGCTGCCAGTAATGAATATTGAATTCAATGCAGATTTTGCGTCTGCGTTATTGCCATTTTAAGCATATCCGCATCAATAATTTAAGCCAATAACATATATAATGTTTCACTTATTAGCTGTCCCAGAATTCGCTCCTAACTAATTAAATTCTGCTATCATAATAAAAACTGCTATTTATGTCGACACCTTTTTATTTGTATTACTTACCTCGAAGAAAACCGTTTCGAGATGTATACTGTTTTAATGAAATTTGGTGTCCTAGTAAAATAGAACATATGACCACTCGAGCGACAGTCCTGATTTATGATTATCATGAGTTATACATACATAATATTGATACTTAATAGTTCTAATTTATGATTATTTACTACGAACCGTTTCCAATGGTTATAGTGTTCTGGTTTACAGGGTAATTTATAGGTATAGCGAAACAGTGAAGTTTATTCTGCATCATCAGTTATGCTGCTCAGTTATACTGCTCATCAGTTATCCAACGAGATCTCTTATCAAGTATCCTGTAGGTTCCAATAATGCCAGATTGATGAAGGGAAGTAGTAAGTAAATTTGATATACGATGCAAGCACTATGGTACAAAATGGCAGGGTTTTTAAATGATTTATTATTTACATTACATGACTTTTTTGGACTAATTCAACAAATTTCCATAATTTGTAAGAAAACGTGTGCAGCCTACTTAACATCAGATTTGTTAAAATCTTATTATTCACATTAACATTACGAACATTAATATTTACTTTTTTTAGAAATGTCTTTAACCGAATCGTCTTTTTAAAACTTCTAGAGCGTTACGTTTTACGTTAGGACAACCTGCCATGATTCTACCATTCATGAATGATGATGTTTCCTCTGCACCAAACATTGCAATACTCCAGACCACTACAACCATTTGTCATCCTTGACCACTACCTTTGATGATGACCACCATCCTTCGGTTTATCTTTATTTTTAAACCTATTTAAACTTACAGCATCGTAATAATTTTGATTTACCTATTGATGTAAACTTGTAAACATTTGGAACTCCAAAACTCTGGTCTGTGGATTGACGCTCATATGATCCTTAATCTGTAAGTAATACCTTACCTTGAAAGACACTTATAGGCATTCTGGCAGACGATAATTTCTATGCTTTGATTTAATTTTAATTTTAATATTTAGTTGACAGGGCCTGTCATTGCCAGTCGAGGTTAGTGGTGACCTACAAACTCATTATCATTTGGACGTCAACTCATAAATCATCGCCTCGTAGCTGTGCAGTACATTTAGATCGCACAGGCTAGAGATGATGAACTTTAACCACTGAATTACCAGTGGCCAACCACCTTGATGGTCACTATTGAGATTTAATACGCTGGTCGCACTGGTAACCTTCAGCATGTGAGTTACTGGTACCCCACACCAGTGATCAATCAACCGGTAAGCTACAGGAGGGGAATGACATTCGTAATTATCGTCGGTTTAAATTCCAAATCCTTCCAACTGATGCATTTTTATTGATAATATGTCCACTTAGTCATTTTTTAACATTTACAACATTATTTTTATTATTGAAAGACATTTCTTAATTATTATTTCGTATAATACGAATGTAATACAGAACGATTTTTTGAATAAAGAGCTGTTTGAATATATGCGGACTTCCATGACCTTCTAAAGTAGTTCAATATCCTAAAAGGTTGTAGGGATATCCTTATTATTTTTCATTAACCAGTTACTTTATGTTTTCAATTTTTAATGTCAATTGTTATTTCCTTTTCTCTACCAGAATGTAAATAAGGTATTAACAAAGGTAAATAAGGTAAACAGTATTTAAAGGAAGGTTTCAGAAGTTTGATTCACATCGGTTGTAGGGATATCCTTATTATTTTTCATTAACCAGTTACTTTATGTTTTCAATTTTTAATGTCAATTGTTATTTCCTTTTCTCTACCAGAATGTAAATAAGGTATTAACAAAGGTAAATAAGGTAAACAGTATTTAAAGGAAGGTTTCAGAAGTTTGATTCACATCGGTTTCTGCCTGCATGCGCGCACCGCACCTTTCTCCACAGTTCTAACAGTTTGAATTTCTTGGCTTTGTATTATTTGCTACTAATAATTGAATATCTACGCCGGTTAGGTTCTTGAGCCAACTTTGCATTAAACTGATTTTTGTAATATTTGACTTCTAGCTTATTTCAATTTAAATGTACATTTTTCTGTTACTTTAAGTAATCTCGCCATTAATGCTGGCTGAATGTGTAAGCACTAGGTGTGTCTTTTTGCTCATCTTTAGTCATAATAAAAGGGAACATCCTTCTCAAATCTCTGTAGTTAATTTTATACTTAGATAGTTCGAAACTAAACTCTAGATAGACTGTCAACCTACTTCGAATTAGGGTCCCGTTTATGATATCTATGAAAACCAAATTTTATAAGATAAACGAAACATCTTTTGAGAAGAAGATTGGCAACACTTTTGTGTTTTTCACTTGACAAGAGTTTGCGCAACATGAAAAAAATTAACACATGGAGGGATGTTTCAAAGATTATAACAAGTATATACTGTAACAAATGCATCCGAATTTCAACTTAACTAGGAGACCTTGTATCTAATTACTTAGATACAAGGTCTCCTAGTTAATTACTTAGATACAAGGCGTAATTCCTTCACGTACCTTCGTTTTCGATTGAGTATCATAATAATTCTCTCTGATAATGCTTACTTTGGGAAAATTCCCTGAAGTTTAAATTACACCTGACTAGAAAATGGAATTTAATTATTTCAGAAGTTCCTCGTCTGCAATGCCTCGTTGGTTGAAGTACTTAGCTTTATCGAGGGAGATATGCTTTCAGTAACTTCCGCGCAAGTTTCATGAAACAAATGCATTATATGATGATCCCGAATTGAAATTCATATTTAAATGATGACTTACGATTTCGTTCCACATATATGCAAGCCGTAAATGCGAGAGCTTAATCGGAAATGCTTTCTGCAATCATAATGCGGCATATTTGCATAAATAAATAATTATTTTATAAAGATTTGAATGTATAGTTCTCGTCGATGGAAAATTCGATATTATTTTATACTAGACATGCTTTTCGAAATGCTTTTGCGTTATGAATATTGTTTGATGTGTAATAAATAGCACATCATTTAACTTTTACTACTGTAAACAGACACTGCGGATAGTATATTATGAATATCACTGCTTTTTGCGTATTTTCGTTTCATTTTTTTTATTAAGAAAGTTGTAATCTCGTATTATTTCCTGAATTTTTGAATTTTCACATAGAATTTTATTTCTATATTGTACTAAAGTGGTTTGAAGTTTGTCTTACATTACTCGCAAAATATTTTCTGGGATTAAAAAAAAAAGCTTTTGAAACTGCTTATTCTTTTCAATTTACGATGACATTCTGTCAGCGGTAAAAAGTCACTTCAGCTGGAAATTTTCACAACATTTTGTAAGGGTCTCTTTTTATATTATGAGTATCACAGTGAGAACAAGTAGGTAACATTCTAAGACTGTTCAACTGCAAAATTTCAGACTCTGATTTCTGTATTCGCTGTCACCTGCATTCAGGGAAAAAGAAATGGTTATAGTGAAATGTTTTGTAATAGAATACAAATAACACAAAATGTATTTTGGATGTGTGCAAATGCTATATCTGTCTCATAGATGCAAACTGTGATCGGATGAATTATGCCAACGATGGCCTTCAGTGTCTAAAATTTTTACCAATAGAAACAACACCAAAAAAAAAAAAAATCTGAAAGCTTTCAGATTTTATATTACGCCCGAGGGGACTATTTTTTCATTTGCAGACACATACACGATTCGAGAGCATTTTGGCTGAGCCACTTTGTGTTAAAAATATTTAAAAACATCATATATTTAGAATTTCCGATATAGAGTCTCGCGCGCTGGAGATAAAAATGTTTTGTTCTCTACAGTGTTGCCACAGTTCGCTTTGAAATCTTTTTTTTAGTTAAAATTTCATTAAAGTTTCACCAAATATGAAATAGACAATAAAACAAATTCCATATTCGGGCTTCCCAAATGTTCGGTGGAAGACTATGTTATTCAAAATTCGAAGAAAATCCTGAACTATTTCGTAATCATATCCGTTGTCCACAAACTAAGGAAATGTGATTATACAACAGTCGAAAGTCGGATGCGGAGACCTGAGTCGTCACGAAATTCCATTAGTGTATTCTTAACAACCTTCTGCGAAGCAATGAGAAGAAACAGTCAATATTTGCGGTTTCTTGTAAAGAAGTTATCAATTTTTGAAACGAATTGTAATGCAAGATGAGAAATGCTTACTCTACCACAATGTTAGCACTAAGGACAGTGTGTGGAATGTGTCAGGCAGTGTGTTAAGCCAATAACATCAAAAGTAGTTCTTTGCAATTTTAAAGATAATTGAATACTTTTAATGATTTTTTGCCATGCTTCTACTGGTTTTTATTATTTTAAAAATTCTGTGTAATTAATTTATATTTAAAAGTACAGTCATTGTATAGCTGTCAAACTTGAAACCATTAAAATAGAAGAATTAATAGTTTCAAACTGGAGGTCGTAATTCGGATGATACATTTTCATCTAAATTTTAGAAAATGCAATAAAAATCAGGCTTCAAAATATATTTCAGCAAAACTTTTGAATGCCAGAATTATTATATGAGTTTTATTTTATAACGTTTCGAATTTTTTTAAAGAAAATTTGAAGCTTGTATGTTACGCAAATGATTTTAGATACGTTTTGTTTTACTGATTATTTCCCTGATATAATATTTAAGGCGACTTGCTGAAAATTATAACTATAACCTATTTACTTTTCATTTCGTCACATTATTCTGTAAAAATTTGAAACATTAATGAAAGATATTACATTATGCTGAATAGCAATAGCTTCGTTTTTTTCTCTTGGCCATCAATATTTGACACCGATTTCTTGGATATGATTAAGGCAACTAGCAAATGAAAGAGAAATAAAGAAGGTACGTTGGGCAATTTTATAGTTTTTAAAATAATAATATCAATAGCAGTACCAAAAATATAACATCACAAATACTACACGAAATAAGGTTTTGCTTACAAAAACAAAATAAATCAAATAAATAAATTAATAAAACTTACTTATTTACTTTCCAGTACTAAATAATAAAATTACAAACTAAATTTCGATTCAAAAGGAAGAAATATTTAGTTATACTAAGATCACTTTCATTTTTATACTGTCAACTGCACTATTTCAAAATCCTTGAATTTATAGACATACTGTCATTTTTGTGTTTTATGTGTTGTTTATTTAACATTCTTCAAATGAATGCTTTTTATTTCCTTCTTTTCAAAGTAGAGAGTTTTCATATATGCTTGATAAATAAAAGCAGCTTTCAATGAAACGTAAGATACAGAACTATTTACTGTTAGAAGATCGTTTGCATTACATGTACAGGTTTAAATGTTGAATTTGATAATGGAGGATTACTTTTTGCTACTTTGAGAGTTCTGTAAAGCTATATACATCGAAAACTATTTAACGAATAAATTAAAATTTTCGCAGTTATTTAATGAAAGATTTATTTAAATATACGCTTTTATGCATCGCATTTTAAATAAAATAAGAGTGAGTTATCTTTAAGTTAAACAAAATTAGCTACTATTTCAACAAATTTCACATGAATTTTTATAGTAATATATCCGGAAAATATTCTTCTAACTATAAAATGAAATAATGGAAAACAGGATTGTTTCATCGAATAAGTATATCAGAAAACATCAAGTCTTGCACTAATGCATTCTTTCCTAATTCTCTGTTGTCAGATGTATGATCTTATTTTCTAGCAAAGGAAATTCCATATTTACATAAAACTGAGTTTTGAAATGCCTATTCCTTCTCATATAATAATAGAATTCGGCTGTGTAACTACTTGGTGCACATTTCAGCTCTTAGTTTTGTAGTTTGATGGTAGAAAAATAATTGTAACCAATATCTGCCAAGAAATAAGAGTATGCACTTTATTTCTTTATTTAATTTTTTCTCTTGTAAGTAGAAATACAAGAACATGTGATATCTTTTATTTACATTTCACGAGGAGATTTTTCTCAGCTTTTAAAGTATTATTATTCTTTTACACGATTTTACTTAACCCGGTTTCTTTGTTTGTTAGTTTCGTTACTTTGGGTTGCATCTCGAAATTAATTTTAGACCATCTTTTAAAGGTCCGAAGGTTTTTGTTACATTTTTCTAAAAGTGAACTCATTGTTTTCAAAATTTGAATTATCTTGTATTGATTATCATGGTTAACTTGCATTTTAACTATTTGTTACAAAAACTAAAATGTAGTGGATGGTAAGTCATCACTATCTCTAGTTGATAGACTGGATCTCGTGCTTTTCCTCAGTCACTCTTTAATCGAAGAAGAATATAAGGAATTATATAACATTTTCTCTTGTGTATTCTCGTAATATAAGTAATTAAGCATGTCCAGCTTGTATTATAAGTAGTGTCGTTCAAACTCTGGAGGTCCTATTCTAAATTTTGAAAAGATAAAATGGTTTAGCATAATAACATCTAAAATCATGAAAGATTAAATATTTTGTCTAAAAATGATTGTTAGATATTTTATGCAATTCGAAAATGTCTTAACGTCAAAATTTTAAAATAATGTTAAATATGAACGAAAAAACTTTCATTTCGAAGACTATTTGTAGACCTATGCGATGATGTAAGGATCGAAATTTGGCAAAGATTTATTTAGAAATAAACAAGGATTTATGAGACACATTCAATATTAAAAAACATATCTATATAGAATATGAAAGTATTCCATTTAACGTTTTATATTTCATCGCAAATATTTTGATGCAAAACATTTCAACAAAATCGGACCTTTAAAAGATGGTCTAAAATTAATTTCGAGATGCAACCCAAAGTAACGAAACTAACAAACAAAGAAACCGGGTTAAGTAAAATCGTGTAAAAGAATAATAATACTTTAAAAGCTGAGAAAAATCTCCTCGTGAAATGTAAATAAAAGATATCACATGTTCTTGTATTTTATTCTTTCCAAAATTAAAATAATTTTATTCCAGTTTAGAAAAAAACTCAATTCTGAACAGATTCCCTCTTTAAAGTGTCTCTAAAATGGGAAAGAATAGACAAATTCTTATAAGCAACAAGAAAGAAATGCAATGCTAAAAGAGAATTGGGAAAACAAAAATCAAAGAATTGTTTCTCAATACAAACTGCTTAAATTATTCAAAATATATATATATTGCATTTGTCCTTCTTAAACTGATTTCCCTAATCGATTCCAAGAAATGCATTCCAATGAAGCATTTTGTTTATAACGACTATAAAAATCGGTATCGTCTGAGTCCAGTCATTTAAAATACTGTTTCAGAAAATGCTTCGGAAATACGCCGACTAATTCAACATTCTCTGCCATCTGAAAAGGGAATACTGCATAGTACTAACTCCATGCTCCAAGATCCGATAACTGATTGCCTCGCTTAATAATGCGTGATCCCTTAAGCATTCAAGGGATGGTCTCCAAGGCGTGCAGTATGCTCTAATTAACTAGCGAGTTATGTGATGAACTGCATCTATTCGCATCAGCACAGTTAAGGAAGGAATAGAGTTTATAATATTTGCAAACTCGGGCTGAGAAAACAAGTGATGTTGCTAGATCGGCAATTGATACAGCAAAACAGTCGATGTTCCTCTGCCTTGAAGGACTCTATTCGTGAAAGGTATTTCACGCAATAAAGTTATTTCAGAGATTTTTGCCTTCAGTCAGTTGCCAGAAGAATGCAATCACAATAGGAGGCAAATGAATAATAGTGCCACCCAGACTGTATAGTGGTTAACCAGACTGTATAGTGGTTAACCAGACTGTATAGTGGTTAACCAGACTGTATAGTGGTTAGAGGATCCGATAGCGATACCGAAGTGCCCGGGTTCGAATCCCCGAGAAGACATGGATGTTTAATTATCTGTCCCTTCCTAGGAGGTAAGGGTGGTCGCCTACTAGGTGCCTCCACAATAAAATGGCTACCACTTCTGGCCTTAGGTGTGGCCAGTGCTGATGAGGCAAGTGTTCGACATTCAATTTAAAAAAAAAAAAAAAAAAAAAGAATAATGATATATTTTACATCACACTCAATATGATCAGTTTACAGCGAAACCTAAATGTCTGTTTTCCTGGTTACGAAATTATCCTTGAAATATTACACCTTGTCTCTCCCCTAAAGAAAGAAATGAAAGAATGTCTTCTGTTTCGATTAGTATCCTCAGAATATAGCCAATTTTAGTTCTTCTTGCTCAATATAGAACAAATGAAATTAAATACAACTCAAATAACATACTATTTAAAGCTTCACAATTTATTATGAAATGAATATTATACAAATTTATGCAGGTGAATCGTGATATGGATACCATTAGATACAGGTGAATCACTTCCAGAGTGGCTCACGAATTGGTACAAAATAACAACGTACACTTTGGGCACAAAATAACAAGGTACACTTTGGGTACAAAATAGCAAGTTTGTCACTGTTTTTCTGACACAAAGTGCTCAGACAAAATACATAAGAAAGCAAAATTAAAATGTTATCTTGCTTTTTACAGTGTTAGGCATAAGAGATTTATTAGTCCAAAAAGGCAATTTTCCCAGTAGGACTGTTAATTTTATTTTGGCATTTTGCATCGATTCACGATAAGCGTTGTTTCACTTTTCAAATTGTTGCCACCAAATATTATCGCCCTGTATATATTTAAAGAAATTAAATAATGAAGAATCTGCATAAGTGCATGCATATTTCTCACACTGTGATAAAACAACGGTACGTAGAGCCATCGAAATTGAATAACACAATCTTCCATAGAACATGGGCATGTGAAAGCCCTAATTTGAATTTGAAATTTGTTTTATTATCGATTTCATATTTTGGAACACTTCAACGAGTTTTTGATTAACAAACTCAACGATTTCAAAGCGAGTAATAGCAGCACTGTACGAAAAAATAAATTTATCTCCAATTCGGCGAGACTGTACATCGGAAATCCTAAAGATATGCTCCTTTTAAAATTACTTTGCGGTATTGCTGTTGAACTGAATTTTATGCTTTAAGTGCGAAGAACGTGATATTTAATAAATAAAGGTAACACACACAAAGGGGTGTTAAAATAACACCCCTTTGGACGTAATTTAAAATTTGAAACCTTTAATTTTTTTTCTACAAGTTTATTCAGGTATATATTTTTGGAAAAAATTTTCATCATAAAATCATTGCTTGAGGATTTTATCAGTATGCCAAGGAGACTTCACCTCAAACCTCCCATCTGGTCTACGCCGGTGTTCCGCAAAGGGTCCATCCTAGACTCGTTCTTATACCTGATGTACGCACACGATTTTTTAAAATTCCCAGACAAGTAGAAAGCCATGCTACGCAAACGATACGACAGTTGTCATCCATTCCAGCTTACGTAACCATGCGCAGGAAAGACTTCAGACCACAATTCCAGACACTGAGCTGTGGCGTAACAACTAGAAGACGAAAATTAAACTTGAATAATAACAAATCCTCGCAATAAAGGAAGTACAAAGCCAGAGACACTTTAAAGAGTAAAGTTATTCTTTTTGGAAAACAAGTTCCTATAGTTAACTCGCCACATATTTAGGAGTCAGCATAAACTGATTCTTTATATTATCAACATATGTTAATAATTTACGGAATTATTCGGAAGCTTCTTTTTACTTGTCTCAAATACCTCAATAGTAAGTCTTGCCCATTCCGATTTTTGCCTGCACCTCACTTGTCTGTACAAGGGCAAATGATCTGAAGTAAAAAAGAAAGTAATCTGAAGGGATTGCATGTTCTTGAAAACAAATTTCTGAGAATAATCATTGAAGCTCCGTACTTTAACCGGAATAAAAACCTGCTTAACGACCTGAAAATTATAACTGCTAAAGATTACCTTAACAAACTTAACAAAAATTTGTATTCAAAAGCTAGAGTCAACATTACAGCAAATTGCGTACAAAATTATTCTGGAAGACGTTTGTCCATTACATCGCATCTCATGAGACAATCGGATTTATTTGTTTAAAAGAGCGCATACCTTCACATCTTCATGTAAATAGATTGCAAATCATACAGTTCATTGCAATGTACATATTTCATCAATGTTACTACATTATTAGTTATTTCTTTACCGTATTATTTTGCAGTTAGGTTAACAACGCATTAGTTTCTTCATGATAAATTATATCTAATTAGACACATAGTTGCCAACTTGAGCCATCGCACCTGCGTCACGGCCCTGTCTGCGTGACCGAAGATTTACTACTTCTCTCCTCATCACCTCTTCCCAGCCGCCACATTTCCAGACTTGCACTGCATCTCCAATTTTTATAAAGTGTCTTAAACTTATTTTTCTCTCATTCCCAAATTCTTTTGTTCCGGGAAGCATCATTATGTAAAACTACAATATAATGATCCACTTGGAATTCTCTTAGGTTTTTTGGAAAGGGTTACAAAAGTAATATAATTTTCAGTATATCTAGTGCAGTGTCGCAACAAAATGATGGAGTATCATCTGACACAGAGGAATGGGCTTTACCATCCTCCAAAATATGTGGCTCCTGTTTAGATTATTGCCAAGATGGCTAGAAAGTTTCAAATGTCGCTAAGAGTCTGTAGGGTTTTGGTAGTATCTCTTGCAGCTTACAGTAACAACAGATTGACGATGGTTCTCTGCGGTATATCCTGGGCAGACTTTACTGTGTAGTTAGAAAGAGGGCATTCAGCAGAAAGACTTGTAGACAGACGTGTTCAAATTGAATGTAAATTTTATTGGTAGATACGAACTAATTATCAAACATGTTTTACATTACACATGATCATGGGCAAAAGACGCATGCCACAATTTTATATAGAGCATCAAATTTTAGTTAATGGTACAGTTAGTAGCACGACAAAGCAAACGGAGTTGCACCCTGAGAGAGGTATTTAGAAATGTGGTCATCCCTAAAATATTATACGACGTCGGAGCTTGGGGCTGCCGGGCAGAGGAGGTACTTAGGAATAGAATGAAACTAAACACCCTGCAAAGAGACTGGATGGTTGTCATTACAAGAGCCTTCAGAACCATTTTGACTGATGTTGCCTGCGTCCTTGCGGATGTTTCGCTCCCTCGATTTTATGGAAATTATACTCCAAAAATTTTCTATTAGCTAATACAATTATTATAGATACTGAAATTGGACGAAAAGTATTCACGAGTAAGACCTTTCAACAAGAGAATGAGGCTATTATTCACCAGTGACACGATTTTTTTTTATGATCTTGATTTTCCTTCTCGTGGCGAAACAGACGTTTTTACAGGTGGTTCTAGACTTGATGGGAGAGTGGATAGCGACGTGGTAATTTATTTTCATGAAATGGAGATAGACAATGTGAGAATAACACTTAAACCAATGAATTCGATTTATTAACGAATACGCATTGACAGAAGCTTTGAATTGGATTAATAAAAAATTAACAGTTCCATGTTTTATAAATATTTATACTGATGCGCTATCTGTGCTACAGACACTCGCCCAATCAGATCATATAGATTGACTGATTAATGAAATAAAAGACTTGTTTAAAAAAGCTGAAACAAAACATATTGTTAAATTACACTGGGGGAAAGCACATAGTAAAATTGTCGGAAATGAAATGGCTGATACCCTTGCTAAAATGGCAGCAGTTGGGGATGGGACCGATAATTTTGATATCCAAGATTTTTTTTTTTTTAATTTTTTTTTAAGACCGTTGCTGAAATGGAAAACTAGATTTATACAGAATGGAATTTTTGCTGGGAGTCGTCTAATAAGAAAAATAGTTAATGAAAAATATAAAACAGGAAGATGAATATTATAAATAATGTTATCATAAATCAGGTGCTGACTAATCATGGGCATTTTCTGGCTTATTTTAATCCATTCCATCTACAGAATAATGATAAATGCTTCATATGAGACAAGTTTGGGGATCTCAGGCACTTCGTCGATGAATGTACGCTTACCCGGAGTGCAAGAGAGAAATATAGAAAGAATTTTAAGGAAAATCTTTAAGGGAACTATTCAAATTTGAAAGATTTTGCAGAGACAATAATGAAAATTATAAAGATAGAATTGGAATTTGGCACTCAGACTCAGATTTTGGAATTTTTTGTATTTTCTTATACTTATTTTATTTTCTGGCCAGTCCCATTTTTTGATCATACGGCCAGCTTGTACCAGGTAGCAGGATCGGAGCTGTGCCCTTATAATAGTAATGATATATACATAGACACACCCATATATATATAATTGAAATTGAAAGCTAATAAGTACTGTGCTGTAAGATCTATTTGGTCTTAAAAAATTTTTGCGCAATATGCTGCAAAAATTATGAAATAATAGGAAGAAAATTGTAGTGAGCTCGCCAAAAAGTTACCAGGAGCTGTGGCTCCGAGAAATATTTCAACGCAGTATTTTTTAAAATAATGACATTGAAGGGTGAAAAAATTAGCCTACATGCGAAATAAAAAGCAGTATATAAAAAACTGTTAAGATCAATCGTTGGAAACATATGAATGGCAAAAAATACAGTAAAAACCTATCGATGTGATAAGTGAAAAGTTAACACATATAAAAAACTGATCGACGGAACAAGTTAAAACAAAATTAAAACATATGAAAAATATAAAATTACAAAAATTATAAAAATTACAAAGCGGAAAATGGTAAATTAGCCTAACTCGACCTCACACCTGGCTTTTCAAGGGAAATTTCAGTTGGACGTCGAACCAAGCTAACACCATTACGCGTTTCGCCGAAACAGACAATTGAAGCTCTTGTGTGACGAAAAAAATTTTTAATTAATATGAATTGTCCCAAAAAATCTTTTGGAGCTTCACTTCTCTGTTCCAATTTCCCGTTGCGTCCGCAAAAAATGACACAATAAGGTGTAAAAAAATGTAAATGCAACTCCAAGTGTAGCTAAAATTAAAATAGACATAAAATAAATAGCTGTCTGCTATTAGTCAAACTATACAATAACATTCGGGCTGGACCTGCAAGCTTAAATAATTTAAACTTTATAAATTTTATAGTACTGAAATTAAATTCTAATGAAAACAAACGCTGTGAGTCTTGCTAAGACCAACTAAAAAAAAAGCACAACGGGAAATTGCAAGAAATACTAGGGCAAAATATGGAAAAACCAAAAAGCAAAAAAATTACATTTTTTGTTGCATCGCCATCATAGGTTAGTGCAATGCAAGATGTAAATAAATTAAATAGCCTTTTTATTTAAACTAGAAAGACACAAATTAAATTTTAAATTTTAAAAGCAATCCTAGGAAAAAATAATCTGTGTCTTTAACAGTCCAATCCCTATAGGTCCTTTTGCACTTTTACTTTTCCCAGTCCCACAGTACGTGAGAGAATAAAAAGAGGGCTCTCTATACCTATTACACATGCAAAAAGAACATTTGGAATAGAATGTTTTCAAAGGAAACTAAACCACAAACACTAAAAATTCGTATGACACCATTTCTAAAAACAAAATTCCATATTGAAAATTATTTTCAATGTTTGCAGCTCTAAAAAAGGTACTTTTTTGAGCTCAAATGGCTTGTTAAAGAAAAAAAAGTCTTAAAAGATGTATATTATAATCATGAAACAGGTTACTGTTGGCGTGAAAGAACTGCAGAGGGAAAACAATGTAACTCAAAAAGAAATTGAAAACTTCTGACATCAACAAGATGTTTATATAAAATATAAGCCGCTCATTAAAAATTTTTGAAGGAGAAGAATGTATGTTCCTAGCACTGACTATCAATGTCTAGCAGAGATAAGTTTTACAGCCGTTTAATAAATATAACGAAGGAACGAATTATCTATTAACCGTAATTGACTGTTTTAGTAAATATGCATAGGATATACTATTAATCAGGAAAACAGAAAATTAAGTTGCAAATGCATTTAAAAAGACTTTAAAAAATTAATTTTCATAAGGTTTCAGGCAGATAAAGGTACAGAGTTTAACAACAAAAACACTCAACAGTTCTTTAAAGATTGGTTTACCACAGAAAATATAGAAATTAAATGTGCTATAGTCGAAAGATTTAACAAGACTTTGAATGTAAAGGTTACAAAATATTTGGATGCAAATGGAACTAAAACATATATAGATGTGCTAAATAAATTATTTATAAGTTATGATATTTCATAACATCGATTGATAAAAATTATATTTGTGGAAACTTCTGATTAACATAATGTAATTGTAGTTTATAAGAATTTACATAAGCCTATAGAAAATAAAAAATCCTAAATTTAAATTAGGCTATACCATTTAAATTTCTAAATTTAAATTTGCTTCTTTTAGTGGCTATGACCATAAATTTACAGGTGAGATTTTTATTATTTCTTAAGTTTTACGCACGGATCCTCCTATTTATAGCTTAAAGAGGAAATTTCAACCACGTTTTATGAAAAAAGACGAAATATGATGATAGAAAAGATGAAATTTATAAAATTGAAAAATTTATAAAGAGAAAAGGCAATAAACTCTTTGTTACTCTTTTTTAAGTGGAAAGGTCATCCAGAAAGTTTTAGGGCCCACTAGCGGCCGAGCGTTAAAGCCACTAAACACTGGTAGTTCGTTCCGAGGTTCAAATCCTGCGAACGGGCTGGTTGTATAGGCGTTTTCTTAATTTTTCTCCTGTGGAACGTGTATACGAGCCAGTTTCCCTTAGGGAATCCTTCACGAAGGCATCCGTCCCCATAGGCAGATAGCCCTCTAGGCCTTGCCGTAATCACAATCACATATCCAGAAAGTTTTAATACATGGACTAATGAAAAAAAAATTAAAATATTTTACATATAAAAAATTATTTTAAATTGCTACAGAATGCTTGAAAGATGTTACAGATTGAAATGAGGTGTTCAAATATCAATTTCTTTCAAAACCTTTCATAATTAATTATATTGATAAAATAAAATAAATTATATTGATAAAATAAAATAAATTATATTGATAAAATAAAATTAATTATACTGTTAAAATATTAATTATATTGATAAAATGACACGTTGTGGCATCTAAAAATAGACTTTCCAGAAGAAGTCATTGGTGTTATCTTCAGAAAAATGATTTTAAAGCATTTATCTAAAACTAGCAGCGTCGCTGCCAGCCTTCGCCTGGCTTTTAAATGTACCGGGAAAATGGCTGAGGGGAACACCAAACGTTAAATTTAAAAACTGCGTAGAATTTTACTCTTCAGAAAAACTTCATTAAAAAAAGTTATTACGTATAACAAAATTACAATGAAATAAGCAATATCCCTTAATACAAATATTAATTATCCTAATAAATAAATTAACCAACTTCCCTTTCCAAAATCTTAAGAACTCAAATCGTATAAAGGAGGTTAAGAACTTTGTTTCCTAAAAAAAATCACTCAACTTTATAAAGACATCAATAAAAATGTATTATATATATATATATAAATGACAATGAAGTATGTCAATCTCTTAAAAACAGTGACATAAGAAATACGATGAAACATTGTTGCCAAACCCATATTTCTAAAAAAATGAAACTATTAAAAATGATGCGATTTCATCAAAAATCTATCAACAACAATAAGAAAGGAAAATTGTTGCCAAAATCACATTTTTAAAGATGTGAGAAGTGTACTCGGAAGCTTCATTTAAAAAAAATTTAAAAATACAAAATATTATCATTTTTTCAAAATTCTTTTTGTAAAAGGAGTCGCAAGGATGAAAGTTTAACCTGTCCAAAAATCAAAGAAAAATAAACTGTACGCTTTTAAAAATATTTTTTTAGAAAAAATCCCGTTGAAAAGGTGCTAAACTCAATTTTTTAAATAAATTCGTATTTAATCGATTTATTGAAACAAATTTATTTTAAGTTCGTAAAATAATTAAGTGTCTACGTTTCATGACGATGTGAACATGAAGTGTGTAGGGTAAAATCTCGCTTTCCTATAGCCCATTATGTCTCAAAATGACACGATTTCGTCACAAAACAAAATAAAAAAAATTCTAATTCGAATCTCGAAAACATCGCTTCGAGGTGCACTGGCTCTTGTCTAGATGCACCTATGTACCAAATTTCGTAGCCGTGGGTCTATTAGCTTACTCGCAGCGCGAACAAAAGACACACACACACACACACAAACAGACTCTTTCTTTTATTATATATAGAGATTGTTCAAAAATCTATTACTTTTAATTTATTTTTTAATCATTTGTTCCACTTTTATACATTTTATAATTCGATTTTTAAGTATATTTTTTCTACCTTCATCTAGGTTTATGCATTTTTTAATTAAATTCTTATATATATTTTTTATCTTCATCCATTTAAAATTTTTTTTCATAATATGTGCGCTCCATATTTTTAATGAAGGGCGTTCTATTTTCTACTATTTTTTTAATCGTTCATAGATTTTTAATTAGAAGAATGTGATTTCTGCACGTCATTTTTTTAAAATTTTTTGTCATCGTGTTGTTTGAGAATCTGGAAATCGTAAAAAGTGCTGATTGAAGTTCATTATGCTTGTCCTCATTTAATACATTTTTCATTTATCGTCCTTTTTGCTCTTTTTATTAGAAAATATGAAATTTGAAAGTTTGATTTGATAAATAAAGAGAAAATTTCAAAAGTTAACAAAATCTTTAATTTTTAACCATTGTAAACGCAATATTTTCATTTTTAAAGCTTGTTTTATTAAAAAATTTGAGGTGTCTGAACTCTGTTATTAGCCTCTTGATTTAGTTTGTAAAGAATTTAAGCATGCATTACGATATAAAATGCGTCATTTAAATGTACAACGATTTTCTTTCCGAGAACCTTCTGAACACACTTTGTCAAATGCAAGTTACTTTTGCATTGTTTGAATTATGTATAGTAGAGAAAGCCTCAGATTTTATTTGAGGGCGGTAGTTCAGATTTCTTTTTTTTTGGGGGGGGTCTGCTCCCTCACCCCATACGAGAGAATATAAATAAACTTAAACTTTCAGGTTTTCAGTTTATGTTTTGAAAGAGTTGAGTATTCAGGAGGAAATGAACATTTTAATTTAAATGCTGTAATTAAAAAAAGCAGATGAAAAAATAATTAAGTTAAAGGAATATTTAGGGCTGGCTTGCATTTTTAGTAAGGTGAATTTCCAATTGCCTATTATTATTTTAAAAAATTATAAATGAACAGTAAACAAGTTGCAAGTGCAAGTTTAGTGCAAGTGCAAGTTTAATTTTAAAATGTTTCTTCCTAAAGTTGATCAAAATGAATTCTTTTTGCAGTATTATAAAAAATAGGGTATTATTTACATCCTAAAATTTAGTGAGTCGGAATTAAATAAAGGTATGTAATAGAGGGCTTTAGAAACATATTTCGTTAATTTGAAGTATGCATTTTCTATGAAATTTATTAGTAATGTTTGTAAAATAATACTTTTGGAATATTATTAATTAATAATAATGTTCATAAAGTTTGCCAGTTGAATATACCACAAATTAAATAAATTAAAATTATATCATCTAAATAGATTATTGAAAAGAGTTAAAGCAATTTTACAGTTGATGCCGTAGGGCACTAATGACCGGTTGACGGTCACTGAGATAGAGTGATACACTAAACCTAGATACATTTTAAAAATAAAATTCAATCGAAAATCACCTGCATCTTTCATGACAACTGGCCTATTGGTTTGACCTTCAACCCGCAGTTTGATATTCAAGCCTGAAGTAACAGGATGTGACTGAAGTAACAGAAGCCACTGAAGTAACAGGATAAATCAAATTTTGATAGCCTTTTATTATTAAAGCAAAGGATAGCAGCTCTAGTCAAAGCTTTGGTCAAAAGTCACTTACGTGATGAGAGTTAAATTGTTGGTTGATCAACCTCTAACTTATCACTGTGTTGTGATATTGCTTGTTAAGACTAATATAATCTGAAGAACACCAGTGAGCGTCACGAGCAATGGTTATTAGTGATCTGTTATGTGACAGTTACAGTGTAACATTTCAGTGTTTTGTGCAGTGCCGATGTTGCCAGTCGAGCTTTTGAGAAATGCATGGTAGCTTAACATAACTACAAAATAAAGTAACATAACGTTAAAAGAAATTTTGGAAAGTCTACTCTAAGAAAATTTCTAAAATAGACAAGAAAAGGCAAAAAATCAAATAAATTCAAATTGTGAGTATTTTTATTTTTGCATAGGAAATTGAAATGTGTATCTTTGCGACATTAGATAAAGTAATTTATTTAAGGTTTAGTAAATGTCCTTACGAATGTACTAATGTTGGACAAAAAGTTTTGCAATTATAATTTTCCCTTTCAATTGACATATTGAGAATTGTTCTCAGCTTTAAGATGAATAACACAGAAATAAAATGCTTCGCAGTCCATAAGTCATATTCTCTGTTCCTCATGATCTTTCGGCTAAAGTATCTCTTGAAATTCGAATATAACGTTTCCATACTATACTCCAGAATTCGATAAATCGCAGCTGGAGCCTTTGAACAGCTTGATGGGAACATGGAATGACCCACTTTCGAATCATTCCATTGTTTCGAAGTCGCCAGAGCTTCTCTATAGCATTCCGTGCTCCGAACTTCAATGGTACTTCCAGTGTGCAGGTGTAGCCTCCTCGTAGCCCCCTTTCTCGCATTCCATCGATGCCCCCGCATTCTTGGAGGGAATTCCCGTTCCTCTACTCGCTTGGTATTGTGCTCTCTTCGATTAATCGATTTCATAGCTGCGAAAAACCAATAGAGGACTTCGGTATCGAAAATACAGAAACCCAGGCAACCGGCTTTCCAGGTATTCAACCCTTTTGATAGCTGCAGAGAGAAGATCTGTTTCTGGAGGGTGACCATCGTCGTGAGAATAAAAGAGAAGTTGGAAAGCAGCCAGAGTATGATGATATGTAAATATAAAGTCTTGGAAGGAAAGAAATACCTTCCCTGGGGTAGGAGAAAATTTCTAGTATCGATTTTAGAGTTAGATTTCATTACTCACTCCATTACTGGCAGATATGATGGAAAGCTTAATGATATTTCCTTCTTTGTATAACTTGAAAAAGATAATGCAAAATTATTTTGAGTTAACGAAACGTTATGCTTCTAGGAATTTGTCATATTTTAAAAGCAAATGAACAAAATCAACGTAAAAATTAGCGCTTGTAAATACAAAAGTTACTGCTATCAGCATTTCGTTCAAACTCGTTCCAACTTTAACAAAACGCCAACTTTATTACTACTTTGCGCATTCCACTTTTATTATTACTTAGAGAAAAATAAAATGTTTGTACGGAAGCAAACACAGGGAGCTTAGAATAAGTTTTATTATATTTCCGGTAGGAGTGGATTAGAAGCTTATAGTTTTATTTTCGACCAAGGCCTCCAATTTTCGAAGTTACATACAATAGCTTTTGCATGTTCTGTAAGCAATAACTATGTATTAATAAAATGTATTATGTATTAATAAAATTGAAGTCAATAATACATTTTACGATTAGTTGGGATAACATTTTAAGTTGATTCCATTCATTTGTTTACTATACATAATGAACAATGATATGTCCTTACTAAAATTGTTGTCTTATTTACTCTTCCATTTCTCCATCCCTCTTTCTAGAATTTAAAAATTGATTAGAAGTGCGTAAATATAGCTACAGGGTGAACCGTAATATCTACCAAAGACTTGGCCATTGAATTTCATTCCATAGCTCCAAAGATTGCACGAGCAGAAAACTATGTCTCAGGGGTCAAGTTATTTTAGAGCGAGTCGTAGTTTTCCTTCCTTTTAGATAGACAGAATTCTTTATATTTTCAGCATTTGACTTTTTAGGAAGTAAAATGGCATTTGCTTGTCCCTTCTACAGAAATCGAACTTCATAAAAATGTGAACAAAAAAAAATTATAAAAATTTTCAGATTTTATATTACACATAAACACGTTCCGAGAGAATTTGAGCCAACACCACATTGTGCTAATATTATTTAAAAACAGAATAACTTTAGAATTTCCGATAGGTAGTATCGGGCGCTGGAAGAAAAAATAATTTATTCTCTACAGTGTTGCCTCTGCTCGCTTTGCAATCGTACAGTTTTAAATCCAAAATTCGTAAAACTTTTACAAAGTATGAAATAGACAATAAAACCAATTCGAAATACCAAATTCGGGCTCCCAGGTTTCCATGTTCGGGTGGAGGACTTTGTTATTCAAATTTTGAAGACTTTAGGTAACGTTGTTTGTTCACAATGCGAGAAACATACATATATTCGTGTAGCTTCTTAATTATGTAGTTTCTTTAAATATAATACAAGGCGATAATATTTGTTGGCAGCAATTTGAAAAGTGATTCGAAGCAAAAGGCCACTTCAAGACTAATAGCCTTTCTGGGAGAACGCGCATTTGGGCTTATAAGTACGAAAATATAATGGCTGTTAAAAGTAAAGGCGTCAAAAATTTTGAACAAGCACTTATGTTACAACACTTGTAAGGATCTTAAGTTTTACTAACGTTTATTTTATTTTAAATCTTTACTATCACTTCTTATTTTCTACTTCCGGCCAGAATTATAAGCGTGAAGGTTTTTATGCAAAGTTTGTCTGGCGAACGCCAAGTATTTAAGTTGTGGCCTTTTGCCAAGCGAGAGAGAGGAAGCAGTTGAGTCAAAGCAGGCCGCTTACCTTAGAAGTTACGCAGTTGCTGTTTGCCTTCCAGGCCAGAGGTTTTTATCCTCTTGATAAATTAAACGTATTGTAGTGTTCACAGTCTCTGTGCTACATACGCTTCCTGTTATTATAAGGCCAATCTTCCACGTGTATTATTCTAAAGTTAAATTAGAGTTTAGTTTTATTTTTATACTTTTACGTTAGACCCCAAGTGGCGGGTCAGTGTATTCCGAAGTACGGAAGTTATTGTATGTAGAGAAAAATAAAGGGTTTTGTATACCCTTCGTCTGTATCCTGTCTACTTACCACAATTAGTGAACATAGCTTTAGTAAGCTCTCTGTTCCGAGTCAGGAGTCAGGTCCTTGTATGTTCCCGAAGAAGGTTAGAAGGAACATTGAACCTGATAGTGCCGCCCAACGAAGAAGAATAACCATGGCCGAGTTTCAAGAAGAACCTGTGCTGCCTGCAGAAACGGCTCAGAATCCAGAAATGCCAGCTGCCGCCCTGGAAGGATTTGGTTACATCGTCCAGACCATGCGCGCTTCGATGAAACCAGAAGCAACATTTAACGGAAACTCACCGGTAACCAGTTTTTTGGAAAAATTGGATGACCACTTCATGGCTCTACCCCGTGCACGAGTTTCAAAAAGTTACCTTAGCTACCAGCGCTTTGAGGGGCCAAGCGCTTAACTGGTTCAAATGTATAGGCAGAAGTCTCTTGGGTCAAGCAGGAAGTCCCACCTATACTTACGAAAATTTCAAGACTGCCCTACTAAAAGCCTTCCCTGTTGTAAGGGATCGTGCGAAATTAGAAACGGAACTTTTCAGTATATATCAACAAAGAATCGAAAACCTCTCGAGCTTTATTTTAAGAAAAATTCACGTTTTCAAACTCTTGTATGGAAACCGTCCGGATCCTGAAATAATTCAAGTGATTTTGCCGAGGTTACTGCCCCAAGTGCAAGACTTTATTGAATTAAGAAATCCGACTACACTGGAAAAGTTATTTGAGCTAGCAATTCAGTTTGAAAGTAGAAGAACGGCGGACGTCGAAAGAAGACGCCAGTATCAACAGCGAAACCAATTTGGTACGCCAAGACTACAGCAAACTCAAGCACATGGCTACGGAGAAAAAGCGAATCAGTGGGCAAGGAAACCCGAGCATTCAAAAACAGCCGGCGAACGTCGACAGTTCAATAGCAACCCAGGAAAAAAGTCTCAAGGCCAGGGGAAAAAGAAGGAAAGGAAAAATAATTTAAACTAAAACGGATTTCTGCTGACGAGAGGGTGCGGAAATCCGAAGGCCACGAAAACCCCTCTTCCTACAAGTTAAATACAGTAATGGTGAAAAATTTGACTCTTCCGAAGATTGAAGTCTTGGTGAATAATATCCCAGCCACCGCACTCCTGGATACCGGCGCGCAGTGTTCCTGTGTGGCAGAAGAGTTTTTTAGGAAGTATTTTCGCAAATACCGCATATATAATGCGGATAATACGACAGTGTTAGCGGCGCAAGGACAAAAATGTAAGTGCGTAGGTAAAGTACCTTTGTATATCCGTATCAAGAACGAACAAATAAAGGTGTGTTTTTTATAGTAAAAAATCTGCAAGGACATTTAATTTTAGGAATAGATTTTCTTTCAGAAGCCCAAGCTACGCTGGATTTTAATGAAGCGTCCCTTAAGTTGACAATGAAACCAGTTCGTACTGAAAACGCTGAACCGCCGATGTTAAAACTTGACCACCTGCCTAATGACGAGCAAGATAGAATCCGACAAATGGTAAGTGAATTTGCTTCGTTATTTAGTGATATTCCAGGATTTACTTAGGTTACTAACCATAGTATTGACACCGGAGATGCAATGCCAGTTCGCCAAAAACCATACCGGTATGATAAGAATAAGGAAAAAATTACAGAATGGCATATTACCGATATGCTACGTAAAAAGATCATAACGCCCATCTCAAGTAGTTATGCTAGCCTGGTGGTTTTATGTAAGAAAAATAATGATTATCCTTTGGAGCATCCAAAAAGGTGGAGGTTCGCTATTGATTACCGTAAATTAAATTCCATAACGAAATATCCGGTATATCCGTTACCGATCATAGAAGAAATTTTAAGGAACATAAAATCAACCAAATTTATGACGACTTTAGACTTAACGACTGGTTATTTTCAAATAGGTGTGAGGCCTGAGGACGTGCCTAAGACTGCTTTTATAACCAAGTCTGGCACTTATGCATTTTTGCGTATGCCGTTTGGCCTTTCAGGGGCCCCGGCAGCATTTCAGCGATGCATGGACATTGTGTTAAGACCTGTTCTTGGAAAGTCCACATTTATCTATTTAGACGATATCATTATTACTAGTGATAATCTCGACCAACATGTACAGGATTTAAGACAGGTGTTTTCTTTATTAAATGAGGCCGGTCTAAAAGTTAATGTCGAAAAGTGCAAATTTGCAGCCCCTGAATTAAAATATTTAGGTTACAAAATATCTCAAAAAGGGATCGAGACAGATGAATCAAAAATAATCGCTGTACAAAAGTATCCGATTCCAAACACGGCAAAGAAGCTCTCTTCTTTTCTAGGACTTTGTTCATATTATAGGTCCTTTATAAAAGATTTTGCGGCTATCGCTGAGCCATTGTTAAAATTAAAAAAGAAAAAAGGCAAGATTCTCGTGGACGGCCGAAGCCAATAGTGCTTTCGAAAAATTAAAACAAGCATTAACGCAAGCCCCTGTGTTGAAATTTCCTGAAAAGAATGAGAATTTAGAAATTTCAGCGGATGCTTCGGATTATGCGGTAGGAGCGGTACCTTCGCAAAATCAGCAGCCCGTGGCATTTTTTAGCCGAACTTTAAATCAAACACAAAGAAACTATTCCGCGACCGAGAGAGAGGCACTTGCAGTTCTGTTAGCAGTGCAAAAGTTCCGAGTCTATTTTGGAAAGGCGCCGATAACAGTATACTCTGATCATGTGGCGGTAACTAGATTGTACTCAGGGAAAAATTTATCCCCAAGGTTAATAAGATGGGCACTCAAGCTGCAAGAATATAATCTGGTAATCAAGCATACCCCTGGAAAGGAAAATATTGTAGCAGATGCCCTATCAAGGATTAAAATAGACGAACAAGGCAATACCGTAAAGATGGCAATGCTTACAGCATGTACAATAAATTCCCGAGAAACTGTAATAACCGAACTGGGTAAGGATCCTGAGTTTGGAAGCATTTATGAGTATTTGAAGGATCCTGAAAATTTTAGCCACCAAGATATAGTGGCGATAAGAAATAGGGCGGCCCATTACGAACTAATAGATGGTCTATTATTTTATACAAAAACTACGAATTCCAACAACGAATTTCGACCTCTTATCCCAGCTTGTCTTAGATTAAATATCCTGCAGGAGCTCCATGACAGCCCTTTAGCTTCTCATGCTGGTATTCGAAAAACTATCCAACGCGTACGCGAGGCAGTCTACATTCCTGAACTGCAAAAGTTAACAAGGCCGTATGTCCAGTCCTGCCCAACATGTCAAGCCGTTAATTATATTAATTTTTGCCCGGCCGGGTTTCTAAATAGCATTAAATCCGAATTTCCAAATGAAATAATTGGCATCGATTTATTGGGCCCTTTCCCAAAAAGTCAGTTAAATAAAAGTCGCTATCTCCTTGTTATGGTTGATCATTTTAGTAAATGGACCGAAATTGTTCCCTTAAAACGAGCTTTCGCGAAATTAGTTACTGATTCTATTTTAAATAAATATATTTTAAAATACGGGGCGCCCCTAAAAGTTATATCGGATAATGGTCCTCAATTTGTAAGTAATATATTTGAAGACATGTGCCAAAAACTGGGCATACGTCATTTAAAAATGGTCCCGTATCGGCCGCAATCAAATATAGCGGAACGGGTCAATAGAAATATAGTGAAAATTATTCGTAGTTATGTTAAAAATTTTCATAAAAGCTGGGATAACTATGTCAATGAATTTGCTTTCGCCCTTAGGACCGCAAAACATGATACAACGGGCAAAACTCCTGCTGAGTTATTTCTAGGCAGAAAGATTATAACACCGTTAGATAAATTATTTTATGTGCAACAAAGAGCCCCAGAATTTAAAATGGGTGATATAGAAAAATTAATTAAAGAAGCAAAAAAGAATACGGAAGTAGCACAAAGAAAACAGAAGTTATATTATGATTTGAAACGACGGGGAGTAACTTATAAAGTAGGGGATGAAGTTTTAAAAATTAAGTATTCACTTTCTTCAGCACCAGAAGATAAAACTGCCAAATTTTTTCCACGATTTGAAGGACCATATGTTATAGAAAAAATAACTCATGCTGTTGTAGTGTTAAAAGCCAGAAATGGTGAAACCTGTTCCGCAAACATTGATCAAATCAAGCCCTACTTCGATCGTAATAAAATGCAAATCTTTTCAGATCTTTTGCAGGATCCGGCACGGCAGACACCGCAGGTACAAGCTCCAGAGGTGGAAAAACGACAAGTACAAGGGCAGGACAATAAGAGACAGAAGCAAGTGAAAAGAAAATTGCCCCGCGGAAAAATTGAAGGTAACAAGAAAAGAAGCCGTTCCACCGTCCAGAAAAGAGAGTTCACGAACACCCCCAGAATGAAGAAGGGAGAAGGACGACGTATGTAAAGAGAACCAGTAGAAATGACGGCAACTATAACCCGGCTCTAAAACGGAAGATCGACTCATCCGACAGGACTCTCCGCAGTAAATGTAGCCGAACTGCGGAAGGGCCATCAGCGGCGGAGGAAAAGTTACAAGGAAAATTTGAACGGCCAACAACGAGGTCCAAGCAGGAACACGAAGGAAGAAGTTTCCCGGTTCCGCCAAGACCAGCTGCCATCAAACGGCCAAGACCACAAGCAGAGGAGAAAAGGAAGGTATTCAAGGGTGGCCGAACTGGTGAGAAAAGGAAGCTTCCAGAGGAAAGCACTGAAGGGCGAGCCCGTACAAGAAGGAGGATAAATCAAACTACTATCTGCAATACCTTTAAAGACTGGGCCCAGAAAAGGATGTCCGAATATTACAAAGATAAGTAAAATTTTATGTTACTTTGCAAACTTAAGTTAATCTTTCATTCTTAATGCAAGTGGCAGATTTCAAGAAGTTTTACCTCATGCGAGGTCTACATTTATCGCCAAAAGGGCGAGAAATGAGTTGTGACCGATTTTCTTATTATGTTTTTCAATTACTCGCGCGTAAAACTAAAGTTGATGTATAATAGCGTTGTGTAAAGACTTAAATATTGTAAAAAGTTATTGTATAAATTTTATTTAAAACATTCTAGCAAGAGAGAAGTTTTAGTCTGAAAGACTTTTTGAAATGTATTATTTCAATGTAGAAAGAATTGGCACTTGCTTTGAAAAGAATAGAAGTTAACAATGTACTACTAATGTATGTTTTCAAATGTGTAAAATTAACGGCATGTTGATATGTTCTTATATACAATGTGAACTGTTATTTTAAATGTTAAGAAATACCGTGATATGGTAAAAGTGAAAGTAATGTTAAAAATTTGTTATTCGTGTGACTGTAAAGACTAAATCATGGCGAATATGTGTTAAAGGTTGAATGATGTAGTTAGGCTCTCTGACGCTACACTTTAGAGTTAGCCACTTTTAGAATAGTACCTCAGGGTTTAGAGTTGAAATTAGGGTGTGTTAAGAGGTCTCGTTATGTTGAATTTTAACACGTTAGTGTTTTGATTGTAGGAGGAAGTGTGGCACACGTAGACAGAAACACATTCGTGTTTGGTGTTCTTTTTCAACACATGTCAGAGAGCACGGGGAGAGATAATTAAAATAGTCATGAATGAAATAAGAATGTTAAGAGAAGTATAATTGTATATGTTACTTGCCATTTCATTGTGTAACATTTCATTGAACTAGTTTTCCTTCCAGATCTCTGGAAGGAACCAGAATTGAATGAAAGCTCCTGTTTAGATGCAGTACAGATGAAAAACATTTTTGTATCCTGGGAGCTGCTATTGTAACAAATTTCTTTCTTTTAAATTTCTACTTTCTAGCGAAGTTATGTTTGTAAAAGATTGGCCTCGCGTTAGATTCTAGAGCTAAAAGTTTTCAACAAGGTCGTTTTAGACCTCAGTTTCAAACTAATTAACTCTGGCGGGAAGTATGTAAGGATCTTAAGTTTTACTAACGTTTATTTTATTTTAAATCTTTACTATCACTTCTTATTTTCTACTTCCGGCCAGAATTATAAGCGTGAAGGTTTTTATGCAAAGTTTGTCTGGCGAACGCCAAGTATTTAAGTTGTGGCCTTTTGCCAAGCGAGAGAGAGGAAGCAGTTGAGTCAAAGCAGGCCGCTTACCTTAGAAGTTACGCAGTTGCTGTTTGCCTTCCAGGCCAGAGGTTTTTATCCTCTTGATAAATTAAACGTATTGTAGTGTTCACAGTCTCTGTGCTACATACGCTTCCTGTTATTATAAGGCCAATCTTCCACGTGTATTATTCTAAAGTTAAATTAGAGTTTAGTTTTATTTTTATACTTTTACGTTAGACCCCAAGTGGCGGGTCAGTGTATTCCGAAGTACGGAAGTTATTGTATATAGAGAAAAATAAAGGGTTTTGTATACCCTTCGTCTGTATCCTGTCTACTTACCACAATTAGTGAACATAGCTTTAGTAAGCTCTCTGTTCCGAGTCAGGTCCTTGTATGTTCCAGAAGAAGGTTAGAAGGAACATTGAACCTGATACACTTAACAAAAAAGATAGCTAATCATTTCTTGGGAATGGGAGTCACAGTGACTTCCACGCCGCCAGGCCATTTCATTTTAACTTTGAAGAAGATAAATTCTTTAACTTTCTAAGAAGATTACGAGAATTTAAGTTTAGTCGATTAGGTTTACAGGGAAAAACACAGAACGGAAATGCAGGGAAAGGTTCCTCCAGTGGTAAAGAGAAATTGCTCGATTTTTAAAAAAGCAACTCGCTGTAACTGTCAATTTATTGGTTATTTATTACCCTGCAAGATGTTAAAGAATACTGTTGGTTTGTTGAATAGTTTGCGCAAGTGTAGGCTGTAGAAATTTAATTTTAACATAGTAAAATCTTGTTCAAACTCGTAAAAATTCAACCAAAGCAAAATAGAGTAAAATTGACGCTAAGACTAACTTGAAACTGTACATAATTTTACACCCAAAAATTAAAAATTATGTTTTTATTCCTATATTATTCAAGTCGTTTTCCACTATTATCAATGAAGTGATAATAAAATAACTAAAAGTTACAGAAAATTGTGAAAACGAGAAAAGCTTGGCAATAAGACATCCTTGTCATTCAATCGTGCCTTTCGTTTAAATCGAGAACTTCGAATTAAGGTTTCAATGGGCTTCTTGCCGTCAAATAGATCAAGGATAATGGGACAGCATCCTCAGGGTACCTTATTTGTTCTGATTCTCTTTTTTCTCTTCACCTTTTGAACAGTTTTACCAGCAGCTACAAATTAATAAACGAAACCCTATTGACTGCCAGTTCGCTTAGAAATACGTAAGATGATATACGATTTGCTTATTTACACGGATCTATAGAAATTCATGGATTCTATAGAAATGGAAAAGCTGATTTCTTAGCTAAAGATGCCTTAAATTTATCCATAGATATCAATATTAGCATTCCAAAGAGTTATTAGAAATCCTTTCATTATAAGAAGATTTTATCTAAGTAAAATAAGGACTACATTTCAGGTTGTTGTGCTGAGGACACGAAAAAGTTCTTTCCTTCTATTTAAAATAGTTTGCATTCCGAGTCTTTCTTCTCTATTAATTTTAAAGTTTCTCTGTTTTATCTAGTCATGGTAAATTTGCAAGTTACCTGTTTCGTTTCAATCTAAGATCAAACAATTTATGCGAATTTTTTAAAAAAAGCACCTAAAGATGTTGAACATTTGATTTTTTATGTCCTACATTTCATGGCCTTAGATTAGGCTTGCAGAAGGATTTGAAAATGTTCGGCGTGACTTGGCTAGTGAACTTATCTGTTTTCGTCAAGTCCAGGCTACTGTTCTCTGTTTTTGTTCGTTTCATTTATGCATTCAATATTTAATGTTTTAGTTAACTTATTTCTGAAAGCCTCGTGTTATGCGCCTGTGGTGGACGGGGAGATTGTATGTGTTTAAAAAAATGGGCTAAACTTTACATCTTATGAATCCAAGAGACTAATGTCTTACAACTATTCACCAACAAAACTCACATTACAACAAGCAATTAAAAATGAACTATAAAAAATATCAAATTTACATTTTCACATACTAGATCTCAGATAAATAACTAGAACAGTTGATCAGTTGATAAAAACGAATGCATGCATTTTAAGAAGAAAATGCGTTATTTCCGGATATATCATTTATTGCATATTCATTTATTATTATTGATTGATTGATTTATAAGTTATTCCATATTCCATAATTGGAAAAAAGCAACAGATATACTTATACCTATATACAAACGACAAACGTATAACTACTTACGAATGCGCAATCTAAATAATGTGGTAAAAACTATTTTGTAACCGTGGTTTTCTTTCTGTTTATTTATTTGTACGACTGACATTTGTAAAAATTTAGTTGTTGGAAAATTCAGATAAATTACTCCTTTTTGTTTTAAATAGAATTTAATAAGGAATCTTTAAGACTGGAATAAAGCATGTTTATCGCTGTGAAATGTTACTAAAACAACAGAAATAATGCCAGGATTCGAAATAACTTCAGCAAAAATTTTTTAGACAAAGAAAGATTACTCCATTACAAAGAAAGATTACTACAGTGGTAAACGCGTGATAAAATTTCGAAAATGAAAGTATATTCATTTGAAGATAATTTTATTGTTATTATACGCTAGCTGGACGTTGCCCGGATTTTGAGCGGAGCAAAGATGATTCATTTAGATGGACAGAGCAGCTTTATGAAATCTCAGATAGACATTGATTTTGCTCATATTTTGGTTCAAGATGAATTGTGCAAAATTATATCAAGTTCCAACAAAACTGTAGAACAGTGTAAAACTAACACGATGCCATGTAACGTTTTAGTAAGAACAGATACTTGCTTTTTTTTATCGGATATGTCGTTTTCCGGAAAGTCACCATCCGCTTTGGCTATTTTTACACCGTTTTGGAAATCTTCGCAAAAACTGATACACACCGCATTTAAATATTGCTTAAAACGTTTTACACTTTTCCTAAAGAGTAAGTGAATACGGCGTCATCTAACTGATTTAGTGAGAACTGATAGCGAGAACACAACAATGGCGACGTGAAACTAAGATGAATGAAGTGATTTCAAAATTAAAACTGCTGAAATATAATAACATTTAATTTTTGTTATAAAACAATTAAATTTCTTGATTAGCAGGCATGGCTTTCACAGATAGCGGTATTGTAACAAAGAAGACGTGAACGTAACGCGGGTATAGTATAAGAGAAGATAAGTATCGTTAGCGCACTGTTTTAATATAAATGCTCTGAGTATGCATCTCATTTGGTGATATTTTGAAATCTTATGTAGAAAGTTACATTCCTCTTGTTTTAAATGTCATCAAAATTTCATCAAGATCGGAATAAAATTGTAAATTTGTATGAGTTACAAACAAACAAACGGACACTCATATATATATATGTGTGTGTGTGTGTGTATATATACAGATAATTAAAGTGAATTCAGCGAATTTAATTTCACTGGTTTAGCCAGTAATTAATAATAACTGAAATGAATCTACGTTTATTGCTTTTAAATTGCTTAGTTTGTTATTAATGAAAGAATAAATTTGAAAGAAAAATTATTTTATGCTTTGCTGAACAACAAAACACTGCCGAGTGGGAGATAAGGATATTTTAATTCAAGCAGTGGCAACACATTTTTTTAACAGAGACGGTTAAAGTAGCGGTTGGCTACTAATTGCCGCCTAGCCATTGACTCGATTTCGACTTCGAACACATTTTTTTTTTTTTTTTTTTTCAAAACGCTGGATTTGTTTATCAAATTCGGAAAACATATAACTGTACAGCGTTTTTCTGAGTAGCTTCTTTTATACCGCTGAAATTTTCCATTAAATTTGAAACATATTGTTCTGAAATTTTGAAAATGGCAAAGCAAAATGGCAAAGCAAAAGTATTTAGATCGCTATATTTTTTATCGATAGCTCATTGCATTCGCTCTCTCTCTCTCTCTCTCTTTATATATATATAAAGCGTGAAGCCTGTGAATTGGCTTTTTTTTATTATTTTATTTATACGGTGACCTTCCTTTTGTTTTGAAGGTCAAGTTTGGAACATTTCAAGATCGGAATAAAACTGTAGATTGGCATGAATTACACGCAAGGGAACGTACACTCTTCTTTATAGTATATATAGATGTTTGCTATATTCCTTTCTATTTAAAAGCATGGTTTGGATAACAGAAAGTTTTTTTCAATCCAAAAATGTATGTTCTGGCCAACAAACTCATTGTTCTAACAGAACAATTATGAGGAAATATGTGTTTTCATGAAAAACGCAATTGTGTCACAATGGCGGATATCAAAATATCTTTTGTATAGAACAGATGAGAGTTGTGAGATTATTTCAATACGTCATTCAGATATAGAAGCGTTTAGAGACAAAGATATTTAAAAGTCACATAATCTTCTAATTTGTGCGGCCAAGATCATAAATAACGAGCAAAACAATGAACGAAAGATCTGATTCAGTGACGAGGCTCACTTCTAGTCGTATGGTCCAAATAATAAATAAAAATGGCTATACCAAAGATTGAGAGTGAACGCTGTAAAGTTGCAGTCTCACTTCACTCACAATAAGTTATCATATAAAATATAATATATTAATAACTGACCTACTATGCACAGATGATATGCAGAGTTGTCGAGAAATCAAGAATCTCCACCTGAGATTCGCGGTTCCGATATGATTAATCGATCCTTATTAATGCAAGGTAATTTCTGTCTTCAAAACAATGGATGATGTTTTTGCTTTGGTTGAAAAAATACTTGTGGAATAATAGTTAGTTAGATACTTAAACATTCACTAGAAATGGTATCAAATGGCTGATATACAATATAAATCTTGATATACACTGGTGAAATAAATTAAGAGAATTTGCATATTTTATTGAATTGCATGGAAAGAACTGAACTGAAGGAAAAACCACTGTGTCTAGATAAAAATGCAAATCTTGTATGGCAAATACGTAAGCGTACACGTGTGTATAGGCGGAGCCAGCAGAAAAACAGACTTTATAAGCGCGTGGAGGGTAAGACGAATTGCGTTCGCTAGCACATCTCGGCGAATTTCTTGGTGTTATCATGCAGCAATAAGTTAAATTCACATCGGAATAGTAAAAATGAGTAACCAAAAAACGTTTAGATGATGGAATAAGCTGACGAATTGTGGGGAGGCTAGAGGCAGGCCATTCACAAGTCCAGATATGCAAAGAGTTTAATTTAACGCCCAGCGTCCTGTGTAACCTATGAAAACAGTTCCAGGTTACTGGATCCATTGAGCGAAAGCCTGGGCGAGGTCGTCTAAGAGCCACAACAGCCAGAGAAGATCGCTATTTGTCCATTTTAGCGAGGCATAACAGAGAGGCTACAGCTTCTCAGCTCTCTCGGGACCTGTACACAGCCACGGGAACCCATGTCACAAGGGTGACTATTTCCAAAAGACTGAATGAGAGAGGGTTGTTTGTTGTTTGCCAGAAGACCGGCTGTTTGCGCTCCGCTCACGTATACGGACAGGAGAGTTCGATTAGTATGGTGCAGGCAGCATAGTGATAGGATTACGGAGTAATGGGTGACCGTTCTGTATATCGACGAGTCCTGTTTTAGCCTAAACACCGTTTCTTACCGTACTTTCATATGGAGAGAGCCAGGGACTCGCTACCTACCCTCCAATGTCCGCGAAATCAACAATTATGGCGGTGACGGTGTAATGGTCTGGGCAGGCATCATGTCGGATGGCCGCACACCTCTCCACGTCTTTTACAGAGGCTCTGTGACTGATGTGAGGTATAGGGATGAGGTCTTGGAGCCCTACGTTCACCTTTTCCGGGGGGCAGTGAACCTCGAGTTCATTTTACAGGACGATAACGCGAGGCCACATAGAGCTCTTCTGGTTGACGAATTTCTCGAGAGTGAAGATATTCGCCGGATGGATTGGCCAGCCAGGTCCCCAGACCTCAACCATATAGAGCATGCCTGGGACGCTCTGGGGAGAACATCGCACTTCCCAACTCCCCTTCCAGAACCATCCAAGATTTGGATACAGCGTTGCTGAATGAGTGAGACCAATTGCCACAGATACTGATAAACTGCCTTATTTCCAGTATGACATCATGCTGCGAGGCCTGTATGGCTGTAAGTGGAGACCATACCCTCTATTAACCCATTTCTTTTGTGTCTTCTGCAACCGCTGTTTCAGACCATCAGACTCCCATGAGTCTTACAGACGAACATGTGTGTTTATATACCTGTTGAACATTTATTTTGCTTGTATTATATCAACCTATAATCTTACTAAATTTTATTAAAATCTGTCCAGTGGTCCTGGAGATCGTAGAACAAATTTGAAAATGTTCTTAATTTCTTTCACCAGTGTACTTAAACACTGCATACAATTTTTACAGGTATGCCAAAGCTCACTCGAGCAAATAAAACAGCCAGTTACTTCTGTTCTTTATAATTTTTGGCGCAGTAAATATTATAATCAGAGCTTAAAACTCAAGCCTGCGCAACCATAACGGCAGAAAGCAAACATTTAAAAAATTGTACAGCAAAACATTTTTTATTTTCTAAATTAAATTACACTAATATGATTTACTTGCATTTTTTGGTTTTGAAATCGCACCCTTTTAGTTTCTATCATGATATTTCAGCCAATCATTATATCGCCATAAAAAAGAAAAACTTGTGTTAACTAACAGCAGGAGAACACGCATTTGAACCTGGAAATTACCATGACTTCTCTCACCTCTTTTCTCTGAACAGATGAAACGAAAGTAATGGATCGATACTCTATTGAGTCGCTATCACAAATTGAATCTGTCTCCGAAAATACGTCCTGATAAAGGAATGAATCTAACAGATTAAAAAAGTCCATTCAGAATATTTTTGACTTTCTTTTGATGGGCCAATTCCATTCCCTTTTTACGTAGATAGCTGTTCCGAAATTATGTTCAAAACGGAAAAAAAAAATTTCATTCCAGGCAAACATTTTTATCAGTTTTGTATTTCATCTTTAGTTGCATTCAACATAGTTGTATAATTACTAATGTGCTATAGGAATACAACTACATACGTTTAATAATTTATAGCTGTAATTGTTCAAGAGAAAGGAAGGAAATTGTCTGAAGAATGAAACATAACTCAATCGCATTGTTAACGATAAAAGAGTACAAGTTTAACGAATTTCGGGAGGCTTTCACTGATAATTCCCCAAAGTACTTTGTCAGCGGAAGTCTCAGATTGAAAATCTCGAAATTAGAGGAAAGCATTTAAGAAACGTTCTCACTAATGTACGTTTGGTGATATTATCATTGCGATCTTTCATATAATTGAAACTGAATCATTTCAATTTCTGCTGTAAAGTTTTAATGAGAGAGAAATACAGTGAATGAGAAGGGTTTTAGCTTGGTTTCGTTCATTCAGTTATGGAACACGCGAGAGCTACCTGCCTAACTGTGAATGAGAAAATATCTACTTAACGTATTATACCCTCCATACTACTTGTCACATAGTTTGGTCCGAATCGCATGCATGTTTATGATCCTGATCAGAACTGAGACAAATGGAAATTAACTACAAAAAACTTATTATAATTATAAATAATGTTTATGTATCTTCGCTTTCATAATGCTGAGAAAATATGAGCTAGCAAAAAAATATGAAAATAATGCTTAGTTCCTTATTTTGATGAGAACAAAAGTTATATTCAAAAATTAATAGCATCAATATCGAACTGCAAGCCGAGGATAAATTACTTCCGTCAAAACGTTTTAAGAAGAAAAGAACTGCTATAATTCTCATCTGAGTTTCCTATAGTTTAAATAAAAGAAGAGAATTATAATTAAGTACTTTACGCCCATTAATGAAATCGAAAGAATATTGAAAATATCCCAAGATGACACTTTTCGAAATATTTAAAAAAATGCTCAATTTTAGTTGACCATTTCAATAATCAGATATGAATGAGTATTAATTCTGTTGAACTAAGCAGGTAACAATTTTAGATTAACATAGATAATGAAATGCGTAGATTTCTATATACATATTAGTATAATATATAATGAATATAAAATACATATTAGATAAAAAATAAATTAGTAAACTCTGTTTAAAGAGAGTTTTGAAATGTGATTTCCATGGGCCTCATCCAGAAGGTTATAGAATTTTGCCGTGCCCTTTCCGAGCACTTAAGCTCACTACAGGCCCACTCCCCCTTTGGGCACGTCGTGGAGGTTCAACCTCCACTATTACCCTCCAGGAGAGCAGCGCACCACCTGGAGACAGGCCCCAGGCAGCACCGGTCGCTTGGGCGAGCCCGTCGCAGCGGGACATTACCCAACGACCCCGGGGGTTACCCCCCGGGTTACTAGTACCATGCCGCGTACGACGTGCCAGACTCCGGGGCCGGCCAATAAGTGACCTTTCCCAGAGCCTTCAGAACCACCAAGTTCATAAATTTTATACCCCCGTGGCCGAGACTGCCTAGGTACAGATCCTAGCCAGTAGCTTCGCAGAATTCTCTACGTCGACCCCCGGGGGCATCCAGAAGGTTGGAAAAGCAATTCTCATACTTTAAAGCATGGAATGATTTATGTATATATATTCGATTTATATAGACCTAACATATTTTTATTGACACAAAGTTGAGCTTTTTCTTAAACAAAAACAATTTTTTGCACAAATTAGTTCTACCCGTTATAGGCTTAAGTTGCACACAGTATATATCAAAATACATTTACGTATGCCTTTGATAGCATCATTATCGAACTGCAAATCAATTACGCTTGCTTTCCCATTAATTACACATGAATTACAAATACTAAAAGAATTGTAATTCAATACAGTTTTAATTTATAAAAAATTCTTGAAATTTAAATCAAAACAATGTGTGACAGTTACTCTCCTCTACCATTAGAAACGTCAGATTATCTAAAAATAACTCAAATTAATTTAAAATAATTGTTGTTAATGATAAATACCATGAAAATAAAACTGAGTGTTATTTTTAAGGATATAGTCAGAAATCGGGCCTCATTAATTAGTACATAGCAAATATATAGCTTTTACTGGCATATTTTTATATAATCCTATGATATTTGTAATTAGGACAAAGACCTAAAATTTCTAAAAGCATTTTACCACTTCATATTATGGTAAACAGTCCTAAAGCTAAACTAAGCTTATTAAATGGATTACAAAAGCCCATTGGACGAATGGGCGCGCAACAAAAGCCCCCAAAATAACCCCACACGACAAATACTCACGCTAGTTAAAGCGTACATTAATAAAAGCCCACGCAGATAAAATACCACATTGAAAAAAGCCCACACTGATAAAAGCCCATATTGATATAAGCCCACACTGACAAAAACCCACACCGATGTATATGCTACGTTGAAATTAATATTTTTTCCCTTTTTTTTTTATTGTACGAAACAGATTCATGAAAAAAGAAAAATAAAAAATAAATTAATTGTATTAAATTAATAACAAATAATTAGACAATAAATTAAAGTTAGAGAACCCATTTTATTTTAGGCTCCGGCTGAATTAAAAGCCTATATGTATCTGGAAAAGATAGTCAACCAAAATAAAAATAATTTAGTTAAAAACACACATTTATGTGTAACTTTGTTATTATATTTACACGGCAAAGGAAATATCCCTCGTATAAGTCGATAGGGGGGAGGTGAAATTGAATGCTAGCCACACTACTTCTTTTAATTCTACAAAATTATAAGGAGCATGCATGTAAATTTTCATCATGTTCCCACCGTTTCAACTATGAGTCCACCGTTGAAAGAAAAATAATCTTTTACGTTAAAAATAAACAGTTCATTTTACTTCAGCATGGTTATTTGTATACAGCAACTTTTAGTGGAATAGTATTTAGAAATTAAATTTCATTGAAATTTAGCTTCTAAAAATGATAATGGCTCCAACCAAGAGGTCATTGAGAAGAAAAATTAGGCACTTAGTTTATTAAATGCTTTAAAACATAGACTAAAATTCCAAAATGGAAAAAAAACTCATGTTTGGTTTATGCCAAAGGGGAAAATTTAGACTGTATTTATACAATTAATTTATTTTCTAAGTACACATTTTAATCACTACAAGAAAGCATAGATCACCCAAAAGGTCACGGATGAACAAATTGTTTCATGTTTGAAAATTTCACAAAATACATTAAGAGCACAGAAAAAGGATATTGCCTGATTTCAAATTGTAAAGAAAGGAAGGTAACGAAAATACTTTTAAAATGCTTCGAGAAAAGATTAACTTTTCTTTATAAAACTTCAAGAAAATTGAGTACGTGCTTCTATAAATACAGTATTTTAAAGACTTGGTGATTTTGTTGTAGAATTTTATATGGAATAAATACGAAGAAAGCGATGTTTATTAATAAACTTAAATAGACAAAAAATGTTATGTTAGCAAAAGTGAATCCAACAGCAGATTGATAAACTTCAAACTCTGTCAAAGCATAAAGAATCTTATCAAACCTGCTAGTGCGACGCTAAAATCGGAAGCCTTTCAGATTTAAAAGAGAAAAATTATTTTATTAGCCTCAGTCTAAACGGGATTTGGGGGGGGGAGTATCACTTTAAATACTTGAATCACTTTCAAAATTGTTGCCAGGAAATATTATCGCCCTGTATTACTTTAAAGAAATTAAATAATGAAAACTCTGCATAAATGTATTTATGTTTCTCGCACTGTGAATGAACGACGGTACCTAGGACCATCAAAGTTTGAATAACCTATTCCTCCATCCAAACCTGTGCATCTGGAAGCCCAAATATTGTATTTCGAATTTCATATTTCATATTTTGTAAAACTTTACTGAATTTTTAACAAACGATTTGAAAGTGAGCAATGGCAACAAGCTTCTTTTAAAAGTGCTGAGTTGGCAAAACTGTACGCATTAAAGCATTGTTTTCTCCAGCGCGTGAGACTGTGTATCGAAATTCTAAACATATGCTGTTTTTAAATACTTTGTGATTTTGCTAATCAATTAAATTTTATATAGCGTAAATGTGAAGAACATGGAATAAGTTTAACACACAAAACGTTAATAATAAAATGACACACACACATACACACACCAAAAAAAAAATGTAAACCGTCATACTAAGAAAAATTTACATTGATCTGATAAACTAAGATAAGACTGAGAAAATTGAAAAATGTGTCCCAGCACTTAACACTTGAATACCTGCTGCTCCTATGATTTTTCTGTTGAATTGCATGTGACGTAATAATGATAATGCTTAATAATAAAGCAAAAAAGTTAAAAAGAGTGAATGCAACAGCACGAGTGAATGCAACAGCAGAATGGTAGACTGCGAACTCAACGAGAGCGTAGAAAAGCTTAACAAACCCTTTTGGACGACCGTTAAAATCTGAACCCCTTCAGATTTTTTAAGTTTTTCTTTTTATGTATTATACTCGTAACTCTTCCTAGTATGCTTCAGTTACAAGAACTTATTTCCAAAGCGGCCTTCAATGAATGCATTTTATATTGTATAGTTTCGTGGAAAGTGCAAGAAATATTTATTAACTATTTTCTGAAACCTGTTATATTTCTCTTCCATAAAGCGATTTGTTTCCTGTGTCTAGAAATATTGATTTCTTTGCTCAGAATATGCCACATTAAGTGCGAGAGAAAGATTAAATGGGATTGAAACTGCACAGTAAGAGGAAGAAAGGCGTTTAGATTTATGCTACTTATATTTAGTTGCGAAGCGCTGAAGCTTACCTTTACTACTCTTTATAAGCCTTTCAATTTTTTTTTTCGTCTAAGAGGAAATTGAGTAGAGAACTGTTCTCACAGAAAAGCTATTTGTATGAAAATAAACTGCAAAATTCTGAAGAAAAATACGCTTTAGCTAAAATTTTGAAAAGCAAACAGCCTCCATAAAACGGATCTAGCCGTCTACGCGCAGAAATGAGGTTGTGTTTAGATAAGCAATATTTTTTTTTAAAAGGAACTTTATTCTACATTTCTATATATCACAAGCCAGAATTTTATAAGCCCATGAGATTTGATTGGTTACCTTTTGACGGCGAGACAAATTGATAGTAGTAATTTTGGAAGTATTTCACACTAAACCATTTCTTTCTGCTTTTTAAATTAATGATAAAATGCTATAAATTTACAAAACTGACTTTTAAATCTCAAAAGGTATAATCATGCCCGGGTAAATTGTTTCACAACAAAGAAAATAATCTAGAAGCAGTTCTACGCGAATGTTGCGATTATACTAAACATAAGATCTTTAAAATCAAGCAGAAAAACACCTTAGTTTGGCAAAGATTTCGTATGAAATCCGTTGGATTTCAATGAGCATCATACACAGATTCCTCATCTTCAGGAGGGGAAAACTTTGTAAAAGTTGATGATGAATGCCATAAATTGCTTTGATAATTTGCTGGCTTTCAGCAGAAGATATTTTTCCCTGTTCTTACCAGTTTCTTTAACCTTCAAGTAATAACCTTCAAACTGACGGATATAGGAAACCACGTAATAAACTGGATTTAATATCACTTACAATTTTAACACTAGAACTACCAATAACCGTCAGTTTGACGAATTTGTAGTTTTTTTTTTATCGGTGTAAAAATACGTTACGGTAGCTTTAGTGTTAATAGACTTACCAGAGCTTGTATAATCGCACCTTCTTAGCTAACATAAAGTTAAAATGATCTTACGATCTAACCTGGCGAATTTACGCACAAGAGTAAAAAAAGAATACCAGCATAGAAGAGAGGTAAAATAACCCTTTATTTATCCGTCAAACTCTTAACATAAAATGCACGCACTGCGGGCTTACAAAAACACCGACGACCTGCGGTTGAACTTAAGAATTGTTCATAATAAGTTCAAAGAAGATAGTGCTGAACTAACAATTTAATTTAAGGCTAACGAGGCTGACTCAAAAACCTATCATCCGGCGATGTTTAACGGCCGAAAGGCGTATCAGAAACTCTGCGTAACATCAAGTACAAACTAGTAACGTACGTCGCTAGCTAGAGAAATCACGCTCTGAATAAACTACAAGATTCATCCGTTCGTCCGTCGTCGTAAATTTACGTTTGCATCCTGGCGAGGAAATGCGAGGGGAAATTGAGGAGTTCAGAAAAGATAACAAAAATTTGAATAATTCATTAATTGAACTAAGGGCAACCCTACAAGCTTATATCAGAGCAATCTTTGATGATACTAAAGCAGTTCAGTATCTTTTCTTGAATTACTCATTATGTCTATACAAGGGTATTTCTTCAGAATAAAGCAGAACCAGTTCTTTCCCCTAATTCTATAATGACATTGCTAATAATAATCTAATATTCATTGTCTCTACTCAAACTAACTGAAACGCTTTCTAAAACATCTAGACATATTGACTAGAACTCAGCGAATGCAGATCTTTCCTTAGTCTTCAAGCTAAGGCTTTACGTTTTCGCTTTAGGCACGTACGATTGATAATAATACTTGATCAGGCGTGACATATGCCTTGCTCTAGCGATCTACGGTGCGTTGATTCTAGGTGCGAATTTATCGAAAGATATTTCGGTTGAATTATAATTTTTATTTCGTGTCTACAGTCATTACTTTTACATTAGTCACCAGAATTTCATAAAAAACCCGGTTTGTTACGAAACTAATTTACCCATCATTTTGACGAGTACCTGTAGGGAAAGTAATAAATCCTACAGAACTCTGAAATGTATGTACATTGACTACCAATAAGTATTTGGACACCTGTGATAGAACAGAAAAACTAACTTTATTCAAAATGAATAGTTGGTAGAGATTCCACGAGAGGTAATTACAGCGTGGACCCTCTGGGGCATACTTTGCATAAGTCTTTATATGACAGCTAGTGGTATTTTCTTCCACTCGGCTTTGAGAAGACATAGAAGTTCCTTTCCCGATTTTGCACGGGTAGTGCACCCCTGAGTTCGGCGATGCAACACGTCCCAGAGGTTCTCGATAGGGTTCAGGTCTGGACTCTGAGCAGGCCAGTCCATTCGATGAACTCCATTAGCACCATACCAAGCCTTGGTTAACGTCGAAACATGACAACTGGCTTTTTTGTCCTGAAAGTAACAGGGGTCCAACCCGTAAAACTGCCACAACGTAGGAAGCACGTTGTCATCCAAAATAGTGCAGTAGGCATCGGAGTTGAGCTTACCATGAACGGGGACCAAGGGTCCCATCCCATACCAGGAGAAACACACCCAGACCATCATTCCACCTACGCAGAACTTGAATGTTGGCACAATGCATTCTGGCAGGAGACGTTCTCCAGGTAGACGCCAGACCCAGACCCTGCCATCCGAACGGTAAAGGGTGAACCTTGATTCTTCACTCCAAAGAATCCGTTTCCACTGATCTACGGTCCAATTTCGATGTGCTTTGCACAACACTAACCGAGCAGCACGGTTGGACTTTGTGATCAAAGGCTTATAGGCAGCAGCATGAAACCCAAGCAGATGTGCTTCCTAACGGATGGTATTCAATGAAACAATACTCCCGGATGCCTGTTGAAACTCCTCGCGGATGAGGGCCATCGGTTGGGTGCGGTTCTTCCGAATTTCTCTGGACAGCACTCGTCGGTCTCTATCTCCCAGTTTCGTTGGTCTGCCGACTCGTGGCACATTCCGACAATCATCGCTCACCTTCCACTTCTTAATCACATAGGCCACTGTAGATTTTGGGTACCTCAGATCGCTAGATATGTCCCTTAAGGATCGGCCACATTTGTGATACCAGATAATTATACCTTCCTCGAAATCAGAGAGCTCCGAACTGCGAGGCATCTTACATGCCACTAAAGCCGATGCTGTTTCCTACACGATATATACCGGCGGAGTCCGTGACGTACCTTAGGACCGCAGATATCGTCATTTGCATAGGTGTCCAAATAACTTATTGGTAGTCAGTGCATTTGGTATTGTATCGGGTATGTATTCCTCTCATTATATCGATAATTGTCAGCATAAATTAGAAAATTATTAAAACAATGGTTTTTATAATTTTACTGATAAATTCCGAAATCTGTTAAAATGACGGATCCCGTGAACTCTGTGTTAAAACATTCCATGATGGGCCTCGCATATAAAGAAACCTAAGTGATGTTCTCCAGGTGAGAAGTATGTAAGTGAAAAAAAGGGAAATATGGTACTTTGTAGGAGTTGTCATGACTGGGAAAGGCTGTGCTGGCATAAGAACACTTCAAACAGGTTGTTAATCAAGACAGCTGCATGTTGGTTGTCATAAAACTAGAAAATCAAAGCAATGCATTTAAAAATGTAGCGTACTTGCCACATCTATTGATGTCTGTGAAAATGTCTTATAGTGAAAGTAATTTTAGAATTTGATGAGAAAGACCAGACGACCTGTCTCAGCCAATGGTCATTTTGAAATCTCAAATTCAGTACTTACAATCTGCTTCAGATAATTTTTACTAAGTACAGGGCGGGCTGAAATTTTTGCAGTGGCGAACTGGTTTTAGATCAACACTATATTTTGCAAAGAACTAATATTTTGCAAAGAAATTTTGATAGTCCCGAAAGGTTTTTGTAACTAGTACTTTGCACAAATCTCTTAGGAGAGTGAACAGGACAGAAGTCATCATGAGTAGGGATTTCAGGAGCGAGGAAGTTTTGCAAATTTCTCTTAAAGGACTGTACTGCAAGGGTGAATTTATATATTTCACATGTATTGCTGGAGTCCAATGGGCATTTTGCGAAGTTACCAAATGTTCGCATTTACTCTTGATGCAGGTAGGCTTTGCGTCTCTTGGGAGTTTGCAGGTATAGGAGTTTAGATGATCCGGAAAGCAGTATAAATATCTTGGCTTATTATTACAGCTTGTCTGTACATAGACCAAGCGCTAACATTTGTAGCAGATTTTTGCCTTTTTCCCGGTCTGTATTTCCTGGTATTCATTTTCTTAGAATTTTGTATTTCCTGGTATTCAGAAGGGATTTTTCATAATGAATCCAATCGCTTTGAGTGGCACTATTCAGTTTCACAAAGAAGAGCGCAGGTTGATCTTTTCGTCAGTAGTATTTCTGGAAAATTGCTTCATGCTTAGCCACCCGGTAACCCTTGTCGATAAGTTCTTTCCTTACGGAGTCTGGAGAAGAGCAGCTAGAGTCTTTTCTTTGGTTTCTAAGTCATCGAAATGGAACAAACGTCATCGCGCTATTGAATGTCGATTTGCCTTTGATGTCCATTTTAGTGACAGATGACATAAATTACTTTCTATGCAACTTTGGGTCTCGGGCGATTATAGGCGGTTTTTCTTCCGCAGGAGTAGGGATGTTTTAAGCTAGGCCGTCTTTTAGTGGGTTTTGAGTTCTGTCCTCTTCGTCCTTTCATTAGGATCATACGCTACTACAAATGCCTGGAGTTCGGTCACTATAGCAGGAACTGTAAAAACACTCCAATTTGCGCGAAGTGTGGTAACGGCCACCTGACACAGGAATGTAGCTCGGAAAAAGTGAGTTGCACTAATTGCTGCAGTAGTAATTCTTTCAGCACAGATCATCCAGCTACTTCAGGCTCCTGCCCCAGTGTATGGAGCCCATTTCGAGAGCCTGAGAAAGACCACTGCTAAGAACTAAGCCAAGATGATACTAACTAAACACATATCATGTCTTCGATTTTTTACAGTGTAACTTGCAGAAGTGCTATGCAGCAACCATAAACACGCTGCAAGTAATGACACACACTGCTGCCAATGTCGGAATCTTTCAAGAGCCCTACGTTTACAAAGGAGCGATTCCCACTGTTCCAACATACAGCAGAATTTTTTCTTAAAGAATCAGCTAGTTGCGATTATTATAGTGGCCTTCTATCCCCTCTCCTAATGAAAGTCACGCAGCATACAGTCTCCATCACACTAGACACTAGTAATTACAACATTGATATTATTGCTGTGTATCCTACCCCCGAGCGAAAATATTACCTCCTTATTAAAAGAACTTAACTTTCTAACTGGGGCATCACACTGTATCATAACAGGATACTTTAACGCCACCAGTCAACTATGGGGTGCTGACTCGAAAAACCGAAAGGGAATTGTGGTACTAGAATTCTTGAACAGTAAACATTTCATTGTCATCAACTCTCAAGACTCACCGCCTACCTTTGAAACACCTAGAGCTCGAGGGTGGCCAGATCTGACAATATCAACTCCCAATACAACTCCGTACATACAAGAATGGAAAGTGAGTGACCTGCCGTCACTCAGTGATCACAAAATTATTACTTACAGGCTGGATACTCCTATAAACTACATAATAAAGAAAAGATTCAATACGGCATTTGGAGGACATTCTGTTTTACGGGAACACATTCGAGCACATGTAGAGAAATTTATCAAAGATTTCAACAACTGCCAGGACAGAAACTCCTTAGATAATCTCTACGACTTACTAGTTACACAAATAGTACAAGCTGCTCACAAAGCATATCGTTTGAAATCTGTAAAGGCAAGACATTCCATATCCTGGTGGTCACCAGAGCTTAACACAGAGAGAAGCAGTGTTCGAGCACTTCGCAGAAAAGCACAATCCACGGTAGATCCATATCTACGGCAACTCAAAATGATAACATACAACAAAGCCAGACCTTTGTATAAAAGAAAAATTAAAGAGTCCAAGTTAATCTCATGGAGAACTTGCTGTAGTACTGTCACCAAAGCCTTTGGACCTGCTCAAAAGGTGACATATAACAAGATGTTTCGTCCTACGACCCTTACGCCTATGATGAATAGCACTACCTCATCTAAGATCGAAGTGATCAGTGAGATCATGAATGCAGTTTTTCCTGATCATGATGAAGAGGATTTCTTAGAGGAGCAAGAGGAAGCGAGAAAAACCTACAGTATGAAGTTTCGCCAAGTTACCAGAAGAAACGAACCCCCTCCTACGCAAATGAATGTGGATAACATCATACGTACTCTGGCACCCAAAAACGCTCCAGGTCCGGATGGAACTGATAACATCATAATTAGAGAGATACACCGGGAATTCCCAAAACTATTCTTCGCTGTCATTTCAGCTTGCTGGAAACATCAGCACTTTCCTAAAAATATGAAGTTGAGAGAAGTGGGGTTATTCCTAAAATCTATCAAAACTCCGGCAGAACCTTCATCTTACAGACCAGTCTGTCTACTGCCAGCGCTCGGTGAGGTATTGCAAAGAGTAATTCTTTCCAGGCTGGACTTCTTCCTGCAAAGGAACAACGCTCTGCATCCCAATCAATATGGATTCCGAATGGGCAACTCAACTGAGCATGCCGTAAAAGAATTAATGGCCACTATCCAAGAGAACAAGGATAACAATTTGCACTCACTGGCAATAGCCATTGACATCAAGGGAGCTTTGACTCCTTTTGGTGGCCAGACGTAATAGATTTCCTGCACAACATGGCCTGCCCAACAGCCAATAATACCATCCTTCGTTCGTACCTTCAAGATCGAAGTGTACAAGTAACATCAGACAGCGACATTTATCTCAAAAATGCTTTTAGAGGGTGCCCACGGGGGTCATGCCTTGGACCAACCCTGTGGAATATAGTGGCAAACTCGGCATTTCTTCAGTTCGAGAGCGTAGAATATGCTCGAATCATAGCCTATGCGGACGATTTTATGCTAGTTCTGGCAGGAAGGAGCAACCTCGAAGTGGGATCTCAGTACTGTCTTGATCTGTTCTCTCCATGGGCGAGCGCAGATTTCGGTTTCAGATATCGGCAGAGAAAACTAAAGCTTTACTCATGTAAGCACGATTGTATATTATTTAATTGTATGTTATTTATTGACAAAATATCTATTGAGAAATGGCAACAGCTAATTTCTGGATGTCGTTCTCTTTTATAATTTTAAAAATATACTTTCAGATGATGTACGCTTCAAATGTTTAACGGTACGATGCAGTAAGTACGTTATGTTATGTACGTTTACGAATACGTTACGTATAGATTTATCTTTAAATAAATGTTTGTCTTTACGTATAGATTTATCTTTAAATAAATGTTTGTCTTTTACAACCGTTTTACGAGTGATTAATTTATTTATTTACAAAAGGAAGTTAACACTCATAGGACGCAGCAGGCAGCTTAGACACAACTTAAGCATTAAACTCCATGGGATACCGGTTAAATGTTCCCCCCCGATTGAAATATCTTGGGCTATTACTTGGCAACAGACTTTCCTGGATGCCACATGTCCGGAATCTTAACACTAGAATTAGCATCCTAAGCAACAACATGAGACTCATGACTTCACATAAATGGGGTATACCATCTAAGCTACTGAAAATTTGGCATAGAACCATTACAGAAAGAGTAATAACTTGCAGAGCAGCAATTTGGGTGGTGAACTTACCTCTCACATGAGAAGATCTCTTCTCTCTATTCAGAGACAGCAGCTACTTAAACTATGTAGGGCCTACCGTACCACGTCAAAACTAGCCCTACAAATACTGGCAGAAATTCTTCCCCTAGATTTGATAGTAGAAAGGGAGGCAGTTATCGTAAGGGTTACCAGGCTGGGTCAAACTTCAACACTCTGGGGTCATAGTTATCACCACTTGGACTACGAGGAGCAAATCATCTACAATAACTTTTATCCAGCAGCTTTAAATCTCACCTACGGTATCAGAGTAAACGACCAACCAAATCAGAACAACAGCAATAACCTTCTCACAAATGGCTATAAATCGGAGAACGGCACAGCCAGCACCTTCTGTAGACTGGAAAATGAAGTTGTAACATTCGAGTGGAAAAGGAAACTAGGCTTGAACAACTCGTATATCAAGCAGAGCTTCTAGCTATCAGTGCTGCGATATGCGAAAACATGTCAACAGGAGAAATTCTCCATACTCAGTGATTCGGCATCAAGTATCGCAGGTCAAAACAGCCGGAGTTCTTTGGTATATCGAATTCAGAAACAGCTTCTGGAAATGCCTATTTCCAAAAGACCCACTTTAAAATGAGTTCCCTCTCACACAGGAATTCAAGGCAATGAAGCCGCTGACTTACTGGCCAAGCAGGCAGCCAACATCAGGGATATATTAGAAGTATCAACTTGTAAGGATCTTAAGTTTTAGTAACGTTTATTTTATTTTAAATTTTTACTATCACTTCTTATTTTCTACTTCCGGCCAGAATTATATGCGTTAACGTATTTATGCAAAGTTTGTCTGGCGAGCGCCAAGTATTTAAGTTGTGGCTTTTTGCCAAGCGAGAGAGAGGAAGCAGTTAGTCGAAGCAGGCCGCTTACCTTAGAAGTTTTACTCACTTGCTGGTTGCCTTCCAGGCCAGAGGTTTAATCCTCTTGATATTTTAAACGTATTGTAGTGTTAACAGTTCTCTGTACTAAATACGGCTTCCTGTTAATATAAGGCCAATCTTCCATGTTTATTAGTTTAAAGTTAAATTAGAGTTTAGTTATATTTTTATATTCTTACGTTTAGACCACAAGTAGTGGGTCTTTGTATTCCGAAGTACCGAAATTATTGTAAATAGAGAAAAATAAAGGGTTTTGTATACCCTTCTTATGTATCCTGTCTACTTCCCACAGTTATTGAACATAGCTTTAGTAAGCTCTCTGTTCCGAGTCAGGTCCTTGCATGTTCCCGAAGAAAGTAAGACGGAATATTGAACCTGATAGTGGCGCCCAACGAAGAAGAATAACCATGGCCGAGTTTCAAGAAGAACCTGTGCTGCCTGCAGAAGCGGCTCAGAATCCAGAAATGCCAGCTGCCGCCCTGGAAGGATTTGGTTACATCGTCCAGACCATGCGCGCTTCGATGAAACCAGAAGCAATATTTAATGGAACCTCACCGGTAACCAGTTTTTTGGAAAAATTAAATGACCACTTCATGCTCTACCCCGTGCACGAATTTCAAAAAGTTACCTTAGCTACCAGCGCTTTGAGGGGCCAAGCGCTTAACTGGTTCAAATGTATAGGCAGAAGTCTCTTGGGTCAAGTAGGAAGTCACACCTATCTATACTTACGAAAATTTCAAGACTGCCCTACTAAAAGCCTTCCCTGTTGTAAGGGATCGTGCGAAATTAGAAACGGAACTTTTCAGTATATATCAGCAAAGAATCGAAAATCTCTCAAGCTTTATTTTAAGAAAAATTCACGTTTTCAAACTCTTGTATGGAAACCGTCCGGATCCTGAGATAATTCAAGTGATTTTGCCGAGGTTTCTGCCCCAAGTGCAAGACTTTATTGAATTAAGAAATCCGACTACACTGGAAAAGTTATTTAAGCTAGCAATCCAGTTTGAAAGTAGAAGAACGGCGGACATTGAAAGAAGACGCCAATCTGAGCAACGAAACCAATTTGGTGCGACAGACCACAGCAAAGTCAAGCACACGGCTACGGAAGCAAAGCGAATCAGTGGGCAAGGAAACCCGAGCATTCAAAAACAGCCGGCGAACGTCGACAGTTCAATAGGAATCCAGGAAAAAAGTCTCAATGCCAGTGGAAAAAGAAGGAAAGCACGGAAATGAAAAATAATTTAAACTAAAACGGATTTCTGCTGACGGAAGGGTGCGGAAATCCGAAGGCCACGAAATCCCCTCTTCCTTCAAGTTAAATACAGTAATGGTGAAAAATTTGACTCTTCCGAAGATTGAAGTGTTGGTGAATAATATCCCAGCCACCGCACTCCTGGATACAGGCGCGCAGTGTTCCTGTGTGGCAGAAGATTTTTTTAGGAAGTATTTTCGGAAATACCGCATATATAATTCGGATAATACGACAGTGTTAGCGGCGCAAGGAGAAAAATGTAAGTGTATAGGTAAATTACCGCTGTATGTCCGTATCAAGGACGAACAAGTAAAGGTTATGTTTTTCATAGTAAAGAATCTGCAAGCACATATTATTTTAGGAATAGATTTTCTTTCAGAGCAACGCTGGATTTTAATGAAGCGTCCCTTAAGCTGACGATGAAACCAGTTCGTGGATAAAAGGCTGAACCGCCGATGTTAAATCTTGACCACCTGCCTAATGACGAGCAACGAAGAATCCGACAAGTGGTAAGTGAATTTGCTTCGTTATTTAGTGATATTCCAGGATTTACTCAGGTTACTAACCATAGTATTGACACCGGAGATTCAATGCCAGTTCGCCACAAAGCATACCGGTATGATAAGAATAAGGAAAAAATTATAGAATGGCATATCACCGATATGCTACGTAAAAAGATCATAACGCCCATCTCAAGTAGTTATGCTAGTCCGGTGGTTTTATGTAAGAAAAACAATGACTATCCAGTAACACATCCAAAAAGGTGACGTTTTGCGATTGACTATCGTAAATTAAACTCCTTGACTAAATATCCGGTATATCCGTTACCTATTATTGAAGAAATTCTAAGGAACATAACGTCTACCAAATACATGACGACTTTAGACTTAACGACTGGTTATTTTCAAATAGGGGTTAGGCCTGAGGACGTGCCTAAGACTGCTTTTATAACCAAGTCTGGCACTTATGCATTTTTGCGTATGCCGTTTGGCCTTTCAGGGGCACCGGCAACATTTCAGCGATGTATGGACATTGTGTTAAGGCCTGTTATTGGAAAGTCCATATTTATCTATTTAGACGATATCATTATTACTAGTGATAATCTCGACCAACATGTACAGGATTTAAGACAGGTGTTTGCTTTACTAAATGAGGCCGGTCTAAAAGTTAATGTCGAAAAGTGCAAATTTGCAGCCCCTGAATTAAAATATTTAGGTTACAAAATATCTCAGAAAGGAATCGAGACAGACGAATCAAAAATAATCGCTGTACAAAAGTATCCGACTCCGAACACGGCAAAGAAGCTCTCTTCTTTTCTAGGACTTTGTTCATATTATAAGTCCTTTATAAAAGATTTTGCAGCTATTGCTGATCCATTGTTAAAATTAAAAAGGAAAAAGGCAAGATTCTCGTGGACGGCCGAAACCAATAGTGCTTTCGAAAAATTAAAACAAGCATTAACACAAGCCCCTGTGTTGAAATTTCCTGAAAAGGATGAGAATTTAGAAATTTCAGCGGATGCTTCGGATTATGTTTTTAGGTTTGTGTTAAAAATTGTAGTAGAATATTAGTACACTGGCACGTTGCATGTTCTCTTTTCAGTTGTCTCAATTTCCAGTTATATTGTAAATCAAACAAACGAAAACAGGGAAAAACTCCCTGCTGATTTTGGAGTAGAATACTATACCCATCGCGCCGATGGGACAGCAAAAGTGAGAGAACCAACAACATATAATTTAAAAGCAATGGCTGGAACAAATTCAAAAGGAACGTAACGCCATTTGTCGAAGAAAACTTTAATGAAACGTAAAAAAAAAATCATTTGATTTCTGAAGCATTAAGAACCTGAAGAACTTGGAATTAAAGTCATCATTAATTAAACCTTTACTAACCTTATTGGTTAACTAACCTTGCATCATTAACTGTCCTTATTGGTATCGTTGTTAACGATGCTGGGCGCTGTATATTTGGATTTGGGCCCTAATTCCTGCGAACTTTGAGCGTTTATAAGTATCTGTGCACCACGGAAACACTTAAAATACTATCGAGCCGAGAATCTTTTCTAAAGTTTTGGTGACAGGACAAAAAAGACTGCAGAGCCTCGATTCTAAGCCCCGATGTTATACATGAAATATACAGAAATTGCTATGGGCACTATTTACATGGTTAATAAATGTTCTTTTAAAGAACAGCTATGAAGTAGCTATGACTTTTCAAGCTACTGAGGGCCGGATATTACCTGGCTGAGCGGTGGCATTGTAAAGTGCAGTATTTTAAAAATCACAATAAGGGAGATAACAGTACCAAAATTGTTTGATTTGTTTCTTAAAATGTTCGTAAAAATACAGGCAGTTCATCCAAAACACTTTGAAGGTCAGTTGCGGTGCATTAGTTGACGAAAATAGCGTTCATTAAATCCGGCGTCCGCTAGAGCCGCAACGAAGGATGATACTTTGATACTATTGTTATTATTCTAGCACGGCCACAGCCGTCTTTTTCCAAGAAGCAAAGTTAAGTGAACGAGAATGTAACGCCCTCTATCCACAGAATCTTATGCCGGAAATAAAGAGATAAACAACTCTTCGATACCTAATCTGGAAGTCTAATCGCAATTTTCATTTTGATCTGCAAAAATTATTCAAAACGATTCTTCACTTGGTGAACTGTCATTTACTTGAAACTTAACATAGTCATAAAAATTTATCTTGAGTTAATGATTTTGTTCCAATCCAGTCCTCCCTAACGCTTCTAAAATTCTATTAACTTATCATGTTCGGTGGACAGATGGCTGTACCTTTTCGGTCGCTTCATTTTGCTTTTGGTATAAACACGGGCGCGGAATTCTTCGTTGCAAAATTTCTTTACTCCTGATAAAGGAGGATCAGTACATGTTTGCCCCGCGAAATCAACATTGTCTTGGTAAAAATATAAGCCGCACGCAACGTTGCTGCTTACAACGTTTACTTTGGTGTGTTTCTCAAACAAGTTGATAAATTTTGATAGATTTTGAAATTAACTTGTACGTCAACACTAGCCTTTTCCCCTCATTTCATTCAAAAATTGAACACAAATTTGCAAATATTTGCCGATATGGTAGTATACTATTCTCTTGCAGGCTGCATATTCGATTATTCGCAGAAAAGGTAAGCATTGTTAAGATGCAACTAAATTCTACATCAGTTTCGAAACTGAATGTCTCAATAAAACATAATCTTTCGACATATTCCACCATGGTTAGTGCAATACTGTAAATCTTAAGTAACGTGATAGGTTTTATTTGAAGAAATTATTAAATTGTTTGCAAGAAGCAGAAAAGCGATACATTTAAGAAAATTAAAACAACAAAATTACATGGTTTATATTGTAGATTGTTTTAAATCAGTAATATTCCAGTATTTTATTTTAAAGACTGTAATCCTGCAATTGTTTTACCGTTTTTTATTTACATTTCATACATGTTGAGTTACGGTAACAAAGAAAATTGTCTTCCTATTATATTTTCTTCTTAAAGAAAAAGTTGTTTTAACTAACTAACTTTAGGATAAAATCATGCAGCAAGCTGCATTTAGTTGAAATTTTGAAAAGTTAAAAATTACTTTCTAAGATTAAAATCAAATGCCTCTGATCTCTGTGTATTTTTACACACTGACTACAGCTTTTTAAAACTTTCTCGAACCCGAATTTGTATTCCTGGCGGTTTTTGAATAACAGTAAGAAAGATAAACGCTGCTTTAATATTAAGAGTTTTAAACTAATATAAAATTTGAAGTTTGGGTTTAATGAAAACCATATTTCAGACTATAATTGTATTTTCAGACCTATATTTTTTAAGAGTTTAAGTATATGTATTTAAAGTCGATTAATGGAGTACCCATAATGTTACGATTTTGTATAAGTAATTTTAGTGAAATTATATATAATTTTTTAATATCTGTTGTATAACGTAATCTGAAAAGATTCAAGAGCGTGAAGCTCCGCCGGAAAATAAGGTTGCAGGAGCATGTCCATTTTTGGGGGAAAATCCCCCAAAGTGACCAAACTTAGCCAAATTTGGCGACATTTTCATTTAAATAGAAAATGTAAACTAATCTAATACTAAATAAAATTAATCAGCCGAAGCTGAACAGGATCAACTCATGGAGTTGGCCCTTATGGAACGATAACCGGCGTATACTGGCAGGCACGTATTACGTACGGCTGTAGAATAGCAATCTTAAAACTCATACCAACAACGTGGCCAAAAGGCTACTTAAGTAACTCAGACCTTCAGCTTAAATACTCATTTCCACCTTATTTGCATAAATGGTAATCCTGAAACCTCATTCTGGCAGGGAAACGTAGGTGGGAAATTAAAATGTATAGGAAAGGCTTTTTCCAAAATAAAAATAACTTTTAGAATTTTAAAATAAAATCCTACAGATTATTCCATGAAAAATAAAAATTTGGATTCCAAATTTGGCCCATTAGATGTTTTAAGATGGTGTATTCGATACACACGCAATTTGAGTTTGAGACCACTATTCTATTGGACGTTAATAAAACTAAACTACCCAAAGTTTTAAGTTAAAGAATTTAATGTATTTTAAAGATTTTTATTATGATTTACTTACTTTTATTATGATTTTATTTTACTTACTTTTATTATGATTACTTACTTTTATTATGATTACTTATTTTTATTATGATTTACTTACTTTTTACTATGATTTTATTATGATTATGAAGATTCGATGCTGGGAAATCTACAAGCTTAATTTTCAGTAGCCAAGATTCGAACGTCCAATTTCTACTCTTAACGTATTAACCGTCCGAGGAGAATCATAAATGTTTAACTGAAATAACTTCACGTAAAGATTTGTAACTCTGCTAAAAATATTGGGCTTGGTAACAACAAATTATTTGATACTAGCTTAACGAAGAAATTTATTACTACAGAAAATTGTTCTGAACAAAACTGCTACAGTCATTTTGATTTATTGTAAATAAAGAAAGAAAAGAAGAAGAAGTGCAGCGATGCGTCAAAGTGTGAGGCAGGTCAGCCAGTTTACGACAGAAATTCTTCAGCGCTCCAAGTCACAGGTAGCAAATTTTTCGAAGCGACATCTTATCCCAGATAAGAGGAAAGGCTGGAGATCCGGCAGTCAATATGTTCCGCTCCACGAAACAGGAACCGCAATATTTTTGTGACTCGGCCTCCGCTGGCCAATATCTCAGCCGCGCTTCAGAAGACATCTCTCGATGACAGCCCAAATATTATTTCTGGAAGAAGACATTTATCGTCTCTCCTGGACGCTCGAATCGGTTCGCAAAATGTCATCTTTTGTATCCGATGGACATAGGGTTTCCTCCTGCTGTCCTGTAGTATACAAGAAGTCTTACTTTGGTTTTCCAATACAAATGTTTATCTTATCTATCAGTGGATGATATTTGCCGGCCACATATAATGTTGAGATTGTTTGTAATGCTTCGATTAAATAGATACCAAGAAATAGCTTTCTTTACAATGGCAAACTGTCAGATATAAAAAGAAATAATAAATCCTTACTATGGTAGAATTGCTAACAGTAATATCTCCATTATGTTAAGAAAGCTGTGATGAATGAATCTTGCGAATTATGTTCAGAAAGCCATGATAAGTGAAGTTGTACGTGAATTTAAAAATAAATGTAATTTTGCATGTTCCTGAACATAAGATTTTTGCACATAAGCTTTTGTGTTTATATTATTAGAGATGTGTGTTATAAAGCGTGTGTGCATAACATATTTGGATAAGAATAACTGATGGTCACAATTTAGAATGTGATAGACACCAGTGTATCAAAAAAACTGATTTCATATGTTTGTTTACGGCCAGTTCTTCGAGACAATAGATTATGAAACTGTGAATAAGTATTAGTTAAAATTTTAATCAAATCTCCCTAGTGATTTCTCTTCTGAAATCAAAATTATATATCTTTTTTTCATTTTTAATGAATATTTTTGTTATTATTTCACCAATAATGTTAAAATAGAAATTAAATTTTGCAATTTTTATATTAAATAAGTTGAAAAGCACAAACTATTACTTATATTTAAACCGATATGCATATTTATTTCATCGTAAGATATTAAAAATGATCATTGTAAAAAAATAACATGGATCCACAGCCTACTTCGTGACTGCCAAAACAAAGAGAAAAACGCATATTACATTGATATATTTAATATATTACATTTTTTAAAGAGTTTCTTTTGTTTTTACGCACCATTTGCAGTGCAAGCTCTTGAATTATCTCTGTGACAGATGTTAAAAGCATTTGTATGTTTTGTGTTACTCTGCGCTAAAAATTGTGTATACGAGTTCTTCCTGCTTAAGTGAAAATATTACGATAGAAAGGCTGACTATTTTCTGACTCATGTGACAAATTAATTCTGTTCTAATTAATTTGCCACATGAGTCAGAAAATGTTCAATCAAGTCTTTAGAATTCTAGCATTTACTTTTTTGCTTTAGCATTTACCGCGATTTTCTATTTAATCTACCGTTTCCTGATAATATTCTAGCAGGTATTTTACCGACCTTTGGCCATAAAATTTCAATTTATCATTTCTTTGTTTCTTAAAATCCGTTAATGTCCTAACGCGATTTTCTCTAGGTGTTACACAGATTTACTTCTACCTACATATATTCAAGAATATTGCGAAAAGAAAATCTATTTTTTAAATTTTTAGTGCGTTTTACTATTTCCATAAAAAGAAATATATATATATATATATTATTTGCAGGTCATTTAAAAAATTTGCAAAACACTTCTCCCCCCTCCTCAGATCTTTAATAATTAATGTGGATTACATATATTATTCGTTTGTTCCCTGTTTTTTTAAAACTTAAAATATAGAATATTTAATACATATACAGCCGTAAGAGTACCCTAGCTCAATAATTTTTACATATTTTACGCTAAATAGGAGTGATACCGATCAGACAAGTTCATGCATATTTACGCTCGTACTTATTCTACCATAAACATTATGCATATATAATTGTTATGGATTCATAATAATTCAGTTTAACAATAATAAATAATTATTATTAAATAATTGTACAATAATTAATTTCAAAAAAGTTTATTTCCCAACATTTCCTATAATTTCATAAATTTATATCAACACTTCTTTGTGAACGTAACACTGTTTAGATATACCGTTCAATATTATCTGAGAAAGAGATACAATATGTATGGTAAAATAAAGTATTTTTTGTAAAAAAAAAAATAATTAATATTTAGTACTGATGTAGTATGCGATCTACCGCTTTTATTAAGTTATTTATTTCTTGGATCGCACCATTAAACGTTATTTTTAAACATGAAAATAAATACAAATAATTAAGATTATATAAATGAAAATAATTTATTTTAGTAATATATGAACGTTTTTATTCCATTAAATTTTAATTAATTCCAATTTTATGAGCCATATACATTACGAATGCCATGCAACTTGACCCAAAATATAGTAATAATTTTTTAATGGATCTCCACCATGATTTTGCGAGATAACGGTGATTAAGTCATAAAAAATTTCCAATATATTTGTCGGTGAATATCACTCCTACATTACACTATTAGCATCATTTGACATCATCATTAACTTCAAAATCCTCCAACTCTATCCAGTTATTTAAATATTAGTGCTACTTGCAGGGTTGACAAAATTTTTTAGCGGTTTCTAATCAACCAGCCTCTTATAAAACGGCCATTAGTCACTCATGATAACAATAAGTAACTAATCAAAGTTATAGACACTTCATTAAAAATATTTTAGTTAACTAATCAGCATATTTACACACACACAGGTTACGACTAATTTGTTCTAAATAGCTTTTCCTAAGATAGACAATTAAAGCGAATTTAGGTAATAATTGAAAAGAACAGACTAATTAGTTTAAAATTAGCTGTTTTATAAAATTCCAAGGAATTTTAAAATCTTTGCAAATGAAAATATAATAGTTAGTATTGTTGCGTGCGTACAGGTTCGTTATGAATTGAAGGGGTCCTTCACGAATCTCCTATAGTAGGTGCAAAGGCCTAGGAAGCTTCTCAGCTGATGGACATTTTCGGGACGTTTCCAGGATTTAACCGCTGATACCTTTTCAGGATCCGTGCGTGCATCTTCTGCAGAGATGACATGTCCCAGATAAGTCACTTCCTTTCGGAACACTTTGCATTTAGCGGGACTCAGCTTCAGATTGGCTTCTTTCAGTTTCTGAAGCACCTTCCTAAGATTTTCTAAATGTTCTTCAAAACTCTTTCCGACGATGATGATGTCGTCCAGGTATATCAGGCAGGCTTCGTAGGAAAGGCCTTTCAAAAGAGTCTCCATAAGACGTTCGAATGTTGCCGGCGCATTACACAGTCCAAACGGCATCACTTTGAACTGCCAAAGTCCTTGTCCCGTAGTAAATGCCGTCTTTTCTCGTTCATCAGGATGGATTTCTACCTGCCAATACCCACTCTTTAAATCAAGTGTAGAGAACCACTTGCTTCCAGAAAGAGTGTCTAGAATGTCATCAATTCTAGGAAGAGGGTAACTGTCTTTCTTCGTAACCTCATTCAACCGGCGATAGTCAACGCAAAATCTTGTTGAGCCGTCTTTCTTTCTGACGAGAACGATGGGAGATGCCCATGGACTCGCTGAAGGCTCGATGACATCGCCTTCTTCCATATCTTTTAACAGTGTTCGCACCTCTTTCTGTTTAGCAAACGGTAGACGTCTTGGATGTTGCTGGATTGGGAGATGATCGCCGGTATCTATTCTATGTTGTGTCAAACTAGTTCGAACCACGTCAGAAAACGAGCGGGAGAAAACAACTTGAAGATCTTTAATGACGCGATCGGCAGCATTTCTCTCTTTATCGTTTAATTGTGCATTCCGCAATAACTCCGATGTAATGCTCTCTGAGGACACGGATTCTGGGATGTTACTCTTTCTTTCAACTCTGGTTACTGGAGTACATGTTGCAACCACTTCACCTTTCTTAATAACTCTCGACTTTTCAGTTACATTGGCAACTCTCACCGGGATAACCGTTCTGGATAGGTCGACGAGTGTTGAGGCTACTAGTACTCCTTTTGGGCTATTACAGTTATTGGGATATTCTATGATGCCGTAGCGGAAATTCCTGTTTTCGGCTATGGATGCAGGAAGTAAAATTTCTGTTCTTGCCGGTATTGTGATATTGTCTTGTGCTATGATTGTATGGACAGATTTAACTTCTTTATCATTAACTAGAAATAACGCTATGTCCTCAGATGTAGAATGCAATTCGTTATTTTTAAAATCCAAGGAACAGTTGTATTTCCTTAGAATACGTCAGGATTGGAGCAGATGTTAAAGCTTCCTTTAAGTTGTTAAATGCATCCTCGCATTCTTTTGTCCACAAAAACGTTTGCTTGCTCTCTGTCAGCTTGTGAAGGGGTCTTGCGATGGAAGAAATGTCCTTCACGAATCTCCTATAGTAGGTGCAAAGCCCTAGGAAGCTTCTCAGCTGATGGACATTTTAAATCCGAGTATGCAAGTCCAATCCGAGTATGCAAGTCCAATCCGAGTATGCAAGAATCAGTGATCTCTGCTACATATGCCGTTTGCTGGTAAGCGGCACTTCCAAACGTGATGTTAACATTTACTTTTCCGTCGATGTCGATCTTCTCACCGGACACAGTCTGGAGGGTAACGCAGGGCGGCGTCCAGATAAGTTTGTTTCCTAGTTGTTGAGCCAAATCTTTTCGGATGATGGCAACGTTGGCTCCTGTATCTATAGTCATATTGCACGGAACTCCATTAATATATCCTATTACGAAAACTCCATTACTGCCGCCTCTCACTGCAGAAATCTGAAGCGCTTTAAACGGGGGATTTTCATTATCTGAAAACCTCCGCCCCGCGAGATGGCCACTAATTAGTTTCCCTGCTGCTTGTTAGCAGCGGTCTTAACATCCGTACCCTGGGGTGTTCTGCAGTTTCGTCGTATGTGTCCTACAGCACCGCAGTTCCAGCACTTAACGGTCGGTTTCTTCTCACCAATATTCCGTCTCAAGGTGTTCAGTTGTCTAGTTAAATCGTCTAGACGAGCGGTGACTTGATCCCCTGGCTCCTGGACTTGAGCAGCTCTGACTGGGTGGCGGTATTGACGAGTGGCTTGCTGGGCTGCCTCAAATTTCATGGCGTACAGTAGAGCGCTTTTTAAATCTTTTACATCCGCCATTCGTAGAGCTTTCTGTATTTCAGTATCCCGGATGTCGTCGATAAAGTATTGCAAGGATAGGATTTCCCTTGTTTCTGTCGGGCATTCCGAAAAGGCGAGATGGGACAGCCTTTCAACATCCGTGGCGAGCTCCTGAAGTGTTTCGGTAGGCTTCTGTTGACGAGATTTTAATTGGAGCCTGCTGTAGTCTTTTAAACACTTCTCCCCAAAGCGCAACTCCAAGGCGCCGGACAGAGCTTCGAAATCTAACCTTTTGTTTTCGGGAAGAGTCTGAAGGATACCCGCTGCATCGGCTCTTAAAGAAGCAGCGAAATGACAGGCCTTATCTTGGGAATCCCATCCATTCGCATCCGCCACGATAGAAAATTGTGTCTTATACACCTGCCAGGAGGTCTTCCCATTATATGTGGATAGCTTCAGAGGGGGACGAGCAGGCATCGGTAAGAATTTAAAATCATCACTCTTGCTCCCTGCCGACGCTACGAATTTCTTTAAAGTATCCATTTCTTTGGCAACTGCAGAAACTCTCTTATCAATTTGTTGTTCGATTTGTTGTTTAACGGAACAAACTCTTCCTTCTATTTCTTCTTTGACTGAATCAACTCTGTAACCTATTTGTTGTTCCACGGCCGAAACTCTGTCTTCTATTTGCTCTTTCACAGAAAAAACGTTTTCTTTAATTTGTCCAACTTTAATTTCGACCGCGTCTATTCTGCCTTCTATAGCCTCAAATTTATTTCCTATTACGCAGGTAATTTCTCTTTTCATTTCGTCCTGACCTGCTTTCATCTCATCTTTAAGGGATTTCATCTCTTCCTTAACGGATTCCTGGCCCAATTTCATTTCCTCTTTAATTTCTTCTTTAAAAGATGTTTGGCCAGCTTCCATCTTTTCTTGGAACGCAGTAAAAGCAGTAATGACCTGTCTCAATTGTTCTTCCATCCCTCTTGTTATTGGCATTCAAATCCCACTTCTGACACCAAAAATTGTTGCGTGCGTACAGGTTCGTTAAGAAATGAATGCACAAGTCCGATGAAAAATGAACAAAAATTTATTATTATCACAACAAAAAATGCTTAAATTTTCTCAAATTATCATGCAGTATTACAATATATCACAGTAGTTATCTTTTAACTACTCAAATGTCCAATAGAACGTAATTCAAAGCAGCTAAAGAACGCTAATCCGCGAATTCGCTACAGTCAACAAGAACAGTTTTCTAAGCAACAACAAACTAAGCAACTACTACAAACTGAGATGTTTTCCTCCTTTTATAAGATTTTGAAATCACGCGCTAGAATTTTCCAGTGTTTTCTCGAAATCAAAAAGAGATATTTATTTATTTAATGCACGCGCTCTTGTATTTTCAATTTTCCTGCTTAGCTTTCTTTTAATATTCGTCACGCGTTGCACTGCGCGAGAAATAAAACCATTTAATTTATAATTGAACTAACATTAGCTTTTTAAATACCAAATTCGTAAAAGAAGCTAAAGCGTTTTTGAAAAAAAAAATGGGACAAAATATAGAAATTCATTAAAATTATATTTGGTAATCTGTTTCTGGCAAGTGTTCTTTACATGTTTGGCGTTTTGTAAATGGACTACGAAAGTGAGATAAAAAGGGATGGAAAAGAATTCATTTGCTTCCGAGAAAATGTTGCAATATTTAATCCTACATGAAAAATAAAAATAGCTCGCGTATATACGTAAATCATAACCACTGATAGCGTAAAATGAATTTTAAATCTATTTATAGCATAAATGAAACACATTAATAAGCTCGGAAGATATATTTCCTAGAAAAGTGATATTATTCTCGGATTAGTGTTACATATGTTGAATCTGTCTCTGTAAAACTAGCATGAGAAAGACTTCACGAAACTTTGAATTGTATTGCAGAAATTTTTATAAAGACTTCTCGTCATGCTTCTTTTGATGTATCGTTCTTCATTTTCCCGTTTAGCTTTTGTGCGAGTATTAATAATGTTTCCAATTGGACTGGGAACTTTCCATTTCGTTTTTGCTGTTACGTTTTAAAAACGTTATTGAAGTCTTTCTCAAACAAGTCACCGCGACTATTAGGAAACTAAGGTGAGTGCTCTATGTCTGACAACATTTCTGGCATTTATATTTACGTTTTTATAGTGAACTGGTATTTACTTTACATCTTTCCTTTGTACCTCATTTTTTCACGAGGGTGGCTCATTCCGGAATTTATGTAAACAGCTGCCTTGTCAAGTGTAACGTTTCCTTCTCTGTTCTGGACTGGGCTTGGTTTTGGCTTAGTTTATTTGATTGTGACAAAGCACGCGAGGACTGTCTCCTGAGGGGAGGAAAGCTTTCATGGAAGACTTTCTAAGGGAAACAGTTTCGTATACAAGTAATATATGGGGGGAAATGACTTCATGGGATTCGAACCTCAGACCGTATTACCAGTGTTCAGCCTTTATCGCTCGGCTGCTGATAGGCCTGATGGATTTTGAATTAAACATTATAAAATAAGTATAGCTTCGTGATGGTGTGTTCACTTGTTGCGATATAAGCGAAACTTCCAGCCTCTAATATTATCAGATTAAATTATTTTAATTTATTGCAATCTGTAGAAAGATTGCTTTTGATGAGATCTAGGTGAATTATAACCTTCTGTAGTATATTTTAATTTAATGATAACTTTATGTTGTAACCCTCTCGGCGTTATGGACAGAAAATTCCGTACAGAAGGGTGGCTTTCGTATTCATTACACATGAAAATATCTGCCAGGTTTTAATTTATCCAATTCGGGTGGGATGTATATTGGAAGAAAAGGAATCAAGGTACAAAGTGTGAAAGTCTTTTTTAACTATAATAAAAAATACCGTTTATTCATGAAATTTGAAGAACTTTGATATTTCAGGGCTACACTTGTGATGTTCGGAGGGCCCTTCTCAAGTGGTGAGGTAATATAAATTTACAATTAACTTAATTCTGTGTTTGTTTGATTTAGAGATTCTTTTAGTGAAAACTTAGTAGGAGAAGAATTCTTTTGTTGATAGTATTTGAGCATTTTACGTTAAACCCAAAGAAGGTATTATAATCTTAATAATTTGTTTTTCATTTAAATACATTTTTTGTTAGCATAGTGCCTCTTAAGCTATCTTAATTCTCAGCCCTCTTTTTAGCCATCGATTAAATATAGAATAAAGCTATGAAGATCAATATTTTCTCATAAATAATTTATTTCGTTAGTATTTAATATACATCTGAAAAGTAGTAGTTTTAGAATGGGTTTCAAGTATAGAAAAATAAATGAAAGAAAACCACTTTTTTATGCGAGAGATGTTCTTGCTTTTAGCTGCAAATTAAACTGAGTCTCGATGAAATATTTGATACAGTTTGACGTAAAACTGCAAAATCAACTCTTCTTTGCTATCATACACACCTGCTTGAACGTTTATTTACCGACTATCGCTCAAACTAGAAGATCAATACAACAGTGGATAGGGTGTAGAAGACCCTTTTATTGAACACAATTATTTACAAACAGCACGAACTTACGTGCCTACACTGTCACCAACCACTTATGGTGAGGAACATAAAGGTAATGTTACAAGCTAAATTTAAAGGTAAACTAATACTTAAGACTAAACAATTTAATTTAACCTAACAGGTTGACTCAGAAACCTACACCGACGAGATACTAATTTCGGCGTCAAGAATGCGAAGCCGAGATTCAAAATTTAAACATACCATTTCATTTCAAAAACCGAATATTTGTACGATATAAATCGGCATTTTCATCATACTTCACACGGTCAGGCTTTTTATACTTTCGCTTCAGCTGCTGAAAAGGTACAAATACAAATTTTCGTTTATATTGCAGGAAGCGCTGACATCAGACATACTGATTAAAAACATACTCGTAATATAAAAAAGGATGCATGATCAGTGATAAAAAAATCAGGTAGCCAATGAACTCTATTTTTTTTTCATGCAGTTACAGTTAAAAATTTTAAATTATTCGTTCAATATTTCAATTATGGGTGAATCTTAATTATGCATTTTTCAGCATAAACTCCCAGTGTTCAGTTCTAACATAACACGCACACCCCCCCCAAAAAAAAAAGAAAGCTTTCAGATTTTACATTATCCCCAAAGGGGCATTTTTTTAATGTTTCGTGTGTTACCTTTATTCATTAAGTATCATGTCCTTCACAAGTAAACCATAAAATTCAGTTCAACAGCAATATCGCAAAATAATTTTAAAATTACCATATCTTTAGAATTTCCGATACACAGTCTCACGGGCTAGAGATAAAAATATTTTTTTTTTCATACAGCGTTGCCATTGCTCGCTTTGAAATCGTTGCTTTTGTTAATCAAAAATTACTTAAAGTGTTCCAAAATATGAAATCGATAATAAAACAATTTCCAAATTTGGGCTTCCAGATGCCCATATTCGGGTGGAAACGCACGTTTTTCAAAACTGGATGGCTCTAGATACCGTTGTTTTATCAGAATGCGAGAAACATATATACATTTATGCAGATTCTTCATTATTTAATTTCTGTAAATATAATATAGGGCGATAATATTTGGTGGCAACAATTTGAAAAGGGAACCGACATTTATTGCGAATCAAAGCAAAATACCAAAACGAAATTAATAGACCTTCTCGGCTACCTTTTGGACTAAAATAAAAAAATAGATTTACAATAAAAAATGTTTCACTCACTAACATTATAAATGTAAATTTAAACTCAATTAAAATATACCAAATAAACATTTAATATTTTATCAGTTAAACATAACTCTTATCTGCTTTTAGAAAGAGGCGTCGCCAATAATAGATAATAAAAAATCGTCTTGAAGACTAAGATGAGTAAATAACGACCACGACTTGCGCAGTGTCTTCTAGGCATTAAAGCCTTTAACGCTTTAAAAAGAATCAATGCAGCATGTATATATTGGAATGCAACATTCGGTAAATGCAACGCAAATATGTGCAACCTTTTTTTACGAGTTTTGTACATATAAGGATAATTTTAGTGAAATTATATGTGAAATTGTTGTGTTTTCCTATATCAGGTAACATGAAAATCTAGACGCAGGATGCTCTGCCGGAAAAATAGGAATACAGGGCCAAGTCGTTTTCTGAGTAAACGGCTCTCTGGCTAAATTGGCGAAATATCGCCAAGCAGGCAACGGTTTTAATGACTAATTTGGCAAGAAATCTCGAAAAGTTACCAAACTGGAGGCCGTTTGGTGACCCTTGGGTCCGATCCCTGTATCACTATAATAGGTAGCGTAATTGAATAAATGCAATTGGCTACTATATTAGTTGTAACCACATCTAACTCTCATAGCCTCCTAGTATTTTTGATAAGCAGAAAGTGCTAGAAATTTCTCGGTGCCCGGGTGAAAAACTATATAATGTCGGAGAGAGCATCTGCCCTCGGGAGTTGTTGTCAGTTCAGAGCGACTTCGGAATACTGAAAGCTTCGCCTTTTAGATGCACTTTGCTTGCGTTGTGTTTAACGTTGTAGTCACTTGGTATTTACGAAGGAGGAGCCATGAGAAAATGTACAATGCCCTCACCGGGACTCTAACCTTGACCTCTCGAATACGCTCCGAGTGTGCTACCGTTACACCACGAAGACATGAAGAAAGGAGGGAGAAAATACATTATATATTCCCCTGTTTAAGGGGCGACTGGGGATTAAAGGCCCGATCGCCAAATCCTGGTGGTGAAGAAACATCATCCACCAGCTTTTAGTTCGGGCGCCACTGTTGGATCATTAGGTTATTTCCATGCAGGATGGGTGAAAAATGAGCAATGCCCTTCCTGGGATTCGAACCTAGAGCTCTCGTATACGCGCCGAGTGTGCTACTGCTACGCAATGAAGACATGTAGAAAGGAGGGAGAACATACCTTATAACGTTCTTATTAAGTTGAAATGTAACTATTGATTGTACTCCGTGTTACTGTGAACACCTGTACGAGTATTTCTGTGGAAAGTTCCAGAACTCTGAAGTTTTTTTTTTTTTTTTTTTTTTTTTTTTTTTTTATTTTTTTTTTTTATAAAATAAATTTTATCAACCTATCCTTGGACCTGTGCGCGTTGAATTTACTACGAACCCGTAAGCACGCAGCAGTATGTTGAAATAGGAAGTCCGTGTTGCTAATAAATAACAGAACAGTATAACTATTATAACCTGCTAAGAGAGCCTGGGTAGTAAATAAAACAGAAGGAACAAAACGCTTGTCTTCCAAATATACTTCTAATTATGGAAGAATAAAACTGTACCTCTTCCCTAAAACAGCCACTTATGGAAGTAGCAAGTGTTTCGGAAAATAGAAATAACAACGTTACTAAACATAGTATTCCTAAGATGATAACCCCTAGGTATTCCAAAATCATCTAAAACTGCAGCATCATCTCAGAAAAGATTCACTCTATTTTATGTCTAAAAATTCCTTTATCTTTAATGAAATTTTAGCTCTGAAAAAGAGATTTTTAATTATTCATAATAATGAAAATTCAGTTTATTATTTAAATTTCAATACATCTTACTGTAGTCCCATGAGGATGTAAATAAATTTATTACTTAGATTATTTGTTTAAATAGCATTTTCCTTCCTAATTAAATGATTATTTTGTATTCGTAAAATGTATTAAAGGATTATGGTGTTATTTACATGTTATACTGTAATAAGCATATTGTTATTCCATTACAAAAAGTAATTTTTACATTTTATTAAAATAAGATATCTCATGTGAAAGCAAATATTTTCTGTACACGATATTTTTCTCAATTGGAATGGTATTGAAATGCTTATTTAATTTAAAATTAAATATGTTTTATGTGACATCGTTCTATTTTCTAAATTGTTGTTAGATGTCTGATTTCATGTGACAGTAAACATTTGCTACGTACGATATTTTTAAACTGTAGATATATCCGAGAGCTATGAATTTTGCCTCAAATCAGAAAATTCTTTTCTAAAAAGCCTAGTTAAAATCACATATGGTCGAAAATTATTATGTTTCAGAGAAAAAGCTCATTATGTTATTTGACTACATTGTAAATTTCATCATATTACTTTATTATTTCGAAAAATACTAAGCTTACAATATACACTTGAAATTTAATTTTTCTTCAGTTATTTAAAATTTACAATCACATAAATAAACTGATTGAGAATTCCCATAAACCTGTCTTTACTTATACTGCACACTTAAGTGCACTTCAGCTCTAAATAAACGGAGCAAAATCGATTAATAAATTTGTTAAAAAAGCGTAAATTTATTCTTTAACGCATTTACATTTGGAAATTTTGTTTCTCAAAATTTCAATTCGATATCTAATCCATAAAATAACCTCTTTAGTTATTAATTAAGGAATGATAAAATGCATTATGAAGAAATAATTTAACAGTTTTAAATATATAATTCATTCAAGAAATTATTATATCTTGCTTTAAGTGATTTAGAAAGATTTGATTTCCATTCATATCATAAAAACATGAAACTGCTGGCGTAACTATGGCAACAGAAGGAAAGACAGGGATCCTAATAAGAAAAACTGAATTCGCTCCTAAAAATTTAAAACCACAAGCATTTCAAATAAATCAGCATTAAGAGATACATTTCTTGTACATTTCAATTTTACTTACTACATGCATTAATGCGTTAAAAAAGAGCGCTGTCAGGTTTAAATTCCATATCGTTGAAATGTTTTATAAATCTTCAATCTACGTTAATCATCGTTAGAGGTACTGCAATTAATCGATAGTAACTATCATTTATAACGTCACGTGAATTACATTAAACTCCGAGAGTATGGCATACAAATAATTTTCGCTGGAATTGTAATTCAAGATAACAAATGAACTTCTGTAAATTTGCAGAAATTTTATAAAGGTAAATATATTTTATAATATTAGACTTCAAAGTATTTAAATAGAAGTTTTTTATGAATAAAAGTATGTTTTATACTGATTGATAAATAAAAAGTTGCGTGAATGATTTATTTTAGTATTTACTGGCTAGATTAACGTATGAATTTTCTTAAATTGCATAACGTATTATTTTTTGTATTTCATGGGCGCTTATTTTCTGCTTTTTTGCAGTTGCAAAATTGATTAAAAAGAAAGCCCTTAAAATGAGAAGACAACGATACTCTTATACTTTAACCACTCGAGATGATATGGTCGTGCCACCAGACCCAGATGAGTCAAGCATTCTGTCTAATCAGTATTCGTTTCAAGATCCTCTTCTGTCTCAAATTCTATCACCCGAACCAGATTCTGTTGTTCCGTATTACTTGTATCCATACCCTTTATTCCCAGTACCTGCAGATCAGTACCAAAGCGTAGCAAGCTTGTACAATTCTAATTTATCTCTAAGTCCATATGATAATTATGCTTATTTCAACGGTGGGTTCCCACAATATGATTATGTGAGCTCAACTCGAATTTTTGATGGAGGTTATGGTGATCAGTTGACACCGAAAGATGAATATGTTGATGAAGAATTTGTATATGATGGTTTAGAAGATTTTCCGCAGGAGCTTCCATCTTCTCATCCGATAGTTACAAATTATGGGGCAGTAACAATACTTTTGAGGCATTTAGTGAGAATTGATATTTCAGCTGACAAAGCATTGTATGTGACGAACCCTCCTTCTGGTAGCATTGCTGCTTTCAATGGAACAACTGATAAAAGTTGCATCATTCATCCCAACGGTCGTGTATTACAGGAAGGTTCTGATATTCATATCAGCACTTTAAATAGGCAAGCTAAAGTTTGCAGAAAAGGGATAATATTTACTTCTAGTGATCATTGCTTATCGTACTTAGTGGATGCTTCAGGTACCAAAACTACAGCTGAGAAATTTAGGGACTTGAGCACTGATTTCAGCGTTGAAGTGTTTTATAGCGATCTTCTCTCTCATAATCCTATAGATGAGTGCTACAAAATAGCAACAGAATCTCTTCATAAGTGCTATAAAAATGGTGATGAAGTCTGGATTGTGGGCGGATTTCGCATTAAACAAGATCAATGGGGAGATGTGAAAGTGTCTCATAATTACGGTCGTCTAGTACTCAAGGCATCTCCCACGAATGGTCAAATGTCAATTAAAACTCCTTCAGTAGAGATGCGTGTCAGCCGTTATCCAAATAATTATCTTCTTGTGCGGAGGTATGAACAAGAAGTGACTGCCAGTTTGCGAGGTTTTATAGCTCAGAATGGAACTCAAAAAGCTGGCTTTAATAGTTATGGTCGTGTTGTTCTCTTTTGATACATGTTTATTATGATCTTGTCCACTTAGATAATTCAAATAAATGCAAGTAAAAGGCAAAAGCTTAAATATGCAGCTAAAATATTCCAAGATAAAAGGCCTTATTTAAAAACTACTTAAGATACCGGGAATCACATGTATCCCTTTGAGAATATTCTGTTCCTTAGGCGACAGAGGCAAGTTTTGACCTCGCGTTTAAATAATTATTGCATTTAAGAAAAGAAGCCCAATGTTAGTTTAACACATATACTAATTACTGTTGTGTAAATATCTTTTGGTATGATCAAACTAAACACTTCTAATGGCTTGTAAAATTTAATGTACCCAATGCAAATTTAGTTAAATATAGTTGAAGAAATATAGATCCAATCATGTGAAATGCTCAAATAGATTTGATTTTATAAAATGCAGAAAATATATATCAATCCATGAAGAAATCGAGTAAAGCATTAAAATCAAAAATACAGATTTAACACCTGGAACTTAATCCTTTGCCTCACATCTGTATATCTGTAATTGAACCATTGCAATTATTTAAACTTTGCGCAAAGGTCTGACAGTTTCTTTTTTTTTTTTTTTTTTTTTTTTTTTTTTTGGCAAAATAAACTAAATTCCCTATAATAGATATACAGGTTATTTTGGTTATTTTGATTCCTACCATTCAGATTAATAATACCTCTTTTTATATCGCATTTTAAAGTTTAATTCACCTTGAAATGACAATTTTAATTAATATCTATTGCTATAGATTTATTTTTGCATTTATAGTATTTACAAACATATCCTGTTGAATAAGTGTTAAGTAATGTATAATGTTTATTTTTATAATTACTTTGTTATTTGCATTGTATAATTTAACATTGGATTTAATTTCTGAACTATTTAAAGTTGAAATTTCATAATGGGTTTATAATATTATAATATTATTAAATTACACAATATATTTATAAAACATAATCAGAAAATACATTTATTTATTTTATAATTTATACTGTTATTCTATTTCGAACGCAGAAACTATTATGGTAGACCAAAAAAGTTTCCATCTTTGATAACGAAATGAGTTTCTGTTAGTCTTAAATGATAATTTTCCAGTCATCTTTCTAGTTTTTTTTAACCCTTAGATGTAAAATCAACTTGAAATTTCCATCACTGGATGCTGCTTTAAATGCAAATAATCCATTTAGTTATCGTTTCCTTCAAAACTATTATTGTATAATACAAAAAATATTAAGATGTGAATCAGAAAAAGAAAATTTGGCTGCACAAATGAAATATTTTTTAAATCATTTTAACATATTCCCCCATTATTCTACAGAACATAAATTACGTTTTCATATGATTATATTTCCATTTTTGCATTTCTCCTGTAAGGTATCATCAGTTTTTGAAGTTTTTTCATTTATTTTCTTTGCAAATATCAAATAGTTGGTGTATTTATTTTTATTTATGCATTACTGCGGTGTTTACTGTGTTATGTTAGCGTTAAAATATAGCTCTGAAAAGACGCAAAATAAAAACTTTTGCATGTCAGAAAACATGTTTTGTTTATCTTTAAATATTTTATCGCAGACATACTTACCCTCTACTACAGATATACAAAGTGTTTATACATTTTAAAACAATTTCAGAACCACTTAAATGATGTTTAAAATATAAATTGCATTTTTTAAATGTTTGATTTGATGGCCTTTTCCCTGTACTATTAGTCTGCATCGTGAGTTTCATGATAGAAGGGCTTCTCATAAAATTTCCAGGGGTATTGGTTTCCATTCCTCTCCCACTACTTTACAAATTCCATCAGTCGTAGTTGGTTTGCGCCTTATAAAGAACTCTTTTCAAGAGTCTAAAGGCTCAGTAGTCCGTAAGTTAACGTCGGGGAACTTTGCAGGAATATATTGAAAAGATATATATGAAATACCTGTACCAGCCTTCATTTTTTCAACCAATGCTGTGGTACGTTTTGAGGTAGGATTTGTTACTTTGTCTTGATAAAATTTCACTGTTTGAAAGTCATTAGAAAGTGAAATCTCTTCTATATATATCGGCTGTAAAACGCTCTCTTCATAGTACGCTGAGTTGATTTTAACAATTTTTCCACTCATCTGATGTTTTATTTTCCATCGTAAGGGAACTACGACAATCATAAACTCCTTACTGAAACGTTTTGCATTGATGGAAACAAGTTTGTACATTTTTGTTCTCTTTGTTTTCGAAAATAAGTAGACTTTTTTATTGGGTCATTTAGGTAAAACCATGCTTCCTCAAGGATCAAAATTTATTTCTAATTATCTTCTGCTAAATAGCTTTTCATACAGAGTTCTAAAAATTATTCTATGAGTTATTATGAGTTGAACTACATGCCTCGACAAAAGTTGGTGAACGTCATTTCTTTAGCTTTTTTTGAAGTTGTAAATCTTGGTTTAATAATCTGTTACTGTTACAGATATATTTAAAGATTTTACAATTGATTTCTATGTCGTCGGATTTTTTTTTCTTTTTGGTTATCAATGGTTTAATTTTAGAAACGATGCCTTTTTCGGGAATTTGTGTGGAATCTTTTTTCCATGTAGAAGTAAGCATTAGCGATTTTTTTCTTCCCGATTAATAATGTTGCTTACATAGAAATTTTGATGCCATGCATTTCACGGCGTTTTTGAATTATGATTTAGGAATATTTCTCTTCGGAAAGAAGAATGAATTATAAAATATTTAAAATATCCCCCTTATTCAGATAGCATTGCTCATTTTAAATAATAAGCTGCTGCCAGAAATGTTTATTAGAAATCATTTGCCTTTTTAATTCTCTGTCAAAATTGTTCTAAAATGTGTATACACTCTCTGTTTATAAGAAGGCAGTTCATTCAATTCCTGCGGTACATTTTTTAAAGCTTGGGAATGATTAAATATTAATCTTTGCACTGAAACTTCAAGGTAGCTGCAACATAATGAGTATACACTTAGTCGAATATCAGCACTACTCTTCGAAGCAGTGTTGAGGATTGGAGCTTTGAGAAGTGCATCACTTGTAATATTTTTTAATGCAACAGAAAGTCTGGAACTTTTCATCTTTTAAGACGCTATCAATCTAGGAAAGAAGAAAACGTTTAAAGGAACAACATGAAGAGATTACTTGGGCTAGAATTTTGAGTTTCTACAGAATCAAATGGCCGGACATTTTCTGGTTAACTTTCATTGGTATTCACTGAATATAATCCGTTATTTAACAGTCTCTTCACTGCGAATTTAGCACATATGGGGCGATCCATATTTCACTGGGATAGAACGCATGGATCGCTGGAAACATCATATTTTTCCGGGATTTAATCCCTGACAGAAAAGTTACCGGTCAGGACTGCTTGATCAAGCTGCTGTGACATATTGATCCAAAAGTATTATAAAGTGTATTATAAAGTATTATTTTTGTATTATAAAGTGATACTTTCACACAATATTTAGATACATTTTGCTAAACTTTACATGAAAACGAATAAAAGATTTACATATTAACAAAAGCTATTTATAACTACATTAAACTTTCTAATGCGAAGATGCAATTGTTTTTATGCGGTAATACTTCATCATACTGGAGTTCGAAATGAGTACTTCCTACCATTAAAGTTATTTCCAAATGGTCATCTTTTAATAATGATCTAAACTGTTGTTTTACATACCTCATTTCCAAACATTCCTTTTAGCATCGGTAAGTACGGATATCCAAATACGGATATCCATCTCCGTGTATATGATATTAATTGAACGTACTTTTATTTCGAATCATATTTATAAAATTGAACTGGATCTTTCCCTTTAACATATTATCATATTGCAAATTAATCACTTCTAATTGATGGATCTCCTCAAACATACAATCAAATGGATTTTGAAACATGGAAATACCTTTTCACCTTGCATCAAGATATACAAAATGCTATTGGAACTGTAGTATCAGTTCATAAAATATATTCTGCGCTGACGTTTATGTGAATGGGTATTTTTCTTATATTCGAAATGTTTTACAACATTTAAAATCCTGAAATTTGTTTCATGTTATTTGCGTTTCAAGCAATGCAAATTTTCGGGGATATGCTTTTACGATATAATACATTTCACTTATAAGTGATTGGGTATTGTTTTCCCACGTAATTTTAAACTGAATTCGTTGAGGATCGAATTGTGGATCGATTTGCCAGGACGTTGTGGCAAATGATATTTTCCATAGCCATTCGGTATATGATAATAAAAGTTGTGAGCAATTTTCTCATTTAAAACAATTCTATGACTTCTCTCAGTTCAAAGAATCTCAACAAGAGTTTCCCATAACTAAGGTAATCAATAGCTGTATAATTAAGACGTTTCAGCATATTCAGCTTCAGTCTTTAATAAAAATTCACAAAACTGGAGATAGTTAAGTCTAGTAGAGCGAATGAAATTTACTACTGGTAAAAATGGTTGAATAACACATGACAGATTGGTGTTTTTCTCCCAAAGAGCTTGCTCGGGAAAAATGCAATGAATTTAGAGGTTTTAAACATTTAGCATCTTCACAAACCATAACAATTTATACAACTAATCTTTTCCTAGTTCTACATATATTTTTCCCCATTAGTTATGACAAATGTTAACAGATTCCACTGCAAATTGTTGCAAATTGGATTGTCTTAGAGTTTTCTCGACTTCCTTGATGATATCTTCATTCGTAGGTTTTCCAAGCAGAGTGTTCACAGTAGCTAATTGTTCACTCTATTCAAATTCAGCATTCCACCTCAAATAAACACCAGCAATTCGGCAATACCAGTGATATCTGTCGACTCACTAAGAGCCAACGAAAACCATTTAAAAGTTTTTGCCTTTCTTTTAAATTAACTCTTAATATGCCTCACGGTGTCCTCAAGTCAGCAGTTGTTCTCGCCGAAAGACTGACTGAACGAGACATACACTTTTTCTGGGCACATTTTTTCGTCTGCCACAAATAAACGTGATTTAATTAATTATCGGTAAACGGTTTTCCTATCGTGGTTAATAAAACAGCTATTCGTAAGCTGACTTTAATTACTGTTTCTTTAACATTTTTTTTTTATTTTTACGGATTGCGCTGTTATAAGGCCTTCAGATTTAATTTTAAAGTTTTAATGATCGTTCATTTTCTCTGAAATTTGAATACAGCGTCGTGTGCTTAGTTTGGTAAGGACGGCGTATATTGTTGTGCGCTTTTCGAACAGCTACAATGTTACTGCGTATTAAACATAAAATTTTGTCATTTAATTCTATGATAAAATAATTGGCATTCCATTCTGATTTAGAAGCACGACATTGTAGGTCTACTTTTCTCTTCTTATTTGATTTTGAGAAGGACATGCTAATGAATAAAATAAAATAACAATTTTAAAAAAAGATCTGAAAGCTTTCAGATTTTAAATTAGGCGCAGTCTTGCGCGCTGGAGATATTTTTTTTCCCATACAGTTTTGCCATTGCTTTGAAATTGTTGAGTTTGCTATTTAAAAATTCGTTAAAGTTTTACAAAATAGGAAATATATAGTAAAGCAAATTCCAAATTTCAAATTTGGGATTCCAAATGCCCATATTCTGGTGGAGACCCACATTTTTACACAAATTACCTTGATAGATACTGGGCACACCGCTATAGCAAAATTGTCAACACGCTCTACGTGCCATCGTTTTTCCAAAGTGCGAGGAATACATATGTATAGGTTCTCTATTACATGATCTTTAAGTAATATATTTCTATAACATTTGTTGGCAACAGTTTGAAAAATGATTCGAACAAAAGGTGAGTTTCGACACTAGTACTGAAAAAAATCAAATGATATTTTAGAAAACGACAGACTTTGGTAAATAACTTTAGTAATTCTGAAAAGTCTTCAGCTGCCAAAGAATTGTCGGATCAATATGAAAGATGTGAAACAAATGAATTCAAAAAAATAGGCACAAAGAAATAAAATGCGAAAAGAAATTATAAGGTATTTTCACACTCTTTACCTCAAGCCTTCAATGTGCAATTTGGAAGCACATCCCACTAATAATCTGCAAGTTTGAAGTTCGAATTCCCGCGAAAGCGCTGCACATTTCTCCTGTTTCATGAATTCAAAAACAATCTAAGCGGATTCTACAAGTGGCACCCATACTTAACTGGAGGACGATAATCCATTACCCCCACAATTTGGACAATGGGCCCTCTTTTCCAGCTGTTCCTTAAGTTGGGGTGACTGTAAGGATTTTCCTCCTCCATACCGAATGCCTCCGTGGTGTAACTGGAAAGCACATCTTACTAGAAACTGAAAAGTACGTATTTCGTGTTCTGGTGAAGACAGTGTACATTTTGTTCAAGTCTCCAGCTTTGAAAAGCCTAATGATTCTACAAAGTTAAAATAAAAGCAATTAAAAAAAGGAAATCTTGTTAGTCATTACAAACGTTAAATAACAGTGAAATTCAGTTAAAGAATTAAAAAGGGTCTTAAAATTTACATATTTGCTCATATTTTTTCTTTTGTGTAATTTTGCATTAAGTAACTTACTTTGGCAATAAATATATCGCATTCTTTTATCAAACATTATAGGAATGATTGTGTATTTCATCTTCTGATAAACAAATTCGGAAGGAATCTTATTTATTTTAGAATTTCAGAAATATTATTTAATTAAATTAAGTGTTGTTTGTTTTGATAAAAATTTACTCATGGAACCTGAATAAATTCTTTGCTCAAAACTGGAATTATTGTCGCAATAATTTTAATTTAGAATATGCGAATACATCATTTCTGTCCGACACATTTTAATGAAACAAAGCTAAGGAACTCAGATATCATATTATTTCAATTTTACAAACCTTTTTGGTTTGTTTTCATTTCGTTGAACACAAGTCATCCTTTAATACAATTCAGTTATCTAGGTAACTCCAATTATTTTCGCAATTCCAAGAACCAGTGTAATGAAATATAGAAACAAATCGCAGAGCTGAAAATTTACTATTTCTGTATTAGAAATGGAAATAATACAATTTTCCGCCTTTCAGATATCAATTTATTTCGAAAACAGATCCTAGCCTGAGGTCTAAAGATGTCAAAACTATTTGTATCCGATTCTTATTCCGTCTTAGCATTTAATTAAGCTTTCTGAACTTAAGTAGATTATATGGGACGTTTAAAATTGTGTAATTGGAAGACTTGGACTCTTAAACAACGCTTTTAGCCATACTTTAAAAATAAATTTTAAAAATCCCAGGAATATTTTAGTGGGGTAAATCTAAATTATATTAAGACAAATGATTCCTGCTATTTTCCAAATCGCGATTTCATGTTTATTTGTAATTATGGATTTTCTGTTCTGTTGAAATATTTTAAAAGAAGATTTGAAGATTAATTGGATTATAATGTGCTGTAAAAAGCGGTTTAGTGAGTGTTTTGAATTTTTGTCTCGATCTGGATTCGAAACCTGTATCTTATAAAAGTAATCAAATACTATTAATCATGTAGTGGTGAATTGTGTGATGTAGTATTTACATAAACACAAGGATTTAAAAATATTTTTTAAATAAGTTTTGCAGAGCCATTAGGTTATTTCGAAGCAGGTGACATAAAAAATGAGCAATGACCTCGCCGGGACTCAAATCTCGGACCTCTCGAACACGCGCCGAACGTGCTGATCATTACACCACGAAGGCATCAGAAATACCTTATATACTCCCCCTTTTAAATGATGACTGGAAATTAGGACACCCAATGCCAAATCCTGATGGTATAAAATCATCATCCACCCTATGTTTTAGTTCGGGGGCCACTGTAGAGTCAGTTTTAGAATTTTGAGGCAAGGAAATTGAAGATGCCCTCATCGAAACTCCAACCTCTCGAATACGCGCTGACCATTGTACCACTAAGGCATGTTATGAAGGCGGGATAAGTACCTTAGAGTGTAACTGAAATCCATAGGAAGTTCTTAGCTGCCGGTTGCATTAGGCAGAATACTCTTGTAGGGTTTATATTTATTTTAACTAACATTTATTTAAAGTTTAAGCTATCTTTCCTGTCAAGCCTTTACTTTCCCCTGGAATTGCCAATGCCAGAGTATGTAAATTTTAGTAGAACGCGCAGAGTATTCAAATTTTTAGCAGAAGTAATTTGAGTTAAATAGAAGGCAAACGAGTTTGTAAAGAGTGCTTCTTGATTCACGAGCGTGAAGGTTGCTTGGTAGAAGTTTAAGGATCGCGCGTTTCGGCCTGTGTGCCTTCTTCGGCAGTTAGTTGAATTCTATCAACGTCTTAATCAGAAAGTTTGCTGAATCTCAACTGTATCTTAGAGCGCGGTTAAGATAGTTACAATTATAGAGCCTCGTAGATAGTGACTTCGTTAGTTATGCATCCTGTTATTTATTTTTAGTTGTACTTTTCTATTTTTGGTTACACCGCCGGGTCGGCGTACTTTGTGAGCGTCAAGTGAACGCAACTGTAAGTTCTAAAGTGAAATTAAAAGGGATTAAACCCTTCTTATGAGTTTGTGTATTTTCCAGTTCATAGCAGTCACTACTACTGTTGCGGACAAGTTGGGGCCACGCAACATCACACTCTCAACAAAGCAAACATACACACAAACCCACAAACAGCTTGGAATCTTTCAGATTCTAAAAAGCGGCACACTATTAATTGTAGATACGTATGATATGTACTTGTAAATTAAATAGCTATTGAAAATAATCCAAATTCTATGCTAAATTCTTTCGGAATGTAAATGAACAAAATCATAAAAAGTATTTATGCTTCTCTTTCAGAGAAAGTAACACTGGCTCGTATTTAAATTTTAAATACAAATCTCTGGTAATATTCTTGATCATACATGCTTAAAAGAAAGTATTTGATTTGCAAATAATAGTTGACTTTGCATGAAAATTGTCAAAGAGAAATTTAAGCGACTATCTTCTAATTATTCTTATATACTAGCCCCTTCCACGGACATGCGACTAGAATATTACTTTAACCATAAAAAATTAATAGTTGACTTTGCATGAAAATTGTCAAAGAGAAATTTAAGCGACTATCTTCTAATTATTCTTATATACTAGCCCCTTCCACGGACATGCGCCTAGAATATTACTTTAACCATAAAAAAATACATTATGATTTTAATGAGTTCAGCTAGTGTAATTTTATGGCTTGAGATAGTGATTAATAATGACAGAGTCGACGAACCGCATTTATTGCTTTTAAATCGCTTGTCTGTTAAACAATAACAGACAGATTAAATCTGAAAGAAAAATTAAGTAACTTATACTTTGGCAAATAGCGATAGACTGACGCGTGAAAGATTTTAATAATAATAATAAGGCTTAATAATAGTAATAAAAAACAGAAGACACATGGAAAGTAACAGGGATGAAAAGGGCAATAAAAATGCAATATACGAAAAACAAATTATAAATTAAAAAAATTAATTTAATGAATCAAAAAGAAAGCAATTATTTGTGAAATGTAATATATATATATATATGTAAGATGAAAAAAAAAGTAAATCAAAATTATAATTTAAATTAACATTAGCCCCTTTTTTAATTTCAGTGCTTCCCCTCTCTAAAAATAGCAATAACGTCTCCTATACGGCGTCACCTCTAGATTATGACTTTCACATAAATATGACGATACAGCTAATTCGGAGCGTAGCTCAAAATTTCGAGAACCGATACCTTTCAATAAACTGTCACATTGGATAACTGTGCAATTTGCTTCTACCTTTGTTTTCGCTGAATCTTTGCATCGCTGAGTCTTTGCAAATGTAAAGACTACTAAACTAAAGATAACTACTGTGAGATATTGTAATACTGCATGATAATTTGAGAAAATTTAAGCATTTTTGTTGTGATAATAATAAATTTTTGTTCATTTTTCATCGGACTTGTGCATTCATTTCATAACGAACCCGTACGCACGCAACAATTTTTGGTGTCAGAAGTGGGGTTTGAATGCCAATAACAAGAGCGATGGAAGAACAATTCAGGCAAATGATGACTGCATTTGCTGCTTTCCAAGAAAAGATGGAAGGGGCCGTCAACTCCGTTAAGGAAGAAATGAAATTGGGCCAAGAATCCGTTAAGGAAGAAATGAAATTGGGCCAGGAATCCGTTAAGGAAGATATGAAATTGGGCCAAGATTCCGTTAAAGGAGAGATGAGATCCGTTAAAAAGGAAATGGAAGCCGTTCACGAAAAGTTGGAAGCTGGTCAAGTAACTTTTAAAGAAGACATAAAAGCTGTACAAGAAAAGATTAAAGCAGGTCAAGTCGAAATGAGAAGAGAAATAACCTGCGTAATAGAAAGTAAATTTGAGGCTATGGAAGACAGAATAGGAGCTGTCGAAAATAAAGTCGGGCAAATTGAAGAAAAGGTTCCTTCTGTCAAAGATGAAATAGAAGATAGAGTGTCGGCTGTGGAGCAATGAGTCGAAGGAAGAGTTTCGGCCTTCCAACAACAAATTGAAGAAAGAGTTTCTGCCGTCGAACAACAAATTGATGATAGGGTTTCTGCTGCCGTCGCCAAAGAAGTTGACAGCCTAAAGAAACGCATAGCGACGGTAGGAAACAATTCTGTAGGTTTCAAATTTTTATCGATGCCTGCTCGTTCCGTTCTGAAACTATCTACATATGATGGGAAGACCTCCTGGCATAGGACAAAATTTTCTATCGTTGCGGATGCGAATGGATGGGATTCCCAAGCTAAGGCCTGTCATCTCGCCGCTTCTCTGAGAGCAGACGCAGCGGATATCCTGAAGACGCTTCCCGAAAATCAAAGGCTAGATTTCGAAGCTCTGTCCGGCGCCTTGGAGCTGCGCTTCGGGGAGAAATGTTTAAAAGACTACAGCAGGCTGAAATCTCGTCAACAGAAGCTCACCGAAACGCTTCAGGAGCTCGCCACGGATGTTGAAAGGCTGTCACATCACGCCTTTTCGGAGTGCCCGACAGAAACAAGGGAAATCCTGTCCCTGCAATATATCATCGATGGCATCCGGGATCCTGAAATACAGAAAGCACTGCGAATGGCGGATGTTAAAGATCTGAAAAGCGCTTTAGTGTATGCCATGAAATTCGAGGCAGCCCAGCAAGCCACCCGTCGAGACCGCAATCCAGTCAGAGCTGCTCAAGTCCAGGAGCCAGGGGATCAAGTCACTGCTCGTCTAGACGATTTAACTAGACAACTGAACGCCTTGAGACAGAATATTGGTGACAAGAAACCGACCGTAAAGTGCTGGAACTGCGGTGCTGAAGGACACATACGACGAAACTGCAGAACACCCCAGGGCACGGATGTTAAAACCGCTCTTAACAAACAGCAGGGAAACTAATTAGTGGCCATCTCGCGGGGCGGGGGTTGCCAGATAATGAAAAGCCCCAGTTTAAAGCGCTTCAGATTTCTGCAGTGAGAGGCGGCAGTAATGGACTTTTCATAATAGGACATATTAATGGAGTTCTCTGCAATATGACGATAGATACAGGAGCCAACGTTACCATCATGCGAAAAGATTTGGCTCAACAACTGGAAAGCAAACTTATCTGGACGCAGCCCTGCGTTACCCTACAGATTGCGTCCGGTGAGAAGATCAACATCGATGGAAAAGTAAATGCTAACATCACGTTTGGAAGTGCCGCTTACCATCACACGGCATATGTAGCAGAGATCACTGATTCTTGCATACTCGGATTGGACTTTCTAAGGAAATACAATTTTTCCTTGGACTTTAAAAATAACGAATTGCATTCTATATCTGAGGACATAGCGTTATTTGGAGTCAATGATGAAGTTAAATCTGTCCATAAAATCATAGCACAAGACAATATCACAATATCGGCAAGAACAGAAATTTTACTTCCTGGATCCATAGCCGAAAACAGAAATTTCCGCTACGGCATCATAGAATATCCCAATAACTGTAATAGCCCAAAAGGAGTACTAGTAGCCTCAACACTCGTCGACCTATCCAGAACGGTTATCCCGGTGAGAGTCGCCAATGTAACTGAGAAGGCGAGAGTTATTAAGATAGGTGAAGTGGTTGCAACATGTACTCCAGTAACCACCGTTGAAAGAAAGAGTAACATCCAAGAATCCGTGCCTTCAGAAAGCATTACATCAGAATTACTTCAGAATGCGCAATTAAACGATGAAGAGAAGAATGCTGCCGATCGCGTCGTTAAAGATCTTCAAGTTGTTTTCTCCCGCTTGTATTCTGACGTGGGTCGAACTAGTTTGATACAACATAGAATAGATACCGGTGATCATCCCCCGATCAAGCAACATCCAAGACGTCTACCATTTGCTAAACAGGAAGAGGTGCGAACACTGTTAAAAGATATAGAAGAAGGCGATGTCATCGAGCCTTCAGTAAGTCCATGGGCATCTCCCATCGTCCTAGTCAGAAAGAAAAACGGCTCAACAAGATTTTGCGTCGACTATCGCCGGTTGAATGAGGTTACGAAGAAAGACAGTTACCCTCTTCCTAGAATTGACGACATTCTAGACACTCTTTCTGGAAGCAAGTGGTTCTCAACACTTGATTTAAAGAGTGGGTATTGGCAGGTAGAAATACAGCCTGAAGACCGAGAAAAGACGGCATTTACTACGGGACAAGGGCTTTGGCAATTCAAGGTGATGCCGTTTGGACTGTGTAATGCGCCGGCAACTTTCGAACGTCTTATGGAAACTGTTTTGAAAGGCCTTTCCTACGAAGCCTGCCTCATATACCTGGACGACATCATCATCGTCGGAAAGAGTTTTGAAGAACATTTAGAAAATCTTAGGAAGGTGCTTCAGAAACTGAAAGAAGCCAATCTGAAGCTGAGTCCCGCTAAATGCAAATTGTTCCGAAGGGAAGTGACTTACCTGGGACATGTCATCTCTGCAGAAGGTGTGCGCACGGATCCTGAAAAGGTATCAGCCGTTAAATCCTGGAAACGTCCCGAAAATGTCCATCAGCTGAGAAGCTTCCTAGGGCTTTGCACCTACTATAGGAAATTCGTGAAGGACTTTTCTTCCATCGCAAGACCCCTACACAAGCTGACAGAGAGCAACCAGAAGTTCTTGTGGACAAAAGAATGCGAGGATGCATTTAACAACTTAAAGGAGGCTTTAACATCTGCTCCAATCCTGACGTATCCTCAGCTTGACCGACCATTTATTCTCGACACCGACGCGAGTAATGAAAGTGTTGGTGCTGTTTTGACCCAAGAAATAGACGGCCAAGAACGTGTAGTGGCATACTGGAGCAAGTGCCTGTCTAAACCGGAAGAGGAATTATTGTGTCACCAGGAAAGAGTTGCTCGCCATAGTCAAAGCTGTAGAACAGTTCCATCACTATCTATACTGCAGAAAATTCCTGCTCCGCACCGATCATGCATCATTGACCTGGCTTTTAAATTTCAAGAATCCTGAGGGTCAAATAGCCAGGTGGATACAGAGACTCCAAGAATATGACATCACTATCCGTCATCGTAAGGGATCATCACACGGAAACGCCGACGCCCTGTCTAGAAGACCTTGCCAAGAAAGCTGCCGATATTGTTCCAGGGTGGAAGCGAAATACGAGCTGCTGACTCCGGTCGCAAGACAAATTACAACATCAACATCGGCTGATCGAGAACCGTGGAGTGATGATGAAGTCAGGAAAGACCAGCTGGAAGACCGCGACATTAAACCCATAATTGATTTAATGGAGTCATCAAACAGAAAACCTACCTGGCAGGACATTTCTATCTGTAGTCCTACAACCAAACAATATTGGGCACTCTGGGATTCACTTCACATTCGAAACGGCGTCTTATACCGGAAATTCGAATCGGATGATGGGAAAACGTTCCGATGGCAACTTATACTTCCAAGATCCCGCATTCCTGATGTCCTTAAAGAGTTACATAGCACCCCTACTGGAGGTCACTTTGGAATAATGAAGACCTTGCAGAGAGTTCGTGAGCGCTTTTACTGGAATAATGCAAAGGATGACGTGCAAAAGTGGTGCCGATCTTGCGATGCCTGTGCAGGTCGGAAAGGACCGAGGAGACGCAGCCGAGGCAAGCTGCAACGTTACAACGTAGGGGCGCCTTTTGAACGTATCGCCTTTGACATCCTGGGACCTCTGCCACGAACTGCTTATGGCAACAAATACATACTCGTTGTCATTGATTACTTCACCAAGTGGCCTGAAGCTTATCCTATTCCTGATCAAGAGGCTGTAACAGTAACTGAGGTAATGATACAGCACTGGATTTCCAGGTTCGGAGTGCCTCTTCAGTTCCATTCCGATCAGGGAAGGAATTTTGCCTCGGCAGTAATCAAAGAACTATGCAAACTACTCGGCATTGACAAAACTCAAACGACGCCATTGCATCCCCAGTCGGACGGCATGGTAGAGAGGTTCAATCGAACCATCCTTAATAACCTCTCATTGGTGGTTTCTAGAAACCAACAGGACTGGGACAAGAAATTACCACTCTTTTTACTGGCTTACCGCAGTGCTGTCCACGAGACTACCGGCTATTCTCCATCACAGATGCTCTTCGGTCGTGACCTTCGTCTGCCTTGTGATCTATTGTTTGGCCGCCCTCCGGATGCTCCTTCATCGTCTGAGGAATATATTCAAGATCTCCAGGCCCGGTTTGAAGTAATGCACAACTTTGCACGAGAGCGAGTCAACTTGGCGACGGAGAAGATGAAGACCCGATACGACACAAGAGCTACTGAACATCAATTCCACGAAGGAGACAAGCTGTGTTTGTGGAATCCGACTCGACGGAAAGGACTTTGTCCGAAATTACAGTCACCTTGGGATGGCCCGTACACAGCCCTAAACAGGCTGAATGACGTCGTGGTTCGGATTCGTAAGTCTTCGAACTCTAAACCTAAAGTCGTTCATTACGACAGGTTAGCTCATTACTATGGCCATAGTACCTAATGTAAATAATTGTAAATAGTGTAAGACCATGGTCCTTTTTGTTTTTAAATGTGTATTTGATTTGATTTGTATTTAGTATTTGATTTGCATTTAGTATTTGATTTGTATTTAGTATTTGATTTGTATTTAGTATTTGTTTTGTATTTAGTATTTGATAGCATTTGATTTGTTTAAGTTAGTTATTGCATTTATTGTTTATATTGTTTGATATTGTAATGTAATGTTTATGCCTCAGTTGCATTTATGCCACAGTTGTAAGTTTAGCTTCCTGTCCAGGGATTGTACTGCCCGGGACGTGCAGTCCTTGGGAAGGGGGCAGTGTTACGAATTTGGTATTTAAAAAGCTAATGTTAGTTCAATTAAAATTAAATGGTTTTATTTCTCGCGCAGTGCAGCGCGTGACGAAAATTAAAAGAAAGCTAAGCCGGAAAATTGAAAATACAAGAGCGCGTGCATTAAATAAATAGATATCTCTTTTTGATTTCAAGAAAGTACTGGAAAATTCTAGCGCGTGATTTTTAAAATCTTATAAAAGGAGGAAAACATCTCAGTTTGTAGTAGTTGCTTAGTTTGTTGTTGTTTAGAAAACTACTGTTGTTGATTGTAGCGAATTCGCGGATTAGCGTTCCTTAGCTGTTTTGAATTACGTTCTATTGGACATTTGAGTAGTTAAAAGATAACTACTGTGAGATATTGTAATACTGCATGATAATTTGAGAAAATTTAAGCATTTTTGTTGTGATAATAATAAATTTTTGTTCATTTTTCATCGGACTTGTGCATTCATTTCATAACGAACCCGTACGCACGCAACAATATTCTTGAAAACGCACAGTTAGTGGACTAATCAAAATGCTTATTGAAATAAAAATGAATTTTTAAATTACCTCGTCTGCCGGATTCGCTCTTCATTATGAATCAACATCTTCAACTCTCTACGCTAACAATATTTCTACTACAACATTGCATACGTATATATATAGATAGATATTCATATTGATTTACGTATAAGAAGAAAAGAAATCGATTATTGCATATATAGCATAAATATAACATACTATGGTAAAAATTAGATTCATATTAGAACATCATTTTAAGTATATGAAACAGGGAAAACAAATTTTATCATTTTATAATTAGCTTAAAAATCTAGTAATTATATTTATATAATTAATATAAAATTATCATGTTATATGTATCTCCATCATTGGAAGTTCTGGCGTTCTGTTCTCCACAAAAAATAACTTATCCAGCCGAGTAATTAGCTTTCGGCCTAAGAATAATTCCGCTGGAGATTTTTCCTTTGCATTTTGCCTAGGTGTTCTTAATGCGTAAGCTTTCCATAAAATAAAATCTTTCAACTCCTCGACTTTAAATTGGACTTTACTAAATGGCTCTGACTCGAGTTTAGCCGTATCTTTTAAAATGGGTAATGCTTTAATGAGAACATTTTTAAAGTTCATAAATGTGCAGCTATCGCTTCCTGTCTAACCTAACACAAACTTTCCAGTGCATTTGTACCATGTGGATGCTTGGCTTCTAAATGCAGCAGTGGCGATAGTGACTTTTTTTTCCCCTCTGGCACATGATACACCAAAAAGTGGGGAATCAATTGCTCAAGAAAGTTCATTACAGAGTTTTCCCATCAAATGTGACTGCCGCTTTCGTGGTAGACCTTATTGTATCAATAACAAATCAAAATCTGTCTATGGGATTAGCTGCATTCGGCGGAACTTGCGGTGTTGAGTGGGACAAATTAAATCTTGGAGTTTCTTGTGACATGAAGTTTCAGAGTTATGGTCTAATTTTATATCACATTTATTGTGACATAAAATTAGACCATATCTCTAAAAAAATGTTGGTGAATTTTCCCTGTGTCTTGTAAGTACCACAGAAACAGGTTAAAGGTGTAAATGACCCTTTATTTAATTTAAATAAATTTTAACAATCGACACCACTGGTGCTTACAGAAGCCAATAGTTTTGGCTATATTCAAATATAATGGATGAACTAAGATTAAAGAAATAGAGTGTGGCCTAACGGTTTCACAGTATAACTAAACTCCAGGCAGGCTCTGACCGAAGTCCGACAAAAGATCATATGAGAATTCAACATCATCTGCTTTAGTACAATGGCGTAAAGAAATGATTATGCCAGTATAGCGAAGTTTAATGTAAAAAGTTTTACACGCAAATAAAAATACAGACACGAATTCCTTTAAAGCAAATCTAGTCTGCATTTTACAACTTTTTTGCTTAATAAACGTGCAAACCAAAGATAAATATTGTCCATTATTTTATTTTAGGTTGATATACGTGTCTTACGTACGTTGCTAATTCATATTCATTATCATCATCCTAACCCAAAGGGAAGCGCATTAATGGTTAGAAAATGATCGGTTAGCATGTAAAGGGAAACTAAATATTTATACTGCACTTCAAAAATATTGCGAGATTAAAAATCTTTTGAGTAAGTTGAAACTTTGGTTGTAAATTTAATTCATATGATATCTTTTGATATGTATATATAAAGAATACTGTAGTTAGTAAGTCACTCTTTATGTAACCAAAGAACATTTTTAGATTAAAAGGTTGTTTCATACTATATTAAACCTCCTTTAAAGTTATCAAAATTAGATAATTTAAATCACTTTCAAAACAAATTATGTTTTTAAGCATTAATTTTTTTTACCTGTGAATTTTCGCATTTGAAACCTGTTATTTGACACTAATTTCCGTCTTACACAAAGGTACCTTTTAAAATGAACATTCCAAAACTAACCCTAGGTCGGTTTCAGCAAGATTTGCAAACGATCCCTAAAAGATTTTATTCATGATTATTTTGAAACATTTTGATCAGCTAAAGGAGGAACAGTTTGGCAGTTTGCACGTTTAACAAGTCTTGCAAAATCAAGACGTTCTTTATCATCATACTTTATAAAAGGTCGATGCAAAAATTCGCGTTTTGCATATTTTTACTGAAAGGTATCATGATGTCATAGAACCAATAGTTTCAAAGTCTAAAAATACACCTTGTTTGATTCACTTCTTAAACTTAAACTGTGAGCCTGCGGCCAATATCTCAATATATTTCATTTCTGCCATTTCATTTATAATCATGTATATATTATATATTTCATTATTACTCTCAGATTTCATAGTGCTATATCTTTTTCAAGCATTTTCACTGTGACGCAAAATTTCCTAATCAGAGTGTGTCAATGCAATTTTCTGAAAGCGGTAAGTGTTGTTATAATGAAAGCACGAATATTAAATGCTTTACAGAACAATATCTATAACAGGGCAGAACTATTATTTTCTGAATAAAGGCATATGAGTGTGATTATAATTTTTCGAGCATAGAGTTAAAGAGTTTCATGGAGTAAATCATAAACTTTACATACAATGAACTACTTTTAATTTTTCTATTCAACCCGCGTTCGAAAAGTGTACCCTGTTAGCACTATTTCTCTCCTACTATCTTGCCATTCCGTAGAGTGTGACGTTCGTTTTCTCTTTCCCAGGTAAACGATCATTATTCATAAGACGAACCATCTGCATCCACCTAAAGGCTTAGAAGTTACCTTTTTTCTTGCTTGCAACATATCGAAAGCCCTTTCTGCTCTTGGGGAGAACTTGATTCCATCTTATCCCCCATTGGCGAACTTTGGTGCTTTATTCATGTGATCATTCCTGCCATCCATTCTCTGGAATAGCCTCAAGAAAGATCTAATACCAGATTCATCGATCTTGATGCGAAGTGGGCAGTTATAAACCTAGTCATAATTATTTTTCAAAATGGAGAAAGTGGAAGAAAATTTACACCATTTGTGTAAATGCTGTTACGAAGAAGTGGGAAAGACTGTAGAATTTTTGGAGATAGATTTATCCTAATACGTATCTGGATGAAGTCAATATTTTAAAAACATATTAGAATCTAGATATAGTATTTATATTCAAGTATTTATATTCAAAATGGGATCAACTAATATGTGCAATCTTAGGTTTTTCAGAAGCGTTTCAGCTGGAAAACTATTGATTTCTTATACAGTATATTTTAGAATTTAATATGGAGATTATGAAGATGTGAGGATTTTTTTAAATTGTATAGTTATAGTTGTGCATTTTAATTACAAAGCCGTACACGTTTCTAATAAGCATGCTTGAAGTTCACAATATATTTTTAACAATGCGAATTTCAGACAATTAAGGTCTTCTAAAAAATAATGGAAGTTTAATGATTCGTAAACTTTGCTGGGTTTCTAGGTTAAATTTACTATGAGCCGCCTAGACGGTATAGTGGTTAAGCGAGCCTAGTGAGGTATCAAAGGACTCGGGTTCAAATCCCGGAAAAGGCATGGATGTAAATTGTCTCTCGCGTAATGGAAGGAAATGGTGGCCGCCGATTAGGTGCCTCCATAATAAAATGAACACTGTTTCCGGCATTAGAAGCCGCGAAAGCCTGAAAATGGTTCGTGCCCGTCGTAAAAGAAATATATTGATATAACTATATATTATGTTATTAAAAGTAATATCGCTATAAATTATTTTATCAAAAGGATACCCCTCTACATTATGTTATCAAAAGAATTTTGAATAAGCAAACATGTTCTGGCGCCGGTATCTTTAATCGAATAAAGTAGCTTACTTCAACGCTATTACTAAAGGTATAATTAACTGATAAAGTATGGAACATCTAACAACTAATAATTAAAACATTAAGATCCAAATTAAGGTTATTTAAACGTTCTGATTAAATTTATAATGTTTTAATTTTCTAATACTTATAGTTTTGCTTACTGTCGTCTTACTCATTTTTCGAAATCCTCTTTGTTATTTACTTAAAGTTCAATGTTTCGTAATTACTATAAGGTTGAAGACTCCTATTCACACACAAAAAAAAATATTATACAATATATGAGGAGTCGCATTTATTGATTCTAGTGCCGTTATATTTGCAGAAATGCGAAGTAAATGAAATTTTGGATTTGTCACGATACGTGAAGTTTTCAGCGAAATCTTTCTGCTCGGCAAATTTTCATGAAAAACTATTATGCATTATTAAACAGTTATACGGAAATTGTTTGAATATTTTAGAAAGATATTGTTAAATAAAACAAAATAACGTAAAACAATCCAAAAAGTAATATGTTAGCGAACTGCTGTATTAAAAATTGGCTTTTTTTTCTACTCTTTGCTTCGCCCATTGTTTTTCCAATAAATTTGTTATTCCTTCTAGCACTTTTGCATTTTCCTCTGTTCTGCAAGAAAAGAGGCACTTAAGTCAAATTGCTCTCGAATTGGTAATGTTTTATTTAAAATAAGCCAATTTTTTGCTTAGCTTTAAGATTGTTGCAGCTTGATAAGGAAGTAATTGAAAATCGGTCTGCTTTTTAAACATTAATTACAATTAAAAATCCTATGAATTCTATGAATTAATTTTAGAATTGAGTACTTTAAGACGTACCATAATTTATTGAGAATTTTAGTAGTTAGTATTACCAGAAAAATTAGAATTTTGTCATTTTCAAGCTTCTTTGTTATTACAAATGACAATATTTTATTACTTTTGTAGTTGATTATTAGTAAGTAGTTGTTTATTAATTTGTTGCTGGTTGGTATTATTTTACTTTGTAATAGTATTTTATTATTCTTTAGTTAGTTAAAGTACTGGACTTTATTTGTTTCCTTTCAAACTGATTATTCGACAGAATGGTGACATTAAGCAGAACAAGAAGATTTTACCAGACAACAACCTTCATTCAGTGCTTTAAGAAGAACGAACCTAGAGAAAACTCATTGATGCAATATCTTCAAACAACCAACTGTGTTCATTAAGACACTCAACTATTGAATTTACAACTAACCTTCTTGAAATTTCTGTCATATCTTCGAAATCAAATTTATATCTTCTTGCAAACATTACGCTTCGTTTTATATTTGGCAAAGGAAACGCAAAGAGAACACAAAAAAAAGAAGTTCCATTTGATCAACTGAGTTACAGATTGAAATTTTCTGGAATTGGTTATTCATGAAACGTACGCTTCGCTCAAGCAATCGAATAGAAGTTTGGCTAAAGCGGAAGTACATCGATTCGGTAAGAAGACATTGATTCAAATAACCGAAATGGAAGAATGAATTTCATTGCAAGAATATCCTGGAATAAATCTAAAAATAAAATTAGCTTGAGCAAATAGATTTCAATTATATGTGTCGGAAAATTTAATTTAATGCCAGACAATACGAAAAGTTTAATCAATTTCTTCAAATATTGCTATGAACTTTATTCTTTACATAAGAATTTCATTGGTATTTCTTTAAAGATATAAATGATTGAGAAGCGAGTAGATTTTATCTTATAGAAACTGAAATTTTAGAATTCTTATATGATTCCAGTGAATAAAAGCGTTGTAGAGAAATAAAAATTATAATGAAAATTTGATTATCAGTCATTTTTAGCCATCAGTTTGAAGTGACTATCAGGCACTGAAGAAATCGATGTAACAAACGAATTCACCTAAAAGAAGAATAAAAAAATTAAAGAACTGTACTTTAAAATAAGTCATGTTGTATGCTATAAAATAAGTCATGTATTTCTTTTGCATCCCAATTTGGAGTAAAATATTAAAATATTATTTCAAAGAATATCTTGGTCTCCCAAGTGAAAACCACATTTACATGAATTTCTGTATCTTCGAACACTATCCGAGATACGTAAGGATAAAAGAGACGATTTATAAAAAGACGTTATTATGAAGTGCCTTTAAAATTTTAGAAAAATATATTTACGTTAAAATTCCAGTGTAAGTTAAAAATTATGTAAGTAATACCTTCACGAGTAATTTATTTGTCAGTTTTCAACACTTTACGTAGCAGATAGACTGTAGGATGCATAATTTATATATAATTTTCTAGCTGCGGTAAAAGCTACGGTAGAAGTACAGTATCACATTTTCTTAAAACTACAAACTAAAGCCACCTAAAAAAGAAGACAACTGATATTTATCTAAAGAATGTTCATTTTGTTTTTTATTGCATTGTTGTAACTAATTTTCCCATTCTGAAGCTTAATCATAATTACGTCCACGAATTGAGAAATCCATTGATTAAACAACTTTCAGGTCACAGTAAAAGTTTGCTCCATTTAATACCGTTTATGCACAGAACACCTCAGTGGGGCGAACCCAGGGATCTCTAATCTTTTCCCCTAACACTAACATCTTACGGAATCTTTCGACATGAAGGCACTTCAAGCGTCCCCATGCTAAAAAGACGTCATACACTTACAAACTCGATGCCTTCCCTGCGATTCTATCTTGGGCTCCGCGATATGGCTGCTACTAACTACTTTACTGGCAAGAGTGGCATATTTTTGCTGTACATAATGGTATGGTTAACAATGTGAATGATTTTCATTTCCAATCTTAATATTTATCTTCAGTATACTAAAATATATCTTCTTCATCGACTGCTGTTATATGGATGTGACGGATGTTGTTCCTATTATTTATTTACATTGTAGGTTTATTATGGTAATTTTAAACAGTTATTTTATGTTCCAAATCTGTATTGTCACTTTTCGTTTTCCATTTTCCTGCCAGAATGCAAATTAGCTCGCGTGTGTTTAAGTGAGGGTTTGAGATTCATTACACAGGGCGTTTTCCGTCTGCAGAAGCCCGCGTTACTACCTGTAATTCTAAGATGAGAGTTATTGTCTTCGGCTTTGCTTTTTCTTGCCCAAAGTGCCGTCACACAGGTGTAAACTTAAGAGCCAACATCCACGTTTAAATTACTCTACGTAGCCTTTGGCTAATAGATACTTTAACTTAGATTTAATTTTAAATTCTACCCTGATTTGACGCCATAGATGCTAGCTTATTTATAAGAAACAATTGTGCCTTCTGTTCATCTTACATATTTTTTTAAAAAAGAGTCTTTTACATCCGTCTTGCGATTTTGTTTCATATTTGACATAGCGATAAGTCACCTAAAGTCCAGTGAGTTTTTTCCATGGGTTACATTTAAGTACAGGCAACCGTCCTATAACTCTTAACCATCAAAGCGAGGTTAGGTTAGTCATAGAAATAAAAAATGTTACTAAACTGTCTACAACGCTATTATTTTCATTGCCTTTTAATTCACATACATCATTTCAAAGATTTCATACTTCGAATATTTATCTATTCAGCAAAAATCGTGAGAAATAATAACAAAATGAGAGCTAAAATGCAGTCGTCCGTACCACACCCAAGCCCAAAAATCTCCAATTGATGTTTTAGATTGTGACGAGAGAAAGAATGTATAGTTAAATAAATAAGAGAATTAGATAATACTTCAAAGTAGTGATGTCGAATATAAAATCTTTAAATACGTTTTTTGATTGCAACGAATTTTCAGATTTGTGGTTATTATATTTATGATGCGTATATTTCTCATTTCCCTGCATTACGAAACTCAATTTACATGTATAATGTAAATTATACATGTCTTCTCGAAATAACTACAAAAAATTATGTTGTATATAAAGTTTTAAAAATGTTTCATACTGTTGCATGCATACGGGTTCGTAATAGATTGAATGCTCACAGAACCGATGATAAATTAATAAAATTTATTTAGCAAAAGGAATACTTTACAGTTCCGGAACTATCCACAAAACTACTCGTACAGCTCTTCTCAGTATAACAGAGCACAATCAGTCGTTACACTTCAAACTGCTAAGAACGTTAAACACAACGCAAAGAAAAGCGCATCTAAAAGCCAAAGCTCAGACGGAGATACCTCAATACTTCGCCGTCGACTCTGGACTGAGAAAGTTGAGAGTATACATGCTCTCTCCGGGCTTGTATAGTTTACATTCGGCCTCCGAGAAATCTCTAGTACCTTCCACTTCTCGAAATAACTGTAAGGCATATACGGTAAAGTCACATTTAATGGTCGGATATGATTACATTTACATCTAGGGATCAATTACAGTACCAATTATTGTTATATAGGGACCGGACTAAAATTTCGCGAAATGTTTGGCGACTTTTGAAGATTTCTTGCCAAATATGATGACTATCTCAATTAGCGGGTAACGATATCTATCGTTAACTGAAAGTTACATTTAACACGAAAGATGTTAAAAAAACACAGGAAACGGAATAATCCTTATTGTAACTGACATAACTAATATTAATAATTTCCTGCATTTTCAAGAAGTTTAATCTGAAGAATAAATTAATTAGGTTGTGTACATTAAATAAATTTAAAGTTCTCTCTTGCTTTCCAAAGCGTACGCGCATATTCTCTTTTTCTCTTGTCCTTGCCAACATTTCTTTTTATTTCATGATGCCCATGTTGTTTTCCTTGTCTACTTTCTTCATTCGATAGAAATCAATATACAAAAGAAAAATTATGAATGAGCACTCGATTTATATTTAAGCAAAGTACTTTAATAGATGTAGTCATATTTATGTATTCCGTGTTATGCTCAGTTACGTTACACATTGCTGTGAATAAAAACAAATCCCAAATACCATATTACCACTAGCAATCACATCAATTAGCATGAAGTTTCCTTTTCCGCCTTGTACATGCTGTAGCTAGTTTGATTTCATTCTACTGATAGCAATATTTTCATCGTTAAGCAATGTGCAGATTGCTTATAGACAGGGGTCGCTTTTTCCGCAATTCGATTAATTTACGCTCGGATAAATACGATTTTACAACATTTCTGATTATTGTGCTTTGTTATCCATCGATTTTATTTTAAAAAATTGTTGAGAATTCATTGCTTAGAGTGATCGAAGCCTAACGAAATTTTCAACTAAACTTCAAAATACTCCGTGTTCTTCTATGCAGATTTTATACTCAAGCAAAACACCATGCGAATACTAATACGACTGGGAAACAAGAAAATGAAAATATACCAGCTTAATAAAAAATATGATTTATCGCTTTCGCATAAAGGTTCACACACTGTTTAAACAAATCGATCTGAAATATCGACAATCATTGTCTTAGTGATTTGGAATTCATTTTCGTATTAGTGAACGAACGTCAATCTGTGACATTAATAAAATTAAAAGATGAAGAGTTTTACGAATATCATCTTTGTTTCCCGATAAGAATTGATTGCACACACGTACACGATTATGTGGTCGGAAACAATTCTTATCGCTTCAACCAGAATTTAACCCAAATCTAATTCTCTCCGTTAACTGTCTATCGTTCAATATCTTTATCTAGGAATGCTTGCTTTAAAGCCCATCAATTGCCATTGCAGCCTCGCCGGCCGTTATCATGGCCGTTATCAATGGTGAAATTTGTCAAATTTGATTGTTATATCTTAATTTTGAAACGCTGGAATTCCTGCAATTTCAGCGAATCTTCTAGACTTTTGTGTTTAATACACAGACGCTAATTTTGATGTCGGTACAATTCGTCATTTGAATTGTGTCCCTTCAATTTAATTATATTTTGCTAATCTGTGAGCCAATGACTAGGCAAATGACTCATTGCAATGTTAACAACCTTGTTTGCCCAACTAGAGGAAATGATGGAGTATACTGTATATTTGCATAATAATGCCCTAAATTTAGGGCACTGCTCTAAATTGATGACTTATGGTTAACCGTGGGTGACCGTCAGCCCACTGGCCACCGATTCTTTGCACTTTAGGCTTAGAAATGTCATTATCGCAGTCCTTTCAGAATAACAGACTGTTGCGCTACTCTACGTTAAATTTTTTGGCAGTTACTAACCATTTTATTTAACACGTCTTACGACTGCGTTATTGTCAATATAAACTTAAATTACTTTCTACAAGCACGTGTCTTGTATCCAATTGAAAACATTATGCAGCTAGTCAAAGTTCATGTGTGTTCTTAGTACGCAATACTTAGCCAGACATCTAGATGTCAGATAGATGTTACGACATGTGTTATAAATAGAACTAGTTGTAGCGACATGTTTTATTTGTATAAAAATGTCTGAAAGTCAGCGAAAGTTACCGAATTAATGTGCCCACTATGTTCGCAAAATATTTAAGAAATGATATAACTTTAACTATAGCATAAAATTTATTTTAATATTATGAATGTACGATAGAAGTAGAAAGAAATAAAAAGATGATAATTTTGTTCCTTACTAACTCAGTGGTTATGTAAATTTCTATATTGCTCTTTAGCAACACCATGAACTCAGAGTATACATATCAGTCAGCTGTTTCGTTATTCATGCATTTTGCACAGTTTCTGTGGCTTTATGTAAAATTTATGAATTTTGTATTAAAATAGGTAATAAAATTAGTATTTTGTACAAAATATGTAATAAAATATGTAAAAATGTAATAGTAATAAAACGAATTTTGCAAAAAAAATATGTAATATAAATAAAAACATATATGAGTAATGAAACGGATTGTTAGTTAGTGAAACCTATTGATAATTACGGTTTTCAATACTAGTGCCTATTGGCAGTGAAGACTGAAGTAGGAATCATTACGAAATTTAAAACCGTGGAAACAAATTCAATAAAAGAAACGGAGACAAAGTAAATTGTATTGCTTCTGAAATTAGTCATATTATCCTACAAAAAGTTTCAAGTGAAGCTGACTCTGCTGGATAGTCACCAAATGCTGGCAAAATGTCAGATGCAGGAAACTGAAATGAAATTGCTATTAAAAGGGTTCCAGGCCCATTCATGCAAAATAATTATTCTGCAAGAGCTTAGGGTATCAAAGAAAGTACGATGTGTATTATGGAAGACGAAGACGACGAATACGGGAAATATTTTCACTGTTTTTGGAACCACACGTTAACAAAATATTAATGAATTATCTTAATCTGTGTTCTTTTGGACTATTTTCTATTATTAACCAGTTTCCAGCGATAAATTGTTGAAGAGTTTTTTGGAGGAGGGAAGGGGGTTAAAGACAAACACACGAAGATAATATTTCTAAATGGAGTTATATCTTCGTTGAATACTTATTTCGCGAAACTGGTTCCTATTCCTGTTACACATGGGAAAAACACGCAACTTCCGTGCAACCAGCCCGTTTGCTGAAATGTGAACCAAGTCGACCTACCAGCGATTTTACCACTCAACCGTTGATGAGACCAGTTGCTGAGGAAAATGCACACATTCTAATTTTAGTTGTGCATGTTCTAATTTTAGAATGTCTGCATTTATATTGCACACATTCTAAAATTTAATCAGATTTCTTTATTTTCCCGCTGCAAATTTACTACATCAGTGACTTGTTCTCGTCTCGAAAAGTGCTTGTATAAACTGGTCGTTACATTCCTTAATGGTTGTATTTGGAAATAAACAATTATTTCACGGCTCCTTGCTCAACATCCATTTTAATGTATTTCTGATGCCAACAAACAGTTTCCTTAAAATACTGAAAAATTTTGAATCAAAACTCCTTCTTTCTGCAAGGCATTACAGCATATCTACAGCCACCATTTTATATTCAGCCACTGAGCTACCCAAATTTGTGTGCAAGGTATACAACACAGAATAATGCTTGAAGCTACATTTGAACGTTACGTTCATGATATACTTTCCGTTCTTTCTTTCGAAACCTCTCTTCTTTTTCCAGTAATAAGAGTAAGAATTATGCCCAAGTTAGGGTTCAAAGGAAAGTTAGTAAAAGAGATATGAATATAATTAGCACAGCGATCGCATGAGGATCACTGGTAACCCACATTCGGTAATTTCAGAAGAGCCTTAGGGGTCATAGGAGGTTGGCAAAGTAACTGGTCTGTGAGCTATTGTTCAACGCTGCCGGTCACATTGTGTGTTTCACTATATAAAGTGACCGACGTGGCCTTTCTGCATATTGCTGCCATTCGGGTCCGACAATATTATTTGAAAGAAACACAATCTATGCTCATTTGTTGAAGAATCTGTGTAAAAGGAATTATGAATAATAAATAAATAATTATAATAAAATAATTATTTAATAAAAATAAGTAATAATATAACAAAATAAAATAAAACATGAATAATTGAAAATAGTAATAAAAACAATTGTGACTAACCTTATTGGTAACGATGAGCGGAAGCACGTGTGTGAAAGGAATCGTAGTATAATCCTGAAAAGTAATAGCCATTTTTAACTAATTTATATAAAATTCTATAGCGATCAATGTGTTAGATTAACAGTATTATCTGTTCTGAGGGTAACGAAACCATAACCCTAGTAAAACAGTGCATTGATATCATCATGAAAATACTTTTGACATCGAGTGTATTTTCTTCTCCAACCTATTTACACGCGTTCGACAGCTGAATTTTAATTTCTGTTTCGATTACATTAGATTTATAAATATGATCTGTAATTCTCAAAGCTTTTTCAAAGCTTCATTTTGGTTGTCTTCCACTTTTTGTACCTTACAGTTTCGCGTTAATTGCATCGTAAAAGTGTTAATACTTGCATTAGCACGAATCAACTGCCGCTTTCAATAGAGATTATGACCGCACACTGCTTACTTTGTGTTGCAATCAAATGAAAATTCAATTGCATAAAGTTCTTAAAATGCCGGAAAAACTAAGAACACTCGAGCACGACTGACAGCAGTAATCAGATCAAGCATAAGCATTATTATAAAAGTACGTGGGTAATCGTAGCTTGATATATTGTTTCTGATAGGCTGTGCGGAAAAGTCATTTATTGTTCTTAATTGGTTATGACTATTAGACGCTTTCATATACTTCTGTGTAGATTGTGAAGAAGTATCACATTATCTTCAGAAGCAATATATTACATCTGCGAGAAACATAATCATTTTTAACCCATCTTCAACATACTTTCCACATATCCAGTTATAAGAGAACTGTCATTGGACAAACCATAATATATTTAATTTATCTTTCAAATTTAAGCAGTCTGTTAGTCATAAACATATTGATATATGTAATAGTAATAAAGCATATTTTAATAATTTAAATCTTCCTTTCTTACTTCCTTGTACGAAGTAAAAAGGAAATATTGTAATCGCGAAGAGTTTCAGGCAGCATAATCGAATGCAATTTAACGATGTTTTTGCGTGATATCTGTACGTAAGGACAGAATAAAAGACTCTTTTCCTCCAAAAAAATTATAAAACTGCTTTAAAATGAATTCTGAAGAGAATGTTTCGTGGCGTCCGTACGAACGTATGTACGTACGTATCTCGTATAACTCAAAAACCTGACGTTGAAACTTTGTATATAGGACTGCTATAACATGTAGATGTGCACCTCGTATTTTGGTTGCAATCGGCCGCACCAAACGTATATTTATATATATATATATATATATCTTCTCTGTTACCCGGCTCAGTTATCTCAGTTTCTTTACTCTTATATGTTTGTAAATTGTACATTTTTTGCTTTAAAAATTATTAATTATGTTGTTTTTATATTCTGGTTAAGGTTTTTATGCCTTTAGTAAATCTGTATGGAATATTCTTAGAATTATCAACAATTTTAAAGTTGTTTACGTGCCGCTAAGCATTTTTTTTTTTTTTTTTTGATGGCGGCCGTTGATTGTTTACATTTGAAACAGCAGATTAGTGGATTTGTTGCCAATCTAGAGAAACTTAGCTTCGCAACAACAAAGATAACGTCTTCATTTATTATTGCTAATTAAATCATGCATAATCCTTTCTGGAATTTTTTTCGAGGAAATAAGTGTTTAAGATTTACTTTGTAATTTTTAATACAGATATTTTGAGTTTTTATGTGTTTTTGCCTTCTCGCAAAGTGAGAACTGAATTAATTGAATGAGAAATACTCAATCGTCTGTGAAAAACTGTTTCTTTTTTGTTTTGTTTGCTTAATCTCTTTTATGCATCGTTCTAGCTTTATTATAGTATTTGAATAGAACATGTGGCAACGATTAGATAATTCTATTCTTTAAATGATGTCAATTTTGTGCATTATGAGTTATAATATGAACGAAATATAATACTGTTAAGTGAATCTAGCGTCAGAGTGTAGCTATGGTAAACAAATACTAGAGGGAATTTTAAAGAATGCATTTATTCTATTGTGGTTTAAGCGCTGTCGAAGAAGTAGATTTAATTAAATCCAATAAGTTTAAATGAAATGCAAGAAAAAATGCCTGTATTTTAATATTCCGTACAAGGAAGTCATGTGGTGTACACATCAGATTTTTTCTTTTTAATAACATACTTAACTGATATGATTTAAAATAATTTAATTTACATTGAATTCAACAAAAACATATTTAAGAAATTCTGCAGCTTTTGTTAAGAATGGATAGACTGGTAATCTTTATAAACCTCCTTTTTTCATTTAGCAACAATATTTATTTATTTAGGCAATTGTTATGACACATATCATTAGAACAGTTGTTTAGATGCAGATGCAGCTGCAGTTACAATTTATGCCACAGCTTCTATGTTGTTAATAAAAAATTTTCTTAATGTCATATGTTATGTGACTTATTAACATTTGCTTTTTAGGATCTATATTTATTAATTTCTTAATTATTTTCTCAATTTTTTATTGCAATTTTAAACAGTAAACTCTCTTCAAGGTTTTAAATTAAATTATGAAATTTCCAAATTGCGACCTAAATAAATTTATTGATTTAGATAAAGTAATTCGTCGCATAATATGCTTTTTTCATTTGTCTTCCAGTATTAATTTAAAGAAGGAAACAAATCCCTCATTTATATTTTTATAATAAAAAATAATTATACTCGGAGCGATAGAAGTTATTGATTGCAATAGCGTAATTAAAAGCAGTAAAAAGAAATGCCAAATCTAATGCCTGATTTAGATATACACTCGCCAAAGATTAAACTGCAGCATCATGAAGGTATGAGCGTGGCGATATGAAAACAACAGGATCGGTAGATGTCAGAGACGTATGCAAATGATTAAACTCGCTTGTACATCTGGCAAACGTACACCCAATTTCTGATTATAAAAGCCAGTAGCTGGTTCGATGAGTATATACTATCAATAATAGATTTTTGTAATGGAACTATTGAAGAATGGTAGAAAATCCTCGGATACATCAGAGAGCTGAATATTACTAGCAGTTACCATCTGAGGAACAAGAACTTATCTTAGAACTGCACGAGCTTGGTTTGTGAATGCGCGCAATTGCCAGTCATGTTGGACGGGGCGTTATGTACAATTCAGCGATATGTGGCAAGATGGAAGTAGGACCATATGAGAACAAGGCAAACAAGTAATGTATATTCCAGGTGCACGTCAAATCTGTCTCCTGCGAAACCATCCGTAACTGGTTACATGAAACAGGAATGTGCGTCTGGCTTGGTATCGACCTTATTGTCAATAGGAAGAACGAATGGCCTCAGGTATTGTTTTCAGAGGAATACCGATTTTGTTTATGGAGGATTGACGGACGTGGCCATGTGTAGCGGCTTCCCGGAGAGCGGAAGCATCCGATCGCCCCCCACCAGGCTTCATGGACGGGGACGGCATCATGTTCGGACAGCGGAAAACCTTGTGCATATTATGGCAGTTTAACATCGGGCCGGTAACACAAGTTGTTATGCCTGTAGTTCAGCCACTTGTGCAGATCACCCCTTGGCACGTTATCATGTCGCAAGTTACACTCTGAATAGCCTCAATGGAACTGAGATCTTTTCCTGGCCAAGAAAGAGCCTCACCCGATCTCTTTCTCATCTAGCATGTATGGACTGCACTGCAGGCGCATCCCGTAGAGCAACGGAGAGCTGCAGTGGACTCGACTTGGCAAAGAATATCTCAGGAGATCATTAATAGTCTCGTAGACCGTATGCCTCGCCATTTAGAGGCCTGTATAGCTGCTCGCGGTGGCCACAGTAAGATGATGAATAAAAAGTTTGATTTTTCACATCTTCTATTTCTTTAAACATCTACGTATATGTTATTTCTACCAATCCTGTTATTTTCACGTCGTTACGCTTATTCTTTCATAGTGCTGCAGTTTCACATTTGACGTGTTCTAAACAAGTCAAAGGGAAAAAAAAATATTGTGACATTTTGCTTATTTTCCTCAAGAAACGCAATTTGAGATATTCCCCCCTTTTCCAACTGGCGATTCAGTTATAAAATTCGTTTCAGTAGGACGTTAAAAGAAATTCATGGAAACTGTTATTTAGCGATAACAATTCTACTGCGCTTTTCTTTCAGCAAAAAAAAAAAATGCAATAAAATAATTTAAGCACCAAAGCACTCTGCGGAACGGAAAGTGATTAAAAAGGCAATAATGAAAAAGAGGTGTATAGTAATTGTTTTTAAATAAAAACTTTCTAGGCATTATGCAGATATCAAAGAATTATTTGTCTTCAAATTGCATAAACATATAAGTTATCTATCTAGATAAACACAGAATTTCCCAAAATGTTTGGAGACGTAAAATAGGACATATATTATTTGTTTAAAGTGTAAACTCTTGAAAGAGTTTTTATCGTTATCATTTTACAAAGGGATGTCCAAATATGCTGTCATTACGTCAAACATTATCATTCAAATCCTAGCGTTGAAACGTAAAACAACTATAAAAGCCTATATTTGTTTCTCAACTTCTCAGACGCATTAAATTTCATACTTCGGAGAAGTTTTATGTCTCATTTCTTTTTTTATTACATTGTTTTGTACGACGAATCTTTCAATGCAAAGTTTTACACCTGTTTCATTTTCCCGTGATATTTTATGCAGTATTATTATTGTGGTTTCCTATGCTATGTTTTATTTTGCGATGCTGCCATCTTATGGAAACAGTTGAAAAAAAGAATACCATGGGTGGCAGCAGGTTGATAAAATTTTCTTAATAATAACTAAACCAATGTGAATAGGAAGGAATTTTTTGAAATAAATAAAGTTCTACAGCAAGGTAAACAATTATAAATAACTCAATGAGAATAGCCGAGATAAAAAAAAATTCGCTTTAATTCTCGAACAATAACACAAATCCGAAATAATTAACAAGTAACCAAATTAACCCAAATTAACCAACAAAGCAATGTGTAAAGCAATAATTAACGGGAGTACCGGATAACTGAGTTACTAGCCCACTGATTCACTTAAGCTCAAACACTGCCAATATCTCCAAGTAATTCTGAACGTTTCAACAGAACACAACGTTCCAACGACTTCCGCTTACCGTAAACTTCCAGAATGTCGACGAGCCGGAAAAAAATTCCAGGATGGCGCCAATTTCACGACAACGCGTTAGAAATGCTTCTTCCCATTTCTCCGGGTATACCTTTTCAATTCAAATGTCTCTCGATTCGGAATTTCAGGATTTATACCATAATACACGAGTACATAATCCCTCGAACAAAATTAATGGTATCAAATTCGACTAATAAAAAATATTTGATCATATTACTACATAAAATACGGTAGGTAGATAAATAGCCAATAAAAAAGATGCCATGTTACAAAAATGCATAAAACCTAGATACACCTACATATATTTAATTTTATTTCGTCGTCTACTAAAAGACATCCGAAATTATAGCTGTTAAGACGTATAGAATTGTGTACAAAACCAAGATTGTTTAAATAAATATAAATGTTTCATAAATTCACGGTAAGTTTTCATTCTACTTTATAAGGTATTTCTCCCGCCTTCTTAGCACGCCTTCGTGGTGTAACGGTCAGCACACTCGATGCGTATTCGAGAGGTCCGTGGTTCGAGTCCCGGTGATGGTATTGCTCATTTTCCAAGTCTCCTGCTTCAAGATGACCTAATGTCTCTACAACGTTTTTAATAAAATCACATGTTCTAATGTTAAACAGAAACAAAAAAAAAATATCAATAAAATCACAAGTTCTTACACACAACTATGAATCACAACTAAGATGTTAGAGAGATTTCTGGTACCAAAGGTCGTCGCAGAAAAGGAAGCAGCTGTAAAGTTTGTGAAGTTTTCATACATTGCTTTAAGAACCGAAGAACAAAATATTTTAATTAAATCAAATTGCAATTCTAATTCATTTTTTCTGATTTCATGATTAAAATTTCAAACATGAATTTAATTATAAGCCATTTTGTCACATATATTCTATTTAACCATATTTAACAGAATCAAATATGTTAGAACATTCGAAGTGTTCAGAAGGTACGAAATGCAATTCTAAACTGCCCAAAAAATTACATCTGTAACCATACTTGCATCTCATCACAAGCTTAGAGACAGGTAATTGTTATCATTTGCTTTTACACTTTTCATTTAATAAAATTAAATTTAAAGAAATATTTAGATTTCTCTAGCAGGAATTATCTTTAAGTTTCATAAGAAATTAAAAGTGTGTGATGTCAGCACATCTATTTCATTTTCCAATCTATCTTTTTCCGTCGAATGACGTATTCGTTGTTTAAACGCAGATATTTCAAAAAAGAAAACGCAGATTTTTCCTATTTTACAAAAATACTATTTCTTGCAGTATAAGATTTGGTCATACATCATCTGAAAGTAAAAGAAAGAAACTGTTTATTGACATATATGTTACTTAAGAGCAGTTGTTTTTTCTCTCTGGAATGCTCGAAATGCGTCATAACCGTTACATTGTTAAAATGAGCATGGCAGAACTAAATTTCGCATTCATACACTGTTTCAAGCTATGGGAAGTGCACACAGAGATTACCAGGCAGAAATGTTTTATTTTTCACTCTTATGCTGTAGAGAAATTAGTTATTTTTGGAAGCAGGCAAGATGAAAAATGAGCAAACGCCTTCGCCCGGAATCGAACCACGGACTTCTGGAATATCGGCCCAGCGTGCAGAACCACTACACCACGAAGGCACGCTAAGAAGGCGGGAGAAATACCTTATATACCGCCCTTTTAAAGGGCGACTGAGGTTTTTAGAGAACCCAATCGCCAAATCCTGGGTGAGGAGAATCATTAACCAACACTGTTTTAGTTCGAGAGCCACTGTAAAGACATTAGGTATATTTGGAAGCAGGTAAGATGAAAAATGAGCAAGCGCCTTTGCCGTGAATCGAACCACGGACCTCTGGAATATCGGCCCAGCGTGCAGAACCACTACACCACGAAGGCACACTAGGAAGGCGGGAGAAACACCTTATAATGTGACGTATACCACGACAAATAAAACCTACAACCTTGGCCAAAAATATAAGACTTCTATAATACCGTATTTGTTTTAAACTAGTTCTTATTTAAAGAAAGCCCAAATGTTTTATGTATGGAATATAAACAATATTTATTACCAATTTTAATATTTGATACTTTTAATTTTAATTAGAGCTACAACTCTCCTTCTCATATTAATTGCTAGTTTACCACACAAATCCACATTTATACCATTGCAAACTTGTTCTAGAGCACTTCTAAAGACCATTTTGGATGTTACTGTGTATTGGCATAGCTTCAAAAACACCAACAGCTTTCTATCAGGATAATATCTGGAAACTATAATACCCACTCTAAAACAACAATAATATTATGTTGAATCCGCTGAAGTCGCCGATTGGTGGTATGGTCCGTTATCTTGCTGAAATTGGACGCAATACATATTTTTAACACTGAATAATTTACAAAAAATGGTTCAAGAGTAGTTTCAATAGCATTATTATATTTTTCGCTATCCACGTGACTTTCACAAATGTATATTTTGCTTACACCGCTTACTGACATGCAACCGATATGATAATAACGCCTTTTCCAGTTTTATAGTGGGATTTATTTTCATACAGAATGGACTGGTTGTACTAAAACACCTAAAAGTCAAGAAAAAAGTTATTCGTTTTGAGCAATTAGTCAGTTACTCAAAACATTTTGAGCATGTCTGAAAGATTCTTTGTGTGTGAAATAGAAGCAAAATATAGCTTACTCGAAAGTTTGATTCATCAGAGAAATAAAATATTTGAATAAACAATAATAAGTATAAAAAATAATACACAAGACTTATCTTGCCTTGACGTTTGAGAACGAACGCACTTTATCAAATAGTAGCTGGAATTTTCTAGGAGTTAGTATACACAGTAGTCCAAGACATTTTAACTGGAACCTTTAATGGTTTTTACTTGAATGATTTCTACACACTACGAGAATGGACGAGAGGAACATGAATATTTTCAAAAAATTTGTCGCAATATAAAAAAATAAAAAATGTTCTTTCCTCTTTATAACGTCGTACACATCTTACGTTTTACGTTTTCATGGCGGCTTCGTCTGCTTTCTTTTTTACTTCCTTCTACGAAATAAAAAGGAAGTATTGTAATCCCGAAAAACTTTAGGCCTCATATTTCAACGAAAATATCCATTTTGACCGGTATCGAAGGCAATTTAAAGATATTTTTGCGTGACATCCGTACGTAAGAACGGAATAAAGGACGTAAGAACGGAATAAAATAAATTCTGAAGAGAAATTTTCGTGGCGTCTGTACGTACGTATTTACGTATCTCGCATAACTCAAAAACGATTAGCCTCAGAACGTTGAAATTTTGTACATAGGATCGCTATAGCATGTAGATGTACACCTCGTATTTTGGTTGCAATCGACGGCACCAAAAGTATATATATATATATATATATGTGTGTGTGTGTGTGTGTATGTGTGTAAAATATAAAATAATACGATGGCTGTGCTCTTCGCAAACACGCAACCTTCAATTAATTTTCTGCAATTCAGGATCTTCCTCCTAGACAAGTACCTTCTAGAATTTGCTAACCTATTACGTAACCGCTATTATAAATACTGAGTACGCGCCATTGCTTCCTAATATCGCTGCTACAAGACTCCGCGCTGCTCTGTCCATCTTTCTATCCTTTGTTAGAATTAATTATGACACAGAAAGTTTAAATTCAATCCTACTCAGTTAAAATCACTATGGATATGTAATTTAGAGAGTTTCCTATAAAATGGAAACGATCTCTTAATTGGATTAAATAAAAATGGGCAATTAAAGGCTAAATCAATTCATGTCGTCTTTAGATATCGACTTACCACTATGCTAAAGAAATGCCTGAACTTTGATGCCAAGCTTCACCACGACTGCCGAAATATCATACACACACACACACATATATATATATATATATCCACTCTGTTACTCGGCTTGGTAATCTTAGTTTCTTTATTCTTATATGTTTGTAAACTGTACACTTTTTGCTTTAAAAATGATCGAATTATGTTGTTCTTATGCTCCGGTTAACGCTTTTATGCTTTTAATAAATCTGCATGCAATATTTTTAGAATTATTAACAATTTAGAAGTTTTTTAAATGCCGAGTAGCCTAATTATTTTTGGCTATGTTTGTTTACATTTGTAACAGCAGAATAGTAGATTTGTTGCCAATCTAGAGAAAGAAATCTTCGCAAAAACAAAGATAACGCCTTCTTTTATTATTGTGAATTAAATCATGCTTAATCCATTCTGGAATTTATTCGAGGATATAAGTGTTTAAAATTTAGATCATAATTTTCAATAGAGATATTTTGAGTTTTTATGTATTTTTGCCTTGCCGTGAAGTGAAAACTGAATTAATTGAATGAGAAATACTGAATCCGTCTGTGAAAAACTTTTTTTTTTTTTTTTTTTTTTGTTGTTTGCTTACTTTTTTTATACATCGTTTTAGATTTATTATAGTATTTGAATAGAATATGTGGCAACGATTAGATAATTCTTAAGATGATATAAATTTTGTGGAGAGTTAAAAAATGAAGAAAATGTAACGTTGTTAAGTGAACGTAGGGCCAAAGTGTCGCTATGGTAAACAAATATAGTGAAATTTAAAAAATGCACTTATTCTATTTTGGTTTATGCGCTATCGACGAAATAAATTTAATTCAATTAAGTTGAAATGAAATACGCGATAAAAATCATATGATGTACACATCAGATTTTTTCACAAGGCATTTCCTCAAACAGCGTGCAGCGCCATCTGTCAGTCGTGACAGATGACATCTTATGGTAATAAGTATAAAAATAGTATCTTAAAGAAGAAATTTTGTAAATTCTTTGTGCCCGTTTTAATTTCATTTAATTACTTTGTTTTTTCTGAGAGCCTCAGCTTATTTTTAACATTGCAAAGGTTTGAGCTAGTTGCTACGAATGTCTTTCTGACAGTTTTGACAATAATTGGGAGCTGTTTTTCCCCATTTCTTTTCTGTTCAAATGTGAACTTGTTTTCTTAAAACATTTTAAAGTATGCTGTATAGCAATTTAAATAGTTATCATGAACTGTTACAATAATGCATAAGAGAAAAAAGTGCTATAAGTCCGTCTATAAATACTCTGTTTTTTTACTACAAATGCGCGCTTATGTATGCTATATATATTTACAATTTGCACCATGTATTCGTTAAAATACCAAAGAAAAATTATTTTTCTAAATGGTCTCATTAGACTACCAAGGATCTGAAGTTCTTTGTTGGTCTTCTAGGAAAAGTACTTTTCCTTTCAATTTTTTTTTTTTTTTTAAATTTGAACAGCAACAGGAAATAGCTTTTGACATTTCAGAAATGATTTCATTTTTCTGTCAGCAATGATAACATGAAGAGTGAAACTAAAAGGAAACAAATTTTTAGTTACTTTTAGTATTTGATCTCAAAATTTTAGTTCTTTTTGTTCACACTAAAGCTTACAGTAACAATCTTCATTTTCAAACGCAGCATATCTTGTGGTGTATATTATAATACTATGATTTGAAAATATGTTTCAACATAGTTTTGCTTGGCTGAGTAGATTTTGGATTGGTTCTTAGTTAAAGTAATAACCTTACAAATTGCGTTGCCTCACAAAATGATATCATCTGTCAAGTAAAATGGCTCTATGGAATGCCCGAAGAGGATAGAAAAAATATGGACAAGCAACAGGAACCTGTGCTTTTAATTATAAACTAATTTTTCCAATAATAAAAAATCGATCTTTATAATATCGGTAGAACTGTATTTGCATTTTGTCATTATTTTGTATTTACACCAGTAGAACCTTACTTGTGTAACTGGCTTTAAGTTGAGTCCTAAATCCCTTTCAGCTTAAGTTTTCAAATTTAAATGCTTACGTATTTGGGAATCCGACTCGTTTGTGTGACCAGATTGGAAACTTCATATTCTTTCCGTGTCAGTGAGCAAGTGCGGCCTCTAAACAACAATAAAAAGTTATGATCTACTTGCAATATCTAAATTGAATTGTAAATTTAAATAGTACGTTCCCATACGAAATGGTAAAATTTACACACTCACTGCGCAACAGCTGCTTTTTACGGCCTTGTGGAAATAACGGAGTGGATTACTTTGTCGATGTTAAAGTCCATTGGAATGCATTTCGAGTTGCATTCTGGACGCATGTCTTTGTACCATTCTAACATAAAACGTGTCCGGCTAGATTTAAAGCTGTGTCTGCGTTTGGATTTGTTTTGTTTTTCAAATACCGCGGAGTTGCTTCAGAAAAGCTACTCGGGTCGTCATAAACTTGTTTATCTCGAAGCTTATCTACAAATGTTATCTTTCAGAATCTTTTTTCTTTTCCTCATTTTTCCTCCAACTGCTTTTCTTTTTTATTGTTTTTGATGGAAGGAAGACAGTTTAAACAGTTTTCGTTTGGTAAACATTTTTTTAAAAAACTGATTTTATTCGGAAAAGAATGGAGTTTGTTTTCCGGAGGCTTTTATAAGAGGAAAAGAAAAGAAAAATAATCATGCCGAAGAAAATAAAAACTCACCGAAGTTTCTTTGATTGAGTTGGAAACAGGAGCTAGTAGTTTTGTTTTTATCAGTCATTAAAAATGAATGGATAGACGCTATGCGGAAATAAAACTTAAGAAATGCCAAAAGGTTAGACAGAAATTCAATGGTAATGGTATTATTTATTAATTCATATATTATATACAGCAGCGCACACTGTTTTAATTTTGTTCATTATTAGATATCGCATTAAATTGCTATGTACTTGAACCTTGCAAATAAATATCATGTTTGACAGTTGCAATTAGTTTTTATTTGTGATCTTCCTATAGTTTAAGTGGGATGTTTTAAGATAACACTAAATTTAACAAAATATTCATGATAAAAGGTGAACATGTTCAAGGAGAGATGTAATATACTATTGTAACGTCATTTTTGCCCATATAAACTCAACTAGAAACAGAAACGGTGATTTGTAAATGTTACAGCCATCTCACGTACATTCCGGAATTCAGTATTCCGTCGATGTCAAAACATTCCTGATGCAGAATACTTTCTTTATTATAGGTTAATGTTACACATACGCAGACGTTTCCATCTCTAGTCAGTTATATCTATGTTAGATATACAGGGTGGACGAGAATTAACTCCTTATTAAAAATTGTTTATAACATTTTAAATTACTTAATTTTCATGGAATCAAAAACAGTTTTGTTCTTTACAATGATAGAATTTATAACATGACATCACATCATATTTTATTACATCATCAATTTATTACATCATCTCATATGTTATTGCAAGTAAATGGCGGACCATGGTACAACTTCTAATTTTTTCGTGAGCTGGCTTAGCTGGGATTCTGGTACGAAGTATGGCGTTCCGTGGTACAAGCACAGAAATGGTTGCGAAGTGTTAAAGCACCTCATTTCTAGGTAAATGCAAAGATCGTAAGAAACTGCTACTCGAAGCTAATGGACATAAGTTCTGTATCAGATGTTGGGAGATGCAATCGCCCTTTAACACCCATGGCAGAGGTAAATGTGCAAGTGGTTCAAGAAATATTCACTGGAAGTCCTCAGAAATCACAAAAACAAGCATCTCTCGACACTTAGTCTAACCCGACACTTAGTCTGAAACAGGATCGTACCCTGATGCCAGCTGAACCTGCCCACGCATAGTTAGACATAACGCCATCGTCTACCACTTGTAAACTGTGGAGAATATTTCATATTTTTCTTAATATTTCATATGGCAACAATTTCATTTACAATAGTAAACAACCTGACCATCATAAAATTTAATTATAAAAGATTTTAGAGTTCTTTTACTTTTCATATCTTTACACCAGAACAGAATACACTTATGAATTTATTTTAAATTATTAACTATTTCGTGAACAGAAAAGGAATCGATTATTGAGATTAGATGATTTGATTATTTAAATACGAATGATTTATGAACACTTAGGGCCTGGATTTTGAATTTTTAATGAAAAATATAAAATATACATTCTTACACATGCGTATGATTATCCAAATTAGAATGAGAATTAAGTCGAATTAAAAGGAACATTGTTTATTCTTGGCAAATCGTTTACCAACCCTACTTACTGAGTTTTAAACGGAGCCATATGTATTGTTTCAGGCTTTTTATTCTAAAAATCCACCTGAGTTTTAATGCAGGAAGTCCGCTTTTTAATCTTGTAAATCTACGAGAAAATGTGTGCATTTTTAATTCACAAATGTAACTGTTTTATGTTCATCACCCTCTTAATAAATATAATTCACAAATGTTGCCATATTTGGCCACACTGGCAATAAATATAATCGCATGTAGCGAAATATCACCATTTTAATTTTTTTCCAACTTTCTAGGCAAGTCTAAAACTGTAAACATGTAAGATTAAAGGATAATTTCTGGATAGCTTCCCCTTCCATTAAATTCCCGGAATAAATGAGCACGTTGCTTTGCTGAGATATACTTGCTTAACTTATCCTCAGTTCTGTTAAAGGGACCATGCTATTTCAATGTAAGATATGGACGTGACTTTATCGTTCAATGGGATATTTGCAGCACATGTTTTCTAAAATTTTTCTTTTAGAAGTTTTGCCTTGTATCACGCATTTCCAAACACGTGATTAAATATTTCCATTCATATTTATGGAACATTTTCCAAAAATATCTTTACATCTATTGAAGATATTTCCCAGTCTGCTGAAGATATCATATTCAATGTAAAGTTTCAATAAAAGCCACATTTTTCTACATTAAAAAAATCAAATGCATAGCTCGCAAGAAGCCATAATATCTACTCTTTATATGTATGAAATACTCAGTAAAAATCGTTGCAATGTTTATGACAAAATAAATAAGAAATAAAATCTTAGTTCAGGTAATAATAAAAGCGGCTTAGTGAGGTAAAGCATGGCTAGTCTAAAAGTGAAGGAAATGATTAAAGTGAAGTCTGAAAACTTGAGATTGCAAACTACCTCGGACAAGAATTTGATATTAAATATTTCGAATAAACCAGGATATATAAAACGTTTTAAAAGGGAAAAATAATTCAAATATTTCGCTTCGCCTTACAAATAAAACCTTTTTTCAAACAAATTTATTATAAATTTCTTCATAATAACTATATTTTACTTTTAATACAAGGGGTAAAAATAAGGTTAGATATTTCTTATTGCGTCAATTATTTTATTTATGATATTCATGATATAAAACAAATAATATAATCCAAATAAAACGATTTTTTAAATGACTTAATAAAACGATACTTTCAGCAATCACTTTTATAATATGGAAGATAAGATTTTACTCGTGTGTTGGCAACACTGCCTGTTTGTATTGAACGCGATTTTATCGAAAATAAAGGCGTTTAGTTGCGTGTGTTCCGGTTGGTAATATATTTGAATGCACACAGAACGGATGACAGCTTGACAGTTTATTTTCTCAAAAGAAACACATTACAGTTCTGGAACGTTCCACAAAAGTTTTCGCACGCTCTTCTCAATATAACAGAGCACAATCAATAGTTACCATTTCAAACTACTAAGAATACTTTGTACAATACAATGCAAAACGGTGTCCGCCAATAACATCGCGGCAAAAACATCGTGGACGAAAACGTCGCGGAGAAAACAACGCAAGGCGAAAACGTCGTGCTACAAAACATCGTGGGAGAAAACATCGCAGTTCTAAAACATCGTGGCACAAAACATCGTCGTCGAAAATAAAGCGGTTCAAAAACATTGCAGTTTAAAAACATCGTCGTCGAAAATATCGTGGTAAAAAATAAAGTATCTACAAATCATCGCATGACGATAACATCGCAGACATGCTTTTTTCAGGTTTTAATAACTGTAAATGGATATTCCCATAATGATTTGTGAGCGCAAGGTGTAAAGAAGGATAAATTTTACTTTCACATTTTTTATTAACTAATAAATTTTTGCTAAAAGCGTAAGAAGGAGACTTAAGCATAGAAAATTAAATGTAACTTATAGATTATACTTTTCATGAAATATTACCAGTAAAAACTTTATAAAAATGATTTATTAATGGCCTTTCTTAGTTAACTATGTCGGTTTAAAATTCTATTAAGTGCTATAAGTTGCATTAATTTTCTATGCTTAAGTTTCCTTTTTATTTTCTCAGCAAAAATTTATTAATTAATAAAAAATAAGAAAGTAAAAATTATCCTTCTTTCCATCTTGCGCTCACAAATCATTATGGGAATATCCATTTACACTTATTAAAGCATGCCTGAAAAAAGCATGTCTGCGATGTTATCATCATGCGATGATTTGTAGATACTTTATTTTTTACCACGATATTTTCGACGACGATGTTTTTAAACTGCGAAGTTTTTGAACCGCTTTATTTTCGACGACGGTGTTTTGTACCACGATGTTTTAGAACTGCGATGTTTTCTCTTTGCGATGGTTTCTCCCACGATGTTTTGTAGCACGACGTTTGCGCCTTGCGTTGTTTTCTCCGCGACGTTTTCGTCCACGATGTTTTTGCCGCGATGTTTTCGGCTGTAACCTGCAAAACGCATTTAAAGAGCTAAGGTGGTTTGTCTCTCAATACTCCAATGTCCGCTCTGATTCAAAAACTGAGAGCTACTAAGATACTAAATTGTCAAATAGTGGATTTCTATGGTAGGTATAATGTGTTTTCTGTGGTCCCTGTGGTAGTACTTCCCAGTAGCATTGAGAGAACTCCCGAAGGACTGGTTTTGTGGAGAATTCAAGTGGATCCTGCCAGGAGGTCGTCAGGAGGAAGCTAGAAGAGAAAAGAGAAGATAAAACTGGTCGCCCTGTAACGGCGGTAGAAGTGAAGATGGTATTGGTATTATTCAATAATGGCAAAGCACACGAGGGCTATCTGCCTAAAGAGAGGGATGCCTTCGTAGAGGACTTTATAAAGGAAACAGTCTCGTATACACGTTACACATGGGGGAAAACCACGAAAACGCCCATGCAGCCAGCCCGTTCGCGGGATTCGAACCTCGGACCGAACTACCAGTGTTCAGCGTCTTTACCGCTCGGCCGCTGGTGGGCAGAAGTGAAGATGAGCAGTGGAAAAGATGAGAAAGCTTCTTGAAAGTGCATGTAGAAACTGAAGTCGCGTAAGTGGAGCCATCTCTTGTCAGTAGTGAAAAGAAACTGAGAACTGATGCTCTCTCTGGTCTTACATAGTTTACCTCCAGCAAAATCCGAGTATGCGGTTAAAGTTACATATGAAGGCTTGATACGTTATAGTTACATATAGGGATCAATTATAGTTATTCATTTACATTATCAATATTCTCTTACAAACACCGGATCCAATTTTCGCTAAGTTAGGCGACGTTTGACGATTTCTCACCAAATCTGATGCTAAAAATTAGTCACCAAAACCATTGCTAATTTCGTGATATCTTGCCAATTTAGCGAGAATTAAAATTTTTTTTCAATTTTAGATTTTAGTCCTCTACTCTTAATGTTTTTGCCAGAGCTTCGCTCTCTTCAGACTTTCCATTTTAGATAGACGTGAACCTGTAATTTTAATTTTCAGCCAGACTTTCCATGTCAAATTAAACAAAAGTTACTGCAGTTTCCTATGTAAAGGCTCTAAAATTATTTACATGTATACAAAATTCATAACAATGTAACACTTTTTAAGTGCTAAAGAATTACATTTTAGCAATGTTACTAATTATAGTAATGTTGTTGTTCTAAACTGTTTGCAAGAATATTTAGAACTATAAAATGAATTGTAAAATGGCTTGTTTTCATTAACATTCATGGTTTTATTCTTGATTTCAGCATAAAATAAACCTTTGAAATTGAAGCATAACCTCAACAATACATAATTTTAATATCTCACCTCTTATAAAACAAGTAACAATAGCTCAACATAATTCATACAACAACAGTTCATAATAATCAAGCCTTTTACAATATAATGACCCCAAAATAAGCGAGAATGTATATTTTGTGTTACTGTTAGGTTACAATGAGTTTATTGAACTATTTATTATGATTTACGTTAAGTGATGCTGGATCACTCAAATTGGCCAGATAGTTTATTCCTGTAATGACTCTTATCTTTACTTGCCTGGGATCTTATTTACTTACTCGAATGAAAATCGATACATAGATCTTGAATAATCGGAGTCTAGTGTTCTATTGTGCTAAACTACGCAGCTACATTATCGTACTATACGGTACCAAATGTCTTACTGCAAGGAATCTGATGATAGTAATTAATTTGTTATCCTATGTTATATCAAATACTGTATGCTTAGGTTTCTAATCACAGTATCTACAGTATATATAATGGATACGCACAGCATCAAAACCACGTAAAACTTCGAATGTGGCACAGGGCCGGCACTGCAAAGGATCTATAAATCAGTCTTCTGGCACAGGATCGAATCGCAGCTCAAAAATAGGTTTTTGTACTGTTTCCGATATGGATTTTACGCCTTAAAAACAATAATTTAATCAATTATTAACTCTTTTGATTATGTGCTTTTGTCAATTATAAATGTTATATCTTGTTAATTATAAAGTGTTAATTATTAATAATTAATAATTTTCCCAATTTTGTTAATTATAAATGTTATGCAATATATTGATATCAATTGTATGGCGATATCGATTCTATGTAGATGCTACACCAGAGTCAAACAGTCATTGGCTGTAGCGACAAAATAAATGTCCATTAATACTCTTATTCATTGCCACAAAATTATTATAATTTCTTTTTTTTAATATCACAATTATCGTATCAGTATTAGTGTAGGCTGTGCACCTATATCAGTTCTACGGCGTGTCGACAATGCGTAGTGTCGATTGTACTCATTGTCGATCCTGTATCGATCTGGAGAAGGAGGCAACAATAACCCTTGTATAAAGAATACGAAATTAAGTCGAACTATGAGACACACTTTTAATAAGCATAGTATGCCCATGAAGTCTACGAGGTGTTTGGCATTAAGTTCTTCAAAAGCAGATGTCCAGCTCGTGTTTCATTCAAGGCGTCTCCAGACGAAGATTCCCAAATTTACATATGTATAGACGGCTTTCAAATCCAAAACGGTACCGTACTGATTATGTGGATCAAAATGCAATTCTTGAATCGGATTGGATGAAGCAATTGTGTTCTGCAAACATTGCTTTTCAAGCAGAATTGATAGCAATAAAGGAAGCTTTTAAATTTGCCAAGCAGACAGAGAAACAAATAGCTATCCTTACAAACAGCGAATCAAGGCTGAACACAGTATCTTGTAACTCTTAAGCTGCTGTAGGTTTAGAAATCAGCAAACAGTTACTTCATTTTTCTTCATATTATGCACTCAGTTTAACATGGATACGCGCGCAGGTTGGAATTCCAAGAATAAAGAACCAGACAGATTACCAAAATTATCAGCAGAAACCAAAATATATCCTTATATTTACTTACCTGCAAATCCAGGTTCACGCCTAAAGAGAATTTTACACAGTGTGTTTACACATTTTTAAAAGGATTTCAATTAAAAATTTTAAAAAAGCAAATGATTTTGAATGGCAACATCTTGTTAGTTGAAATGAGAAATACTGATTTTGTTACTTTTTTCTACTTTATTCATCTTTCAAAATGTCGCAAAATGTGCTGCGGATTCAAGGATACATTTTTGCGCTTTCTAAAGACAAATATCTCTATTCCATAATTTAAAAATGTTGTGGAATGCATGATATTAAAATTTCTAAGTACAAAATAAGCAACATTAACAATCGGAAAAGGAAAAACAATAAATTTTTACTTCTACTTGGAAAGAAGCTGCCAAACAAATACCCGATAAAGGTACGTAACGTTTCTAGTGTTTGTAAAATTAAATCATTGGTAATAAGAAAAACTTCGCTAACGTAGAAATAAATTGCAGCCTTTAGGTACATCTCTAGCAACAAACAAAATAATAAACTAAGATTTACAACTTAAAGGTAAAAAACATAAGATTCACCAACTTTTGCCGAGGCATGTGCCTCAACAGTGAACAATTTATAGACTCATGTATGGAAACTCTTTAGTAGGAGATAAATTGAAATACATTGTGACTCGAGATGAAGCACCGGTTTACCTAAAAAATGACTGCAAGAAAAAAAATGGCTTTATTGTTGAAAACGATGAGAAAAAATTTACATACCTGGTTCCGACAATGCAAAAAAAAAATGTTTAGGGATCTATGATTGTCGCAGAATTTTCCTACAATGGGAAATAAAAAAAAAGAGTGCGGAAAAATTTTTAAATTAACTTATTTTTATATCAAGAGAAAGTTGTACGTTCGATATTGACAGAAGAAATTCCATTTCTTTATCCCAACGACTTTAAAAGATTAAAAACAAAGAGTCAAGGTCATACTTCGAAAAGAGCCACTTATTCTTTCACTTTGTTCACAACTTCTTAGAAATTTGATTATATTATTTGTAATATGTAATATGAGCAAGAAGCTGTGATATAGGATTATGTATTTACAAATATGTAAAATATAATTTTTTGTTTGATATACTAATCTGTAGTAAAAAGACTACATCTGTGCTTTGTAATCTGCATAGTTGAAACAAATGTAGATAGTAACAAAAAATAAAAAAGGGTGAATTAATTGGAATGTCCAGAACTGTTAACTTAACTTACTTTAATAAAGTGAATTTTATATCTAGTATTCTGATACATAAAATACACATGTAGGTTGTAATAACGAATATTCCGGTATGTAATTTTTTAATGCTGACAGCAAAAAGTTAAATAGGGCTCCACAGAGGATGTGTCAGGTGAGTGTAATATATAGTAAATAATGTAGGTAGTTTTAGTAAGAAATATACTATATAATATGCATAACAAGCAGAATGTGTAAGCAATGTCTATAAAATGTAGTATTAAGGTATTTCTTCAATAATGCGAATTTTTTTTTTCATTTGAACGAAATGTCGAAAAGCATCAACTTGCTATAAAAGCAGATAGTAATTCTAACTTGCTCTTTATTCTTAGTCCAAAAGTTTTGAGGAGAGCAGTACGATTTTAAAGGTTACATTTTCAAAAATGAATAGGAGTGACAAAGAGCATTTCAGCACATTCCAGGTTTATTCAGCTTTATGAGATCAATTAAATAATTATTAATAGGCATATAAATACAGTGTGTGGTGATCTGGCAATAAGGAAAGATTAATGTCAACCGTGGTTTCAGAAAATCTGAGCGAGCTGGTGAAAATCTACAGCTGGTTTTCCTCTTTCCTGCTTCGGGATACTGAATCTCTCTACGATTTAATATCAGTAATGTAATATGTATTCTGGTAATATGAAAGTATACTTTTTCATAAGAAGGATAAGAGAAATGAGAATATTGGTAAGGGAAGCGAAAATTTTGCATAAACGTAAGAACTAAAACCATTATTTCTAACAATCAAAATTCTGATGTCTGTATATAACACGTAGTGTGTCTTGTTAAACACTTATAAAGGAAAATAAAATTAAAAATTATTCTTATCATTTAGCTTTATAACAGAGCTCTGTAACCACTGTAGAGCATTCTATGCATCTTGAATATAATGATTTTGTTACAAATGCCGTTGTGTTGCAGGAACGTCCTTTGGTGTGATCTTACAGATGACAAAGCAATAAAATTTATAGATCCCAACTGCCTATCCTCTGGTTTACTGTACTGTACTATACCCCCGGGGGATCGACATAGAGAACTCTGCGAAGCTACTGGCTAGGATCTGGACTTTGGCAGTCTCCGCCCCGTTGGTATAAAATTTATGAACTTGGTGGTTCTGAAGGCCCTGGGAAAGGTCACTTATTGGCCGGCTTCGGGGTCTGGCACGTCCTTACGCGGCATGGTTCTAGTAGCCCGGGGGGTACTGTCCCCGGTTTCGCTGGATAATGTTCCGCTACGACGTGCATCCCGAGCGACTGGCAGGTAGCAAATCAAACGACCAGTGCTGCCTGGCAGAAAGCCAGGTGGTGTGCCGCTCTCCTGGAGGGTCAATAACCTGGCTTTCTGCCAGGCAGCACTGGTCGTTTGATTTGCTCTCCTGGAGGGGCAATAACGGAGGATGAACCTCTGCGACTTGTCCTAAAGAGAGAGGAGACCTGTAATGTTGTTAAGTCGAACGAGGCAGGGAAGCCAATAAATTGCTAGTACTGTACCATACACTCTAATAAATCAGAAAAGAGATCATTGATTTTACGCAGTCTCAATTCCGTGCGGCATTTTCTATTTTTAAGCGCAGAAGGTTTTTTTCTTTAATTTAGGTTATTTAAATATGGGAAAGTTTAAGATAGCTATCTTATCAAGCGAGATACTTTCGTGGAGGACTTTCTAAGGGAAACTGGCTCCTAATCACGTTACATGTAAATGTAACAACGAAAATAAATTATGCAACCATTTCGGTCTCCTGAGATCGAAGTGTCGAACTCCGAGTGTTCAGCGGTCTTAACCATTCAGACACTGGTGGGAAATTTCCGTGTTAATTTACAATGAAAAGATTTATTAGAAGTAAAGCAATGAGAAATTGGAATTCGATTTTAAATCCATTTAACTTACCTATTAAATCTAAATTAAACGGCAGCCAATTACAAACATTTAATAATTAAATATTCAGAAAATATAATAAACTAATATCTGAGACAAAAGGTGTTATGTGTGAATTTACTGATATTAATTATACTGGATGACTCTAAACACATTTAAACAAGGCTAGTACTTAGCTAATAAGATCCTTCCTTCTCTCGCTAGCTTAAGATTTAGAGTATGCCTTGCTTAAAGTAATGAAGTGTACTTAAGGGAGTGAGGCTACTTTCTCAGCAGATGTGGATGTTCAGACGATAATCGGAACCTATCATCGCTCCTTCCCTTCCCCGGGCAACCCACTTAGGAACACCTGCAGCTAAGTCTACTATCAAGTCAATGAGCGAGCAGTCGGGTTCATCATCGATTCAAGAACAATCGATTATTTCCTCGGGGCGAAAAAATGTTATTTTCCCCCCTTACGTCCTATCGTTCTTTCGCATCGTATCAGTCCCCACTTCCGGTCGTTTAATCTTTCTAGAAAAATAGGTTCGTTGTTTTTTTTTTGGGGGGGGGATTGTGAAAGTTAAGTCTTTTTATTTCAGGTGGGTATATAAGTTTCAAAGGAAACAAAACGAGTGGGAAACAAATAATAAGGTATACCTTTGTTTCCTTGATATAAAATTCCTTAAATCCGATGGGAAAAAATGGAAAACGGTAGGATTACACGCTGCCTCCAAAAAGCCAGGGAAACAATGGAGAGAAAGAACATCATTCTTGAAATATATATCACGGTGGGAGAAAGGAATGTTTAATATGTATTCCTCTTTTCAAAATATATTTTTATTTGTAGCTGACAGAAAGACTTTTTCATGTTTGAAAGGAGAACTATAGGTTTAGTTTTTATTAAAGGATTTCTTTTTCAGCGAAGAAACTGGAAGCAGATCAATGCTCAAAAATATATTTACAATTTCCAAAAGGAAAATTCACATTATAAAGAACAGAACGAAGAAATGATAGATAAAAGAAATGGATGAGGAGCAAGAAGAGAGGAAGGCATAGTATTTTATGCCCTCGATTTATGTTTCAGCATTTTAGAACCTCTCTAGGGCAATGGAAATGCACATGTTTTTCATAACAACTTTATGTGAGCAAGCCATGCACAGAGCTTCACGAATCAAATTTAATTATACGTAAAAATTAAGATATATTTCGGGCAAATGGCACGATGCAAATCTTAATCCTAAGTTCACATTCAAAATACAGAGGTTGCTACTTTTTTGAAAATTTTGATTACATAAATTAAAGAATCATGAAAAAAAGATATTTGCAAGAAATTCTACGCTGAGGGATGAATTCATATCTATTGCAATTAAAATTTTTACAAGCTCAAAATTGTTGGTATAAATAAACTTTGGATAGAAAACTACTTTTACACCTGCAAAAAAATATTCTTAAGAAGTTTCAATATGAAAACGACATAGAAATCGTGGAATCAAGATATCTAAACGCATGATAAAAGTAATACCCGTTCACATGAAAAAACTGAAAAACTGACCTCATTTGCTTTTTACAGGAAGTTAAACACCAGAGGTTTGTCCAAAACTGTGCATAGTTCAAATAGCAGAAATTGCCTCTAAACACGTAATTGCAAACGAAAATCCACTTACTCAATAAATAATACCATTAGCTTTTAAAATGTCTTTTTTACACTAATAAAACAAAATAAATAAACATTTAATTTAAAAATAACAAAGCATTTCAGGCTTCTTTCGAGACACGCGGCAGAGTGAAAGTAGGCTACAGAGTTCCTTGAAAGCAGTTAATGCCTAAGAAAATGGCAATTTGTCGCAACGGTGGATGAAATATTATACAAGCATAAGTTTCTCGAAACAGGAAATGTGAAAGTATGCAAACCGGGCCTCGAACTCCGAACCTTCTGATTACTAGAGGAACGAGATTTCCGTTTACATCCCAAAGGTACGCTGCAATTAGGAAGAAAATCCTTACAGTCTCCTCCTTCTCCCCCTTAAAGCATGAATGGAGGAGGAGGAGATAAACCCGCCTACTACTAACGGTGGCGAATCATCATCTACCATCTTTTAGTTTGAACGCCGCTCGTAGAGTTATTACGTTTGTAGAAGCAGGAAATGTGAAAAAAAAAGGCAATGTCCTCGCTCGGATCCGAACACTAAACCTTTCAGTTGCTAGCCAGACGTTTTTTTGCATGTACACTACGAAGGCACGCGGTAAGGAGAAAGAAAAACCTTATAATATATCTATACGAGCTTGTTATCCGCCCCCGCTTTGCTGGGCACACTATCTATTTGAATGTGAACCAAGACTTCTTATATGGACGAAATGGCTAATTGACAATTAATTAAATTTTTTTAAAAATTTAAAGTCGGGAAATATAGTGCCGGTCAGTGAATCTGTCATACGCAGATTCCCACATTCCCCAGAAGGAACTGTGTATTGGGATACGTCCCCCATTATTTAACGTGGCGGGATCCCCTATAGGTCTACACCACGAAAAATTGCCAACACAAAACTAAGTTTCATATATATTTAATTGTTATCATAAGTTTCATGAAAATAAACGTTATTATCTTTTTCATCAATTTTTTAATCAATTATAATTATTTGTCCTTGGTTTTTTTTATCTATGGCAATTTTTATAAATAACAACAACATTTTTATTTTCCATCACAATAATTTATTTCTCTTAATAATAACATTTATTTTCATGAGACTCATGATAACAGTTAAATATAAATGTTATTATTAACCTTATCATTTAAATGTTGTTTGTATTCATTACATACATGCAAGTTACTTACCAATTTAATAATTTTAAAGGAAAATGCATTAATTGGCAAGATTGTATTTCATATCTAGTTTTGGCAACAATAAAAGTAAGTTTCGAACTTGGATTTGAAAACCAAATATGTGAGAAACTTCTATTGTGTGACAAAAATTCATTTTGGACAAGGTTTACGTAAAATCCGTTCTTAGTGCCCGTCTACATCTTGGAATGAGTAACTATGCAAAATTCCAAGTCAATCAGGTGTATAGTTCCGGAGATCTCGTGATACGTCAGTGGTGTTTCGGAATTATTGCACTAGGAAGGGAAAAATGTAATATTGAAAAATAACAAGGAAAATTTCGAAAACGTGTTTCGAAAATCGAAATTAAATTTTGGTGAAGAATTTATGAGATTTTTATTCAGGCAAAAATTAAAAATCTGGAAGAAAAGAAAGATATGTAAAAATAAAATCTCGATATCGAAACAATATTTTTACTTTTTTGTCTAAAAATTCACATTTCTTTATCCACATGACGTAAATCGAAAAGATCTCCATCAAGACAATCTACAGCATTTACTAATAAATTTCTGTTAAATATAAAAAAATAAAATATTACTAGGATAAAATATGTATTATTTTCTTGTATTTCACGGTTGTTCTGATGTCGCATCGATGGATACTAGCTGTTAAAAAGAGCCCCGACCAAAGCTAGTTGATGAATTACAGACAGCAGCACAAGGAGAAATGAGAAACAGTTAATGAATGCTCTTTATCATGGAAATCAAGGGTTAGACTGATTAACAGTTAACAGAAAAGCTTACTGGATTGATGACTTGTAGAAATAATATTTCTACCACAATTAATTTTTTTCCTGCATTGAATTAGTTCAAAACATTTACAAACACTTTTAATAGTTTTAAGAGTTTTCTGTTTATAAGAGGGTTTGGATTTTGTTGGCAGGACGTCAAAGTTGTAGTTGCAGTGCCCCTTCTGTTGATGGTTTGAATGAAGCGATCTGTAGCATGAAAAATCTCTGCAACAAATGCAGAATCTTGCAGGAAGCGGTTTCTTAACATTTGATACCCAGTCGTAGTCGTAGGAGCTTAAATCCGGCGAATTTAAAAGACTTTAAAACATTATCCAGTCCTAATTAACGGACTTATCAATCCCACTTTTGCGGCATAGTCCTGGAGAGGATATGAGGCTTCTTCAGGAAGTATGTCTATTCGTGATGTGTGACCCCTGGTTTTCCATAAACCATCGCCGCTAACCACAACATTTGAAGAACCCGTTTGTGAACTTCTTCGCAAACAGCATTTTTCATAGATTGTCGTGTCACATTACTTGAGCACGACATAAACTTCTTTACTGTAGCATTGTATGCTTTTTTCGATACTGAATGTGGAAGATCCATGATACCTCAAAATAGTTTCATTGCCGAGTACCCATTCCAATTTTTTGCATGGCATAAGCATAACATATGCTAATTTCAGCACAGTTGTTCTTCTTACCAATCATTGCTCTCCTTACCAATCATTGTTCTTCTTACCAATCATTGTTCTTCTTACCAATCATTTTTTAACTTTTAAATGCACGCAGTTTTATACAATTTCCAAAATTTAAAAGAAATTTAGAACTTAGTCCACACACAACTTCTTTGATAGTGACACCACTGCCACATGTTTTGCAGCACAATTCCTTTTCGAAAAAGGAAATCATTACACTCACGTCCAAGATCCTAAAATCTTTAAAATCATCATTAGTTTCATTTTCCAACTGCTTATTAGAAAGTTGTATTTTCTTTGCAGAAGCACCCAGTTGTGCAGTAGACGACTAACAATGCCTTCGTGTGGGGATATTACCAGTAAATTTTCTCTTTTTATTTTTACTGCCAGATGATAGTTTTGGCGTCAGTCTACCCTTCTATCCTATTCATATTAATCTTAGGAATGACTTTTCAATATAAATATTTAATTATATTATTAAATGAAGGGAAATATATCTAGAAATCTCTCACAGAATATAGAACACGTTGTAAAATTTGCAAGCAAAACAAACTGAATGAATCAGTGAAAGTTAAAGTTAATATATTGCTTTCTTCTTCTAGAAAGAGCAGTGAGAATTAAATAATTATTAAATATATCTATTTCCAAGCCATTACAAGAAAAAAAAATGTTAGATTGCTTTTATAAACGGAATTTCTCACCACCCTTCACGAGCGCAGCTGTAAATATCCAGCTGTCAAAAAACGGTAAACAAATGCCTCGATCCTGACCTTTTTGTTCTAGTAGGAATTTTTTATGCGGTTTGTTTTAAAATGCTCCTTTTAGTTACCTCTTTAATATAAAACAATAAAAAATTGATTTTTTTTATCCACAAAGGGTTACTGACCCCTTAAAAAGTTACAAGTAGAATTTGATGAAACTGACCCACAGTATACAACACATAGTAAGGTATAAAATAACATGAAAAGAATTTTTCAGATAATTGGGATGTTAAAGTAATTAAGCATATTGTTGCGTTCTACGTGTTCATGGATTTGCAGTGATTGACGACAAATCAAAATACAATTTATTCGCCAGTATTTCACTGGACAGTTCCCAAAGACGTGGTGCAGTCGTCGAAAAACTACGACAAAGAAGCTAAAACAATCAGCAACACAGTCTTCAAACTATCAAGCTATAACGGTGAAGACAGCTCCAGGCAAAACACTAAATACAGCTCCTGACTCGGTCGATAGCTCCTGGAGCTTAACGCACTCAAAGTACTCTTCACGATAAAACTCAAGATACACTCGATGATGCACTCTGCTACTCCTCAACCTTTAAGAATTCGTTCTAGAACGTTCTCGCTCCGTCTATGGCAAATCGTCAAATGTCGCGCAAAATATAACAACCCTGCCTACCCTTGTCATTATCTGGCAAACCTAAATCCGCTTTGCAAAGAAGCTATCTTACCGCGGTTGGGCAATTCGTAACACTATGTATAAAGTGAACAAATCAGATGTGTCAGATTGGTATAAGGAAATTACCTACAGTATGGTGTATGATCTCCCTAAAAGCAATACAACACATACAACGATGTGGGATGCTGTAAATAATGCAGTCTGTAGGTTCCATAGGAAGTGGGAGCCATTTCTCTTGCAAAGCAGTTGCAAGCGTGGCAAGGGTCTGAAGAGGAGAACCGACAGCAGCTATGCGTCTTCCTAAAGCATCCCAAACATACTCGATAGGATCAGGTCCGGTGATCGAGCTGTCCACTCCATGCGCTGATTGCCCACCAGCGGCCGAGCGGTAAAGACGCTGAAAACGGGTAGTTCGGTCCAACGTTCGAATTCCGCAAACGGGCTGGCTGCCTGGGCGTTTTCGTGGTTTTTCCCATGTGTAACGTGTATACGAGCCAGTTTCCCTTAGAAAGTCCTCTACGAAGGCATCCCTCCCTTTAGGCAGAGAGCCCTCGTGTGCTTTGCCATAATTGAATAATCACAATCCCTAATCCCAAATGCTGATTTGTTTGCTGTTGAAAATAATCACCCCTGTGAGGTCTAGCTTTGTTATCCTGATGCAGGAAATTATCACTCATTACCTCGGTATAAGAGCACACATATGCACCCAGGGTGTCATCTCTATAGGTTCATGGTTCTACGTGGAAAGACATGGAGACACGAGTCCACCCAAAGTGTTACTACCACAAGCAAAAACAATGCCTCCTCCTTTAACTTATATTATGAACAATGGATTCTTTTCTTTCAAACTAAATGAGTGCACCGTAGAGAGAAGAATAAAATCTCATGAAAGTTGGCGGTCAGAAGTTTTATAGTCATATTATTCTTGAAGTAGGAACACTGGAGATGCTAGAAATGCAAAAATAGCTACATGAAGATATAAAACAATTCTGCTTGGAGCTCTACAGTCCCCAAACCTAGTTCTTACACTGTATCATTAGGCTGGATTAAATACGGACTGGTAAGTCAGAGCTGAAACTGAAGCGCCAGTCGAGAAAATATGATATCATTATGCGTCACAATAGAAACCCAAATTTCCCAAGAGCCTCAGAAGTTTGAGGGCTATGGTCATTCTCAGGTACGACTGTGTTGACCTATTTCAAAAAGAAATTGTTGAGAAGAACATACTTCCAAAATAATAAACAACAGAATGACAGAAAGTTCAAAAATCTTTAAATCAAATTTTCACAGTGCTTTGGTTTCTAATCCACGGATTCCTTCTTTAATCAGTATACGCCAAAAGCATCGTTATTCGAATGAAGCAAAACGTTTTGTTTAATTCAAGCATTCTTAGCTACAGTAGAGCCATTTAAAAACTCTTCACATCAGTGTTATTTGAAATATTTTAAGAAATCCAAATCCTCACTCTCTGAAGTAAATGCCATTTCAATTTTAAACCCTAACTGCTTAATATGAATTTTGATACTTTTTAAAACTTGATATTTCTCATGGAACAAGGGAATGTTTTTTCTTGTTCAGATAAAACATTCCCTTGTTTCATGAACTGACAGAGATTTTGCAAGACACCTAAAATTACTATCTTCTTCCTAATCTGGTTCTCATCTTTCCTTTTATTCCAATACATTCTCTTGCTTTTTCCTTATACTAAACATCGGTCTTCTTAAGACATATCGTATATCCTTAACTTTTATATTCCCTAGAAATATTTGTTCCAAATTCCTGTCTAACTATATCCCCAAGATTTACCAATTTTAATTATTGTCAGAGCAGATGCGCATCTGGCCATAAAGCTTATCGAGAATTTACCAGTTAGTTATCTTCTTTTATTTGTTACACTATCGTCTGGCAGGGTGTTTCTGGAATAAGTCAGGAATTTACTATCATTCTTGGAATGCCTTTGACGACACCAGAATGAATTATGGATCGTTGAAAATAAGAAGGAATGCCCTTATATATATTTGCTGTTCCTAAAAGGTTTTCGATTTTACTTACCTGCTGAACTTGGGAATATTTGATGCTAGACTTGATTTACTATATTTTTGCGAACTTTCCTCTGTGTAAAGAATTCGTGTACAGGATTTGATTCATATTTACACATAAGAAAAGTTCGCGTTGCTATATTATATTCTTCAAGATTCGGCTAAGTAATTCGAATAAAACTCCAATTCAGCTACGACTTTTGAAGCCTGAAAAAGAATGATTGTTCAGATAAAATATTCTCTTGAGACATTTTATATTTTCTGCGAATTTACACGGAAATGTGGTTCAAAATAATTTTATGATTCTAAAATTACAGTTTTCAATTATTTTATGAAGGCCAGTGCTTGTAAAAGTAGTTTCTTCTAAAACAAGGTCTTTCAAAAAAGATCTGATTTTTACTATTGGGGATGCACATATTATTGGGTATCCTTAGAAGCTTTTTAAAATTTTATTGCTTGGGTGAAAAATTATGAAGATTTAATCTGTAGAGATATAGATAAAATCTGCCTAGAGTTTTCGCCCTGTATTATTTGGCATCTCTATTGCATGGATTATTATATGGTATTTTGTAACGTGTTATTTCCTGGTTTTATTTACCGACTTGTACAAAATCATTCCCATTTACAATTAATCACTATTAATCAGTATTGTATAAGTATTAATACCAGTAAAAGTATTGTATGAGTATTAATATCAGTATTGCATGAATATTAATAATAGTAAAGTATTGTATGAGTATTAATATCAGTATTGCATTAATATCAGAAAAGTATTGTATGAGTATTAATATTAGTAAAGTATTGTATATGCATATTGCTCATGCATATATTGCATGAGCAATGTAACAGTTTTACATCAGTAACGTATTGTATCAGTATTATATGAGCCTTGTATCAGTAGTGTATCAGTTATATTTCATCAGTTATGTACAAATAATGTAACAGTAAAACATTGATCTGCGATATTTTAATTCGCAATATTTTGAGTCTCTGTAACGGATTATTTCGTGGATTTATTTACCGACTTGTGCAAAATTATTCCTATTTAATCAGTATTAATAATCAGTGTTATATCAATGAATCAGCACTGTAGCAGTATTAACCAGTATTAATATCAGTATCAGTATTATATCAGCCTTTTATCGGTTCTGCATGTGTCATATTTACATCAGTAATGTACCAGTAATGTATCTTGAATATTAATCTGTAACTTGTTATTTTGTATGTCTTGCCGTGTACGTTGAATACCCTTCAGGCGGCATTATGTATTTTGAAGGGGTGCTATAGATAGTGGTGGACGTGGTGCTATACTGATTAACCGTTTGGTAAAGAGATAGTGCCCACGTCCTCCGTTCTCTTTCTCTCTCTCACTCACTCACACTGCAAAGTGTATTATAACTATTCAATGCTTTTTCAGTCGAATTGTTGGTTACATGTACGTAATTTATTTTTTAAACATTTCCTTATTTTTGAAAACTCTGGAAATTCTTCTTATTGTCGTTTTAAAAATATCTTCATTTTTTGGAAGCCGAATTTACCTCGCACTAATTCATCGTTTAATTTAGATATCATAGAAGCTTTCTAATTTTCTGCTTAGCAGTCTCAGGAATGATACAAATTCTACTCCGTTCGTATTGAAGGCATAGAAAACCTTATCTAGAGTCATTTTTCTTCTTTTGATCAATCAAGAAAAATTCCCGTTCAGCACTCTAACCTCTATTGCGTCCACACGTAATAGCAATATTTATTAGCGTTGGAACGATAGCGCTTCAGTGAACCAGCAATCAATGATAAATATTCATTTATTTGGGGAAATTATTACGTTGAATTTCATTTGTTTGTCTTTTAATACTGACAGAAAGATGATCAATATTATATTACTGAAATATTTATGAATTACCATTTATTTAATTCTTGACTTATTTTTTAATTTAAGTGAGTATGTTTTTTTCCCTCTGATACAAAACAAAATCAAACTTCTTTAAATACAAGTGATAAATTTATCAAGAGTTTCTTATCCTTATGTGGATATTTGAATATTTGGAAAGTGAAGTATATCCGTTTGATTGAGTTTTGTATGCTGCTTTCTTTAAATGCTATGTTTTACCATCTGTAACTGGAAAAACGTATTTACATGCCATTAACAGAAAATCTTATTTTGAAAAAAATATAAATATTCGAATATAATAATAATAATAACAGTTTGAGGTATGTTCTTTCATTGCAATTCTTGTTTTATCACAACAATAGTATTCAATCTTGACTATTGTTAGTTGTAGTTCATATTAATTTCATGAAAATGCTTACTGTCTTAAGTGACAGAAGGTTATTTTTCTTGCGGAGTTCTGGAAGGACGCATTGAAGTAATATAATCGTTCTTTTATGAAAATAAAATAATAATAATAATAAAAAAAACATTGTCTACTGTCACTGCATTATAAAAATAAAGGAAGACTCATTCTATAGAAATAATCTTCGGTAAATTTAGAAAAAAGGAAATTGCTCATTTCAAATTCACTGAACATTGGATTCTGCTTTACTCAGATTCTGGGAAAGTATGCGATACATGGAAGTAGTTTTTGTATCACTTAAGTTGCCTTTAGCCGTATGAAATACCTAAAAGTGGCAGCATCTCTTAAATAACCGAGTTCCTGATCAACGGCTGACTTGGCGAAAGAAACATTAAATGCAAGTGAAAGAAAACAAAATAGAAAGAAATTAACTTTGTTTCACAGAATGACAGGATTCGTCACTCAAGGATGTGAAGAAATTGTAATTGCTGATATGCTGTAAGGCAAGCCCTTTCACAGAAAATTGAACTCCTTAACGTGATATACCGCACGTTTTATTGAAAGTGATTGCGATAGATGGCGATATTTTTCATTCTATGTTATTAAGAAATCGGGTAAAAGCTTGTTGCTGTTATACTGCAGACTGTAATGCAAAACTACAATCGGAAAGACGTATTAATTTCCTGTTATCTGCCTTGTTTAGTCCAATTTTAGATATAAGATATTTTCTTCCACCTTCCAGTACACCTTCGTGCTGAAATTAGAAGCTTACTCGATGCGTATTTGAGAAGTTCAAGGTTCGATTCCCGGCGAGGGCACTGCATATTTTTCACGTCTTCTGTTTCAAAATAACCTAATGGTTTTACAGCGGTGAAAAAGTGGTGGACGATAATTCTTCACCACCGGGGTATGACGACTGTGTCCCCTAATCCCCAGTTGCTCTTTACAAGGGGAAGTACATGAGGTATTTTCTTTCTCCTTTCCGCATGGCTTGGTGGCATAACTGGAAGTATACTCGATGTGTATTCGAGAGGTCTAGCGTTCGAGTCCAGGCGAGAATATTACATATTTTTCACGCCTCCTGCTTCAAAGTAGCCTAATGAAAAACCATTTGTTATATCTAATTCAAGCGTCGGCAGTCCTTTTTTGGTTGCGGGTCAAAATCAGCCAAAATGTTCTTATTACGGAGTTTTGGGTCAGTGGTATTTTTCTTTTAGAACAGTCTTTATGGGTGAAAAATAAGATAAGTTTTATTAATAAAATAATTACAATAAGCTTTAAACTTTAAACATAAATTTAAAATTATAAATTTAATTAATATAAAAACAAACATAACTGAATGGCGTTTATTTTCCTTTTCGATATCAATAGTCTCCCTGATGCTGAACTTGTAATATCAATTTAGTTGAATGCGACTCATACTATTTAGTCATCTTAAGACAAGTACAAGCGTCTCAATTTTCGATAGGTAAGCTGCTTCTGTTCTTACTTAAAACAAATTTCATGTGTGAAATTATTTGTACGCATTTATAAGTTAAGCGGAATGCTGGAAAAATGACAGTTTTTTTTTTTTTTTTTTTTTAAGCCAATTTTTTGGAACTATGGGTAACGGATCGGCGTTGCTAAATTTATTTATTTATCCTTGAAATTATATTGCAAGTTTTAAGAGTGCATGTTTTTTATTGCAACTTCATAATCAATAAAAATTGATTCTGCTATTATTTATTTTCAGTTTATTTTTTTATGTATTCTTTCAAGTGCTCATTTAATATTTATGCTTTATAATTTTTTTTTTATGTATTGCACTTTACTTTATCAAGTGGATCCCTTCAAATTATAAAAAAATCACTCGGTGACCCGGGTGTTGAGGAGGGAGGGCCTGATCCACTTCCACTCCTATCCAATTTCTTTGTCTAATTGCATATTATATATTATTCATGACTCGTGGAATAACTAAATAACAATCTGCTGTATTTAATACGCAATTTGATAAAGAAATTGGATAGGAGTAGAATTAGACGCAGCTAAATAGCTATTTATTGTACGTAGCTCTTATTATTTATCACTGCTTGTTTTCTTTTGTGATTGAAATCGAGACAAAGAAACTGGAAAATTGTGAATTTAGTAAAAACAAAATAATACTCAAGGGGCATACATTTAACCGATATTCTTCCTTTAGTGAAGATAGGCAACATATTTGCCGAACATTTCAGGTCAATATATATGTTTTACATACCCATCCAAATTTTTTAGCTTCTAAATAATACGCACTATGAATACTTGTATGTTATATTAAAGATATACTGTACCATAATTTGATAGTGTAGGAGTGGCAGCCCCAATTCCACCAATCATGAGAAATTTTCTATATTTGCAGAATACAAACGATCTGATCAAACTGCAATCGATAACTAAAGAAGCCCAGAAACTTGAAAGAGTTCTGTAAACACAGACAATTAGCTAATGGGGGAAAAAGTATATACTGTTTCGCAGTAACTAATACAGCATAAGTACACTGTTTCTGATAGGTATGCTTATCTCCCTTAATAGCTAAACTAACAGTTATTAATAATATCATAAGCGTCTAACTAAACATAGGTTAAAGGCAAGCATTATGACAGAGCAAAGAAAAACATAAACATTAATCATCTGCTTTCACTCGTAAATAACTCTGCTATAAATAGCTATTTATTACATGTAGCTCGTACCATTTATCACGACTTGTATCTTTTGAGAGAAATATTACTGAGGGAGGAAATCGTCGATTTCCGAGACACGAAGTTTTCTGAATATGGAAATTGAACACAAACAAAAATGCTGCGATTGAAAAAAACGACCCACATATCAAGCGTTATTTATGATGTATAAGGTGGAATCTTAAGTATTTAAAAAAGTAGCGGAAGTTACGTTGGAAGAAAGATGACTTGTAAATGTTTATGATGTATGTGATAGAGTGTTTCAAAGTAAGTTAATGGTTGTATCTCTTTATTTACTATTCTTGAATTCTTGATACATCCAGTACAACTGTTTTCAAAAAACGAAAAGAAATGTACCATATATACATTTAAAAAAAACGTATATTAGTTTGTGAATAGAACAGTTAATTTTAATTTAGATGTAGCAAAATGTCATTTCAAAATTACTCAGATTTATGTAATTTAATTAGAGCTTGTACCTGCGAAGTTAGTTTAGCATTTATTCATGAGAAAGTAAAACACAATATTTCTACGGAAGCTTATTTACGTATCCAATCTGCATTGCATTACGTGCTACAGGTTTTCTTAGATATCCTTCAACTATTAGACAGAGGGCTAGGTAATTTAAATACTAGGCCAGATCGGAAAAAACTTCAAACTTTATTTAACCTTGTGAGTCCTATTTAAAAAGTTTTACTAATAGTTATTTTAGTTTTTGAGGCTTTCCTCAGTTCTCTTATTTCTCCTCGCGTTTCATCGCCAGTATGTAAATGAAGTAAGTGAAAGATAGTATTTAAATTATTGGAAGGAAAATGTTAGACAAAGCGTGATTTCACCAGTGTAAGCACAAGTTTGCTAGCTTTTCTCCAGGTGTTAACCTTAGTAGCGCTACGCATTCTGGCTGTCTAGTTAGTGTATTGCCGGTGTAGGTTTCTGAGTCAGCCTGCTAGATTAAATTGAATTGTAAAATCTAGCGCTACATTTTACATTTAAATTTATTGTTAAATTCATTTTTAAGTTTTCACCGCAAGTGGTCGGTGCTGTTTTGTAAGGACATAAGTCCGTGTCTTCTGTTAAATAGTTTGTGATAAATAAAAGGGTCTTTTACCCAGTTTCCTCGTTCGTGTTCATGTTCACGCCTGTGCGAGAATTGGTAAGGTTTAACACTGAAATAGATCTAGTTACCAATTTGTGATAGCGAAGCGTACTAGATCTCACAACCTTACGATGATTAACAAGGCTTACAGATAAGACAATAATCCACAAATAATTAAAAGAAAACATAGAGATAAATCATTTCAATATTCGAGGATTAATACAGATCACAAAATCGCTCCAGTCTAAAAAATATTCATCAAGAAATAAATTAAGTACTATTAAAGTTCTCCAAACTCACAGCTCTGAGTTGAAATTCCTAAAAATGCAATGAAGTCTGATATTTATAATATTGCTCTAAACGAAAAGAAAATATTACTGGAAACCTTTAAAGGCGTTGCTTCGCGAACGCTAGGGTCCGATAGAGGGGTTTCTACCTATATCGTCGGTACATAAGCTATGCTTGCAATGTCATTCAACCCAGAATCAAATGATCAATGAAATAATAAAATAAAATTAATAAAAAAAGTTTTTATAGAATAAGCTTTTATTTAAAATGAATATGATAATTAATGCACTAAAAGGAGAAAAATAGTTTAATCATATAATTTAATGTAAATAATATTATTTATAGAATCCATCCGTAATTTTATATCGCGAATGATAAAAGCGTGCGGCGCCCATGACAAATTTTAAAAGATAATGGCTTTAATTGCATTTGCCAATGAAATTAAATGAATAGAAAATTTTGAAAGCTAATTACTTATAATTTTCACAGTGCAATTAAATCAATTGATTTCGTTATTTAGGCGCCCCAGACTTTTATTATTCAAGATATATAATTGTAGATGAATTCTGTAAGCAGAGTTATTTAATCCATTATTTCCATTAAACTACATAATAAATCACTTTCCTCTTTCTAGTGCATTAATTATCATATCTATCCTAAAAAAATGCTCATTCTGAAAAACGTTTTTTAATTGTGTTTTAATTTCTGTGTTTCGGTCTTAATTACGTATTGATAAGTGATGAAATTTTAGACATTATTAAAACACAAGCAGTAAACTATAAGAAAATTATAAAGAAAAATATTTGAATGTTATTCAGGGAACAAAAAATTCATTTCGGAAACTGCGTGTAATAATAATATTACAGCAAGTATGTTACTTAAATCTAACATTAAATAACCAATATCGTCAATTCGTCATCAGGTGCGCCAAAATAGCAAACTTCGTCATAAGCGCGCCAAGATGGCAAACTCAAAAGCAACTTTTTCTGCGAGAAACACTTTTTCTCTCTTCTTTTCAGACTGTAACACATTTAAAAAAATGTGTAGAAAATATCTCAATTAATATTTCTCTATCCTTCTTGTTTTCAAAGAGGACGAAAATATTGTTTTGTAATTTGTGAAAAGTTGAAAACTTTACCTCCGATACATTTTTAAACGTTGAGTTTTAAAATCATAAATGTCAAATAATATAAAAAAATCGAACGATCTTCAAAGCTTTGCCTCAAATTCAGAAATTAAATTACAATTTTCATGGAAGGTTTATTGTAAAGATTTTTTCCCTCTGTTTCGAATTGTGCAAACAATACACTTCTGGTGCATTTAAATCATTTGTAACATGACGAGTGAAATAAATAAAAGTTTATGGAAAATGAATTAAACCCAACAAATTAACAAGTTGCCACAAATTCGAGAATAATCAAAACAAATCAGCATCAAATTACCTTACAAAATATGATAAATAAAAATACATGAAAACCATATTACAAGCAAGTACATATAAATATTTATGAAATTTACAATAATATATAACAAATCAATAAAAATTTGAAATTCAAGATTTTTTCATCAAAGCACTGAGAACTAAATATATAATGGAAAAATTCCGTTTCTTGAACCCTAGCTGGGTCAGAAATAATTCGACACACTGCCAAAAGAAAATCAAAATGCTCAGGTCGCCTGAACCTGATGTGTGTAGTCCAAGCCAGGAATGCTCCTCAGATGGTTCTCGTTTCGGGTTTAACTGTCTCCTATCTATTTAATTAAATATAATACTTATTCATTTAATAAAGATATCACTATTAGCTGTTTCTATTAGGAGCTTACACTCAGTTAAATAAAATTTTATATATTAAATGTAACGCCAAACGGACATTTTAATGATTTACGTGCTGTTTTTGCAGAGAAATTTTATCCTTTTTCCTCCCTTAAAATAAACAAAAGATGTATTCAGAAAGGATTCAGATTTAACGATGCACTAAACGGTTTCTTAAGGCATTTTAAGCCCTCGTTTAGCTCGAAGATTTTTCTATATGCTCTCGGAATTCCTCCTGCCGACACAACTCTTTTTGTCTTTTTAACTTTATTATAAATCATTACTTCCCACGAAAGTGGAGCGGCTTTTAAGACTGTATAACGCAACTTAAATTATCATAGCTGGATGCTAAAAAAATGGAAAGTCTATATTCTAGAAATTTCTGGTGATAAAAGTTATATTAAAACCTATTTCATATATCCTTTTGGACCTATGTTAAAGATATTTAGGAGAACATGCATTCGCAGATATAGCATGGCGATCAGCTAAATTTGCTAGAAAACTGAAGAGCCTAAATTTGTGTGGCTCAAATGCTCCTTCTGAGAACAATTATTGTGCTTGTTGAGGTTTGTATTTAGGTCGATATCGGCTCATTGAGAAAACACACAGGAACCGAATTCCTCCGTAATATTCTTCTGAGCGTGCAGTACAGTGGAAATGATTTCGCTTATTTTCTTTTTCTGTTTATAGAAGTTGAGAAAGCCGCTTTTCGGAAATTAGGGAAGCCGGCAAAGCTTATAGACCAGAATTTTACCGATGTCATGAAAGAGTTCACTTGTCGAATATTTCCTCCTGCCTAATACAAAGTCGAAACAAGAGGTGCAGCCTTATACAAGTTAACGTACATTGCTATAAATGAGCGCAGAGACTGACAGAATCTCTTTTGCTTTCATTTTTTCCATCGAGCTAATGAAAAAAAAAAAAAAAAAAGGCAATGTTATCTTTTTAATGAGTCTTTCTTCATTAGCTGTATGTTAGTAGACTCCGTATAATCATTAGATCAATTAGTTAATAGATCATACTACACTCCAGGAATAATTTTTAGGAAATATGATGATATTATGTTTAATATTTATAGATTTTATTGCCGAAAAGTTAGATATTATTACGAATTTTATATACATGTAAATGAATTTAGGGAAATTATACGTAACATTGTCGTATCTCTGGTATTACGTAACACGAAATGCCTCGAAATGCCAAAAAAACCACCGGAAAAATAAGTTTACAGGAACAAATCCATTTCAGAATGATACCATAAACATTACACCATATTTTACACTTATCGAGGTTGTAAGAATTTGAGGTAAATGGCTATCTAGCCAAATGTGCGAGGTTGCGCCAAACTGGCAATGGTTTTGGCAATTAAGTTTTATCGCCAAGGGTGGCGAAACGTGACGACATTTTGGTCCGATCCCTGTTTAATTGCAATTGTTTTATCCCTATATGTAACTGTAATTGTATCTGACCTTATATGTAACTATAACTGTATATGCGTTCCACAATTTAAGAGAATTTGAAGCTACTGGAATTTTCTCCACGGTCTGAAGAAAACTGCGTAAGACAGGAGAAAGCATCAGTTCTCAGAGTTTTTAGTTCAGAACTGAGTTCGCAGTATTGAGAGATCTTGCGAGCTTCGCTCTTTACATGAGCTTTGCACTGCGTTGTGTTTAAGATTCTTAGTAGTTCAAAGTGGTAACCAGTAAGTGTGCTCTGTCATACTGAGAAGAACTGTACGAGTATTTTTATGAAAAATTCCAGAAATGCAAAGCGTTTTTTTGGGAAAAGCAAATTTTAACAAGCTATCACGGTTCTGTGGGCATTCAATTCAATGCGAACCCGCATGCAAGTAAAAAGGTCATAGTTACTTCTATAAATGAAAGGGTCACTCCTTACAGAAAAAGCATTGCAAAGGCGTTGTAGGCAGACATGTACACAATAGTGCTCTTTCAAGTGCTTTCATCCTACGAGGCATACAATTATTACATTAAGCTAAGCGTACTATAAAGTATAAACATAAAAGATATCAATGCTTTTTAATATTTTATTAATAAATGAAACAGAAAAAAATCAATGCAAAAGTTATGAATAGTCCAGATCTTAGAAATCTTTCTTATTCTTACATATTGCGTGTTTGTTCTTCAGACCCTGGTAATTAAACTTCTAGCACGCGCGGAGAATTTTACATTCCTTGGGAATTTTACATGAGCACGCGCGCGTCGTATTTTTTACGACATCTATTATTTTACCGTTTTTTGCACAAAAAATGAATGAAATGAGTGAATATTGATAATAAATTTGTTAAAACATAAAATATTAACTTTATTACTGCAAAATACAAATGATGTCACATTTAAATGATAGTAAATTATTTTTAAACTTTAAATCAGTCAGGTGGAAAAGCAATGATATATTTCATTATAAAAATTTAAAAATTTATTATTTAATAATTATATCTTAAAATCCAAGCTAGTTTTAATATTCATCTGTCCTGTCCTGTTGATTTATCATCGAATCGAAGACAACTTGTCAGAAATAAAAATCTCTTGTAGATCATCACAGCTCTTGTTATTTCAATCCAGTACCATCACTTGAGAACACTTCTTTTGCATTTATTTACATGGTGTCTTTTTTTTTATTCCTATCATATATAACAATTCAAATTAGGCCATCATTTCCACTCCGGTAACAGTGCTATTATTCTCACAACCAAAAGCTTCCTTTTCTTCTCTTTCTTCATCAGATAATTCTTGAAGAAGGAGAGCAAAATCAGCTGATTGCACATATTTTTTTTTACCATAAAAACCGATATAAAAATTATAGACTCGTATTTATACAAATTAAAATAATACACGTCAATTAATAACACAAAATTGCAAAATATTTGAGGAAACTTATTTTCCGAATTTTCCCCCACGACTACGCGAGTGTCGTAACTTTTACGAAGAAGCTGACACGTAGCGTAAAAGCTCAGTAAAAAACAAAAAAATGTCATATGACTTCCTTTTGGCACATTCCATGTTGTGGGGAAGAGTTGAAAAGAGGAATAGAAATAACATTCAGACGTCTCAACTGCGATATGTGAAAAGTGTGCATTGAAAAACCGAATTTGTCGTAAATTTTGCTTGCTTGCTGGACGGTTAAGCCTGAGATAAAGAAATGATTGTTCTTCAGAATCTTTGCTTTATCAGGGGCTTAATTATTTGAAAATAGTTGCCACTAACAGAAGATTGCTCGCACACTTATTGACAAAGCTTTTAAAAAAACTTCTTCTTTTCATTATAAAAGCAAACAACATTAACCTTGCTATCGTTCCCCTTTTGATCTTCCAAATAGTTATAAAATTGCTTGAATTCCCTTCAAGATCAACTTTTAGATCATTTTCCTCGTAACAATAAAACTCGTATTCGATTCTTAAAAGTTTCATCTCCGAGTTTAATTCTTGTGGAATTTATGACATTTCTTATTAGTTTGGTCCATGACGTTTACAGGCTAAGCATAAAATGCATTAAAATTTCGTAGTAAAGAATACATATCCAATACTCAAAACTGATAAACAAACAAATCTTCGGTACCTAATTATATTGAGCACTTAATCCTAATTTCATTATGAGAAAATTATTCTCTTGCCTCTCCATTTGCTGAACTAGATGTTTCTGAACGGTTTTCATAGCAGCAAAATATATCTGCTTTAAATGATAACATTAATTCCAATCCAAATTTTGCCAGCTTTTTCAAAATTCCAGTGTGTTAGCTTTATCACTTTTCATTAACATTTTCCTCACTGGATGACAGCACAATCATTTGGTGTTTGTTCAGCCTATTGATTTTCTTATAAATTTGATTGCCCTTTCGCTTTTTTTTTTTTTTTTCATCTGAAGAAAAGGGACCTATATCATTTCGTCCTCGGAATATTTTTCATTCGAAATTCACTCCAAGCTACTTTCTGCCAAAAGCCACGAGTTAACATGATCAGTTAACAAGAGAGAATTTCTGTGAATCAAATGCGCTAAATGAAGACTTCCTCCAAAAAAAAATGGGCTTTTTATGCATGTTATTTTTTAAATTTCCTCAATAAAATGGGAATATATCACTTAAGGGGATAAACCTGTGTGAACTTGCTGTTTTCCAGGCAACTTGAATGATGTTGATGCATGTGATATTGCTACATTAACGCAGAAATTGGTTCAACTAGATAATGGAAATGAGCTGCCCAGACGGTATACAGTGGACGGGGAGCCCACTGTGATACCGATGGGCACGGGTTTGAATCCCAGAGAAAGCATGACTGTAACTGTCCGTCCTTTCATACGAGGTAACGGTGGTCCACCTATTAGGGGCTTTCAACAATAAAGTGGCCACCGCTTCCGGTCTTAGAGGTGACCAAGCCTAAGTCCACTAAGTGCCAGCCAATAGAAATGAAAAGGTTATGGAAATCCGCATCGACAAAATATTAGGTTTTCTGGAATGGCAAAAACTCCCAGAACTGGCACTTTGCCCGACCATAAGAATGAATAATCTAGTAAAATGATAATTAAAGAATAGTTATATAATATACAAAGACTGAAAAATTGAAAAGACTGGATTACAGATGCTTTAAATGTAATTAATTTTTGACAGCGTAATAAACAGCATTTCAATTAAAGTGCAAAGCTTAAAATAATCACGAACTCTGCTAAAAATAATACGCACGAAAATTAATTTAATTAACATTTTTTTTTTTTTTTTTTTTTTTTTTTTTTTTTTTTTTTGCTTTAAATCATCTGATAACTAAATAGTTTTTGCATTGCAATTACTGTTTCTTAAATTACAGTTAAATAATTAATTACAGCTTCGTATAAATTAATAACTTTTCCTCCATAAAGTACGGTCGCATCCATTCATAATGAAATTTTAGGAAAAAAAGTGCTATCCCCTACGTGGAAAAAAGTTTCCGTTTTAATTGGAAAACGAATACAGAAATATAGATTTTACACTAATTATTTTCCACATCGACTGTTTAGTTTGAAACAATTTCCCCGTTATCTGTCAGCATTTAACGCTATAGAAAGAATAGGTAATAGCCTGTAATCGATTACTTCACATTTTAACGAGCTAGTACTATCGATTGTTAAAGGAAAAGAACGCGCGAAAGACAAAACTCTTTTTGTTATTTCTCTAGCTTTAAAATATACAGAAATCAAATCTGAAATGCTAAAATATGTATACGCAAAACAATTTTTAGCTGTGTGACAGTGTGAAAAATGATAGCTAACAAAAGTTTTATGCAATATTTATGTAAATGCCAAACGAAGAAGTGAATGTTTAAAAATAACGCCAGCAAGATGCTTAGTGTGTCAGACTGATATCGATTGTATTGGATTGTAACGGCTGTCAAAATGTTTAATGAAAAGACTCCAAATTTACTTTTTCAAAGAATATTAAACTCAATAAGTGCATTTTACAGGGAAAGACAGAAGGTTAAGCATCATTTTAAATAACCAATCAGAATTCTTTTGTTTCGTACCGAATCAAAGAATTACCCAGCTGTAAACATGACCAAAATAAATACATCCTATCAAATATATCTAAATCATAATTTTGACTATGTAATAATGGCTGCTTATCGTCGCTTAGAAGATAATTTAAGGCACAGAGTATTTGAAAGTACATAAAAATCTTAAGGAGCTAGATAGTTGAATTATTATTCTATGTGATTTGTCTACTTTTTACTGAATTGTTTGTAGGAGATTGGAACAACAGCCAAAACATTAGTCAAGAACACCCAAGAATTGAAGCAAGTCAAAAAAGCCACAGTTTGATTTCATCTATTCATTATGGTACGAAATCTCTAATCATCTCCTTGTTTCTGAAAACTTTATATTGAATCAAAGCATTCGTTGAAAACTTACTGAACTGAGATATCTTTATACAATAAAGTTATGTATCACTCATCTTTTCGTTCTCATCATTGTTAGCGTCTAAATGAATAGATGGCTTGAAGTCTGGGCTTCAGATCAGAGCATTACTACATAGCGTCTTTTCAGCGAAGGATCAAAGTATAGCTTAATTCTGATCCTCAGTGTTTCATTTCTAAAAGCATCGAGAATAAAAATATATTTATAACATGAAAGAAAATATCATTATTACTTAAGGCAATCATTGCTACGATGATAGTGGTCTAATATAAGGATAAAGAACATGGTAGGTAAAGGAATCTAGTCCCGAGGAAATAACATGACTAGAAAAGAGGATACTTAAGAGATTTCAAAATGTCCTTTAGATTATAAATAACAAAAGCCTTCCGCTGTTACATCTGCATAAAACATATAGCTTCTGTTATTTCTCTTCTTGTGCTGTCTTTTACTTCTTGACAGGCTGAATTTATTTTAATTACATTACATTACATTCGTAGTACTTACGAAGGTTTTGATAAGAATTTTAGAGTGGTTTCACCCCTTTTCTAAAACAATTTTAACTTACTGAAACAATAAATTATATTAATAATATTATTTTGATAAGCCTTAAGTTTATAAATCTTTCTGCAGTATACCTACACAATAAAATGTTTCGTACTAACGTATATAAAAAAAGGAATTAGAACTGAGAAAAAGTATTAATTTAAATTTGCTTTTTATTTCATTCTTTATAGGGCCTTCTAGAATAGTTCTGTCCGTAGAGGAACTCAATGGAAAAGTAATATATATCTGACAAATAGGGAAAGAATCCTCTAACTGTAGCCATCTATGAAGTTTATGCGGTTCATCATCTAATTTTTCTATTCTCATGTAGATATTTTAGTTATTTCATATGAAAATAACCTAGGGATATTTTATTTCTTTAATATGACGGTTACATAAATTCTTATATGAAAAATTTTACTGATTTTAGAAGTGTTTTTAAAGCAATTTATTATTAAAATCTGTGTTTGGTTAATATTTTAATTTTTCCGTTAGGGAAAAGGCTATTTGGGAATTCAAAGAGAATCACTCTTTATAAGAGTTCCTTGTTAGTTTCTTATTTAATTTTATTTATTCAATTTATGATACGCAGCCTGCATTCAACCAAAAGCAGTAATCTGAACTTAGATTTGTTTTGGTAGACCGAATGATAAACGAAAAAAAATGTGCCTTAATATAGGAATTAGTTAAAATGATTCAGCTTGTTAAAAGCTACACTCAGTTGCATTTATAGTGAAATGCTATAGAAAGTGGTATTTAACAATTACATCTTAACTTCTTTCTTAAACAACTACATATATCTAATTCTCACATGTTATTTTTATTACTTAGAAGGAAAGAACTATAACACCTGTTTCTAAACGTACTAGAAGACTAAAAATTTATAAAAACGGTTTAGGTTTAGTATGAAAGTACTATACGTGATCTCTTAACTACAAATCTGCTCCCTGATATTTATGACCCCTCTCCCCCCAAAAAAAAAATCATTCTGCCATCAGGACGTTTTTCCTTCTTCCTTATGTTAGCTTTCTGTATTCTGTAAATTGGTTTGACAGACGTTTAAAAAGTGTGCTTATTAACAATCCAAAAGTGGCCATACAAGAGACTTTGCTGTAGTATGAGTAAATATCCTTACATTTGTTTTAAAGCATTTGGTCAGAAACAGCAGCCAAGATCGTTATAACTTATTTCTAATTCGCTGCAGGTCCACAGCCCTGGAATAACAAGCCCCTATATGGGAGTAATATAGTTCGACCGTTTCAAATGCAACCCTGGCTGGCATTCTGCCAAAACACATAGACTCGTCCAAACAGAGGCGTTATTACTTGCTGCGACGTGAAAGGTCACATGAAAATCTTTTATTCTGTGGAAAGAGATATGCTGGAGGGAAAGAAAGTCCCCATCGTTCCACCCTATTTTGAGAATAATTCGGTCCGAATGACACATGCGTGTTTGCGCTCATGGTCACGGATGAGGCGGTCGAACTAATTAGTATAATAATGTTACTTTTCAGGACTAATGTCTCAGCTGAGAAATTTCTTCTATAATAATACATCACAATAGAGTTCTTTTATAAATATTATTAAAATGTTCTTCAAAACTCATTTTACAATCGAGATAAAAACACCAAGATATTTAAAGTTTTAATCACATTTAATTCTAAGACTCATATTTTAGTTGTGGTGGTTCAGTTTTTTTTCCATCCTCTAAATAAAACAAGAAATTTAGTTTTTTGTAACTTCATCTCAGCTTTTCTTTTTTAATCGACATTCTTAGATGTTCTACAGCAAATGAAAACAGTTTCTTTAATTTCTCTAATGAGTTTTAGGGAATCACATATAAAATGTCATTGCCATAATATAACATTCGCACATCATTTAAGCACTCTTTCTTTAACAATCAATATATTACGATGTTCTAGAGCAGCGGAGCACTGAAGGAACCCTGTGGCCATCCTTTGTAAACTATTCTTTCAATACAAGTATCCTTATTAAATCTGTAAATGACTTTTCTTTCGTTATAACTAATAAAGGTTCTATAAATAGTTTCGACTATCCCAAAATTTTTAAGGATGGAGAGAAACGATGTCCATTTAATAGAGTCAAAGGCTCCCAAAACATCGAAAGAGACCACACCCACATGGAATTCAAATTTTTGTGAGCTAATAATATTGACGAGATAATAAACAACATTTTCCATGGAGCGGCCTGGTATTGTTCCCTATTGTTTTGTAAATGCAAAATCATTCTTTAATAAAAAGTAGTACAGTCTATTTGTAAGCAACATATCTAAAATTTTTGCATAAAATTTTAACAAACATATTAGGTCTGGTCGCTCCACTAAACTTTGGAATAAACAAAACTCTAGAATTACTAGCTACGGGCGCTTCCCGGACTACCTGAAAAGATATTTAATTTGCAAAATAATAGTCTCTTTGTAGTTTAGTGCTGAAGGTAATGTACAACATTTCGGCGAAGAGTGCGTATTATTGGACATGTTAGGGCAAAACATGGTAACAAAAAGGAATTCTTTTTTTGCAGGGAAAGGTTTAAATATGCAAAGGATTTGATGAACTTTAACAACAGAACAATATTGGAAATTTCGATTTGATGTTTTTAACTGTATATTTGTTTTAATTTCTGTTGGGAGTGCTGCGAAAAACATGAGGCCAATTATTTACGGCCAGGAGGGTTGCAGCACAATCGTATATGTTACATTTCATTGCATTACCCTTACCTTTGTCTCTTGCCTTATTTTCCCTAGAAATTCAGGTATAGATATTAATGTATGATTCGTGACCTAGTCCTGATAGAGTTCAACATCTTTTACATTGAGTGATATAAAAGCGACAGTTATTTCTTAATATTAACATCGAAATATAATTTTTGTAATCGGCAGACTTTATTCTTCAATTGCTATTCTCACAATTTTAATTTCTCGTTGCATGAAAAATTAACTGTGATTATAAATAATTTATTTCAATTTTTTAATCTTTTTTTTTTTTCTTTTCAAGTTGTTCCCTTCTTTTCATTACTGTAATTTATAATTTTTTCTAACACTCAAATACAGCCGTGAATCATCTACTACATAGTAATGGCTTATTCTCGATAATAATATATTCGCTGCTATAGTAGTAATGTATTAACGTTTTTCATGCAATAATTGATTTTCTTTAAAAATTTCTAATCTGGTCTTTTACTCTGTCCTTGTCTCGATAAAAGACGATGAGCATCATATTCCTTTCGGCATTTTTTTAATGAAACCTCTGTTTATTACTTTTTCAGAGTATACAGAGATATTTTAAAAGCTTGTGATATTGCCCATTTAGTAGAAAACTTTTCTTTTAAAACTATAGATTTCCTAGTTTTTAAATATATTCTTCTTTGGATAAACATTTGGCATCTTGTTTCTTCTAGAAAGCAATGTCTATGTTACGAAAGCTTTTGATTTTTGGGACCTTAGATATCTTGTTTCCAATACCGTTTGTGTAACAAAAAGGAGAATATTTGTTTTTGAAAATTGCAAAAACATAGACTTCAACCCGACATTTATTTAAAAAAAACGTTTCGATCTCATAAACTGCGTAGCAATTTCTGTGTAAAATATGCTGCCAATTAATTTTTACGTTTCGATTATTTTAGTGATTTGAATAATTAAATGTTTAAAAAATAGGCGAAAAATCATTGTATTTTTGAAATTATATCCCCCTCCAAAACACATAGTGACCATTTTTAAGATCTTAAAAATGAGGCATCCGTTCTACATAGTATTTATGCATTTTTAGATTTACGTAACTCATTAGAAATGATATTTGATTTAGATCTAAACACAAAAGGCGGCTGCGAACAATTTATGTACGACTAATCAGAGTTATAAGATATTAAATCTAATATTTATACAGGGTGTTTCATAGATCATGGGACAAACTTGGAGGGATTTTGTTTTTGTTTTGTTTTATACGGGCGCAGCCCTTCCGCCTGGTTTGTTGAACCTTATGAAGAAAAGCAGGCGCAACGTTTCCAACAACAAACGACACGAGCCGGTGAGCCGGCCATATCCAAATAAAAACAAAATCAATTTAGCAGCTTAACAGAAAGAAAAGAAAATTAGGTTAGTATACTAAAAAGAATAACACGGCACATAAAAACACAAAAACATTTAAGCTGTCCCTGCACCTTTGCATGTAAAGTCTTTCTCTCCCTTTAAGGGTAGTTTCCATAAATTGAACGCTTTCAGTATGTTAGCTCGATCAATTAGAGATACCGATGACATGTTTATGAGAATTGATGACATAATGTCTTGTGCAAATTTTACTCCTTTTTTATAATTTTGAATCATTTCCCTTACACTTCCGATTCCATGTAAGGCTCTTACCCCCCCCCCCCGGTGAGCGTACAACTTTCAATAAAATGAATGCAGTCACCAGCAGTATCATATTTAAGGCATAAATTTACCACCTGGAGGTGGAATCTCTATAAGTACATAGGAAAGCGTCCATGTCCTGTTACTAATTGATTATAGTCTTTATCGCAAAATATAGGCATATTCTTCTTAATTATTATACTTGACAAGGCCTCTGATCTTCTAGGAGACACATTCCATTGATCAGACCAGGTTTTATACATGTGATCTTTCATTTTGCTAATTGTAACTTTTTTAGAATGTTGTAGATCACCTTCAGAGATCCCATCCCCCAGGGCAGCCTCCTTTGCCAGGGAATCCACCCTCTCATTCCCAATGATACCAATATGGGCCTTTACCCAATGAATATTGATTGACATTTTATATTTTAAATTCATATAATCATTTTTAATTTTATTTATGATATCATTTTTATGGTCCGGCCGAGAGAGGGCGACGAGTGCTGAATAGGCATCCGAGTATATATGAACTGTACATTTATAGATCAAATTGGATTTAATCCATTCCAAGGCTTTATAAATGGAGTATAGCTCTGATTGATAAACTGAATTATGTTTATCCAGTATGTATTTTTGATAATGGATCTCCAAACCATAAAAATATACGACAAACGCACATCCCACACCTCCCTCGAAACCGGACCTATCTGTATAGATTTCATATTCGCTGGTAGGCAATACATTGCAATCAAATAAAATACCATGTCTCTGTCTTGGATGAATCGAATTATTGTCAATTTGGGCAAATGCGTTGCTTTCAACCTGGATTCCATCCAGAATAAGAGAGCTTTGTATTGAATATTGTAATAGAAATTTAATACATGCGACTTCAGATGAAACTGTTCTAAAGCATCTAGTGATAATCAGAAGCCATCCTCTTTGTATTGAATCAAGCTTAGTTCTCAACCTGACAAGCTCCCCTGCCCGGCGGCCCCAAGCTCCGATACCGTACATAATCTTAGGTATAATAACATTTTCATACAGATTTTTCAGAATATCACTCTTGACCTGTAAAGTATTAACGTTAATTTGAGTCCTGTAGAAATTTAAGATCTTGTCGATTGCTCTATGGATATTCTTAAAATGTTCTATAAAAGTCAGTTTTTCATCCAGTGTGACACCCAGATATTTAATTGTACTATAAAATATGATGTTTTTGCCAAGAAATTTAAATCTTGGATACCTTACTTTTTTCCTTTCTTTTGGGGAAAAAATTCCACAAGTTTTATCCATGTTAAATAAAATATTTTCTTCTTTAGTCTACCTATTTAGAACGCAACCCAATTTCCTGAAATGGGACTCAATTTTATCCAAAGAAACATCATAGATTAAAATTAATAAGTCGTCTGCGTAACAATAAGTGGAAATATTAGGTATATTTACATCCTTGAGCAAATTATTTACAATAAGACCCCAGAACAGGGAAGCGCTGCAGGAGCGCTGGGGACAACCTTTATTCATGGCATATTTAATGTTGAATTCTCCAAGTTCTCCCTTGTAGACCAAATACCTGTCTCTGAAATAATCCTTGACTGTGTCAAACATTTGACTTGAAACATCAAGTTTCTTTAATGTGTACAAAACAGAAGACCATTTTACTGTGTTAAATGCACCTTGGACATCAAACGAGACCAGGGCCACATGATAAAGTATTTGTTTACATCTTATTTCTTCAACTACTTTATAAAGCGCAAGATCTGCACTTCTGCCCTTACGAAAGCCATATTGAGAGTCTGAGATATAATTTTTGCTATAAATAACAAATTGAAGTCTATTAGTTATCAGTTTTTCAAGTAACTTACCCATAATATTCAGTAAACATATCGGTCTAAATTTATCATTTGTTTTTGGTATAAGAATCAGCTCTCCAGTTTTCCATTCCTTAGGAAATGTATTCAGATTTAGACATTTATTGTAAAGAAATAGCAATAAGGAAGGGCAGGATGAATATAATGTCTTAACAATAGTAACCCCGATCCCGTCCGGCCCAGGGGCAATTTTTTTCACGAAAAGAGGCAATAGCAATATCAATTTCAGTGTATGTAAAGTCCTGTTCTTTATTAACCTGAGATTCGTGTAGAATACTTTCAAACTCAATGTCACTAAAGTTTTCATCCAAATTCAATATGTCTTTTACAAGTCCTCTACATTGGTCTTCCAATGTGATATCTTCCTGTCTTTTATAGAGGATGGTCTTTTTTCTCCTTTTCCCTGTGGCAATTTTGTAGAATTGGTCATAATATTCTTGGCTTCGCAAAAATAATCTCTGCCTAAATTCGTACTTTGTCCGTTTTATGGTCTTTTTTTATAATACCAAGTATTTTTTATAATTGACTTTCCGTGTTAATCTCAAGGACTCTGACAGACCCGGAACCTGACTACTTTTCCTAAAGGCTCTAACCTGACGTTTCAATTTCTGAAGGATCGGAGTCCACCATTTAACATCATTGTCTTTTCTCTTGGTTTTCACAACTAGTCTTCTTGCCATCTCCCTCTGAATACGCAATTCTATATCAAAAATGATTTTATTCAACTCCTCAGAATCTTGACAGTTGTTAATATTATCCTGAAATCCTGAAATCTTCCAAATCCTGAAAAAAATGGAAGTAGACCCTTTATGAACCTCCCAACTCTTCCTTTATGTCTAGAGTAGATAACACGATTTTCTGTCGATTCATAATTACTCTCCAAATTGACTGAAACATAGCGATGGTCACTCAAAGATTCACAGTCTAGAATCTCCATATTAATATTTTCCATGCTTAAGTCAGCTGAGCCCAGAACCAGGTCTATCCAGCCTGTTCCAACAGGAGAAACGGAAGTAGGCGGTGAATCACTTTCATTAAAAAGAATCAACTCCAACTGTAAAATAAATTCCGTAGTTAAAACACCCCATTTATCAACAATAGAAGCCCCCAATTAAAATGTTTTGAGTTAAAATCACCAAGAATTAAAAAACTATTGTTAAAATCTCTCAATAAGTTCTCCAATTGAATTAAGTGTTCACTGATATTTTCTGCAGGAGAAAAGTAGACCGAGATAATAGAGAACATTTCCCCTTGTTTGACACAGGTAATACAAGTAATAATATCAGAAACATAATTGACATAGAAATTTATATTCGTATTGGTAATAATAATAGCAGACCTGCCGTTTTTGACGTTCACTGATCTCCATTCATTTTTCTGATATGCCAGGTTGTCCCCAATATAATAAGGCTCCTGCAAAGTCAGGATATCAGGCATGTATTGTATAATCGTTTCTAAGCATGTAAGCTGGGCAGAAGCAACAGCACAATGATTGAAGTTAATGTTTAAGATCTTCATAGTAAAATCAATATAATTTAAGATGATATAGATCAAAATAAAACAGTTTACAATAAAATTCATTAGCTAGTATGCAAATCTCTATATACAGTTAAAACTCCAATTCAAAATTAAAATTTCTATATACAAGTAAAAACAGCTATGTACAAAAATGTAGTTACTCGCAACCGGGAGGGAATCAGAGCATTCAATCTTTCTAGAAAAATCTTGTGCAGGAACAGTATTCAGACAAAATAAACAAAAATAAAAATTACAATATTTAAGTCCCCATCGCAGTGCAACTGTTCAATAAAACAGGGATCAAATGTCAATGTGATCTTTTAAAAATCTAACTTCTTCTTTATAAACCGGACAAGAGCGTGAAAAGGAATCGTGAGCACAATCATAGTTAGTACCGTATCTCTCGTTATACTCTAAACAATTACCGCAACCAAGATTGTCATTTTTACAGTCATTTTTCTCATGATTAAGAGAGCAAGTTGAACAACGTAATTCAAATTTGCAATTTTTTCTAGTATCCCCGAAACGTAGGCATTTAGAGCATCTCTTAGGGTTCAGGTAGAGACGCGCGGCGTAAGATTTCCAACCGAGTGCCAGTCTCTCTTCTTCGAGAACTGTGCTTTGGCAATCTCAGGAAATAACATAAATACGGTGAGTAACACCTTTCTCCTCTGCAGGAATTCGAAACAGCGCTCTGGCACATTCTTCAGAACAATGACATTCTTCTTTCAATTTCTTCATAATATCTCCATCCTCAACATGATCTCCCACATTATATAAAATGATCTTAGGTTTAATAAATTTGTATTTTCTGGGCCTTACAATAGTTTTCAATTTCTCTTCTTTTAGAATAGCTTTCTACAGAATAGCAGCCTTGTACTTATCCTTTAATTTTACGATTACATCTCCGTTCTTTCGAGTAAACGAATTGACCGCTCCAATACCCAATCTACCAGGATCCAGTTGATGGGTTATTTCATCGTAAATATCAATTTGTTTATCAATTGGTGTAAGTAAAATTTCGTTATCTTTTCTTCTATCCCTTTTAATCTTTTTTTCTATATCTTTATTCTCTTTTTCTGCAATTACTCTTAATTCCTCCTCCTCCATCTTACACTCACCAGCTGCTCCATCAGCATTTCTTATTGAAATCAGGTCCTTAATCTCTCTAATCTCTTCTGAAACCTGGCTCATTCCTTCATCTTTCCTAGAATTCTCAAAGTCAATTTCATTTGTAGAACATCTCTCTATCCATTTAGCAATAAATGTCAGACCAGAAGATAAATCATGTATGATATACTTGGCAATTCGTTTGTCTCTCATAGTTTCAATAGTGTCGAAAAGACCCTGAATTACTCCTAAAATATCGGACTTTCCAACATCTTGTCCAAGTTCTCTATAACTTTGACTAAGACTATCTTTTTTCGATAATAGAGACATATTTTACACTTCTTAAATCTTGGTAAAGCACTACGATAAGGGGACTATATTATAAAATCAAAATTTCATGAATTGGGGGGTGGTGGAGAGTACCAAAACATGCATTTTTTGTATAGGAATGTAGGGTCTAAAATGAGGGATTAAAGTAGGAACGCAAAAAAAACGACACGAGAGGAAAATGTGTTTATGTACAAAATTTACGCAAAGTGCTTCTATAAATGTTCAAAAAAGTCAACACTAACAGTAATAGGAACTACAGCTGTGATTGGCTGCAATGTAGCGGTAGAGGACGGTAGTGAGCCTGACAAACCACGATCCGATGCATCAGAGGATCATTCGCAATTCTAATGTCGAGAGTGATGAGTGAGTTAACGCACAGGGTAAAGCTCACATGCATCTAATGTATGGTGCTTCTAATGGAAACGGCAGAGCAGCGCTACGGTTGTACCAGAACGGTTTCCGAACAGGCGTATGCCGAAACACTCAATGTTCGAGATGTTGCATCGGTCTATGTGTGAAAATGGTCTCCGTGTAATTTGAAGCAACCTCGGGCACTAGGAGTGGAGAAGAAGTGCATTGAAGAATCTATCTTGAATATTGTGCATGAATCACCTCAGACAAGTACATAACTATTGCACGTCGTCTGCAGCTGAGTCATTCCACTGTTTGGAGAGTATTGCATGAAAATTGTTTGCACCCATACCATTTGCAGAGAGTCCAAGCCTTGCAAGAGACAGATTACCCTCTTCGAGCTCATTTTTGTCATTGGTTCTTGCAGCAGTGTGCGGCGCAGGCGGATTTACCATCGAATGTGCTATTCACGGACGAGGCAACTTTCTCACAGGACGGCATCTTCAATAGCCACAACATGCACATGTGGGCAACTCATAATCCACACGGCACACGTCCACATGCATTCCAAACCCCCTTCTCCGTGAATGTGTGGGCGGGTATTGTTAACGACTATATCATAGGCCCATACCTCTTACCTGCACGTACAAATGGCTTATGTTATCATATGTTTCTGCAAGAGATGCTACCGGAATTGCTGCAGGATGTTCCGGCTGTCGTTCGTGAGCGCATGTGGTTCCAGCATGATGGTGCACCAGCCCATAACCACGTGCGGGTCCGCAATTACTTGGATGGGGCATTTCCGGGCCGATGGATTGGCCGTCGTGGATCCGTTCGATAGCCACCCCGTTCGCCAGATTTATTTAGCTTTGATTTTTTTTATTGGGCCATCTGAAGAGCATCATTTACGAGACTCCCTTTGACTATCCATTGAACGACTATCCATTGCGGCTAGCGTGCGCGAAATGCCTGTCATTTTTCAAAATGTTCGTCAATCCCTTCTGCGACGTTACCAAGCATGTATTACTGCTGGTGGTCGCAATTTTGAACATTTATTGTAAATACTGTATTGCTACAAAGAAGCACTTTGATTTTGTACATAAACAGATTTTCCTCTCGTGTCGTTTTTTTTTGCGTTCCTTCCTTTATAAGGTATTTTTCCCACTTCCCTAGTGTGCCTTTGTGGTGTAACGGTAGCACGTTGGGCCGATATTCCAGAGGTCCGTGGTTCGATTCCTGGTGAAGGCGGTTGCTAATTTTTCATCTCTCTGGCTTCCAAAAAATCCTAATGACTCTACACCTTAACCCGTCACATTAGACCCTACATTCCTATAAAAAATTCCTGTTCTAGTACGCTCCACCATCCCTCCAAGTTTGTGCCATGTTCTATGAAACACCCTGTAATACATCAGTTCGTGTACTTCTTTTAAGAAAGCTTCATTTATTGATTTGAAGTGCAGTTACAAGAGTCAAACAGAAACTGTTTTTAACTAATATGTAAACTCCTATGTTATAATGCTTTTATGTTAATTAACTGGTTATTATGATCTGAACCTTTACTGCAACTTCTTGCTTAAGGGACTGAACTTTAAGGGATTGAATATTCAGATTTTTTATAACAGTTATTTGACACTGAGAGGCAATTATTTATTTCGTCTGTTTATTACCATATTCTGCATTGCTCAACAGTTTAAATGAACTATTCGTTTAATTCCAGTATTTCAAGGTAAATTTTTGAAACAACATCTCAATCACTTAAGAGTCCTATTTTTTAATTGAAGAAATTCAACAGTTTTCCAAGAAAAATAAGTAATTTTAGAAACAAAAAGTAAGTTGTTGTGTACATAAAAGCTCACATATCGTTAGTCTGAGCTTAAATGTTTAGCTCTTTGATGGACAGATTAATGTAAAAAGAAATAGTCACTGATTTCGAAGAGTTTTATTTGTTTTAAAAGTTTTGTTCGTAATATGCCAAGACATATTCTCTGTTATGCAACAGGAAGTAAAATTCTATACCCATTGGAGTAACAATACAGCTCCATTACTACTCTCATCTCAGACTCATTACCTAACCATTAAATAACTTTCTTTTTCTCAGATTCATTACTCGATACGGTGTCATGATAATCATCATTCAAGTAATCTTGTATTACCTAATTACGTAAGAGGCTTAAATAAGAATGGATAGCAGTTTTACGATTAAAAGACTTATTTATATGCCATTTGCCTCTCTTAGATTTTACAAGAATTTTCAGATATTTTACAGTTTCATATCAGCGATACTATCATCTGATTTTTTAAAAGAATCTAAATCAAAAGGTAACTTCTCAAACATGGATAAATAAGGTTGATTTGGGTACGCAGTGTAGTCAAATTTAGATTAACAGGAGGCAGATTAACCGAAATGTGAACTAATCGAATGCTATCTAAAAAGTATTAAGTTTGCCTATGATGGAACTAAAGAAATGTACTATCACAAACCACCAGCGTAAAACGAAACTGTCTATGAGAAAGAAAACTGTGTGGAAAAACAGCAATGATAGCAAATAATCGTACAGTACGTTTTTTATTTATGAACTGCTCCACCATTAGCCACTACACGGAAAGGGAGATACGTACTAAAGGAAAATGGCTCGTATCCGCGTTACGCATGAGGAAAACCACGATAAGGCCCACGTAACCAGCCCGTTTACTGAGACTTGAATCCGAGACATAACTATTAGTGTTTAGAAGGTTTTACTCCTCTGCCGCTGCCGAGCCTCTCACAGGATTTGAGAACAGCTTTATCCACAGCAGTAAGCCATCCGAATGTGTAATGGCAAACCGCACATTGAGTTGATCAATGTTAAGCGAATTCCGCTCACTGCATATGCTCGATGATGTACCTCTAGCGCGGGAAGCAATATTGGCGACTAAGCAAAACAACCTTATTCGTCAAATCCATTGCTGTCGAGTGACGTTTACAATTACAATACAGTGGAAATTTATTTACTCGTTATTTGACGTCCACACCGATTGCATTTGCTCATTTTTCTGGGATATGTTTCATTTTAATTTGGGCTAATTTGTCGATGAATAGTACACTTAATCTAACACATTCAGTATGTAATAATTATTTTGACTTAATTTGTTAATAATTCAATAATGTAAATTGGATTTTTCTCGCTTAGTTTGTCAACGTAGTTGGCTTTATATTTTCTTATTTCAAAGAATTAAATAAAGAACATTAAGGAATTTAAAAATTCTTCAGTACTTCATTTTCACAGTAAAAATATCCACTTTTATGAAGCACAAATTTGCAATAATATAGAGCGCACATGAGAACAATCTGCTAACAGTGTATAATATTAAAGTTGCAATGTTATGTAACCATTCAAGAAAAATTAGGTATATCAGACATAGTATATCGTTGACTTTAATAACATTTTTAGGATTATCAAAAATTATTATCAACTCCTATATATTCTACATTCATCTGCCTTAGAACATTTGTTCTTCCGTCAGCTTCTTCTATTCAGTAGATATTTAATAATACAAGGAATTAAGTAAATTTGAAGCAGTTATATTTCATATTTACCAAGTGAGTATATCAAATTTTATTTTTTATATTCATTTCAAAAATAACATTTCAGCACATTGAGGCAAAAAATGGTCTGTTCATTTCCAGAAAAAAATAACGTAAAATAATGTAACTGCATATATCTTGCATCAATTTTCTTTGCAACATAATTAAGCTATAAACACTTACAGTTTTCTTCTTAAAGACATCTGAAAATGATGAAGTCTTGTCGAGAAAATCAAAACAGTAAAGAATAAATCCTTTTCCTTATTTTCACAATTACGTACAAATTTAGAAAGATGCTAAAAATTTAATTACACTATACTGAAGTTATGCATATCTTTTTTACATATATGTGTGTTTGATTTGGTTTATCTTCTAAGAAGGATGATACTGTTACATGTATAGGTATCTATAAACAATATCAGACTTACTGAAATATGAAAATAGTGTTTACATACCTGAAAGCAATTTTGCAGTAGCATTAGGTTTAGAGCACTGCGCTATCTACTGTTTATTTGTATTTACGCTAAATTCTTTCACCAACTTTTTGCACTCTTCAATTAAATTTATACTCGATCGTATCATAAATACACCATGAATTTTCCAATTGTTGAACCAGTAACAATGTTGATATTTCCTACAGAAAGAAATTAGATTTTAGTATTGCAATTATTTTATACTTCATGTATACTCTACTAAGATAAAAACGGAGCAATTGTTTACACTCAGAAGGCGATACATATACCGTATACCATATTTATGTTTTAAAATCCCGCTAACGTAATAATTGCGACAAGCGGGCTTCTGGGCATGCGCAGTTAGCGACATTCGTTTAACATTGATCAACTCAATGTGCGGTCCGTCATTACGCTATCCGGATATCTAACCACTGTTTAAATTGCGCAATATACCTCTTCTTCTGCTTCGGCGTTTTCTTTTCGCTGCATCATCTTGCCGCTAGCATGTAAAATATAAAATATCCATCTTTCAAATAATGAATTGATAATAGCCCTATAACTCTTGTCTTCATTCTAAAAATAACAGAGCAATAATTTTTCTATGTAAACTCCCTGAAATCCTGTGAAAGATCCCTCATCTAATCTCTATTGCGCATTTATGGACGAAATCTTAACCGAACATCTGGACATTGATCTGTCATATGATCTGAAACGTAATCTGGTATAAAAGGTAACTACTGAACAATCTCCCTCTCTTCTGCTGCGGGTTTTTCTTTTCGCTGTATCGCCTTGCCGTTAGCCAGGCATTATTCCATTTTCGTCCATTGCTTAAGAAGATGTAAATTGTGGGGTGTATGTACCACTCATAAAGGATGATGAGCAATTAAAAAGATATGTGACCTAGGAATTAATTACCAAGGAATATAATTATGTGTGGAATTTACGGCTACGTCTGTCTTCGAATGACATCTTATAAGGTTACAAATGAGAGGAGTAAGACCCGATCCACCTGGTCTCGAAATAGACCTTATTATGCTGTTTGGGACGCCTCTAGCATCATATAAGGTATTTTCTCTCTCCTTTCTGCATGCCTTCGCGGTATAACGGTAAGCGCACACGACGCGTATTCGAGAGGTCCAGGTTCGAGCTCCAATGAGGGCATTTCTCATATTTCATGTCTCTTGCTTCAAAATAACCTAATGACTCTACAGTGGCGACCGAAGTAAATGGTGATGGATGATGATTCTTCACCACCAGAATTTGGCAGTTGGGTCCCCTAATCCCCATTCGCAATTTAAAAGGGGGAGTATGTAAGGTATTTTCTCATTCATTTCTGCATGCCCTCGTGGTGTAACGGTTAGCACATTCGGTGCATATTCGAGAGGTCCAGGTTTGAGTCTCGGGGGCTCATTTATGTATGTCTCCTACTTCAAAATAAACTGATGACTCTGCAATCTTTCTAACTACGCAATAAAGCCTCTCCAAGCCATTGCAACGCAAAAAAAAAAAAAAAAAAAAAAAAAAAAAAAACCACCAATCCGTTGCAGCTTTCTTCAAGTCATCTTATTACATATACATACATACATATAGATAGATAGATAGATATGGAAATAGATTTAGATAGAGGTAATTAGAATCCTTTCTTTTTTATTATATATCTAATTGCTATAATTTATAATATATTTAAGTCATATAATCTGAAATATATCCAAATGAAGTTCTTCAGGTCAGGTGCATTTTTACAGTTATACAGCAATAAAAATTTCTATCGTTTCATACCTTGGTATAGATCAGTGTTTCTTAAAACATTTTTCCGTTGCGACCCCTTTTTATCACTGAGATTACTTCGCAACCCCCAGGACCCCATAATATTTATGAAAATTTTGTGGGACCCCACAAGCATTGCGCAAATCCGACGCACGCGTGTGTGAAACTGTCATTGTTTTCACTTGTACTGTAATATATTATTGCAGTTTTAGGTCATTAACTTGAATTTCTAATTTTAAGACACAGAACAATGTGAAAATTTTAAGAGAGGAAATGCAAGCCTCACTTGCAAAGAAAGTAAAATGAACGTTTCTATTATAAAAAAGAATGCGCCGAAACGTTTTCCTTTTTGTTTGTCTCTATTGTCTTATCTTTATCTATTTTCAGATACATTGTGTAAGAATATTTGGTAGTTGTAAAATTATTATAACAGAAGTTAAAGAAATATCAAAACTGCTACATTTTTGGCGACCCCCTGCTGCAGATCCTGTGACCCCCAGGAGAGTGGCGACCCACAGTTTAAGAAATGCTGGTATAGATAATCATCTGGCTTTATTCTTTTATTCCTTGTAGATACTTCAGATGCACAAAAATTAGCTGCTTTCTTAGAATACAATTTATACATGGAATATAATCATTAAATATGGTTCTTTTTTATTACTGGTGATGAAAATTTACACACTATCGCAAAATAATAAAACCCTTTTAAGGTAGTTAAAAAAGACATTTCAGACAGAATTTCAAAATTTTTACGATCCTTTGACATTTTTTGTCATTAAGGCTGAAAAGGGTAACACTCCAAAAAGCACAGATTTCTGTTTCCACGGTAACGAGTGAGTTACGAAACTCGCCTCTAAATTACCTTTGCAACGACTTCTACTTGTTACATTATTTTTCACAAACACTGCTATCACAGATAGCTGAGTGGTCAGCGCGCTCCTTTGCAAAAGGAAAGGTGGCGTGTTCGAACCTCACCCGTAGACAGTATATAATTCAGTTAGCTTTTCTCATTTTGAAACGTGTTTCTTATATTTAATCATGAATCATTATATTCTTATTTTACCTATTATTATTGTTTTCGTTTCTTATTTTATTCATTATTATTATTGGTTTTAATTTAGTTTAAAAATGTGCATTGCAAATAGAAATCCTTATGTAATAATATATCTGGATCTCTTTATCATCTATAAATTGTAGATACCCTACTTCAACTGATTTCAACTACTCATACATATATGCATACAACGGCATATTCTGGAAGGGTGACTTTTATCACGTTATGATGAAAGGAGAAGACGTCTTTTTATTGTAGCCGACGCAGTCATGGTTATCAGGAAATAAATTTGAAGTTAAATATTCCACGTCTGATGTTCCATTGGAAGCTGAGGAATGCGTTTTCAAAAATGAATTCTGATACTGGAAGACTTTGGATCTTTCTGTTCGCAGAATCTCATGGCTTTACCAACTAGCTAATTAAAATTGCAAAGGAATCTTCTAAGTATATTTCGCTTTCAGTAAAAGCTACTCTGAGAGATGTTGCTCTTTAACGACGCTTTCGGATGTTATCTGTGATACGCGATCTTCTCGATGCTAATAGTTGTAGAGAAATGAAAACGGTGAATCATGTGTGCTGTTCATTTGCTGACGAAGAAAATAATTTTAACGTAAAGTAATTCTTCTTCTTCATCGCAGTAATTTTCCACGTGTTTCAAGTTTAGCTGGCATTTATGCGAACTCTGGAAAGAAAAATAACTGAAATTTTAATTCAAAATAAGGTTATTGAAATGCTGCCTCAATGAATTATCCTGCAATTAAAGATTAATATCCTCGTATATACTGTTAAGGCCTGTCAACACGAGTACGCTTGCGACGTAGTTGACGCAACATTTTTGACGCTGGTGTTAATTCGCGTGACGCAGAAGACGTAGTTCGCTCCTGTTCAGCTTTTTCGCCCGCGACGCGGGCGTATAGCCAATAGCCAATAGCCGAGTTCTTATCACGTGTCATAATCAGAAAACCTTCTTGCTCACCCGTTTCAATATGGCCTCAGAACCACACAGAGATGAGTTTTTGCTTAGAAATATCATAACTGTATACAGCAATAAAATAATCAGCATTGTTCACGCCATCTTCAGATTTCTCAAACCGTATATATTGGTATAAATTTAAAATTCTCATTAAAGGGGAAAACTGTATATTTATAAAGCAATGATCCGACCAGTATATCCATATGCTCCACCTGTTTATAGCACCGTAAGTAATAGGAACCTAAATAAATTACAGTTTCTGAGAAATCAAAGTTTCTGCCTTACAAAATTCTCCTTAATTATTATAAAGATTGGCTATTTCATGTGTAATAAAAAGCTCTATAAATATCCCAATATTAAATACACCAAAAACTAACTTCAGCAATATAACAACTTCTAAAATAAAGCAGTTGACTGTGAAAGAGTATTCAATAAAATACAATTACGAAATTTTGGAGGAACTTGTGTCACACAGCAATCATTTATTGAAGTTTAATTAAATTACCTTTGCAACGACTTCTACTTGTTACATTATTTTTCACAAACACTGCTATCACAGATAGCTGGGTGGTCAGCGCGCTCCTTTGCAAAAGGAAAGGTGGCGTGTTCGAACCTCACCCGTAGACAGTATATAATTCAGTTAGCTTTTCTCATTTTGAAACGTGTTTCTTATATTTAATCATGAATCATTATATTCTTATTTTACCTATTATTATTGTTTTCATTTCTTATTTTATTCATTATTATTATTGGTTTTAATTTAGTTTAAAAATGTGCATTGCAAATAGAAATCCTTATGTAATAATATATCTGGATCTCTTTATCATCTATAAATTCTCTCTTTGATTTTAGGCCCACCAGCGGCCGAGCGGTAAAGTCGCTGAACACTGGTAGTTCGGTCTGAGGTTCAAATCCCGCGAACGGGCTGGCTGCATGGGCGTTTTCGTAGTTTTTCCCCATGTGTAACGTGTATACGAGTCAGTTTCCCTTAGAAAGTCCTCCACGAAGGCATCCCTCCCCTTAGGCAGATAGCCCTCGAGGCTTTGCCATAATCACACACACATTCTTTATTTTTACTTTATTGCATATTTTATCATGCACATAATTTCTCATAAACTGTCCAAAGTTTGAACCTCATTCTAAATTAAAAAAGAAATAAAAAAGAAAAACAAAAGACCAAGGGAGGGGGAGTTAAAAAAGTTAGTTTTATTAGATGGTGGATGGTGTATATAAAGAGAATTAAATTAGTTAATTCTCTTTATATACTGTATTCCAAACGAATTTTATAAATCCTAATTTTCATACAATATAGAATCTGCAAGTCTGTCAAACTGGTCGATACTCATCCTGAAGTAATTAAAAAACAAGTAATATACAAAAAAAAATTAAGTCAATTCCTACTTAGGTCCACAAACAGCAGATGCCGTCCATTACATCACTTCATGCCCACTCACCAAGTCGCTTAGATCTCCAGCCAACACCGCCCTACTCCATAGGAAAGGTCTCATAGGTTACCTAACGGATTTCTACGGTCTCCAGGAAGTAAGGCAGATTGTCAGCTTCATCAATAACAACAAGACCATTATACAAGTCATACCAGGTTAAAACCTGACGATATGTAAAAGGCAGCATATGCCTTATATAAATATGTAAATAACTCACTTTTTCATATATATATTCAAATTACTAATCAAACTTGTTTTCACTAATATAACTAATCAATGTAAGTTGGAAAAACCAACATCAGATTGTAGTTATAAATGTAATTTGTTTTGCAATTAATTAATAACGAATGACCTGTAGTGCCCAAAGAGAGGCGAGGCAGGCTAAGGATAATTATTATTATTATTATTAGGTTCACAAAGAAAAATTAAAAAATACAAATAAATAAATAAATGAATAAAAATACAAACAGGATTTTTTAAAATTAAAAAAATTTAATATGTGAAAAAGCTGTATTAACATCAAGTGTCATTCACTACAAGTTTAAAAAATAGTATTTGAACTTGAGTGGATGAATAAAAAGCATTTTATGTACTGAAAATTTTAACAAGATATAGGGAGAGTGTGAGCTAATAGTAGGAATTTAATAATTCCGTATATTCCTTTCGCAAACAAGGCAGTAAAAAAAATCTCTTTGAACAGGTCGCTCTAAATAAATCTTTCGGACCCATTCTTGCCATTTTTTGCGGTTTTGCCTCTGCTTAATAATTGCCCTTAATAGTAAGGTTTCAGCTATAAAAAAAATCATCTGATTCAGACAGGTGACAGGTGACGGAGGACGGGGACGCCTGGCGTCTAACAGAGGTAAACAGGCATATGTCCCACACCCTCCCCTATCCAGACGCAACAACTCCCTGTGGCCCCATAAGGGCGCACCGGGAGTTTATCGATACTTCAACATAAATTACTACTTACTCATAAATTACTGCCTACTGATAACATAAATTCTGCTTTTTCGTAAATTATCGCATACTAACTTGCCGCAAACATACAGAAGAACAGCGAAGTAATAAGATACAGCTCTGTTGACGCTATAATACAGCGTCACGTGATTTTTGCGCCAAATAATTCTATTGGTTAAACGCACTCTTCGCAAGCGTACTCGTTTGGACGCTTTTACGCTGGTAAAGCGCGTTTGTCAGCTACATTTCGAGCGTACTCGTGTGGACGGGCCTTTAAACATTTTTAAAGTAGGAAGTTAAAAAAAATCAACAGCTCATTCGACGGGATTTGAATCAAGTTTTTTTACCTACTTGCAAGATAGGCTGACCACGTAACCATAAAAATGTGCTACAGAGAAATGTAAAACTTTCTTATATACACTCCCATTCAAAGGGCGACTGGAAAAAGACATGACCAGTCATGAAACCAATTGTCTAAATCCATGTGATGACAAGTTATTGTCCGCCCCATTTTTAGTCCTGGCGCTGTGTGAAAGGACTTCTAGGTATTTTGAAGCTAGAATTACGAAAAGTAGTTTTTGGATTTGAACCATAGTCATGTAATTAGCTTTACGTACCACAAAAGAAGCAGGGTACACTTGCACGAAATAAGCACACACAAGAAGATTTGATAATTTCTTACAATTTATCTAAGGAAATCGTTTACACCAAATATCTGTGCGCTGTTTCTCTCAACAAATACATTTAAATGTATGAAGAAAGTAATTTTGGTTACTGAAGACAGAAAATAAATGGGCGGCGCACCCTAAACTCAATGAAACATTGCCAGCAATACCTGTCTCCTGACTTTCTTTCGGAAATATTTCAAAATCAGCGGCATTATGCTAATTATCGATGCGAGAATAATTTATTATAATATGGGAGCTTATTATAAAGTGAGCTAATTATAAAGCGAGAAGGTAAGCTTCTTAATAATATTTTGATCCTTATAGGGTAACAAAACGTTTTATAAACCTATTACCTTTTGAACAGTGGTTTCCACTTAATGCGTGTGACTATGTTCGCTAAATTCCGCGGTATGACTATATATATATAAACATAATACATAATTCCCCAGCGTAATCTATGACTAAACGAATCAGAAATCATGATATATCGTGCATTTTAGCAATATAAACACTATATAATATAAATCATACATATTTTTTTCTAAGACATGTATGAACATAGTCTTTACATAGTTTCCATCCAGTACTTAAACTGCATAGAAACTATATGAAGACCATGAACATTTTTGAAGTTGAAAAATGTGTTACCCTCACTGCTATTCGAATTCCGGACCTTCCAATTGCTAACTTGTCGTGCTTTCCAGTTACAACACGATGCCATGCGGTAAGGAAGGAGAAAAACATCACAACTATTATGTTGTCTCTTTATTATGCTTATAGTTTTCACTTTGTAATAAACAGGTTTAAAAACAAAACTTGCCACTAATATTAATTTGCATTACTTTCTTGAAGTATAGGGCTATCCATAAAGCCATGATGCGTTTATAAATTTGTAATAAAGAAATTACACAGAGGGTACTGAATTGTATTATACTGAGATATAAATAAGTTCTTTACTTTTCACGAACCCTCAATGCATCCGCATCTACTGGTACAACAGACTTATACGCATCATTGGGATAATTTAATTAGACATATTAGAAAACTGGCTTTTCCAAAATTGAATGAAGTCAGTGATGTCTACATTCTACGAGACAATTGTCTATTTCTCTGCAAAGACTATTATCTAAAGCAATTGCAAGATTATCTCAATCCAAATTTTCAACTCAGATAGATAACAGTTAACGTTGAAGAAGAGATATGTTAATGTGGTGGCCACCAGTCTCCTGATTTTATTCTGTTTGATTTTTTTTCTTGGAGATTTTGTCAAGGACTGTGGAATTTTATCAAGAATTTTGATTTGTGGAGGTTTTGTTCTGTGGGGCCTTTGTGTTTTCATTCGTCGCTCTGTTCTTCAGGATTTTCCCAATCCTATAGACAATGATGTGGCAGTAGCCTATTGTGATACACTGACAGAAAGAGAATTTACATAAATCTGGGCTATATAAATAAAGCTAAGTCTTTATATTATGGTAAAGTAAGAAGTTATGGAATCTGGAAGAGGCTTTCTTCCTGTGACGGTCCTTACGCAGTCCTTAATATATAATGTAAATAGCATACTAAGACTATGGTCGTGTGTTTATAAAAACTTGTAAATTCATGCATTTATTTATTGATTTAGTATTTTAGTGCTTGTATGTTATTTACTGAAATTATTTTAGTATTGGATTTCGTATTGGGTTCTTGATTTTCTATACATCGTTGCCCAGATGTATAGTGGATAAGGGAGCCTACTGCGACACCGAAGGGCGTGGTTTCGAATCCTGAAGACGGCATGGCTTTAGTTGTTCGTCCCTTATAATGGGGTAACGGTGGCCCACGTATTAGGTGCTTCCACAATAAAGTCGCCACCACTTCTGGTCTTAACAATGGCCAAGCTTAAGTCGGCTAACTGCACACCAATGGAAGACAAAGGAAGACTTCCTGCCCAGGGACTGGGCGATGAAATGAATTTTGTATACATGTGTAAATAATGTTATTGAAATTATATGCAAACCTGTAGTATCTCTGGTATACGTAGTATGATAAGTGTCAGAATGCGAATTGCCAAAAAATCGCCAGACGTCAGCAAGCGTGACGTATATTTTAACCGATCTTTGTAACTGGTCGTCTTCTTATGCAACTATCACAGTATCCGGCCAAATGTGGCTTTAACTGTATATGTTTTCAAGCAATATCGAGAAATCAAAGATACTGGAAATATTTTGGCAGCAAACAGGGGAAAACTATATAAAACCGGAGAGAGCATTAGTTTTCATTTGAATTCAGAGTAATAAGAGAGCTTCGTTTAGAAAGCACTTCCGTATGAGCTGATGTCCTTTGCATTGCGATGCGTTTAACGTTCTTAGTAGTTTGAAGTGCTAACTACTGATTATGCTTTGTCATACTGAGAACAGCTGTAGCAGTACTTTTGCCTAAATGTTTCAAAAATGCAAAATGCTTTTATGTGTAATTTATTTATTTTTTGAAAAATAAATTTCAGCAAGCTTTTATGGGTTATGCTTGAAGTCAATCCATTGCAAACATGTACGCGCGCATAACAGTGTTAAAAAAGAAGTTACGGTAAGTAACTAATGTTACATAGTGAGTTATAAGATACCAAAAAACAAATTTGAGATAATTATCTGCCTTCTCTGCCAAAATAAACGTTGTATCAAATTTTAACCTGATTTCGTTCCCTGAATTTTTTAAATGAGTATATCTTTGCACCTTGCAGCTGTAAGCAGAATTAATACAGATTAAGGTAGTTTTCTATTAAAGAATTAATAACTCTTTTCCAGGCAGCAAACAGCGAAGGTAAACACAAAGCCATAAATGAATTTCAAAGAGATAAATAGCATTGCATTAACGACAAAGAGAATCGCAGTATTTTTCCATAACCAACAGGAAGCAATTTGGGAAATTTCTCCCTTTTGAAAGCAATTCAGAAAATAAAGCACTAGAGAAGAAAAACTTATGCCAACTTTTCTAAGCACATGACTTTGTTTACTGTTTGCACTTCGCGAACAAAATTTCCATTCTTTCCAAGTAACTATTAATCTTACCACAGATAGCGTGTGTGAATCGGTGCACATAATCTCAGGATTCTAGCCTCTTCATTATGTGTGGAAGTGCATGCTCCCCGATTTCTTTATAGATGTTATTCAATTTTTGGAAACAAAGTCCTCTTTGTTTATTGTCTCAGAGTTCGAGCAAAGCAAACAAAATGTTTATGTTTTTGTTCAGAGGCACTTTAAAATCGATTATTTTCTCTTTTCATTCAAGGAGAGAAGTTTTCCTACGATGCCTATTTTAAATGCATTCCATTTCTGCATAGAAACGTTTTGATGAACATTAGCGCAAGCGCAGACAATAAGTATACTAACGAATATGCTTAGAAGTTTATTGTCTTATGAAAGCACAATTAAAGTGAAATGGTATTTGATGCTGTATTTGGTCGAAAATAATTCTACCCGATCAAACATCGGAATAATTTTAAAAATCCTTCAAAACAACGGTAAACTCAGAATAGCTCATAATACATTTTTAACTATTTTAAAAGCTTCAGATTTCAGATACCACAAAGAACTTAATGCAAATAAGATACGCATACCGAATCGGAACACAAACCGTCAAGAATAATTTTCTAAGGAATCTCTTTCCAGATGACTTGTTTTCTACGTTTTCAGATTATAAGGTATTTCTCCGACCTTCTTGGGAAGCCTTCGTGGCGTAGTAGTTTGCACACTGGCCCGGTATTCCAGAGGTCCGAGGTTCGATTCCCGGCGAAGGCGTTGCTAATTTTTCATCTTGCCTGCTTTCAAAAATATCTAATATCTCTACAAGATTTATATGCAGAGCAGCACTCGGTTGTGCCTGCATCCACTACATAAAACACGTTTCATTCTTTCTCAGAAATAGCCTAAATCCAATAGAAAAACTCTTTTGTCAGATTTACAGCCTTAAAAGTCGGGACCGTTTTATAAATTCCTCCATCCTATTGTTGCTCTTCAATCCCATCTAATACTTTGATTGCACTTGCCATCAAGAAAGATTGCAAAAAAAAAAAAATAGTTTCTTATAATTGTTGATGGGCTGATACAAGCCTTATTATTTTCATCCAGAAACAGATTAATTTAATAATAGTTTCAGCGATTAATTTAATAATAGTTTCAGCGATTAATTTAATAATAGTTTCAGCGATTAATTTTTATCTCCAATAGGCTAAATGCTGCTCTTCTTTAAAGATTTTTTTGAAACCTGTTTCAATTAGAGACACATATCCTACCATAATAATCAATAACTCTTATTCCTCAATTACAGACAGTTGTGTCTAATGTTTACAGATGAAAGCTTGGGTAACATACTTCAGGTATTTTCATCCTCCATTCCACATGCCTTCGTCATGTAACTTGGATCCTGCTCAACATGTATTCGGAAGGTCCGAAGTTCGAATTCAGAATGCAGTGCAGATTTCTTCAGTTTCTTTTCTTCGAAAAATTCTAAAAAATATATACCATGGCGAACGAATTAAAAGGTGGTGGGCTATAATTCGTCATCATCAGGATTTGATGACTGGGTCCTAATTCGCAGTCATCCTATAAAAGAGTGAAATATATAAGGTATTTTGTCCCTCCTTTCGACATGCCTTCGAGGTGTATCTGGATGCACGCTGCAACAGCCCTAATTTGCTTTGTCATGTTTAATAAATCCAATCTTCGTGCCGCACTCAACACATGATTTGTGTTATCATCCAAACTTGGCAAACCTGCTATTCGTTTCTGATAACAAACTGATACATTCAATTTTTCTTTGGTAAAAGTCTAATAGGCTGCATAGAGAGATTTTTGGTACTTTGCGAATGATATTGGATTCTGCCTCCTACCATCCTTCTTTCGGTAATGTGTAGGCAACGCAAATGCAGGGTGGTTTTAATTAAAGTGACTCTATTCAGACCACTCTAGAATCCGTTCTACTTATTGAAGTTTGAAGAAATTTTGTATATATGATATAGGGAGAAGGGGGAAGCTATTTCTGCAATAAAAATAGTTCAAATTTTTACCACCAGGGGGAATTGTGGCTGCTAAACAAAGACAAAAAATCAGTCAGAATCATTAACATTTATTCAATTACAGAATATGCTCAATGTGCGCTCCATTGACATCAATTGCGTGTTCAAAGCGCATTAAAGCGTGTTCAATGGTAGCGCGAAGTAACTCTCGAGGGATTTCAGCAATGTGGCCTGTACTGCTGGCTACCAGCATTACAGGTAAAATCCTAATTCCTCCTCCATAAACATTTTCTTTTTTTCATTTGCACGTCTATTAGAGAAGTATTTGGTTGCTACGATTTGCAATTATAAAAAATGCTTTTGGGTTAAAATGCTTATTTCCGTATACACACTTTTATATAGATCCGAGTATAATTATGCTCATTGTTTGGACCGTTTAGTGTCTTTTAATTTGTTTCAAATTAATTGCTAAGTAATCGCTACATAATAACTGATAATTATTAATTTGTCTAATCATCCAAGTTTGGAAAGCCTGCGATTCGTTTCTAATTACAACGCAACTTCATGCTGATATATTTAAGTTTTCTTCGATGTAGTACTAGTAGGTCATATAGAAAGATTTTTGGTACTTCGCTACTGATATCGGAGTAAAACTACTAAAAAGGAATTAGAAAATCATCATTAATATACTTTCTCTTAATGAAACACGAACGATTATATAGCTTAACATTATGAAGAACTACTGTGTGTACTTTTTAACTTGAAAGAGTTTAAACAGTTTAGGTGGCATCGATTATTTTTCATATCGTGATGAATGGGATTTTTCTTGTCAATGCACTGAAAGAAGCTGTCATTCATTGTGGAGAAACGTTCTGCTGACACTAAGGTCTTTTTAATTTGATAAAATGGTATTACTTGACAAAATGTTATTTGGCGTATGTAATCAATCAATTTGCATCAGAGAAAAATATATATTTCTTTAACATTTTTTGTGGCAAAATATCCTTTTATCATTTACAAAACATATTTTGCTCAAGCAAGTTTCGAGGCAACCGAACGTAATAAAGAAGCTCAGGTAAAACATACGGAAAACACTGGCGCCTTTATAGCCTGCAGTAAATAAGCGTATTAAAATCCAGAATTAAACGAGGATCTTGGTAATCGAGAGATTCATCGCGTATGCTTCAGGTAAATTTTTGGAAAAAACATTTACATTTTGAATTGCAGTAATGTACCCCAAGTTGTCCTTCGAACTATCGCACAGCACGGCGAGTAGAAACGGAAGGGCTGAGGTAACGGTATAAAATATTATATTAACTATCAAGATTTCAAGTTATCCTGGTTCAAGAAACACTAATTCAAATCACACAAATTGCCAAGGTAAATGAACATTACGAATCAGGTTTCAAAACTGCCAAGTTTATTCACGTCTAACACACATTAAACTGGCGCTGCCAGATTCAAGAACAAGAAGTATGCATCATGAAAGATTTACGCCCTTTTTGGCGATTAAAATATATTTTCGCATAAAATTTCTTACACACTGGACTTGGCTGAACTGTAGTTCAGAACAATCAAGATTATCAGGATTATCAGTAATACATGAACATTTTCAAGAATTATTTTCTAGAATCATTATGCATTTCAATACAAATTCAAGTTTTTTGTAATCAAGAAATGTCACATAAATATCAAGAACATGTAAAACTCACCATATGTTTCAAGAATATCAAGTAAATTTTCATTCATCAAGGATTACTATTATAACATTCCTGTTCAAGCATCAGGATTTAAATCAAGAATTTATATAACTCAAGATAATATTAAACAAATGATTTCAAAGCCAAGATTATCATAATTAAACTAAAATACTAGAAATATTACAAAAACCTGTCTTTTCCTTTTTTTCAGTATTAAATTAACTTTTAAATACACTTATATATTTCTACAACCTTAAAATTTTCTAATATATACATTTCTTTAAAGCATTGAGATTACCTTTTCAATAAGAAATATACTATCATACAATATTAATACTCTTAACATTCTAACTTAACTAATAATTGTAAAGGTCTCTTTATAATGCCTTTTTCAGTCTTTATTTCACAACTGCGAATTAGTCCATCTCTACCAGTAAATATTTTGAGAACCTTTCCTAATCTCCACATATTACGTGGTAAATGTTCATCATGTGTTATCACCATATCGTTCACATTCAAGTCGTGCTTTGCACGGTGATTGTTCACACAATTTGCAGATTTCAGATTCAAAAAATAATCTATATAAAAGATTTTCCAAAAGCTTTTTAATAATTTTTCACGATATAGATGCGCTTTTAAAAGAATTTCTTTAGTACTGCAAACTTCATGAGTGTATTTGACAGGAGGCAAATTAGCAAGTTTCTGCCCTAGCAGAAAATGAGCTGGTGACAGAACTTGGAGCTCATTATCTTGGACGTATAAGTCAAGGGTCGACGATTTATCACCGCCCCAATTTCAGTCAGTACAGTTTCAAATTCTTCAGGTAGCAGTGATGTTCTACCAAGAATTTTTCTTAATATTGTTTTGACGGATCGCACAAGTCTCTCGTAAAATCC